>NC_086327.1:70941306-71541306 GCF_036172605.1 Pelobates fuscus
CACAAGCCTCTGCTATTGCGTACATAGTTTATACTAAGTGACCCATAGGTTGAGGAGGCGGTGATCGTGGCAGTGTAGGCGGAAGCAGCGGTGGAGGAGGAGGGAGGTAGCCAACACTGTTTTTTATTTGTTTTTTTTAATTAGGGTAGCCCCCAAAATATTGAGACATATAAAAAAAGAAGCATTTGCGGCCTGCGTGCATTTCTTGCAGTCTTGATGCATGGACAAATGCTCAACTCCTGATGCATGGAGAAAAGGCCTTCACAAGCCTCTGCTATTGTGTACGTAGTTTATACTAAGTGACCCATAGGTTGAGGAGGCATGACCGTGGCGGTGTAGGTGGAAGCGGCGGTGGAGGAGGAGGAGAGAGCCAACACTGTTTTTTTATTGTTTTTTTGTTTGTTTGTTTGGTTGGGGTAGCTCCCAAAATATTGGGACATATAAAAAAAGAAAAAACTCTGTTCCGCAGAGCAACTGACCCGTGCGTGCTGCAGCTGAAACTCCACTATCGCCTGCTGCTGCTCGCACAGTCTCATGAGGCGGTGAGTGGGAAGGCGGAAGTTACGCTGCAGCGCAAACAGGCGAGCAGCAGCAGGGTGAGAACCCCGAAAGCGCACACAGATGGCTCGCACTTTCTGCAGCAGCTCTGATATATCTGGGTATACACTGTGGCGGTGTAGGTGGAAGCGGCGGTAGAGGGGAAGGTAGCCAACACTGTTTTTTATTTGAAAAAGGCAAACAAACAAAAGGATGGGACTGCGCCAGTAGGCAAGGTAAATAAATGAAAGTCCTGATTGAGGTAGTAATAATGTAATGGAGTCCAGTATAATGGAACTTAGGTCCTATGTTGGTCTCTGGAGTTGTAGCGTTCCGTTACTTGCAGGTATATGAAGGAGGGCGGTGAGTGATGAAAATGATAGTGGTATAGGGTGATCCAAGAGGTATCCAAATAAAATAGAAGATATTTTACTCACTTTTGTAGAGCTTAATCCAGTTCTGGTGTGAATAGCTTGCAGCGGTATGATCCCTGCTTGTGGGATATGCGGTGAGTATCCTCTTCGGTGCAGTAACAGACAGCCAGGGGGGAGATAAAACAAAAAACAGTGATGGTGCAGTATGTTCCAAAAATGGATAAACAATATTAAAATATAGTAAATCCACTCACATTTGGTAGAGCTTATACTAGCTCTAGCCAGGTAGTTCTAATAATAAAAAAATAAATAAAAATGTAAATAAAAGATAATGGTACAAAACAGTAAAATGACCAAAATCTATTTATTAACAATAAATAGTTTTTTTTAATCCACTGATAGCCTATATTTGTGAAACGCGTTTGGATATTTTACTGCTTTTATATAATGTTAATAAATAGTTTTTGGTCCTTTTACTCTTTTGCACCATTATCTTTTATTTATATTTTTATTTATTTTTTATTATTTTAACTACCTGGCTTTTTACTTTATCATCTCTTATACTCCAAAGAATCCTTAGGTGGGGATTAAACCACCTGTGCCGGTGTCATAGAGCAGTTAGCCTGCCCTATATATTGTGAGTATATTTTATTATATTTTATACACCAGCAATATTTTACTGAAAGCACTATTGCTGTTTTATTATCTTCTCCCTGAGCTCCTGTTACCATCTCAAAGAATCATCTCAAAAAACGCTTACCATATATCCCAGAGGCGGGGATCATACCGCTGTATGCCTACTACACTAGCTCTACGAAATGTGAGTGGATTTACTATATTTTAATATTTTTTATCCATTTTTGGAACATACTGCACCATCACTGTTTTTCGTTTTATCTCCCCCCTGGCTGTTTGGTACTGCACCGAAGAGGATACTCACCACATATCCCACAAGCGGGGATCATACCGCTGCAAGCTATTCACACTAGAGCTGAATTAAGCTCTACAAAAAGTGAGTAAAATCTATTTTATTTGGATACCTCTTGGATCACCCTGTACCACTATCATTTTCACTCACCGCCCTCCTTCATATACCTGCAAGTAGTGGAACTCTACAACTATAGAGACCAACATATGACCTAAGTTCCATTACACTGGACTCCGTTTCATTATTACTACCTCAGTCAGGACTTTAATTTATTTACCTTGCCTACTGGCGCAGTCCCATCCTTTTGTTTGCCGTTTTCATTTATTTCAAGGACACGTGAGGGAGTCCTTGTTTGGGATTGCTGCCCTGTGTACTTCTTTCAGACTCTGTTTTCTGTTTTACTGTTTTTTGTTGTTTTTTTTTATTGGGGTAGCCCCCAAAATATCAGGACATATAAAAAAAGAAAACAAAGAATAAGTGCACTTGAGTATAACAATGGCTGGGTGAGGCTGGTATAAATGTCTATTCTGCACAAGGTACAGACAAGTCTGGTGGGATCCATGCCTGGTTAATTTTAATAAACGTGAGCTTGTCCACGTTGGCTGTGGACAGGCAGCTGCGCTTGTCTGTGATAACGCCCCCTGCCGTGCTAAACACACGTTCAGATAATACACTGGCTGCAGGGCAGGTCAGCACCTCAAGGCATAAAGGGCAAGCTCAGGCCATGTGCCCAATTTGGAGACCCAGAAGTTGAATGGGGCAGACCCATCAGTCATTACGTTTAGGCGTCTGAACACGTACTGTTCCACCATGTTGGTGAAATGCTGCCTCCTGCTAAGACGTTCCATATCAGATGGTGGTGCTGGTTTTTGTGGCGTGCTGACAAAGCTTTTCCACATTTCGGCCATGCTAACCCTGCCTTCTGAGGTGCTGGCGGTGCCCCAGCTGTGTTGGCGACCTCTTCCTCCTCCTCCTCTGCCTTCGCCTTGTGCTTTCACTGAGCCCCCTGTTGTCAGTTGGGAATGCCCTCAGCAGCGCGTCTACCAGAGTGCGCTTGTAGTCGCGCATCTTCCGATCATGCTCCAGTGAGGGAATTAATGACGGCACGTTGTCCTTGTAATGGATATCCAGCAGGGTGGCCACCCAGTAATCAGCACAAGTTAGAATGTGGGCAACTCGGCAGTCGTTGCACAGGCACTGCAGCATGTAGTCGCTCATGTGTGCCATGCTGCCAGGAGGCAAGGATAAGCTGCCCTCTGTGGGAGGTGTACTGGCCATGTTGGTGGAGTACTCGAAACAGTGCAAAATGGCACACAGGTCTCGCATAGAGGCCCACTCATTGGTGGTGAAGTGGTGCTGTTCCACCAGAGCGACTGACCCGTGCGTGCAGCATCTGAAAATCCACTATCGCCTGCTGCTGCTCACACAGTCTCTCCAGCATGTGCAAGATGGAGTTCCACCTTGTGGGCACGTCGCATATAAGGCGGTACGCTGCAGCACAGACAGGTGAGCAGCAGCAGGATGAGAACGCCGAAAGCGCGCACAGACGGGCCGCACTTTCTGCAGCAGCTCTGATATATCAGGGTAGTTTTTCAGGAATTTCTGCACCACCAAATTCAGCACATGCGCCAGGCAAGGGATGTGCGGCAAACCGGCTAGGCCCAGAGCTGCTACGAGATTTTGCCCATTATTGCACACCACCAGGCCGGGCTTGAGGCTCAGTGGCAACAACCACTCATCAGTCTGTTCCATGCCCATCCACAGCTCCTGCGCGGTGTGGGTTTTTTCCTCCAAACATGAGTTTTAAAACAGGCTGCTGTAGTTTCCCCCTAGCTGTGCTGAAGTTGGTGGTGAAGGTGTTACGCTGCCTGGATGAGGTGGTGGTAGAGGACGAGGAAGCAGAGTAGGAGGAGGCGGCAACAGGAGGCAAAGAGAAATGCACCGCAATCCTCAGTGGTGGAAGGACATGCGCCAAACTGCTATCTGCCTCAGGCCCAGCCGCCACTACATTTGCAGTGTGCAGTTAGGGAGATATAGCGTCCCTGCCTGTGCTTACTGGTCCACGTATCTGTGGTTATGTGGACCTTGCCACTGATGGAGTTGCGCAGTGCACACCTCATTTTGTCCACCAATTGGTTGTGCAGGGAAGGGATGGCTCGCCTGGAAAAGTAGTGGCAGCTGGGAACCACGTACTGTGGGACAGCCACCGCCATCAGGTTTTTAAAACTGTCTGTCTCCACCAGACGGAATGACAGTATTTCAAAGGCCATGAATTTTGAAATGCCGGCATTCAGGGCCAGGGATCGCGGGTGGCTAGGGGGGTACTTCCTCTTTCTATCCAGTGTTTGGGACATGGACAGCTGAACACTTCCATGGGGCAGTGTGGAGATGCTTGGGGACGGTGGCGGACGTGTTGGCATTCCTGCCACATCCTCTGTTTGCGGGGGAGGAAGAGACCCGAGACAGCAGCAGAAGAGGAAGCAGGGAGAGCCTGAGACCTTTCTTGGTTTTTTAGGTGCTTACTCCACTGCAGCTCGTGCTTGGCATGTAGATACCTGGTCATGCAGGTTGTGCTCAGGTTTAGAACGTTTATGCCTCACTTCAGGCTCTGATTGCACAGCGTGCAAACCATTCGTGTCTTGTCATCAGCACATTGTCTGAAGAACTGCCACGCCAGGGAACTCCTTGGAGCTGGCTTTGGTGTGCTCGGCCCCTGGGTGCGGTGGGCAGTAGCAGACGTACCGTCTAGGGGACGGCCGCTCTGCTTTTGCACCCTGCTCCCTCTTATGCTGTGCTGGTGCCTCTGTGCGACCACCGCCTCTTCCTCCAAACTGGACACGTCACTCGCATGACCTTCATTCCATGTGGGGTCTAGGACCTCATCATCCTCCACATCATCTTCCACCAACTCCTCAACCCTGCCCTCCTTGCCAGTATGCACACTGCCGAAAGCCACAGCAGTTGGCACTTGTGTTTCGTCATCAGAGACGTGCTGCGGTGGTCCTTGCATGTCCACATCCTGACACATAAGTGGTTGTGCATCAGTGCACTCAATCTCTTCCACTTATGGGGCAGGGCTTGGTGGATGGCCCATGGAAACCCCGCCAGCATAGTCATCAAAAAGCATAAGAGACTGCTGCATGACTTGTGGCTCAGACTGCTTGGCTGATTTGCAAGGGGGTGAGGTGAAAGGCAGATGGCCACGGGCTGCAGGTGCCAACTCTGAGCTTTCAGCAGGGGACCGGGTGGGAGACAATGTGCAGGAACTGGAGGCAGTGTCAGCCATCCAATCTACTATCGCCTGTACTTGTTCGGGCCTACCAAATAACGCTGAAGGTTCTGTCGCATACTCGCACATTAGGAAGGTGTTTCACTTGTGCGTGTAGCTGGCACAGATCGACCATGTCCTCTCCTTGCAACAGGGATTCCACCAATACCAGCAGCACCATGACCAGGGCCACGTCCCTTATTTGATGCTCTCCTCATTCTTTGCGTTCACCCACCAAACTAACAGATGTTTTATGTCAGGCGACAATGTAACCGCCAATAACCAACAATTTTTTAAAATTTTTTTAGTTTATTGGACTGCAAGAAATGCACTGCAGGCCGCAAAAAAAAAAAATTATATATATATATATATATATATATATATACATACACACACATATACACACACACACACACACACACACATACACACACACCAGTAACTTGTACCCGGGTGCTTCCCAGCAATAGTATAAACAAAAATGAAAACAGGAGCACTCTTGGATTTCCAAAATATATTTCAAAAAATCACCACCTCTACATCAACGTTTCGACCCTTCAGGGTCGTTATCAAGATAATGATAGTGTCAAACGATGCAAATATATACAGTAACAATAAATGTGTTCAATATACAAAATATTGAGAAAGCTGAATGGATTCGGCGAAACGCGTTTTGGACTATTTTACTGTATGTATCAGATTGATTTTTAATATTTAAGCAATAAATGCTCTTAAAAGCTGAAGTATATGCATTTGAAGCTTCATCTATCCTGCTAAAAGAAGGGAGAGAGCTGTCCCTAAACTAGCTCATACACTATTATACTGGGAGCCAGGTCACAGGCTCTTAACCAGGTGAGGAGTAACCTTTACTCTTGTATTTATCTTATTATTATACTGCGTCCATAAGGATTTCAACACCAGGCCGAGCTCTTCCTGTCCTCCCCTCCCCTGCTTTTGTTTCCCTCTCTGAGGAGTACACTCCATCTGGACGTTGAGGTGTGTGTCACCTGAATGACACAAAGCGAAAGTGATTAGAGCCAATCCTAATAGGCTCTAAACCACGTGAGTGCTTCTTAATTATAAGGGGTATAATTATTTGTAAAAATTGGAACACACTATGTATTTTTAATTTCTTCTAGTTACCAGGAGACTATCTACACCCCTAAAGTAATTCGGGGAGTAAGTAAATATTTTATAGCGCTACGCACTTTCACTATTACACACGGGTTGTGGAAATAGTGTACCTTGTATTCAACAATAAATGTGTAACTTACCCCATCTGTGTGAAAAGGTTTCCGTCGGATTCCGTGTTAGGTGACAGTGCCCTTGCGTGAAGGCGTGTGTCCGTGCGTGATGACGTGATCATTGCGCGTCCCGAAGAACTAGCGTGAATAAACAAAAATTACCATGGATACACCTCCGTGACAGGCGTGTTACAAGGAGGAGACAAAAGATAATTAACGATAGGAAAGACGGACTAAAGATGTAACTAGCTGTAAAAACGGACAAGAGATGTAACTAGCTGCAAACCAAAAATAAAGATCTATACTGATACGGTCTACCACAGACCCTGTGTGTTGGAACGAGATATAGTGTGTGTGTGAAAAAATACAAGAAATATAAGGCTATATATAAATAAGTGAAGAATGCCTACGCTAAGTGTACAGAGATAAAAGTAAGAAGAAAAAACAATAAAGTATACTCCTATGTACTAGGTGTGAAAAAGTGAAAGTGAACATGCATATAAAATAGTGAATGGCATGAAAAAATTAAACCTGTCATAAACACTACCATGTACTGATATCTAGTGTATGTGTCTGACCTCAAACCTCTAACTATAATAAGACCCCATCTAAATATTTAATATATATGCAACACCAACCTAGGTATAATCATAAACAGCTAAGACATAATATATAACAGTAGTACAACCTACCAATAAGGAAACATAATAATCTAAATCCCTAATATAGCATCTAGAGTCCTAGTCTATCCTATCAAGATACGGACTGATGATGGACTACTAAATAATAATAATAATAAAAAAAAAAAAATATATATATATATATATATATATATATATATATATATATATATATATATACACATACACACACACACACACACAATAAACAGAGTGTGCCTCTACATACCCATTCTATAGGCTAAACATAATAAGGGGTACCCGCTATCCACCAAATATACACATAAACGAGTATCTAAAAATGAACTAAATGATATGTACTCGTTGAGATCTTTAGGCGGAATAGTGTCCAGTTGCTTAATCCAAAACGTTTCTCTCTGTAATAACAGTCTAGAGCGATCTCCACCTCTGGGTAAGACCGGTATTCTGTCTATCGCAATGAATTTGAGTGTAGGCAACCTATGATTAAATTGCAGGAAATATTTCGCCACAGGCTTTTCCGTCTTCCCGTCTCTGAAGGCTGTTGTGATAGCCGATCTATGACCTCTGATCCTATCCCTGAGTGTTAAGTCAGTTTTTCCAACATAAAACAAACTAGTTCATAGGAGTATACTTTATTGTTTTTTTTCTTACTTTTATCTCTGTACACTTAGCGTAGGCATTCTTCACCTATTTATATTTAGCCTTATATTTCTTGTATTTTTTCACACACACACACTATATCTCGTTCCAACACACAGGGTAGACCGTATCAGTAGAGATCTTTATTTTTTGGTTTACAGCTAGTTACATCTTTAGTCCATCTTTCCTATCGTTAATTATTTTTTGTCTCCTCCTTGTAACACGCATGTCACGGAGGTGTATCCATGGTAATTTTTGTTTATGGACGCTAGTTCTTCGGGACGCGCAATGATCACGTCTTCACGCACTGACACACGCCTTCACGCATGCGCACTGTCACCTAACACGGAATCAGACGGAAACTTTTTCACACAGAAGGGGTAAGTTACACATTTATTGTTACTGTATATATTTGCATCGTTTGACACTCATTATCGTGATAAAGACCCTGAAGGGTCGAAACGTTGATGTAGAGGTGGTGATGTTTTCAAATATATTTTGGAAATCCAAGAGAGTACTCCTGTTTTCATTTTAGTTTGTTTATATATATATATATATATATATATCTGTAGTCGGGGCAATATAGTCGGGGCAATATAGCCATATACAGAAATCTAACATAAGGTAGTGGGCCTACCTTAGAGGGTGTTTGTTAATAGAGGTAGTGGTGGGTGGGGTGACTCGCCAGACCAGTAACGGTAAGATGTGAGTGGATTGGCAGCCCTTTTAAAGGGAATCCAAGCCCCTCCCACAACTACAGGCCAAGCCTTCAATTTTGTAGTCGGGGCAATATAGCCATATACAGAAATCTAGCATATAATAACCATAACATCAATGAGTTGGAACCAGTCGGTTGTGGTGTGCCGGAACCGACAAAGCAGTAGGCCTGTAATAAAAGTGGGCAAAAATAAAATACCATAAGACATAATACGGTAACCAACTTCTTTCTTTATTTAGATAAGTCACAGAAAGCTTGTCTTAATTCTTTAACGGGATTGGGTATGTAGGGTGTGTAAGCGGAGGATTTCCAGCGTCCCATTGTCTTGATAATGTGCGGGGGTATGTGATTAGCAGATGCTGTAGATGCTGCCCCGATTCGGAAAGAATGACCTGAGAAATGACTGGGGTTTAAGCCGAGCCTAGTCAATAGTAGACGTACATAAAGCATAAACTTTGTTGTAGTCAGAATGTTACCATGAGTTCGAGCAAAGGTTGTAAAGGTTGTTTGCGGAGTGAAAGAAGATAAGCGTCAAAAACTTGTACAGGGCACCATTTATTATTACCTATGGTGCTGGTTTTTGATTGTTTCAAAATTAGTAAGTAATGGTCGTTATGTTTTTGCAAGTCCATAGTTCTTAGGTAGTCGGGGGTTGTAATGGTCTTAGTCGTGAATTCGTTGGGTCGAAGGAACCCATAAAAGGCTAAATATATAGCTGTCTTTATTACGGTATTAGTCCTGGGCTCGAAAGGAGAAGAATCTAATAAATTGATTAGTGAATGGAATATGTTGTTGTCTATGGGTAGTCTCTGTGAGGGGACATGTGCGTCCAATTTTGTAATGCCTTTAAGTACCGTCTTAATTTGATATGAGGACAGGAAACCTGTAGCGTTGGGTTGTTGGATAAGCATGTGATGTTGAATGCCAGTAAGGTACAGTTTTATCGTGTTAAATTATAGTTTAAGGTTAATGTGGCAAAAGGAAGTGAAACCCAATATTCTAACGTGAACATGTCGTGGATGTGGAATTTAGTAATGAATTTCTTGAATATGTGGAACGCCCTATCGTATGTGTTTCTAGTGTTTACTGAAAGTTTGAGGTGAGAAATGTGACTAGCGTGATCTAACAAAGCTTTTAATCCATTATCATGTCTTGGAAAAGTGGGGCTGGAGTTGCCAGTCTGGAGGCGGTGGGTAGTGTCGTGAAGAAATCCTGAAAACGAAATCGAGACAAGTGATCAGCACCGGTGTTTGTGCACCCTGGAACATGAATACACGTGATAAAGAATTGACAGGTGGCCGCTACCCATGTGAGTCATCTTAAGAGTCTCATAATTACCAAGGATGCTGACCAGCTAAATACCAAGCGGCAAAACAATTGTGCTTTTGAGCGTGACAGATGAGTCCCTGCTAGTTGCCAAGCGGCTTGAGAGGCACTATCTATGCGTGGGCCCGAGGGGAAGTTTTGAGGCCACCGAACGTTGTGGCAGGGTGCTGGCCTCTCGGTGTCAATTAAAGCATAAGAAAGAATGGGAGTGACAGGTGAGGCCCTCTCTTTGCATTGTTGCGAGGCGGTTAGCTATGATTTGACCCGAGGGCCGTAGTACCTCCGAGTATGAGGATGGGGATGTTGGCCTCGCGGGACCACTAGCCTATGGATTAAGACCAGAAGAATTTACCTAATTGGGCACATAACCTAGGACCAGTACCCCTTAAAGCATAGAAAGTAATGGGTTCTGGCGTAGTACCTGATATGTGAGTCAGGCCGAGCTGTCAATGAAGAGGTAAACCGTGACTGTGATAGTATCGAGTAGTTGACCTGTGGGTATAAGATGATATATAAATTTCTGAATCTAAGGTAGTGGTTTGGCCAGATCGTGGGCTCTAAAACCACAACCTACTCGACACTCTGCAGAGGGGATTTAACCGAGAGAAAGGGACGGCTTCCTTGCTTGTAAAAGCTACCGTCCAATGAATGATAACCTAGAAGAGTAAATTACACACTTAACTAATTTCATATGTATTGTTGGCCTTTACATGAATCATAATTAAATTCCAAGCAACTTAGAAAGTAAATACAATTGATACAGATGTCAGAATTCACAAATCCTAGTACAAATCCCTGGTAAGAAAAACCTGTGGGAAAAGGTCAGGGAAATCAGGACACCAATCTAGGTTTGAACATTATATAATTTTTTTGTAGAATTTATGAGTGACTGTAATATAGTTTGTGACCAGTAGGGGCGAAATTCCCCTGGAGTACTGGTTGAAATTCGTGCTTATTTCGTGAGTAGTTGCATGAACTAGATAGAGTATAGATACATACGAATAGATACATTTAATTGTAATTTGAACCGAAAATAAATTGTTATGTGTATAACCGAATGCTAGCGTTCGTTAGTTTAAGTGATATGAACATTTGCGAGTGGCTAAGGGAATTTAGCCGAGCGGGGTGCTGTATTTAAACGAAAAAGTACCGAATGCGGGTTGAAATGAACGGGGCTCCGCCATGTAAAGCCGGGAAGTTTGCAGCCGTTGCTTTATGGCGGGCCTAACTTACGTTTTTTGCGGCGGCAAGTAACGAACGAGCTGTGCAGACGCCGGCGGCAGGAAGGAGAGCCAGGGGAGCACCGGACCACCCAGGAGAGCACCGGACCAGGAGACCACGAGGAAACAGGTAAGAAAAATCCAAGATGGCGGTCTGAACCGGAAGTAAACGTTTCAGACTCGCCAGACCATTAACGGTAAGGTGGGAGTGGATTGGCAGCCCTTTTAAAGGGAATCCAATCCCCTCCCACAACTACAGGCCAAGCCTTCAAATATATAGAGAGAGACAAATTTTAAATACAGCTAAAAGTTATAAAAATCATCTTTGAGCTGCATAAACCTTAGAAGATTTAAAAAAAGCCAAACAGTAATCAATAGGATATTGTTCTAAAAATCTGTTCAGACAAGTTAATTTACCCTAGGGACTGTTAGGTCAGCAACCCCCTGGTATTTAAATGTCAGACATATCCTGGAGAAATATAGAGCCAGATAGGCATTAAGGTCATGATAACCTAACCTATTGAAGAAACAAGGTTAGACTAAAGCAAGACAAACTCCTGTTAGGAAAAACACACCCGTCCTGTTATGGATAATAAAAAATTTTTAGGAACATGCATTATTGCAATTATAAATGTGACCCATTTGTTAGAAGTAGGCCTAATGTAAGCAACTGGGAGGAACTGAAAGAACAGAAACCCAGGTGCCTATGCTGGTTTTAATTTAAATTACTAATGCACTCACTGAGAAGGGAAAACACACTTGTATGTACGTAGTGGGGAATCGCGATGCAGCCTAGAACAAAATCTAACCCCATTAAACCCCCCAGTAACGACAGACCACTTAGTATGGATGAAACAGGCCACAGCATTTATTATCACAACTAAATTACTGCATAACACATCCATAACTTTATTTATTAACCCCTTAAGACCGCAGGACGTACCATGCTGTCCTTAATTGGTTGGCTCTAAACGCAGCAGGACGGCATGGTACGTCCTGGGCGGTCTTACCCCCCACGTGGCCGGTGGCACATGGCCGCTGCAGATCGCGGTCGGGGGGCATGCCTGGCCCCCCAGGCAGCCCCCCTGTGCCTGGGGACCGCGGTCTGCAGCTTCCGATCGCAGTGACAGGCTGTCACTGCGATCGGTATTTACCATGTGTCAGCCGATTTTAAAATCGGCTGACACATGGAGCCGGCCGCATTTTCACTCTGCAGATCGCGGTCGGGGGACATGCCTGGCCCCCCAGGCAGTCCCCCTGCGGTCAGTGACCGCGATCTGCAGAGTATGATCGCAGGGAGAGGCTGTCTCTGCGATCTGAATGCAGAGTCAGCCTCTCCCTGCGATCTGATCGCAGTGACAGCCTGTCACTGCGATCAGAGTTACTATGTGTCAGCCTATTGGCTGACCCATAGTAACTGCAGGCAGGATCCCCCTGCAGATCGCGGTGGGGGGCATGCCTGGCCACCCAGGCACTCCCCCTGTGGCCAATTACCGCGATCTGCAGGAGGTGATCACAGTGACAGCCTGTCACTGTGATCACTGATCCTGTGTGTCAGCCAGTGATGTAAAATCACTGGCTGACACTGTCTCTGCCCCTCTCCTCCCCTCTTAACCCCTTAAAGTAAAAAAAAAAAAAATTAAAGTTAAAAATAAAATATACTTCGATTATATATATATATATATATATATACACATATACGCACACATTTACACATACACGAAGTGTATTTTAATATTTTAATATTTATATATTAATATCAAAATACACGTAGAAGGATATTGATTAAATATATACATAATTATATACATATACATATATACATATAATAAAAAATATGTAAATACGTAAAAAAAATATATATATATGTGTGTAATTTCGTTCTAACTGTATCTTGATATTAATATATATATATATATATATATATATATATATATATATAAATATATATATATATATATATATATATATATATATATATATATATATATATATATATATCAAAACAAGGAATAGAGTCAGCGCTAATCAGGAAGGCAGCAGTCCCAAACAGGGACTCCCTCTAATGTCCCTGGAGATAAATAGACAAAGCAAGAAAATGGGGGATGGGTCTGCGCCACTGGGTACAACAGATAATGATATTAAGTCCAATGGGATCTATATTGTGTGTCCAAAATTCTACTTAATACGGTATCCAGAAGATGTCAATGACATGGAAGATAATCCAATTTTGTAAGAAATAGAAGAGTTCTTACTTACAGTTGACAGAGCTTAATCCAGCTCTGGTGTGAATGGCTTGCAGCGGTATTATCCCCGCTTGCAGGATATACGGCAAGTGTCCTCTTCTATGTAGTGGCAGGTAACCAAATGGGAAATAAAAATGGAAACAATAATGGTGCAGTATGTTCCACACATGCGATAAAAGATATAAAATATAATAGATACACTCACATTCGGTAGAGCTTCAGCTAGCTCTAGTTTGATAGGCGTGCAGCGGTATAATCCCCGCTTAGAGGATATGGGATGAGTGATCTTGACACGAATATCAATAGCTCGGAGAGAAGATAAAACAGCGATAGTGCTCTCAATAAAATCTTTAGTGATAAAATAAAAAAATAAAATATACTCACAATATATAGGGCAGACTGACTGCTCTATGTAACAGCGTAGGTGGTATAATCCCCACCTAGGATTCTTTGGAGTATTGTATCCAGGAAGTAAAAAAAAATAAAAAATAAAAATAAAAGAAGTATAAAATATATATAAAAAAGCCAGGTAGTAGTAAAAGATGATGGTTACAATGTAAAAATGACCAAAATCTTTTTATTAACAGTATATAAAAACAGTAAAAGTATCCAAACGCGTTTCGCCAATATAAGGCTTTATCAATGGATAGCAAACATTTCAACCTGGCTGGTTAGAGTTTATATAGGTATAGAGATGATTTAAAATTGGCGCCAAAATTGTACAACCAATAGTAAAACAGATATTTTTTGCACATTCATAACAGCATTTAATGGTAAGAATTCAATAGATATAGCTTCACAGATGCTTTTAGCATAATTATTTTACAAAAACGAGCGTTATTGGTTAAGTATTAACATGTTTTCGGCCGGATCACGTGACGCACGTCATAAGCGTGACGTCACTTCCGGCCGCACGGAATTGTGGGGCATGTAGTTATGAGATAAACTCCATGTATGTAAAGCCCTGTATTGGGCTGAAAGGAAAGAGGAGTGGTTAGGGAACACTTAGGGAGGGACTTGGGAGATGAAAATAATGGTGGCGGCCATCTTGGATGGGGAATGTACTGTTAAGAGATAACATAATAAGTAGCCATATTACTGGTGGCATATAAAAGTACTTCCATAAATATTAAAGCAGTGAAACTACTAATGCATATAATATCATAGTAAAAACATAATAGAAACCTAAGAATAATAATAAATGAATTGATATAAAAACATAATAGAAACCTAATAATAATAATAGATGAATTGATATAAAACAGATAAAATAATATAATGAAATAAAATTAAATAAATCAAAGTCTGCATTCAAACCATTAGGGATAAGTACTAATCCCTAATGGTTTGAATGCAGACTTTGATTTATTTAATTTTATTTAATTATATTATTTTATCTGTTTTATATCAATTCATCTATTATTATTATTAGGTTTCTATTATGTTTTTACTATGATATTATATGCATTAGTAGTTTCACTGCTTTAATATTTATGGAAGTACTTTTATATGCCACCAGTAATATGGCTACTTATTATGTTATCTCTTAACAGTACATTCCCCATCCAAGATGGCCGCCGCCATTATTTTCATCTCCCAAGTCCCTCCCCAAGTGTTCCCTAACCACTCCTCTTTCCCTTCAGCCCAATACAGGGCTTTACATACATGGAGTTTATCTCATAACTACATGCCCCACAATTCCGTGCGGCCGGAAGTGACGTCACGCTTATGACGTGCGTCACGTGATCCGGCCGAAAACATGTTAATACTTAACCAATAACGCTCGTTTTTGTAAAATAATTATGCTAAAAGCATCTGTGAAGCTATATCTATTGAATTCTTACCATTAAATGCTGTTATGAATGTGCAAAAAATATCTGTTTTACTATTGGTTGTACAATTTTGGCGCCAATTTTAAATCATCTCTATACCTATATAAACTCTAACCAGCCAGGTTGAAATGTTTGCTATCCATTGATAAAGCCTTATATTGGCGAAACGCGTTTGGATACTTTTACTGTTTTTATATACTGTTAATAAAAAGATTTTGGTCATTTTTACATTGTAACCATCATCTTTTACTACTACCTGGCTTTTTTATATATATTTTATACTTTTTATTTTTATTTTTTATTTTTTTTTACTTCCTGGATACAATACTCCAAAGAATCCTAGGTGGGGATTATACCACCTACGCTGTTACATAGAGCAGTCAGTCTGCCCTATATATTGTGAGTATATTTTATTGTTTTATTTTATCACTAAAGATTTTATTGAGAGCACTATCGCTGTTTTTTTTTTTTTTTTTTTTTTTCTTTTCTCTTTTTTTTTTTTTTTTTCTCTTTTGTTTCAGACTGTACCCGCCTCTTTGTAATTCAGATATATCTTCATATATGGCCGGGTATCTTGGTCATCATAAACAGTTGCTGGCTCAACTCTACTTAATAAAAACAAGCAGTTAACTACATAACCCAGGTTGAGCTTTTATTATTTACTCCTATCCTCTTCCTCCCTCCCCTCCCCCTCTTACTCCTCCTCCCTCTCCCTGCCTCCCTCTCTTCTTCCTTTCCTGTTATTTGTCATTATTTATTCAGAGATCTTCTATCTAGAGAGGGGACGGGACCAGCCGAGGGGAAATTGAAAGAACGAAGAGGAAAAAACTGCCAAAAACAAAAGAAAAACAGCATCTTAACCTCATTCATACTCTCATTCACACCATACAGTACTGCTTCCTTTCTTTCTCCTTTTCTTTCTCTCTTTTCCTCTTCTCAGCTTTCTTATTTCTTGTGCCCTTCTTTTTATTAGTTTGTCCTCTTATCTTTCGTTTTTCTGGCTTATTGCCAAGAGAGTTCTATCTCTAGTTTCTCCAAATTTTTGAGCCACTCTTCCCATTTATCAAGTTCTTTATGCTGGTTTTTAATTTTATTCATCCCTATTTCCATTTGGTTCTGGTATTTTAATTGCTGAATAATCTGTATCTTTGTAAATATTTGTGTCTTTTTCCAATTCCTAGCAATAATGATCTTTGCTGCTATTAAGGCATGTGTTGTCAAAATTTGGTTCATTCTACTAAGAGCGGGCCACCTTATATGGAGTAACATCATATCTGGATTGAATTTTAATCCTACTCCATTTAAACTGATTAATAATGAATTTGTCATAGACCATATGGTAGTTACTTTTTTACACCTCCACCAGATGTGGAGATAATCTCCTTTCTCTTTTCCACATCTCCAGCAAAGATCATTATTGTTATTAAACATTTTTGATATTTTTGAAGGAACCAGATACCAATTATTGATCACTTTAAAGTGAGTTTCCAACAGAGAGAGACAGTGTACATGTTTATTTGTTTTTGATATAGCATCGTACCATTCTTCTAGTTCTATAGTGCATTTCAGAGTTTTTTCCCAGCTTTTTATTGCCGATGGGCGGTTCTCTGTTTGTATTGTATCACATACTTTTGTACATTTAGCGAAAAGGTTTTTACACTCTTTTTGAGAGAATATCCCTTTTAAGGCATTGGAATGTATCTCCGCTGTTTAAAAAATTTTTATGCTTCATACAATTCCTAACTCTTAGATAAGAGAAAACCTCTATCTGGGAGGGGAAATATCCTTGTCAATGTCTCGAAAGTTTTTAATTCACCATTCTGCATTAAGTCTTCTACCTTCCCAGTATTTACTTCTCTCCATGTTTTTGAAGAGATATTACTTATGTCTATTTCAAGGCTCTCTATATTTTGGAACCCCAGAATCTTATTACTAATATCTGCTTTCTTCTTTATTTTTTCCCATGTAGGGATAATTTGATTTAACACGAATGAAAGCGAATAGTCGTATGCTTTGTTGTTCCATATGATATTAGATAAGTTTTTGGATTGACATACTTCTAATTCTATCCTCCCCCAGGCCTCCTTTTGATATATCTCCCTTTGTAGCATTACAGTGTGGTAGATTATTCCGGCTTCATAGAATTTTTCCATATCTGGGAAACCTAGTCCCCCTTTGTCTATATTACAGCTCATTGTTTTTAATTTAATTCTAGGTTTTTTTCCCCTCCACACAAAATTAGCAAAAGAAGATTTAATCATTTTTATCCAAGGTTTAGGGATAGATAATGGTAGCATCCTAAATAGGTAAATCCACTTAGGGAGCACATAATACCTCAAGGTATTCACTCTGCCCCACCATGATATCTCTACCTGACGCCATTCCTTTAAATCTCTATTAGTGTTTTTCAAAAGATGGATAAAATTAGATTCCATGATTCTTTCTAATTTTTTATTTATTCTTATCCCCAAATAAGTAAATTCTTCTGGTTGGGCAAAGTTATATTCATTTTGTAGTTTGATTATCTTATCTGATGACACGTTCCTATACATTGCGGTAGATTTAGAGAGATTCAATTTATAATTAGATACTGTGCTATTTCTGTTATGACATGTGGGAGGGATTTTTCTGGGTCGACGATATACAATAGAGTGTCGTCCGCGTATAGAGAGATCTTTAAGTCCCCTTTTGAGATTGGTAGACCCTTGATTAGTAAATTTTGTCTGATTTTTGAAGCAAAAATTTCTACTGTTATAACATACAGAATTGGTGACAAGGGGCACCCTTGCCTTGTGCCGTTTTCCAGACTAAACCAATTTGCACATATGTTTTGGCCTATGGATCTTGCCACTGGCTTCTTGTACAGGGAACCTATCGCTTCATTGACCCATCCTTTTATATTAAAGGCCTTCAGCGCTTTAAACATGAATCCCCAACTGACCCTGTCAAACGCTTTTTCTGCGTCTAATGACAGGATCAGGAGGGGATTACATGTCTTATCAGACAGGTCCATTGAGTCTAATAGCCTTCTGACATTATTTCCTGAATTTCTGCCAGGAACGAATCCAACCTGATCTGGGTTGATAATTTCAGGCAGAACTGTTTTTAATCTTTTTGCAATGATTGAAGCAAAGATCTTAACATCTACATTTATCAATGAGATCGGTCTGTAGCTTTTGACATCTGTTGCTATTTTGCCTGGTTTCAAAATTGGTAAGATGTTGGCTCTTAGCATCTCTTGTGGAAATGCTCCTTCTTTTACGGCTTCATTAAATGATCTTGTTAGTGGCTCAGCAATTATATCTTTCATTAACTTAAAAAACTTATTACTAAAACCATCAGGTCCTGGAGTTTTATAGTTCGCCAAGTTATTTATTGCCTCAATTACTTCTTCTTTTGAGATGTCCTTGTTTATTGAGTCTAGCTGATCTGGGGATATTTTTGGTAGTTCAAGATCTTTTATATAACTGTCTATGGATTCCTCCGTAGATCTGTCTGGTAAATTATAGAGTGATCTATAGAAATGATTAAAGATCTCTCCAATTTCGTTTGGGGCTCTATATATATTTCCTTCATATTCCATTTTATCTATGCGGTTATCTGCCGTTCTCTTTTTCAGTTGATTTGATAAGATTTTATCTGCTTTGTTTTGTCGGTAGTAATATCTGATTTTTAATTTGATCATTTTCTTTTCGATGTTTGCTAATATTTTTTTCTTAATAGTTTGTTTGAGATTAGTGATCTTTACTTGTCCTTCTTTATCTGGATTTAATTTGTGTTCTCTGAAGACTTTGTACAACTGAATATATAATTCAGATAAACCCGGTCCGTCTTTTTTCCTAACTCTACTCTTAATATTTATACATTGTCCCCTAATAAAGGCTTTGTATGCACACCAATTATTTAATTCTGAGGTGTCTTCAGGTCTGTTATCTTCTAGAAAATGTTGTGACCCTAATTTTAATGAATTTAGGTTTTCGTTGTTATAAAGTATTGAATCATCTAATTTCCAAGTAGTTCTAGGATAGGGACGTATCCCGTCCTTTATATCCATTATAACGCTATTATGATCTGACCAAATCATTATATTTATACGTATGTCTATTACTTTATCTATTATTTTTGGATCTCCTAGAAAAAAATCAATTCTTGAATGAGTATTATGCGGCCAAGAGTAGAATGTAAACTCCTTTGCGAGCGGGTTCCTGACCCTCCAAATATCATAGAGATTATTTTTATGAATTATATTCTGAAAGGAACTAGCGTTTCTCAAGGCATTTTTATCCACACAGATCTTGTTAATATTAGATTTATCCAACTCAAAATCAAAAACACAGTTAAAATCTCCCCCTATTATCACACAGCCCATGGCTACTCTATCCGCTCTTTCTAATATGTGAGAGAACACTCTCATCGGATTTACATTCGGCAAGTATACATTAATCACTGTATATAGTTCCCCGTTAATTTCACAAATCAATATTATATATCTACCCTCTATATCGATATCCTTATGTTTGATTTCTACTTGAAGTGTTTTGGAAAAACCTATAGCCACACCAGCTTTTTTTTCCTCCTTCTTAGAGGCAGCTACTATTAGAGGGAAGTTATTGCCAAGCCACCCAATACTGTCTCCTAATATCCAATGCGTCTCTTGTATCAAAAATACTTGTATTTTCTCTGTCATTAAATATTCTCTGAAGGCCACTCTCTCTCTCTTATGTGGGATATTTAAGCCCTGTATGTTAATCGTAGCAAATCTTACCATACTCTATTCTGGTTCATTAACTCTTTGCCTTTTTTCCGGAAGATTCTATAAACTCGTAGCAATACACCTTTCATATTCTTACACCAGTCACACACATTCATACTAACTTTTATACTGGAGTCTCTAATTATAAGGGACTGTCTTCTGCACATACTTGGTTGCCTTATCAAGGCAATCACTAAGTTCTATTTAGAACTTATGGGCGAGCTGTGTTGGGCCACCGTGGTGGTGTGGGTAACTGGAAGGAAAGAGGGGAAAAAAACAAAACAAAAAAAAAACCAACTAAATCTTAACTTTAACTTGTTAGTTAATTCTATTTCCTTTTAATCAAGTGATAATCTTCTTTAACCTCTTGTGGTGCCTCTATACTTTTAACTTAAAAGTTAATTCTATTTCATTATTAATCAAGTGATAATCTTTCTTAACTTCTTATAGTGCCTCACTCCTTTTGGCTTTATAATTAATTCTATTTCATTTATAGTCAGGTGATAGTGCCTCTCTCCTTTTATTTAAGTGTGCCTTATTGGTTCAAATTACTCATGTCTACTTTCCATATATTTAGGCTGATTCTATTTATTATGGGTGAGTGTAATAGTGTGATATCTCTCCTTTCATCACCATCTCTCTCGGTTGTACTTACTAAATAACATAGTTTATAGGTGTACCAATTGCTTCAAATTACCCTTGCTTCTATATGTTGGCTCAGTTTCCTGATGTGGTGAAATTAATTCTATATACATGTGAAAGTCTATATACATGTGTAAAAAAAAAATAAAAAAAAAAATATAGCAACTCTCATTTGTTATCCCTTCCCTCTATCTCCTCCCACCCCCCCCTCTCTTCCCCATCCTTCTTGCTTTAACCTAATCCATCAGCTTCTTATCTTTTAACCAAATAACAGCTTTTTCTGCTGAGTCTAGGACCACTAGCTGATCGTATATGTATAATCTTATTGCAGTGGGGAACCCCCATGTATATTTGATCTTCTTAGCTCTCAAAGTTTCTGTAACAGGGGCGAATGCTTTCCTTTGCATTCTGGATAAATAAGATAAGTCTGCAAATACAATTATATCCTTATATTCTTCCCCATGTGGTTTCCTGACTCTGCTTGTTTTTAAAATTTCCTCTTTGAATTGGAATGATTGGAAACAGCAGATTATATCTCTTGGTTTTGTTTCTGGGATATTTTTGGCTCTGTACAGCCTATGACACCTTTCTATGGAATGGGTGAATTTCTCTTTCTCTATCCCCCAGGCTTTCCATAAATTATCCAGAAATTCTGGGATCTTATCCTGGGTGATTTTTTCTGAGATATTTCTTAATCGCAGGTTATTTCGTCTAGAGCGATCCTCTAGATCTCCTACTTTTGTCTCTAAATTTTTAATTTTATTTTCCATATGGGTATGTTGATCTTTCAATATTTTCTCTTGAAATTCCAGACAATTTATTTTTTCTTCAGCCATATTTATTTTCTCAGTTAGGAGTTTCACTTGGTTTAGAATCTCCTCTGAATTCTTATTTATTTGCTTCATTAGTGTTTCTGACTGAGAATTTAGACAACTCTCCAGAAATTCCGCCGAAATTTGATTATTCGCGCAGATTTCTGAGCTGTTTAGTGTCTGGTCTGATCTTGAAATTGTTAAAACATCCTCTTCTGCTTTTTTTTTACTTTCTGGTGAGAAAAAATTAGTTACTTCTCTTCCCATTTTAAGGTTTTTCTTATCCCTTTTTACAGTAACTTTCTCCTGTGTTTTAGAGGCCATCTCTGCATTAGACTTCTACTATCTAAGTCTGCTGTTTAGTCTGCTGTTTAGCTGATCCACCAAAAAAAAAAAAAAAAAAAAATGTGCCAGAAAAGTGGGAAGGGGATTTTCGAAATAAGGAACTTGCCAGCTTGTAGTAGAGGAGGGAAAAATAATAGTTGAGGACTTTATACAGCTTGTCCAGGTTTAGGGGCCGGTCAACTCGTTACTATTGTAATTGGTTTAATTGGCTACTACCTTCAGCTTGGTGACTTCCAGGAGTGTTATTCAGCGTGTTATTAGTGCAATTATAGTGCCATTATAACTCCTTCTATACACACTATACACTATACACTCTATACACTCTTTACAATGTTATTTCACTTATCTGCTGAGGTAGTGCCGCAGTTTTCCGCTTGTCCTCCCCCTTTCTTCTGTAGTTCCTCTGTAATTTTCTTCCGTGCTATGTCGCCGGATGTTGGGCACCCTCTCACCGTAAACTGCTCAGCGTTGCTGGATGCTGGATACTGTTCGCCGCGTAGGTCCTCTCCTAACTTCCCGCCGCTTCCCAACCACGCTTACCCACTGTAGCCCGTCATGGCTCCGCCCTGTCGAGCGCCCGTACGTAGCGTGCCTACGTCATCATCGCGCGCCCCAATAGTAGCACTATCGCTGTTTTATCTTCTCTCCGAGCTATTGATATTCGTGTCAAGATCACTCATCCCATATCCTCTAAGCGGGGATTATACCGCTGCACGCCTATCAAACTAGAGCTAGCTGAAGCTCTACCGAATGTGAGTGTATCTATTATATTTTATATCTTTTATCGCATGTGTGGAACATACTGCACCATTATTGTTTCCATTTTTATTTCCCATTTGGTTACCTGCCACTACATAGAAGAGGACACTTGCCGTATATCCTGCAAGCGGGGATAATACCGCTGCAAGCCATTCACACCAGAGCTGGATTAAGCTCTGTCAACTGTAAGTAAGAACTCTATTTCTTACAAAATTGGATTATCTTCCATGTCATTGACATCTTCTGGATACCGTATTAAGTAGAATTTTGGACACACGATATAGATCCCATTGGACTTAATATCATTATCTGTTGTACCC
Source organism: Pelobates fuscus (assembly GCF_036172605.1). Lineage (NCBI taxonomy): Eukaryota > Metazoa > Chordata > Amphibia > Anura > Pelobatidae > Pelobates > Pelobates fuscus. The sequence continues at coordinate 70,963,932 of NC_086327.1, forward strand.
AGTGGCGCAGACCCATCCCCCATTTTCTTGCTATAGATATATATATATATATATATATATATATATATATATATATATATCAAAATACATGTAGAACGAAATAATATATATACGTATACATCACTATATGTATACCTATATATAAATAAAAATAATTGTAAAAAAATTATATATACACACACACACACACACACACACACACACGTATATATAATAATTTTACATATATATTTATGTAATAATTTTACATAATTAGGTCCTTTTATTAATTACAATTTGCAGGACCTGCCTAACAACCCAGGCCGAAAGTATAGGGAATTTAATTTGCTAGCACTATATTTAACCCTATAACTTTCCAAGACACTATAAAACCTGTACATGGGGGGTTCTGTTTTACTCGGGAGACATCGCTGAATACAAATTTGTGTTTCAAAACCGTAAAATTTATGACAACAATGATATCGTCAGGGAAAGTGAAATTTATTGCATTTTTCGCACACAAACGGCACTTACACTGACGATATTTTTGCTGTAATACTTTTTACTGTTTTGAAACACAAATATTTGTGTTCAGCAAAGTCTCCTGAGTATAACAGTACCCCTCATGTACAGGTTTTATGGTGTTTTCAAAAGTTACAGAGTCAAATATAAGGCTTGCGTTTCAGTTTTTTCACAATGAAATTCGCCAGATTGGTTACGTTGGCTTTGAGACCGTATATGTGGCAAACCTAGCCACTTACAGAATGTCCTTGTATTTATCTTGCCATTACTGCATTGCTATTCCTATCTGTGGCCAAACCATCCACTTAAAGTGTAACCCCTCTGAATGTAATATGATGGAAAGTGTATCCCTGTGTACTGCTTGGTATCTCCTAAGGCAGGAGATGGCTATCTGTAACCCATCCCCCTCCTGCCTGGGAAGTGGATTGTGTGGAATGCAGACCCCCCTGCGGAGGTCTGTGCTTAAAGGAAGCCGTAATCATTAAAGAGTTTGACTCAGCCTGGTGAGATGCCAGTGTTTTAACATCCAAGCTATGTGTCGTCTAGTTTTTGGGAGAAAGGGATTTTAACTACGCTACCTGCATTTTACCTACATTTTACCTGCTTCATCCTGTCTACCAGCGGAGATACCGTGGATAATACTACTACTCCGCTACAGTATAGTAGCCCAGAAATAAGAATTAGAATGAGAATTACCCCCATAATGGCATACCATTTGCAAAAGTAGACAACCCAAGGTATTGCAAATGGGGTATGTTCAGTCTTTTTTAGTAGCCACTTAGTCACAAACACTGGCCAAAATTGGCTTTCAAATTAGTTTTTGCATTTTTCACACACAAACAAATATTAACGTTAACTTTGGCTAGTGTTTGTGACCAAGTGGCTACTAAAAAAGACTGGACATACCCCATTTGCAATACCTTGGGTTGTCTACTTTTGCAAATGGTATGCCATCATGGGGGTAATTCTCATTCCTGGGCTACCATACAGTCTCAAAGGCAACGTAACCAAACTGGCAAATTTCAATGTGAAAAAACTGAAAAGTGTAACATGCTATATTTGACCCTGTAACTTCCCAAAACACCATAAAACCTGTACATAGGGGTACTGTTTTACACGTGAGACATCGCTGAATACAAATATGTGTATTTTATTGCAGTAAAAGCAAAAGGTATTATGACATTCACAGTTAGAATGTCACATAGAACTAAGAAAATTTAAAAAAATCGTATTTTCTCTCATTTTTTTATATTGTATTCATATTACGTTATGTTCCATACCTAAATATTTGATGTTAAATGAAAGCCCTGTTTCCCCTGAATAAAATGATATATAATAAGTGTGGGTGCATTTAATATGAAAGAGGTAAATTATTGTTGAACAGACATATAGTCAAAATCTGTGGTTTGTTTACATTTTTTTTGGTTCACAACTTGTACATTTGGCTGCGGTCTTAAGGGGTTAAATCTCTTTTCTGTAACCAAAACATTCGACATAAATAAGCATAAATTAACATATATACATATATAACTCCACCCATAGTGTTATACAGTGACCCAACCGTCCTTGCCAATAAAAACATGGAGTGGTTCCTAATCACCACTCCCTCTCACCTCCCCCCTCGTCATAAAAAATCCTTCCAATGCCTGCCATCAGCCGACCTTATGCACGCTCGATGGGCACGAGACCTCAGGCAACCTAAAGTTTAACTTTTGGAGCAGGGGAGGTTTGAGACCTTAAAAACTTGTTCATCTCATTCCATATACTTAAACGTAACCTCAAACTCAATTGGCAAGGACATACCCCCGGCTAGCTGCGACGAAATATACTATAGGGTGGGCGGGAGGGAAGCTGTTTGCTGGCCCGAATCCCAAGTGGCACTGAGGTAAGACCTCCCCCACACTGTCACAGAACATAATCACACCCAGACTCTTCCCAACCAATCCCATGCATCTATCCCCACACTCCTACATGTGCCCTTGTCCGCGCTATCTCCCCAGGGCCTAAACAGCAATAGAGACAGATGAACAGCTGCAAGCCCGAATTTGAGAGGCAAATGGGGATTTGAACAACTGACAGCCTAAATTGTTTAAACTAAAGGCTTCTATCTGTACCCCAAATGCCATTCGTCATTACCAGTGGGGGAAGGTTTAAAACAAACACCACTTATGGTGGAATAAATAGAAGAGGTATACCCATCATGGGTAGGACGGATTCACTCCGTGAAATTGAATATCTTGCCACGCATCATATTTATGTTCCAGGCACTGCCCATACACCTATCGAAAACCCAGCTACTACCACTGCAACTAACCATAGGTGCTTTCATATGGCAAAATAAACGTCATAGAATATCCAGACAGGTCCTTTATAGACCCAAGGCGAGGGGAGGACTGGGATTGCCCTGCTTGTATTACTACTATTTGGCCACCCAGTTAGCGCAGGTAGCGATGTGGCAAACCCCCCCAGACGAAAGAAAATGGGTTGATATAGAATCGCTCATAGGTGCAGATCTGCTGCAATTCGCTATGTGGGTACCAAAAGAACAGACCCATGATCAGAGTTACCTGCCAAGCGATCCTGAACTCACTTAGACTGTGGGACCTAACACATCTAAAATACAATCTAGCATCCTCACCTTCCCCCCTGATGCCCTACCTCTGCAATAAGGCCTTTACCCCGGGCATGACTGAGACTTTAGGAACCTGGAGCAAACAGGGATCCAAAGAATATACCACTTATACAAAGGCACCGAAATAGTGGGGTTTGACGACCTCACACAAGAGAGACATCTCACGCCGAGTGACTTTTTTAGATATATCCAACTGAAAGATTTTATTAAACAACCACATATCAAAAGCGCTGCTATACAACCACTGACTTTTTTTGAGCGTTGGTGCCTGACTGAGAACTTGCCCCAGGGCATGATAACGCTGCTGTATGCTCATCTCTGCTCGGAGACGGGGGAATGGGGAAGACTAACGTATGCTGATCAATGGGAACAGGAACTAGGTGAAGTTCCTCTGTATGTGTGACCCTCCAGGAACAATCCTTTAAAACGATTTTCTGGTGGTACACCACTCCTGTAAAGTTATTTCAAATGCACATGTGGTGGGAATGTCCCAGTATGGTTAGATTCTGGAATCTAGTTAAAATCCTTCTGAGGCAGGTGTTCTCCAGGACCTTAGAATTAGATCCCTGGGTACACTTGCTCAACAGATCATCGGAGGGATGGACCAGAACTGAACAAAAGCTTATCCATAAAATCACGCTGGCGGCTAGGAAGGCGGCAGCAGCCTCTTTGCTGAAGCCAACTACCTCAGGCATGTCAGAGATTGTAGCTAGAATTAAAGAGATAAGACTGATGGACAATCTGACAGCCAGTGTCAGGGGGTCCAATAAAGCTTTCCATAAGATCTGGGACCTATGGGACGACAGCACACTGGGTGAGGACTTAGGCTGCCGTAAATCCGGAGCGCGGCAGGTTTGCTGATCCACCCCCTTCACCTCCCCCGGCGGCCCCCGGGTACCGTCCTGTCGGAAGAAATTCAGCACCACATATTCCTCTCGTTCCCCCGCCATCCTCTCTAGCCGCCCCCCCTTACCTTCCTTCTTTTCCCTTCTCCTATCTTGGACATACCTCTATTTCTAAGGGGTCGTTATATAAAGCAAGACATACAACTACGCATTGGTTCGCCACTGACATGCCTTAACTAAAAGATGCAATGTGTTTAACCAAAATATACGTGTAACCCGTTGAATATGTTGGCATTGCACTAAGGTGGAACCACCAAGTTTTGTGTACAAATATATGTCTGATCATAATGCAAAGTTTTTGTTTGTAAAAAAAAAAAAAAAACCTTGGCGGAGGGCGACAAGTCTACCCAAGCGGGACCAACATAAACTGTATAACATTTTATCTAGTGTAATTATGTCACTAACTATGTGAAATTGTGATGCCTATCTTACCAAGGTCATGCCGCTGTTCCCCTGCCAAGATGAAAAAAAATAAAAAAAAAAAAAAATGCATACCCTGGTAGTCACCGTATGGAAGTGCTGATTATTGGGTCTTCAGGTTAAAGAGGCATAGCCCCAGCTGGGTCTCATGTATGCAGTGTACCGCTTTCATCACCTGAGGGAGGAAGTTGGGTCAAACCCCTGGTAACTGAAGGAGATACTTAGGCTGGCAACTCATAGAAATGTGCTGTTGCTGTATCTTCATGGATTAGAGGCTGAACCTTGGCTGGGCCTCATGTAGGCTGTGGACCATATTCATCCCCTGAGGGAGAGAGTTGGGTCAGACCCCCAGTCAATAAAGATGGTACCCAGACTGGCACCTCATAGAGATGGGCTGTTGTTGGGCCTTCAGGGATAAGAGGATGAACCCTGGCATGAATGCAGTGGACCGCTTTCATCCCCTGAGGGAGATATTGGGTCCAACCCCTGGTCACTAAACGGGGTACCCAGGCTGGCAAACTCAGAGATGTGCTGTTGCTGGGTCTTCAGGGCTTAGAGGCTGAACCTTAGCAGGGCCAGAAAAATATTGGCCTGGTAAGCATAAAAAAAAAAAAAAAAAAAATCTAGGCCTGCTTAAACGGACACTATAGTCACCAGAACAACTAAAGCTTATTGAATTTGTTCTGGTGAGTAGAATCATTACTTTCAGGCTTTTGCTGTAAACACCGTCTTTTCAGAGAAAATGCAGTGTTTACATTACATCCTAGTGATAACTTCACTGGCCACTCCTCAGATAGCTGTTAGAGATCCTTCCTGGGTCATGGCTGCCTAAAATGCATTCACACATTCAGTATCTCCTCCCTCTGCATGCAGACACTGAACTTTCCTCATAGAGATTCATTGATTCAATTCATCTCTATGAGGAGATGCTGATTGGCCAGGGCTGTGTTAGAATTGTGCTGGCTCTGCCCCTGATCTGCCTCCTTGTCAGTCTCAGCCAATCCTATGGGGAAGCATTGTGATTGGATCAAGCTACCTTTTCTGTTGATGTCAGCAGGCAGTGGGTAGGTCTAAAGAAAAAAGTGACAAAATAAGCACCTCCAGACTTGAATGCAAGTAAGATGTCTATATTTAGGGAGCCATGATGGGACCAGGGTGGCTAGATGGTGGTTGTAACCCTATAGGGTCAGGAATACATGTTTGTGTTCCTGACCCTATAATGCTCCTTTAAGCAGACTACTTCCAAACTGCTGTGAAGGACCGGAAAAAAGACTACCTGATGGGAAGGGGGAGGATCTGTTTATACCAACTTCAGAGTTCTATTTCCTGTCCTTTCTGCTGTGACAAGAGGAGCTAACCCATGAATAAATGCTGCCATGATTGATGAGAAAAAAATTATATAAATATATATATATATAAAATAAATATAATTGTAGATAATCTACATTTATTATTCCCAAATCTAAGAGTTATATAATTGTATGATTCATTAAGGCAGGAAGGGGCAGGTAATTATTTAAGGGCTAAAAAGAGACATTAAACAGGTAATTACGTAAGGGCTACAAAGAGAAATGAAAAATAAATGCAAATCAACAATTTATGAACCACAAACCAAGAGCAATTATGTGAGATTAACAATATTTACTAGAAAACAAATAACTATTTGAGTCTATGAAAAGTGGGTGATGAATTCCTGGGACTGTATTATTGTTTAATTTGTTAGTTTATGTAAAAGAGCTCTGCTAAAGGGCGCTATGTAAAACTTTAGAAAATTAACGCCTCCCTCAAAGAATTTGCATGTATGCCTAATCAGCAGGTGAACTCAATAAATGCACTGAAAGTATTATCCTGGAAAATACATTTTTTGATCCAAATTTCTGTGGCCCACTTTTTTTAGGAGCCCAGAATGTATGGGCAAATTCAATATGTAACAGAACTAGACAGCAGTAAACCATCCAGAAGTGTACAGTTTGTTTGTGACTGTATCCTAGAACCTACAGCAGTAAAACTCCTAATAATGAGCAGTGTGTATGATTGTCTCACAGAACTCCCCCCTCCTCCCACCAGCAATAAAACTCACAGTAGTGTGATGTGTGGGAAGTAGAAGTAAAAAAAACAAAACAAAAGGTGAATAGGACAGATGGGTCTTTGTAGCAAGGATTGCTTTATAGAAAAAAAAAATGTAAAAAAAAGTTTCAATTGCATAATGCTAAATTTGCACATGAACATAAAAGATCAAGTATAATACAAAAGTGAAATAACTTTCCAGAGAAAAAGTATAGCATTATAGTAGTAATAGTTATGTAGATATATTATTGCTTGTTTTTTTCCATACTGTATACCAGAGGCCATGGCAATTGTATTTCTAAAAACTGTACAATATACCTAAAGAAACATTAATACATTACCATAAAAGAGATACAATCCTGAGTTAGTTCTCAAACTACTTGATTAAACATGTTTCGTTTTCATTTTAAATCTATTAAAAGTAAAACATGTCATGGCTGATACAAATCCAGCACATAAAGTGTAAATGAGAATATGGAAATATTATTCATATGTATCTCCCTATTACTACCATTTATTCCATCTCCCATCATGTTATGCTTTAAAGGTATACTCCACACTTTACAAAACAAATGTAAAAAACACTGTTTAGTAGATATATCCCCAAAGAAAACATGCATGCATTTATTATGTATTTTTTCATTAGGTGTATTTCTATCTATGTATGTTCTGCAACCTTTGCTAGCCCTCCTCTTCACCAACCTAGACTGTCTGTGGCTGTCCAATCACATACTTTCTAATGCACTCATTGAGAAGTCTCTTTGAAAGGCAGTTGCTTTGAGCAATGGCTTGTCTCTAGATCTTAGCGCCACTGAGCTAAACTTCCAAGAATAGCAGGACTGACAAGATTAATTAATAAAAATGCCAATTTCTATTAAAAACTGCACTTTTTGTATGAAATGAAAAAGAGGGCTTTCTATTCACAAATAAAGAACTTCAGAAAACTAAAGTGCTTTAGATGCTTGAAGTGTTCCCCCTACACTTTTGTCCTTGCTTGAACAGTCATTTGTATAGTTCCCTATTTGTCCTATCTCTCCACTTCCCTGTCCAAGTTCTTTTCATTTTCTTGTCCTTTATGTGTTCCATTCCACTATCTTCCCCTAACTCATGTTTCACTTACTCCCTTTCCCTTTGTGTGTTTGTCCATTTCCCACTCCCTCTACACTTTTGCTATGTCTATTTATTGAGGTTCTAGCATCAGAAGCTGTGTGCGAAGAGAAAGTGATAGGATTTAAGATTAATCATATTTTTATACCTTCCACTTATACCACCCTTTTGTCATCACTCCAGTAACAACATTTAGAAAAAATATTTTGGCCCCTAGCCAACCCCTGCAAAAAATGTTTTTACCTACACCCTCACCCTAATAATAGTGATGGGGTGGGAATAAATGTTAAACCAAAAAAAAAAAAAAAACTTTCATACTTCTCTTAAAAAAGAAAGGAAGAAAAATAAGATCTGAACTGGGAAAACAAAACACCAGCACAAATTCTAAAGTTTCTGATGCTGCTGCATGAGAGGAGAAAAATGCGATAAGAAAAGTTAAAAAATTCAACACATTAAAATAATACATCTTGATTCAGTGAGGGCTCAGCACAGACTTGTCAGGATTACAGAATGATCCAGCACGTAGAATTGTGTAACACAGAGAACTGATAGCTAACCTATACCGGACCTTAGAATGGCCGGACTAACGTACCAAAGAATAGTCAGGAATAGCAAGGTCAAGGGAAACAGAAAGAGACACAACGATAAGGAAAAGCCAGGAGTCAGGGATGCCAGAAAACAGGGAAGTCAAAAACAATGCCAAAGTCAAATAACCAGAATTACCAGAATCCATAACGCTCTCTTGGACAACCACAAGGGAAACCACAACAGGGCACTGAGCAGGATGAGAACTGGGCCTAAATACCCCTCCTCTAGATCTCAGAGGCTGTAACCGGCCTTTGACCCCAAAGGCAGTTACCAGGCTCCATTTGCATAATTGCTGCTCAGCATTAACCCTTCTGTGGATTTGGTTGCTGCTCGGCACAACTTTTCCTGTGTGGACAGTAAATGCCATTAACCACATTTTATAAGCGGATGAATATGTGACAAGACTGACCATTCAAGAAAGGATTTTTTCAATGCTTTTAAAGTTAGTTCTACTTTGATTGGCTTTTAATATTCCCATGCAAGTCAAGCTGCTAATGCTGAGATCTTGTGGAGTCCATGCCTCAATACATTGGAGCTATTTTGCAACATGAGGTGGATCTACATGGTATTAGGCAGGGTGTTTTAATGTTGTGGATGATTAGGGCATATGCTGAACCTTACACAAAAAGAGTGTGCACACTCCTATCTTCCCTTCCTTAGCCATACGAATAAAGTAGGTTTTATTAAAGGATGTCAGGGTAGAAGTAGCACTAAGAAAGAAGCAATAACGGGGACAAGAGAAACTAAAAAATATATTGTTTTTTTCTTTTCTGGTTTCTCTTGTCCCCTATTTTCTTTGTACCTTAGACCTAGATTTGATGGACATTTGATGTGACCTCATGTAATCTGATATTGTGTCAATATAGAAAATTGTAATGTTTTGAAATATATTTTGAATAAATAAAGATCTGAACTGGGAAAACAAAACACCAGCACCAATTCTAAAGTTTCTGATGCTGCTGCATGAGAGGGGAAAAATGCGATAAGAAAAGTTAAAAAATTCAACACATTAAAATAATACATCTTGATTCAGTGAGGGCTCAGCACAGACTGACCATTCAAGAAAGGATTTTTTCAATGTTTTTAAAGTCAGTTCTACTTTGATTGTCTTTTAATATTCCCATGCATGCCCCAAGAGAGGTGAGACTTGCTTGGCAGAGTGCTCTGATTGGTTGTTTTGGTTTTCTTTTTGCATTGTGCTTTTTAAATTTTTTTGGCAGTTTTTTTTCTGGACTGAGTATTTTTTTATTTTGATAGTAGCATCGGTTTGTTATGTTTATTTTTTATTTGGCGTGTTTAGGGATGAAGAAGACTTAAGAAGAAAGAAGACTTTTAAAGATAAGTATGTTTTTTTCATCAGGTATTAGATTTATCTTTTATCCTTTAGTATCTAATCAGCAGACCTCTTATTTCCATAGTCAACTGGTCTTGGCTTTTACCCCATTTCCTCCGTCTGCCTCTTTGCCCAAAGCATCTTCCCAGTTTCCATATTTTCCTTATGGGGCGATCTGCCCAAACCCTTTCATTTTTTTTTCCCTCAAAGTCTATAGTCTATGGATGATTTCCTAAGCTGTCTTTATCTAAGGGTCTGTCCAGTGGGACGTTCTTATTTTTTAGCATCTGTTAAAGCTATAGTAGTTAAAAGGTAATAAAACAGACGTGGATACTTACATGTTAGTTTTGAACAATGTAATTTGTTGAAAAACAGATTACACAATTTAGGAATTCAATGTGAAGTCAGCTATGCTTCCACTTTGGCTAGTTTGACATTTACACTGAATTCTCAACAATTCTTTCATCTAACTTTGAGAAGTAATTTTCAGCTCGTTATCACTAAACTCATTGTTTACACATTATAAAAAATATGGTGCTCACTAATGCAAACAAATCATAATAAAAGTATAAGGGCGAGGCATGTTAGTGTTTTGTATTTATTATTTTGCTCTTACTATTACTATTTTACTATTACACATTCTTATTTTTTAAATCAAATCTTCTGTAATAAATGAGTCTTTTAAAAACTTTTATCCCTAGACCTACCTTTACTTTTTCTTTGAAGCTTGAAAACATATCCATTTAATGGGAGGTATACCTTACTTTTGCTCCACAGCTGTGAGTAACTCTCCTATACTTTTATGATGTTCTTATTATTATACTCAACTATGCTAGAAACCTGCCACCCTTATATTTTATAACAGATTTCAAGATGGTCATTATTTCTGAACTGTGGAGTCAAATTAAAGGGTCACTACAAGCATTAAAATGATTTTAGCTTAATGAAACAGTTCTGTGCACAGACCATGCCCCTGCAGTCTCACTGCTCAATTTGCTGCCATTTAGGTGTTAAATCAGTTTGTTTATGTATTCCTAGTAACACCTCTCTGCATCTGACTTGCACAGCCTTCCTAAACACTTCCTTTAAAGAGAGATACTTTTTAAACTTCAATTATTGCACATTCTGTTAAATCATTTAAATTTGTTAAAAGCATTCTAGACCATGGTGATGACCAGAACTAAGTGCCATGGTCTTACAGTTCTATCCAGAACGAGTCACACCCTTTCAAGTATTTGGAGACACTCTTGATAGACATAGAAGGGAGTCAGTCCAGGAAAAATGTCCAATGTTTATTAAACAGAACAAAGCTGTTATAATTACATGCAATAAAGGGGAGTCCGTGGGGAGTATCATTACTTACCAACCAGATATATTGACAACTATTAACAGCATGAACAAGCTCATGCATACAGTATGGTAGGGGCATGTAACAAATCATTGATATAAAACGTATCCAAGGGCATTACTAGATGGGGTTTTCTAAGAATAAGAGGTTGTAGGGGTAGGGTCTTAGAAAAGGGGAGAACAAATATGGTCATGTACCAAGACTTTGTGTGTGACATTCTTGCATGGTAATGTGCAAAACTGTTTTGTGTTTCAAATCAGTGAGTGTGTGTCTGTCATTGAGAGGGTGTTTGTCAGTAAGTGTGTGACTGTCAATTTATGTCTGTCAGTGAGTGTGTGTCTATGAATGTCTGTCAGTGAGTGTGTATATGTCAGTGTGTCTCTCAGTTAGTGTGTGTCTATGAATTTGTGTCTGTCTGTGAGTGTGTCGGTCAGTGAGTGTATATGTCAGTGTGTGTCTGTCAATATACAACAAATATAATCACCAACACCTAAAAGTTATAGGGAAGTGAAACAAACAACAACACTTATCTCATTGGATAGTGGTGACAGCTTCCTCCAGGGATATCCCAGCAATTATCCCTTAAAATACCATACAGATGCAAACAAAAGAGGATACAGCTAGTGGTGTTGTGCAGAGAGGCTTGAAGACTATGGTGAGGCCTAATAGAAAGCAGTTGTTGTTGGGGGATTCCATCATAAGGTGTGGAGATGGACAATGGTGGTCTTGTGAGGTGTCTTCCCGGAGCTACTGCTCACAGAGACAGGAGACGTATCTGTAATATTGTTAAGCAAGCAAAGCAGGAAGGGGAATTGGATGTACTTGTCCATTTAGGGACAAATGACTTGGCTTGCAATGATGTTTCAGAGGTTAAGGAAGTTTTTAGTGTTTTTGCCAATGATATACGGCAGGTTGCTTCCACATTGTCATTCTCTGAAGTTCTGCCTGTGCATAACACTCAGAACGACAGCGGATGCATATTAGGGACTTTAACTTGTGGCTTGGTGAATGGTGTCGGGAGCAAAGATTTGGCTTTATTGCTCATGGTAGCTCTGTTTGGAATGGAAATAAACTGTACAAAAAAAGATGGTTTGCATCTTTCTCAAAAGGGAACAAATGGCAAAAGGGTGATAAAACATCAATCCAATTGTCCCCCAAAACAAGGACAGAAGGTGCCTGTAGCAAGTGTGTTAAAAAATTATAAGCTTAGAGTCATGTCTACAAATGCTCGCAGTTTAGGGAATAAGATCCATGAACTTGTGGCAATAATGGCAACTGATAGTGTAGATTTAGTCGCCGTTACTGAGACATGGTATAATGAGAAAAATGACTGGGACATAGCAATACGAGGGTACTCTTTATATAGAAAAGACAGGGAAGGCAAGAAAGGGGGAGGGGTGGCCCAGTATGTAAAGGATAGCATAAAATCTAGCCTAATAAAGGTTAGTGAGGCGAACAGAGTCCGTTTGGGTTACGTTAGAATTTGGTAATCACACAGTAACTCGTGTAGGTGTGATTTATAGGCCCCCAGGACAAATTGAAGAGTTAGATAATCTACTAGTTTAAGAAATAGCTAAAATGACAATGAAGGGGGAAGTTATCATCATGGGTGACTTTAATCTTCCTGATGTGAATTGGAAAACAAAAATAGCTACTTGTGCCAGGAGCACACATATTCTAAACTCCCTACTGGGATTGTCTCTAAAACAAGTCGTTGAGGAGCCAACTCGTAAAGAGGCCATACTAGATTTAGTGTTAACAAATGGAGATTTGGTATCAGATATTACTGTAGGTGAAAGTTTAGGATCCAGTGATCATCAGTCAGTGTGGTTTAATATAAGAACAGTGACTGAGTCACACCACACAAAAACAAAAGTTTTAGACTTTAGAAAAACAGACTTTTCTAAAATTAGAATATGTGTAAAGGAGTCATTATCAGACTGGAGCAATTTAAATGGAGTCCAAAAGAAATGGGATTATTTAAAAAAGTTGCACTACTGAAGGCAACAGAAAATTGCATTAGGCTTGACAGTAAAAGCAAAAAAAATCAAGAAACCACTGTGGTACTCTGCAGATGTGGCCAAAATAGTAAAAAAAACAAAAAGTTAGCATTTAGTAATTATAAAAAAAACCCAGAGTGAGGAAGACAGAATGACCTATAAGATTAGGCAGAAAGAGGCTAAGCAAGTTATAATAGCTTCCAAATCACACACAGAAGAGAAAATAGCACAGTCAGTAAAAAAGGGGGACAAAACTTGTTTTAGATACATAAATGAGAAAAGAAAAGTAAAACAAGGATTAGTTAGATTAAAAACAAAAGAAGGAAAGTATGTAGATGAGGATAAAGGTCTAGCTGACTGCCTCAATGAATATTTTTGTTCGGTATTTACAGATGAAAATGAAGGAAAGGGACCTCAGTTAAGAAAAAGGATAAATGAGTCATTTATTACACGTGAGTTTACAGAGGAAGAGGTTCTATTTCAACTGTCAAAAGTAAAGACAAATAAGTCAATGGGACCTGATGGAATACACTCAAAGCTATTAAAAGAGCTTAGTGGTGTACTATTAAAACCATTAACAGATTTATTTAACCAATCATTGATAACAGGAGCAGTCCCAGAAGATTGGAAGTTAGCGAATGTTGTGCCCATTCACAAGAAAGGTAATAGGGAGGAGTCGGGCAACTGTAGGCCAGTAAGCCTTACTTCAGTAGTGAGGAAGTTATGGAAACCATGTTAAAGGATAGGATTGTTGAACATCTAAAAACACATGGATTTCAAGATCAGAGACAACATGGGTTTACTTCAGGGAGATCATGCCAAACTAATCTTATTGATTTTTTTGATTGGGTAACTAAAATTATAGATCAGGGTGGTGCAGTAGACATTGCTTACCTTGATTTCAGTAAGCTTTTGACACTGTTGCACATAGAAGGCTTATCAACAAACTACAATCTTTGAGTTTGGATTCCAATATTGTTGAATGGGTAAGGCAGTGGCTGAGTGACAGGCAACAGAGGGTTGTAGTCAATGGAGTATATTCGAAGCTTGGGCTTGTCACCAGTGGGGTACCTCAGGGATCTGTACTTGGACCCATTCTCTTTAATATTTTTATTAGTGATATTGCAAAAGGTCTTGATGGTAAGGTGTGTCTTTTTGCGGATGATACGAAGATATGTAACAGGGTTGATGTTCCAGGAGGGATAAGCCAAATGGAAAATGATTTAGGTAAACTAGAAAAATGGTCAGAGTTGTGGCAACTGACATTTAATGTGGATAAGTGCAAGATAATGCATCTTGGACGTAAAAACCCAAGGGCAGAGTACAAAATATTTGATAGAGTCCTAACCTCAACATCTGAGGAAAGGGATTTAGGGGTGATTATTTCTGATGACTTAAAGGTAGGCAGACAATGTAATAGAGCAGCAGGAAATGCTAGCAGAATGCTTGGTTGTATAGGGACAGGTATTAGCAGTAGAAAGAGGGAAGTGCTCATGCCATTGTACAGAACACTGGTGAGACCTCACTTGGAGTACTGTACACAGTACTGGAGACCCTATCTTCAGAAGGATATTGATACCTTAGAGAGAGTTCAAAGAAGGGCTACTAAACTGGTTCATGGATTGCAGGATAAAACTTACCAGGAAAGGTTAAAGGATCTTAACATGTATAGCTTGGAGGAAAGACGAGACAGGGGGGATATGATAGAAACATTTAAATACATAAAGGGAATCAACACAGTAAAGGAGGAGACTATATTTAAAAGAAGAAAAACTACCACAACAAGAGGACAGACTTAAATTAGAGGGACAAAGGTTTAAAAATAATATCAGGAAGTATTACTTTACTGAGAGGGTAGTGGATGCATGGAATAGCCTTCCAGCTGAAGTGGTAGAGGTTAACCCAGTAAAGGAGTTTAAGCATGCGTGGGATAGGCATAAGGCCAGGGACTATAAGATAAGGCCAGGGACTAATGAAAGTATTTAGAAAACTGGGCAGACTAGATGGGCCGAATGGTTCTTATCTGCAGTCACATTCTATGTTTCTATGTTTCTATGTAGATCTACAACATAAAAAGCAAATAATAGTGTAACACTTTTAAATAAATATTAATGCGCTATAATGGGTAACACTCACAATATAGATTAAAATATAACGCCCAAGGGTGCCTTCCCTGATGCAAATGGGGGGCCAAACCCACTCCTCTTGCCTTCAGGGATGAAATAGGACTGTGGGTAGATGGATAAAATTCTGCTTTATTTAAAAAAGTAAATATAAGAACATAAATAAAAATAGTTCTATACCAGGTCCAACGCGTTTCGTCCTTTAAGGACTTCCTCAGGGACCTCTTGGTGTTGAAAGTTACCAAACTAACATAACAGCAGCAATAACATCAAATTATAATCAGTGCAAGCAGTATAATCCCTTCCCCCTGAGTCTCTCTTCTATATGGGTGACTTTTCTTCTTATCGGTGGTCCTATAGGCGTTGTTGAATTGTTCCAGCTATGTGTAGTTGAATTTCCTGGGTTCTGCCGAATTGATGACGGCATTTCCAGTTTTCGGCTATATTGGAGCGTCCCTTCCGGTGTGCCGGATTCAATTAGCATCTTCTGATGTGTTCCATTGCACGGTCATCTTGCATTCCACCTATGACTCATAGAATAAAGTGTTACTAATGGAAGCCCTTAAAGCTCAAAATATGTGAAAACGTAACAACTAGAAGACGGCAATCTTCCATGCTTTGTTAACAGCAGAAGGGGAAGAGAAAAGCCCATTAGAGCTTGTTAAAGTTTTTCCCCAAATGGGAAAAAATATATATATTATTAAGCTTCTATGTATATCCAAGATCTGAAATTCATAGATATGTGTGTGTGTGTGTGTAAGGGCACTACACAGGAATATCTGATATTATTTAAATTAAATAAATGATAAATAATTATTTTTTAATTTTTATTATTGTATTACTCATTTTATTAATATTCATTTTTATTTTCATTTATATTATTATTTACAATGGATCCTTATGTATAGGTGAAGTACTCCCATACCCACTATTATGTATGAATGTGAATAGTAGAAATTGAAATACCTATTAATTATACACATGGAAGTAATACACACACATATATGTATATATACGTGTGTATGTGTGCATTACTTCCATGTGGGAAAACACACACACACACACACACACACACACGTGTGTGGTATTACTTCCAATAAACAGAAAAAAGTGGCCAAATAATATTTACAAGAGGACAGACAAGGGGGTAACCCTAATTGAATTGGTGAAAAAAGAGGAAGGAGGCGTCTGTCACACGACAAGGTAAAATATATATATATATATACACACACACACACACACACAAAGTCAGGTAAGAGAGTAGTAGTCAAAAAATAATAAAACTTTATTAATAACAAAAATATAGTGTAAAAACCAGAGCACAAACAAAACGATAATCACTCCACCCTATCCATAACTACCAGTCTAATGTCATATGTTAGACCATAATAGCTTGGAAGGGAAGAGGGGGTGTCAGGGGAAGGGGAGGGGGAGTGGGTAAGAGGAGACTAGGCTAAATAAAGTGTAGGGAGCCTAGACAAAAAGTCGGGCTAATTCCAATTCCTACAGTGTAATAATGGCAATATCGTAGATGACCAGTCAGAATCACTAATAAGTGAAAATACAGGCTCTCAATGACAACAACATCAATCTGAAACTAACTCATGTCATTGATGAGCATGATATATTTGTGTTATTAATAAAGTTTTATTATTTTTTGACTACTACTCTCTTACCTGACTTGGTGTATATACACACACACACACACACACACACACACACACACACACACACATATATATATATACACACACACACACTTACCTTGTCGTGTGACAGACGCCTCCTTCCTCTTTGGTATTACTTCCATGTGGGGAATTAATAGGCATTTCAATTCTTACTTTTCAAATTCATACATAATAGTGGGTATGGGAGTACTTCACCTATACATAAGGACCCATTGTAAATAATATAAATGAAAATAAAAATAATTAATAAAATTAGTCATAAAATAATAAAATTAAATAACAATGTAATTGGCGACCGTAGTTCTATTTACATCAAAGAAAACATAATATCTATTTCAGCGTTGAGACCTCCGGGCTCCAGTGTGCCCAATTGATGGATCCAGAAGGTCTCTCGCTGTGCTAACCTTTTGTCCCTGTTACCACCTCTCCAATGAGGTCTTATGTGTTCTATACCAACCATACCAGATTTTGCCAACTAAAAAGGGGACAAGTATTACAGTGAACCGGAACTGTATGATTTTTTTCTAAAGTTGTTTTGATGTTCTAGAAATCAGATTTTGAGCTCTTTTGGTTTTGCCAACATATTGTTTGCCACACAGACATTGCAGTAAGTACACTACATAGTGTCACGTTTACATAGATTGAGATGGAGCGCAACTGCAGATTTCTTAGGATTTAAATTGATGATTAGATAATTCGATTATAAAATAGGAATGGTCTATTCAATATAGGAAAATACAGGTACTGTATCTTTAATTACTTCACTGTTTGTAAGCAGATTCCTATATGCAATCTAGCACATTTGGTGTTTGCAAGTTTTAAGTTAATGAAGAAAGCTATAATGAAGTTGTAACAGCAGAGATTCGTTTTAGGTTTAAAGTTAGCAGGTCAGGGAGCAGCTGGTGCCTGAATGCTTAACGAGCTTGGGAGCAGGCTGCAGCAGAATTGATTGGAAAACTTGAGAGCAGACCAAGGAAGGAATGCTCAGCAGTCTTGAGAGAAAAAAGTTCTTATCACAGATGAAACGATTAAGGTTTCAGAGGGTGGAATTTAGGTTCCAGAGTTCTCCACCGGGGAGGTTCTTTATGAGACAGGATGAGAGAAGTCCAGATACTAGCCGTGGTCGAGGAGAGGAGAAGGAGGTTAGTTTGAGTTCCAGTCCGGTTCGGTACACAGGTAGGTTTGCAGAGAGAACTTTCAGCCGGTTTGATATTGCGGTAACGCTGTTCATTAATCCAGCGTCTTGTGTCTGGCGCAGTTGCATTATGTAGCGTGGTGAGACCGCGTCAGAGAGAGGGGGTGTGGCTAAACTCAGTCAACCCGGAAGAGACAGGAATTACCGGTAGCTGGGGCATGACAGAACCCCCCCTGTAAGGAGCACCCACCAGGTGCTATCCACATGGTTTAGAAGGAGAACGTTTGTGGAATGCAGTAATTAGCCTATTGGCATGGATCACAGAGGAGTTTTCCCATGTATCCTCATCAACTCCGTAACCTTTCCATCTAATGAGGTACTGTAGAGAGCCACGATGGATCAGTGAATCCAGAATTTTTTGGACCTCGTATTCTTCTTCACCTTGTACCAAAATAGGATCAGGAGTAGTGATTACATCTCTATGGAAAGGGTCAGGAAGATGGGGTTTGAGCAAGGAGACATGGAAGACTGGATGAAGTCTTAAAGTAGGTGGAAGCTTCAATTTCACAACATTACGGTTGATAATTGACAATATTTGAAAAGGACCAAGAAAAAGGGAACTTAATTTCTTTGAAGGACGGTTGGTGGATGTTTTTTGAGGAGAGCCAGAAAAGATCACCAATTTTATAAGCGGGAGGAGGTTGTCTCTTAGTAATCAAAAAACTTCTGGTTGGAGGATGCTAATTCAAGATTTTCATGTAATTTTCTAAATAGGGAGGACATGTGAGAGATTTGATTTGAGACGGTGGGGTTAGATGAAGGAATTATGTGAGCAGGAAACGAAGAGGGATGAAACCCATAATTGGAGAAGAAGGGAGTCATTTTGCTGCTTGTATGAACTGAGTTGTTATATGCAAATTCGGCCATGGGCAACCATGTAATCCAATCATCCTGTAGGTGGGAACAATAGCATTGTAAATATTGTTCTAAGCATTGGTTAACTCTTTCAGTTTGCCCATTGGTTTGGGGGATGATAAGCGGAAGATAGTTTACGTTGAATACGAAGAGAAGCACACAATGCGTTCCAGAATTTGGAGGTAAACTGGGTTCCACGGTCCGATATAATTTTGTCTGGAAGTCCATGAAATTTCACTATTTTATCGAGGAATACCTTTAAAAGTTCAGATGATGAGGGTAGTTTCTTCAAAGGAATAAAATGGGACATTTTTGTGAAGCGATCCACTACTATTAAAATGGTAGTATGATGTTGAGAAGGGGGAAGTTCCACCAAGAAGTCCATGGAAATGGATTGCCAAGGTCTTTCTGGAATTGGTAGATTCAACAATTGACCAAAGGGTTGATGATGTTCAGATTTGGATCTTTGGCAGGTTGAACAAGTTTTGACATAGGATTCGATGGTGGTGTCCTAGCGAGGCCACCAATAATATCTTTTGGATAATTCAAGGGTCTTTATACCAGGATGACCAGCTAGAGGAGAATCATGAATGAATTTGAGTATTTTATTTCTGGATGCGGGAGGAATGTAAATCCTGTCATTGAAATAATAGAGACCATCTTTCAGTGATAAATTAATTGATTTAGGAAGTTCAAGAGCATCCGGACTTAGGCCTTTTATGTCATCTATAAGGGACGTTAAGACTCCGATGACTGTATGTGGGGGTTCCAATTCAAGGTCTTGGTGAATTCTGGAAAGGGCATCAATTTGAAAATTAAACCGGGAGAAGAAGAGGTTCCATCTTACTTGCCTAGCAGAGAGTTTTGTTGGAGTGAAGATATTCAAGGTTTTTATGGTCAGTATAAACTATTATAGGAGCTTGTGTTCCTTCAAGAAGATGTCGCCAGGTTTCTAAGGCTGCTTTTATACTCAATAATTCTTTTTCTCCTATAGGGTAATTTTTTTCAGCAGGAGATTTTGAACGCGAGAAAAAGGCAACTGGATGAAGAGGATCTTGAGGAGTTTTGTGTTGGGAGAGGACAGCTCCGATGGCTGTTTCTGAAGCATCTGTTTCAAGGACATAAAGACATGTGGGGTTTGGAAGTTGAAGGATGGGAGCAGTTGTAAATCTTCTTTTTAATTCATCAAAAGCTTTGAGCCTTTTCATTCCAATTGAAAGGATGTTTTTGCTGTTAAGTGAATTAAGTGAATGAGCTACGTCAGAGTAATTTTTAATAAATTTTCTGTAGAAGTTGGCAAACCCCAGAAAACGTTATTCTTTTACATTAGAAGGGATGGGTTAGTTGAGGATACAATTGATTTTAGAACTATCCATGCCTATCGAATGAGGAGTAATAACGTAACCTAAAAAGGTTATTTCATTTACGTTAAAAAGACATTTTTCTGGTTTAGCATATAATTTATGAGTTCTAAGTCTGGACAACACCCATCTCACGTGTTTGTGTTCCTCAGGAGTATTAGAATATATAAGAATGTCATCTAAATAAATGATAACACAGACGTCTAGAAGATCCCTGAAGATGTCGTTTATAAAATGTTGAAAGGTTGCAGGGGCGTTGCAGAGGCCGAAAGGCATCACGAGATACTCGTAGAGGCCATATCTTGTTCGGAAAGCAGTTTTCCATTCATCGTTAGCCTTGATTTTAATGAGGTTATATGCCCCACGGAGGTCAAGCTTAGTGTAGATGGTAGCTGTTTTTAACCTTTCGATCAACTCATTTATCAGGGGAAGAGGATAACGATTTTTAACTGTTATTTTGTTTAAGGCTCTGTAATCTATGATGGGACGTATGGTCCGGTCCTTATTTCTCACAAAAAACATACTGGAGGCAGCAGGTGAGCTGGAAGGTCTAATAAACCCCTTACGGAGGTTTTCATCCAAGTATTCCTTGAGGATTTTTAATTCAGATTCAGAGAGAGGGTAGATGTGCCCAAAAGGTATGGGGGCACCAGGTATGAGGTCTATGGAACAGTCGTAGGGACGATGAGGTGGGAGTGTTTCAGCTTCCTTTTTACTGAATACATCTGAGAACTCAGAATAACAGGAAGGTATAGTTGGTTCTTCAATAGTCTGAAAAATTGGAATATGTTGTAAGCATGTTTCCTTACAATACTCAGAGTTAAAGGTGAGAGAGAAGGGAGACCAAGTAATTTGTGGGTTGTGGTCCCTTAACCAGTTGATTCCTAGTATGATCGGATAAAGAGGAGAAGAGATATCGAATATAAGATATTCGGTATGAGTATGATGGTTGGTTGTTCTTACAGGAATAGTTTCATTTATTATAGGGCCCGAGGCTATAAGGGAGCCGTCAATCACTCTGACTGAAACAGAAGTGCTTTTACGAACAAAAGGAATTTTTGTTTTGTTACAAAGGATGAATCGATGAACACCCCGTTTGCCCCAGAATCAATGATGGCTTTAGTCGTAATTCTTTCTTTGTCCCACTGTAATATGATAGAAATAGAGGAAAATTGAGTGGTTGCTTTAGAAGGAAGTGCACTTAGTATAGAAGTGGTATGAGCATGCTTACCGCCCTTTGGCCGTTTCAATAAGGGGCAATCTGGGATCAAGTGATCTTGTGAGGCACAGAGGTGCAGAGGTTTAGTAGACGTCTAGTTTTAGTAGAGGTCTAGTTTTTTCTTCTAGTGTGAGAGGACTTCTTATAGTCCCTATTTCCATAGGTTCATTTGGTGATGATGGTTTTTCAGTTGTTTTTGAAGGACCAAATTGTTTTTTCCATGATGAACCTGAGAGAGCTTTTTCGGCCTTTCTTTCTCTAAGCCTTCTGTCAATGCTGATCGATAGTTGAATCAGAACGTTTAATGTAGTAGGAAGTTCAGTTCTAGAAAGTTCATCCTTTACTCCTTTGGATAACCCAATTCGAAACTGGTTGCGCAGGGTTATGTCATTCCATTGAGTTTCTATCGCCCATCTTTTAAACTCAGCAATGTAATCTTTGACAGGTCTATGTTTTTGCTGAAGGGTTCTGATGGTTAAATCAGCTGTAGACTGTTTGTTAGGATCTTCATAAAGGAGAGACATAGCTTCAAAAAATTCATCCAATGAGTCTAAGATGGGATCGTCATTTTCCAAGAAGGAGTGGGCCCAGGCCATAGGTTCACCTCTTAGGAAGGAGATAACTGAACAAACCTTAAATCTTTCAGTGGGATAAGATCTAGGTTTTAGAGCAATTAATAACTTGCAGGAGTTAAGAAACTCCCTGTATTTGGATCTATCTCCAGAAAACTTTTCGGGATTACAGACAGCAGGGTCGCTAGCTGAGTGCATAACAGTATGAGGAGTATGGGTTTGTAAGTCTCTGACATAAGTAAGAATCCGTTCATTTGTAACCTGGAGATCTTGCATGCCTTGGGCAAGTGTATCAACTCTTTGATTCAGCATAGTAAACTTTGAATCCGCTGGATCCATTACAGTGGCTGGATTAATCTGTCACGTTTACATAGATTGAGATGGAGCGCAACTGCAGATTTCTTAGGATTTAAATTGATGATTAGATAATTAGAGAATAAAATAGGAATTGTCTATTCAATATAGGAAAATACAGGTACTGTATCTTTAATTACTTCACTGTTAGTAAGCAGCTTCCTATATGCAATCTAGCACATTTAGTGTTTGCAAGTTTTAAGTTAATGAAGAAAGCTATAATGAAGTTGTAACAGCAGAGATTCGTTTTAGGTTTAAAGTTAGCAGGTCAGGGAGCAGCTGGTGCCTGAATGCTTAACGAGCTTGGGAGCAGGCTGCAGCAGAATTGATTGGAAAACTTGAGAGCAGACCAAGGAAGGAATGCTCAGCAGTCTTGAGAGAAAAAAGTTCTTATCACAGATGAAACGATTAAGGTTTCAGAGGGTGGAATTTAGGTTCCAGAGTTCTCCACCGGGGAGGTTCTTTATGAGACAGGATGAGAGAAGTCCAGATACTAGCCGTGGTCGAGGAGAGGAGAAGGAGGTTAGTTTGAGTTCCAGTCCGGTTCGCTACACAGGTAGGTTTGCAGAGAGAACTTTCAGCCGGTTTGATATTGCGGTAACGCTGTTCATTAATCCAGCGTCTTGTGTCTGGCGCGGTCGCATTATGTAGCGTGGTGAGACCACGTCAGAGAGAGGGTGTGTGGCTAAACTCTGTCAACCCGGAAGAGACAGGAATTACCAGTAGCTGGGGCATGACACATAGTCCGTGTGGCAACTGGTAGTATCTCTAATAAGCTATTTTCTTTCCAGTTACTGTGCTAACAAAATCCATTTTTGTTCCTATTTTGTTCCCTGTAGTTTTGCACGCCTTGCAGGTTAAACAACTTTTGAACGCTATACATTTATTTATTTCCTTATGGTTCTTTCTAGTGTTTTTAATACTGTAACTGGATGCTAGAGCGTTTAAGATTTTTTGTTGTTCTTTTAAAAATTATTGGCGGGCGGTCCGTCGGTCAGGGAGGAAAGGTCCTAAAAATCTGTCTTTTTTTAGTTCCTTCTCTAGATGTTTATCATATCCTTTTGAGATTCATTTATTTTTTACCACAGTAGCTTGTGTCTAGGATTCTTTTAATCTGTAACAATTACGACAAAGCCTAGTAAATTGGCTCTTTGCAATTGGTTGGAGCCAAGGGTCGTGATGACAACTTTGTCTGTGTACAAAGCTATTTCCATCTGTCTTTTTAAAAAAACATTTGGAAATTATATCTAGTCCACTGTTTGAAAGGGTCACATCTAAAAATCTCTTTTCTCTAATTCATCCAGATATTTTACAGGTTGTTATCTTTATGTTTGATGATGTTTTCTCCAACTCACTGTGACCGCTATGGGGACCAGGTTCGCCCCCAGCTATGCCAATATGTTCATTAGAAGGTGGGAGGAGTTAACAGTGTGGTCTTGGCATGGCTGGAGGAGAGACCTGGTCCTCTGACGGCGTTATATCGATGATGTACTGATTATTTAGCGTGGCACTGAAAATTATTTTTTTTATTTTGTTGACTTTTTGAACCAAAATAACTTCAAATTCACATCTGGATTAAAACCTGGGAAATTAAACTACACACAGCTGGAAAAATTCAACAATGCCCATAGGACCACAAATAAGAAGAAAAGTCACCCATATAAAAGAGATACTCAGGGGGGAGGGATTATACTGCTTGCTCTGATTAAATTTAGATTTTATTGCTGCTGTTATTTTAGTTTGGTAACTTTCAACACCAGGAGGTACCTGAGGAAGTCCTTACAGGACGAAATGCGTCGGACCTGGCATAACACAATTTTTATTTATGTTTTTATATTTACTTTTTATAATAAAGCTGAATTTTATCCATCTACCCTGAGTCCTATTTCATCATCTCTGGATTTAGCCCCCCATTTCTATCAGGAGAGGCACCCGTATATATTTTCATCTATCTTGTGAGTATTACTCATTATAGCGCATTTATATTTATTCAACAGTGTTACACTATTATTTGCTTTTCATGTTGTAGATCTACAGCTTCTGTCAGGTTAGTGAGTGTGTCTGTCAGGTTAGTGAGTGTGTCTGTCAGGTTAGTGAGTGTGTCTGTCAGGTTAGTGAGTGTGTCTGTCAGGTTAGTGAGTGTGTCTGTCAGGTTAGTGAGTGTGTCTGTCAGGTTAGTGAGTGTGTCTGTCAGGTTAGTGAGTGTGTCTGTCAGGTTAGTGAGTGTGTCTGTCAGGTTAGTGAGTGTGTCTGTCAGGTTAGTGAGTGTGTCTGTCAGGTTAGTGAGTGTGTCTGTCAGGTTAGTGAGTGTGTCTGTCAGGTTAGTGAGTGTGTCTGTCAGGTTAGTGAGTGTGTCTGTCAGGTTAGTGAGTGTGTCTGTCAGGTTAGTGAGTGTGTCTGTCAGGTTAGTGAGTGTGTCTGTCAGGTTAGTGAGTGTGTCTGTCATGTTAGTGTGTCTGTCAGGTTAGTGTGTCTGTCAGGTTAGTGTGTCTGTCAGGTTAGTGTGTCTGTCAGGTTAGTGTGTCTGTCAGGTTAGTGTGTCTGTCAGGTTAGTGTGTCTGTCAGGTTAGTGTGTCTGTCAGGTTAGTGTGTCTGTCAGGTTAGTGTGTCTGTCAGGTTAGTGTGTATGTCAGGTTAGTGTGTATGTCAGTGTGTTTTAAATATCTAAAAAAATATCTTAGATTTTATTAATGAATTGACTCATTTACCTAAATACCATCTACTGGTACATTGCAACGTTTTCCACTGCATATTTTACCATTTTTTTTTTAGGCGACTCAGTTGCTCTAGAATGGTGTTCAATAGATAACTTCCTTTTCTCTTATCCATTAATGGGTTAACTTTTTCCTTTTAGTTTCCATTTTAATACTGGATTGGCTCATCATTCTGGAGGCACGCCTCCAGAATGACATAACCCAAGGAGAAGGTTGCAGGACCTAATTGACATGGGACAATAGGGCTGTTCCTTTAAAATTGAAGATACACTTAATTTCTGTTTGGCCCAATTGTTAAATCATATTGTTACCCATCTAATTTTCAGTATCTTTTGTGTAGTTAATAATCAGTGGTGGTTGGTGAGGATTTAAGATGGTGGGGCACCATACTCCTGCCCCATAAATTTACTCCTCCCTCTACAGAGATACTCAAACAACAAAGAGAGCTATGTAGAATACAGAGATGCATGTACAATAAAACAAGCTAGGCACAACATAAATATATCTATAAAATACATAGAGCTGAGTACAATACAGAGAAAACCATACCACAAACAGAGCTGTGGTAAAATAGAGGTATAATACACAGAGCTGGGAACAACACAAATATACCTAAACAATACACAGAGCTGGGTAGATAGGTAGGCAGATAGAGTGGAGAAAAATACAGAGAAATAACACTCAAAGATAAGGAGAGACTCATAACTATCTCACACAGTCAGGGTCACTGTGTACTTCCTTTAGTGATTGTATTTTCACCACAATGCTCTGTGCAACACCCCAATTGTTGCAAGGGTTATTACAGAACTTGTGGCATTAGACAGCACTTACCCGCTACTTGTATGCAAAGTTTATGTCCTCAAAAGTAAGCATCTCAGTGTCAGGGTGGCGATCCAGAGCCCAGAACCCAGACAGTGTCCAGGCGGCGGCGCATGGACCAGGACCCAATATGCCTGATGTTAAGGGGGAGTCTTTAGCGTGGAGGTGGATTAGCAGGGTCGGGTGCAGGGTAACCGCACGCCCCCTGGTGTTGAGCACCAGCATTTGTGCAGCCACAAACCAAGACCCTGATTCAGCTTGTGCGGATAACAGGAACTAGGAGCAAGGAAATTAGCAGACCTCCCAGGAGCTGAATTGGGAGGCTCTGCAGCAAGATTGTATCCAGTACTAGAAACAAGGCAAGACTAGAGATAGACACCAAACATGAAAACAAGACAGAACTAGTAGAACCCAGAACCAGAGAAGGATAGTAAGCTAGACCCAGAACATATACACAAGACATGAGGAAAACATGAACATAACATGGGCATGACTAGACAGGACTATACATGGACTGGGGATACAAACTAAAACAAGACAAGATAACATAGGCAAAACAAGAGGAGAAATAACTAAGTACTACATATGGAAATCATGGGGATTTAGTCACACTATATGATCATACATTGCATAAGCCTGCCAACAACGCCAATGTACCCCATATCTGGCAGGTCCTACACTGCCTAATGTATACTAAAACATCCACAGATTCAGAACACATATATAGTACTTACCTGCAAGAAAGGACAGAAGCAGAAAGCAGCTGCCTGCAGGAACTCTAACACATAATGGAAGCTGAAAACAAATGGGTGTGTCACATAAAACAAACATTTAAAGGAAACCTGGAGACTGGGAAATCCAGGGACGAACTATAGGAATGAACCCAGAAATCCCAGCATAAAGAAAACCAGACATAGAATAGAAAACCAAAAACCAAGAAAAACCAAACAAGAATTGAAACAAAAGTACTGGATACCAGAAGCCAAGTCCAGACATCAGAACAGAGCAGAGCAGATCATGACACTCAGTTTCTTCGACCTGCATTGTTTTTTGCCAAATAGACGCAATTGCAAAATAGTTCGTAGAGGGTTGGCGAGAGAGATTGGTCAGGAGTTCCCAAGAAAAAGTCTTTATTATCTATATTATCAAAAGATCTCCAGGAGTGATAGTATGCAATGGTTTAATTCTTGCTGGCTGTACAGCATGTGACCAGGGCCAGATTAAGAGCCCAGTGGGCCTGGTGCTGGCAATTATGATGGGCCTAATTACAAAATCTTATTGACCAAAAACACTAAAAACAGTCCTACCTCCTAAGCGTCATGTATATGATTGAGATGGTGCTGGAGGGAACCTCATAGGATGCAGCTATGAGAAAATACATATCCTATGTTTATCTCACGCTTTCATCTTTCAAGTAAACCCATACCCCCTAAAAGCAGTGTCCAGTAAAGCAGGAAGTCTATGGATGGGGTAAAAGGGTAGGCCACCGATACAAATCACATAACCAGAACTGACGAAAGGGGCAAACATACACAAAAAGAGGGGATGTCTGTGTCCCCATGTCTCCCAGTCCCTTAGTGTCTGTTTCCCATGTCTCCCAGTGTCTCCATGTCACTAGGACACTAGGGGACTGTCACGGCTCCCGGCTCGCCCGAGCGGCACGACTGCGCCAGCATGCTGAGCTTATCTGCTCAGCGGCGAGCCGGGAGTCACTCCTCCACGCCACTCGTGAGAATCCAAGATGGCGCCGACCATGCGGTAGCGTCCATCAGTGACTCCGCCCCCCAAACTTATACGAACGTGCGCATGACATCACAACGTCAATGCACACGCACGTTCTGGGATCAGAGGTCACCCTCTGACCAATCAGAGCCTAGAGAGGGATATTTAAATCCCTGATTCACCCCAGTACCTTGCCCTGTCGTGGTTTCCAGTTCCTGGTTTCCTGAAAGTGCGTTTTTCCTGTGATAATGATATTCTGGTATTCTGATCTTGGCTTTTCCTGGTTATTCCGATTTCTGGTTCCCTTGACTTGGCTTGTTTAAATGGTATTGTGTATTTCTGGCTTCCTTGACCTCAGCTTTCCCTTTGACCATTCTCCATCTCTAACGTATTAGTCCAGCCATTCTAAGGTCCGGTTTACGTTCTGTCCTTTTATTTCCTTTCTTTTTCTATGTATATGTTTACATAGTTTCTGCGTGTTGGACCACACTAGCAGTCATGACATTACGACAGGGCCATGGATCCTGCAGAACTATGCAAACTTATGATCGCCTGTGAGAGCAGGGTGGAGGATATGGACCACAGGTTAGATCAGTTTGCCCAAGCGTTCCAGACCTTGCTCCAGAGAACTGCCTATCTGGAGACACCACCAGTACCAGTGGTGGTTCCGCCACCTGTAGTAGCACCTGTGGTATACAAACCTCCATCCATATCCCTTTCACCTCCCCCTCGGTTTGGAGGTGATTCTAAAGAATTTAGAGGTTCCCTTAACCAAATTGAATATCATTTTGAGGGTTCCCCTGGTTCCTTCCCTACAGACAGATCAAAGATTGGCTATCTTATGAACCAATTAAAGGGCAAGGCTTTAACCTGGGCCAATCCCTTATGGGAGAGTGAATTCCTAACAGCATTAAAAGCTACTTTTGAGCCAAAGGGAAGAGAGAAAAACGCTGCCAGAGCCTTAATGAGAACAAAACAAGGCACCCGCTCTGTAGCTGATAGAGTCCAGGACATTAGCATCTGAGGTTGACTGGACCAATAGTGGTTTGGTGGCTGCTTTTTCTGAAGGCTTAGCGGAAAATATACAAGATGAGACCGCAGCCAGAGACCTTCCGGTTAATCTTAATGATTTTATTGCATACATGATTGACATTGACAACAGGCTCAGAGAGAGGGAGAAAAACAAACAGCGTACTAGACGTACAAATTTGTCTATAGCTCCTCATTTCTCTAACCGAGTGATAGTTAGTCCTGCTCCCCCTCCAGAGGCTGAACCCATGCAATTGGGCATTGCTAAACTAACTGAGGCAGAGAGACAACACAGACGCAACAAGGGGTTGTGTCTGTATTGTGGCAAGAGAGGACATCAAAGGCTTTCATGTCCGGTTCGGCCGGAAAACTTGAGCACCTAAGGCACGTTCGGGGACCGACCTTAGGTGTGATGTATATGTCCCCTAAATTGACTAAGAACCGCTTCCTTATAAAGATTACTCTGTCTTGTAAGAAAACCACTGTACAGTGTGAGGCTATGATTGACTCTGGGGCAGCGGCTAATTTCCTTTATAAGGAATTTTCTGCCAAACATCTCCTGCCTTTAAGGCAGAAAGACAGACCCATAGCAGTAGAGGCTATCGATGGGAGACCTCTTACTCAACCTCTCATCACACACGAAACACTGCCAATCACTGTCTCAGTAGGTGTCTTACATTCTGAGGAAATGGTTTTCCAAATTATATCTTCACCAACATGTCCAATAATACTAATTTTTTCTTGGCTCCAGAAACACAATCCATGTTTAGATTGGGTAGAAGGAGAGATTGTGAGTTGGGGAGAGAGTTGCAGAGGTCATTGTTTAAAAGAAGTGTCAAAACGAATCGGTACTATCAATGTACCTATAGCACCTCCCTTAACCACGGACATCCCACTGCAGTATTTGAACTTAAAAGAAGTATTTAACAAGGTTCAGTCAGAGGTATTACCTCCACATAGGCCCTACGACTGTGCCATGCATTTGTTATCTGGCACTATGCCCCCTAAAGGGGGAGTTTATGCACTTTCTCCTCAAGAAACCCTTTGTTTAGAAGAATACAAAAAGGATGCTCTCAGAAAGGGTCACATAAGAAGATCATCTTCACCTGCTGGGGCTGGGTTCTTCTTCGTTTCTAAAAAAGAAGGAGACCTACGCCCTTGTATAGATTAATGGGGTCTAAATAAAATTACAATAAAAAACGCCTATCCCATTCCCCTTATTTCTGAGCTATTTGATAGGTTAAGGGGTGCCCGAGTATTCACAAAACTCGATCTAAGGAGTGCATACAACCTAGTCAGAATTAAGGAAGGGCATGAATGGATGACCGCGTTCAATACAAGAATGGGACATTATGAATACCTGGTTATGCCGTTTGGCCTATGCAACGCCCCAGCGGTATTTCAGGACTTTATCAACGATGTCCTTAGAGAATATCTCCACATGTTCGTACTAGTGTAGCTAGACGATATTCTCATATACTCCCCAGACCTAGAAACTCATCACGAACATGTGAGAATCATACTAAAAACCCTGTTAAAGAATGGCTTATACTGTAAGCTGGACAAATGCCACTTTGACCAGACTGAGATACAGTTTCTTGGTTTCAAAATGGACCCACGCAAATAAGAAGCAGTCTTGCAATGGCCGTTACCCAAAGGCCTTAAAGCTACACAACACTTTATAGGTTTTGCAAATTATTACCGTAAGTTCATTAAGAGTTTCTCATCGGTAATCGCTCCTATTACCAACCTAACCAAGAAAGGAGCAAATTGCAATTTATGGTACAAAGAAGCAAAGGAGGCATTTGAGAAATTAAAATCTTTATTTGCTTCAGTACCTGTCCTGACGCACCCTGATCCAACCAAACCTTTTATTTTAGAAGTAGATGCGTCAGAGACAGGAGTAGGAGCCATTCTGTCTCAAAGAGTAAGTTCTGATGCGCCTTTACATCCCTGTGTTTTTTTCTCTCGAAAATTAACTCCAGCAGAGAGAAATTATGACATCGGGAATAGGGAATTACTGGCCATTGTTCTCGCCCTTAAGGAATGGAGGCATCTCTTAGAAGCTTCCAAAGAGCCACTTTTGATTCTTACCGATCATAAGAATTTGGCTTATATTGGGGACGCTAAGAGATTGTCCTCCCGACAGGCTAGATTTTCATTATTCCTCTCCCAGTTTAATTTCATAATAACATACAGGCCCGGGACAAAGAATTACAAGGCTGATGCACTCTCTAGACAGTTTGAGACAGCTGAAGCCCCTGAAAAAGAGGTATTCCCGATCGTACCTCTGGAATGTCTTATTGCTACTACAGTTACTGAAGTGTTTTCTCCACTCTTTGGTGCCATAATAGCAGATCAAACTCAGGCAACCGTGGAGAAACCTCAGGACAAACTGTACGTTTCACCCTCACTAAGGAAGAAAGTATCTGGAGTATTTCATGATAATCTGACAGCAGGACATCCTGGAATACATAAAACTCTCTCTGCTATTTCGGGAAATTTTGGTGGCCTACACTCAGAGGTGACGTTAAAGACTATGTAGGGGCATGTCAAATATGTGCTGTTTCCAAAACATCTCATCGTTCTCCTACTGGGTTGCTACATGGACCCATTTAGCCATGGATTTCATTGTGGAACTCCCCGAAACTAATGGGCATAACACCATCCTCATGGTTGTATATAGATTTTCCAAGATGGCACATTTTATACCCCTTAAAAAATTGCCATCTGCTCAAGATCTAGTCCAACTTTTGATAAAGGAGATCTTTCATTTACATGGAGTACCAAAAAACAGAGGTACCCAATTCATCTCTATGTTTTGGCGTGCTTTCTGTAAACAATTGGGCAGAGAACTTTCATGGCCCCCCTACATCATGCTGTGCCCCCCCTTGAGCCCCCCCCAAATGCCAGCAACTTGCTGGCCATGTGGCTAGATTATATTCCCTTGGGCTGTAACAGCCCGAGGGAATGCAGGAGAGAGCAGCTGTCTGTGGCCGGAGGGAGCACTGACAGACTCCCTGGCAAGGCCCCGCCCCCAAACGAAGCCCCACCTCCCACTCATAAGCCCCGCCCCCGCCGTTAAGCAACAGCCCATGCTGCTGCAAAGGCCAGAAGATGGCTGACCTCCAGCAACAGGTAGGCTTGGTGTGTGTGTGTGTGTGTCTGTGTGTGTGTGTATGGACTCAGCAGTCTGTGTGTGTGTGTGTGTGTGTGTGTGTGTCTCTGCTAGTGAGGAAGCTTGTGTGTGTATGGACTCAGCAGTCTGTGTGTGTGTGTGTGTGTGTGTGGTGTGTATGGATTCAGCAGTCTGTGTGTGTGTCTCTGCTAGTGAGGAAGCTTGTGTGTGTGTGTGTGTGTATGGACTCAGCCTCAGCAGTCTGTGTGTGTGTGTGTGTGTGTGTGTGTGTGTGTGTGTGTGTGTGTGTGTGTGTGTGTTTGTGTGTGTGTATGGACTCAGCAGTCTGTGTGTGTGTGTGTGGTGTGTATGGACTCAGCAGTCTGTGTGTGTGTGGTGTGTATGGACTCAGCAGTCTGTGTGTGTGTGTGTGGTGTGTATGGACTCAGCAGTCTGTGTGTGTGTGTGTGGTGTGTATGGACTCAGCAGTCTGTGTGTGTGTGTGGTGTGTATGGACTCAGCAGTCTGTGTGTGTGTGTGGTGTGTATGGACTCAGCAGTCTGTGTGTGTGTGTGGTGTGTATGGACTCAGCAGTCTGTGTGTGTGTGTGGTGTGTATGGACTCAGCAGTCTGTGTGTGTGTGTGGTGTGTATGGACTCAGCAGTCTGTGTGTGTGTGTGGTGTGTATGGACTCAGCAGTCTGTGTGTGTGTGGTGTGTATGGACTCAGCAGTCTGTGTGTGGTGTGTATGGACTCAGCAGTCTGTGTGTGTGTGTGGTGTGTATGGACTCAGCAATCTGTGTGTGTGTGTGTGGTGTGTATGGACTCAGCAGTCTGTGTGTGTGTGGTGTGTATGGACTCAGCAGTCTGTGTGTGTGTGGTGTGTATGGACTCAGCAGTCTGTGTGTGTGTGTGGTGTGTATGGACTCAGCAGTCTGTGTGTGTGTGTGGTGTGTATGGATTCAGCAGTCTGTGTGTGTGTGTGGTGTGTATGGACTCAGCAGTCTGTGTGTGTGTGTGGTGTGTATGGACTCCGCAGTCTGTGTGTGTGTGTGTGTATGGACTCCGCAGTCTGTGTGTGTGTGTGTGTGTATGGACTCCGCAGTCTGCGTGTGTGTGTGTGTGTGTATGGACTCCGCAGTCTGCGTGTGTGTGTGTGTGTGTGTATGGACTCCGCAGTCTGTGTGTGTGTGTGTGTGTGTATGGACTCCGCAGTCTGTGTGTGTGTGTGTGTATGGACTCCGCAGTCTGTGTGTGTGTGTGTGTATGGACTCCGCAGTCTGTGTGTGTGTGTGTGTGTGTGTGTATGGACTCAGCAGTCTATGTGTGCGTGTATGGACTCAGCAGCAGGGCCGCCATCAGGGCATGACAACCATAACGGTTGTCATGGGTCCGGCGGTCCTGGGGGCCCGAGCCCCACATTCATTATGTGGCTCTGCCAGCGAGTGCGCTTTACCGTTGAATCATCTGTGTGAGCTGCCGCACACTTTAGCCCTGTTACACGCGTCTGGGAGCTGCTGTTGACAGGTACTAGTAGTCTAGAGATTGGGACATGGGGTATATGCTCAGCTATCTGTATAATACTATAGTGCTGTTCTCTGTATTATACAGATCTGTGTGTGTATAATCTATATATCTAGCGATTTTCGCTATATATATGTGCACAGATGGCCCTCTGCTACTTGTACAATGAAGAAGGGGTTCAGCAGCACACTCTGTCCTCCTTTCCAGCTGCTCTCTATCCAACTTTCCTGCGCCCTGCGGCAGCCAGAGCGTTGCCACGGGTTACTATGACAACGCTCCGCACAGCACGCAGGGCTGTCTCGCCAGAGTTAGTCAGAGAGGAGCTGGAAAGGAAGACAGTCTGTGCTGCTGGGCCCCCTCTTCAATGTACCGCGGCTGGCTCCCTCCACCATGCCACTGGACCAACAGGGAATGCGATCTCCCCCCCCCCCCTCCCTGGCACGGTAAGAACCAGGGAGGGGGGAATAAAATTGAAATATACACAAATAAATAAAATAAAATACTCCCCTCCCCCCTATTTTACACACACACTGAATCCTTACAAGCACACTCTGCACTACACACACACACACCCACACACACTACATTCACTAAACACACTCTTCACTACACACACACTACATTCACTAAACACACACACACACACTACATTCACTAAACACACACACACACTACATTCACTAAACACACTCTGCACTCACTACAAACACTACATTTACTAAACACACTCTGCACTACACACACACTACATTCACTATACACACTTTGCTCTACACACTACATTCACTAAACACACTCTGCACTACACATACTCACACTACATTCACTATACACTCTCTGCACTCACTACAAACACTATATTCACTAAACACACTTTGCACTGCACTCACTACAAACACTATATTCACTAAACACACTTTGCACTACACACACACACACACACACACTACATTCACTATACACACGTTTCACTCACTACACACTAGATTTACTAAACACGCTCGGCACTACACACACTCTAAATCCACTAAACACACTTTGCACTACACACAAACACACAAACACTGCATTCACTATATACACGTTGCACTCACTACAAACACACTACATGCTCTATACACACTACATTCACTATACACACTACATCCACTACAAAAACACACTATGCATTCACTATACACACCTACATTCACCACACACACACACTCTCTGCATCTAATGCATGCATACAAACATTACATACGTTACACAAAACATACAATCTGCATCCACTATACACACTGCATCCATGACACATTCTACATCCACTATACACACACACACTTCATCCTTGTGGGCGGACTCGGGGCTGGCCCCGGGGGCCCAGATCTTGAGCTGTGTCAGGGGCCCTAACATTTCTGATGGCAGCCCTGCTCAGCAGTCTGTGTGTGTGTTTATGGACTCAGCAGTCTGTGTGGGTATATGGACTCAGCAGTGTGTGTGTGTGTGTGTGGACTCAGCAGTCTGTGTATACGTGTATAAATCAATAGGAAGAGAGAAAGGCTGCACCAAAATTAAAACCAAATAAAAAAATAAGAAATAAACAATAAAAATTAGTCCCGATATATATCAGAGAATAAAAATGTCTGTTTCACAGGTTCCACTGGTAGTGTATCCTCTGTCTGTGGTTCTTCAAATCGTCTCGTGATATGGAAGACACAAAGGGAAAGGACCAATCGTGCAGGGTGTTTAAAATAAGTGGTGGTAGAATAATAGAATGTATTGCACTCACATTTACATGAGCTATGACCAGCTCAGGGGTAACAGGTGTTCAGCAGAATAATCCCTGCTTGTAGGATATTTCAAATGTTGAGTATGATGGTATCCAACTCTCGAATGCTTGTCCTCTTGAGTATGATGGTATCCAACTCTCAGGAAAAGGGAGAAATAGGAACAGCAAATAGTGCTCTCTATTGATATAATAATGAGTAATAGAAATAAGAAGGAAATATACTCACAAATGGAGTGCAGATCTCACTGCACTTGAAAGATAGCGTGGGCGGTATAATCCCCACCTCAGGATATATAAAATGCCAGGAAAGAAAATTGTAAAAAATGTAGTATGTGTAAAAATAATAAAATAAAAATTTATGAGTGGCACAGTAGTATAGCCAAACTAAATTTATTATTAAAATACACAATAAAAACCATTAACGCGTTTCACCACTGGGGTTTTATCAAAATGGAATAACATAATTTTTACTTTTTTTTTACGTGTATAAATCAGCCTGTGTGCATTCAGCACTGCCTGTGTGCATTCAGGAGTCTGTGTGCATTCAGAAATCTGTGTGTGTCTGTGTGTCTGTGTTCAGCAGTCTCTTGGTGTTCGTATTCAGTGTACTGTGTGTATGTACTCAGCAGTCTATCAATAATTAAAAATTGTATTCCTGTGAGTTGTTGTGTAGGAAGGGCCCCAGTGCACTGCTTTGCCCGGGGGCCCTTAACGCTGTTAAGATGGTACTGCTTGTGTGTGTCAGTGAGCTTCTACTTAGTGAGCATGTGTGTGTCAGTGAGTTTGTCTGTAGTAAGCTTGTGTGTGAGTCTGAGAGTTTTGTCTGTCAGTAATACTATTTGCGCATGTCAGTGAGCTTGGGTGCTTACTGTACAATATATACATATTGACTTGTAGAAATGGCATACATTTTTTTCCAGGGCTGCTTTGGATTCTCAGTTTGGCTCTGCCAGCGAGTGCGCTTTACCGTTGAATCATCTGTGTGAGCTGCCGCACACTTTAACCCTGTTACACGCGTCTGGGAGCTGCTGTTGACAGGTACTAGTAGTCTAGAGATTGGGACATGGGGTATATGCTCAGCTATCTGTATAATACTATAGTGCTGTTCTCTGTATTATACAGATCTGTGTGTGTATAATATGCTGGGATAGTGGATGGTACAATCCCCATTTGTGGATATGCTCATCTTAGTTTCGGTTTTAATCTTATGTGGAGTGTTCCTGTATAGTGCTGCCCTCTGTCTTGGGATATTATACACAAACAGACCTGTATTATACAGAGTGCAGCACTATACAGGGAGCCCTGACTGTCCTGGGATATTATACACAGACAGTAATTGATAGCTGTGCTGCAAAATGTCCTTGGAATTTTTTTTCAATTGTTGGCAACCGCACTGTATCAGAGGAAATGTGTATAGTTTTTTAATAATCCCTGGTGGAAAATAATGAATCCTCCACCAGGGATT
The DNA here is from genome assembly GCF_036172605.1 of Pelobates fuscus. Lineage (NCBI taxonomy): Eukaryota > Metazoa > Chordata > Amphibia > Anura > Pelobatidae > Pelobates > Pelobates fuscus. The sequence goes on from NC_086327.1 coordinate 71,000,362, forward strand.
ATAAAAAAAAAAAAAACAGCAACACATTGTGTCGGGGGCGGGGCTTAACATGCGGCAGGGGCGGGGTCAAACTGCGGCAAGGGCGGGGTTGGATGTGCCCCCCTACTTTTGTCCCTGGCCCACCATGTGCCCCCCCTAAAAATGAATCCTAGAGACGCCACTGTCAATGCAGTAAATGTTACTGTTCCCAATATCAAAACTTATCAGTTCAATTAGAAAATCCAAATTTACAAATTGTACAATCTACAAAATGCAATTTTATTTTATCTGAAGGATATAGATTTAATAAAGGCAAAGCTATATACATATACATGCAGCTTATGCGTTCTGTATGCATGCAGCGATATTATGTATATATTTTGTAGTACACTAATAGGAGCATTTTCACACTATTGGAGGTTCACAGATCAAATTAGGAAAATAGGATATTTTATATATTTATTAAATATATCATATATTAATAGATTATGAAAATATTTTTTTTTTACTGAATATGTTTTGGTTGGTTCAGAATATGGCACAGAGCTCTGGAATTTGTCAGATCGGGCCAAATACAGACAAAGTGCAGTTTACATGAAACCATTTATCCATGGCGGGTAGATAGATGGGTCACAAAACATTGGCCTGAAATTTTTTGTGGCCTTTCCCTAATAATAGTAAAGTTTGCCACTACATGTCTTAGTGAAGGTAAAATACGTTAGTGTTGCTTTTTCTTCTTGATTTATGCTATACTTGTGGTTGTATTATTTTTGTTATAAATAAAATATTTTTTATCAAATTTGGACCTTCCTATTTTTTTCTTTTAAGATTTTTACCTGGAGGATTTATGCTTCGGTTTCCTAATTGGGAAAGACACCACCTAAGTTATAAAGGATTGAGCATAACTTTGCTGTGCTCTTTGTTTGTGAGTATACCTCCTTTTATTATTGTATTATTGTTTCAGCTGTACAGAGAGCACTGTCTTCTGTTTTTATTTTAATTGTATATGCTGGTAAACTCTTACTGTGATAAAACAGCACATTGAAAGAGATCACTTCTACAAACGCTGACGACCACACGCTGCTGACCAGCCTAAGGTACCTTTCCACATAAGATTAAAACCGAAACTAAGATGAGCATATCCACAAATGGGGATTGTACCATCCAAGCACATTTAAAACATTATAAAAAACAGATCTATTTTTTATGGTGTGTATTTGCAAGTGTTTCACGCTTTTCTGATATTCCTTATTTTATTGTTGCTCTGTATTGTCATGCATATACCTCAATAAAAAAAGAGATTTAAAAAAAAAATGGGTTGGGTAACTAGTTGTTTAGTCTCTTAGCTAGAAATTCGGTATAGATTTTTAAGTCTGTATTTAAAAAGCAAAATTGGTCTGACATTTAGGCAATGTTTGTTTCCAACATCTCTGGACAAATCATGCCTGTATCTTTAGTATGATACAATATTAGTATTTGTAAACATGTTTGGACTTGATGCTTTGTTTTTGAGTAGTTACTGAATAGGTTTAGTGATTTCCTCTGCTGTAAAGGGAACAGCTATCTCGGTTTGCCTGTTTGATGTTAAGTATGGAAGATCAAGGTCTGCTAAAAATCTCTGTATAGACTCACCCATAGGTTGGGCAGTATTTGGGTCAGAATGAAGATCATATAACTTTTTGTAATAATTTGTTAGTTCATTTACAATACCTGTGGGGTTGGATAGTTTCCAATTGCGAGAGCCATAAATGAAGGGAATGTTCAGGATTTGCAGCTAGTAGTTATACCATACCAAGGGATGTGAGGTTGAACCAGTGTTTTGAAAAAAATATGATCGCAACGCTGACTGTAACCTCTGGAAAACCTTACGTATACTTTGTCTCCATGTGACAAAAACAGAGATAATTACCTTCCGAAGATAGAGTTGAGTGCCGCTCGGAGGTCTTCTGCTATCATGCCTGGCTTTTGCGGCATTTAGATGGCCGCTGTGGACCCACGCAATTATATAGCCCCATGTCCATCCACGGTAAAGATGACATCAACGTGTGGGTGATGTCACGCAAAAGACTGCTACAAGGATTATTATTATTTTTTTTTTTTTTATTTGTCATAGATTGGTGGTAAAATGGTTGCATAAAAAAAAAAGAGTCAAAATACCCCAGGTTTAATACCTTAGGTTGTCTTCATTTAAAAAAATCTATACATTTGATGGGTTATTCCTGACAGATATCAGTGTTACAATGTAACTTGCGTTAACTTTGGGGGGAAAAAATGGACTGGAAATAGCAAAGTGCTACTTGTACTTATAGTCCTATAACTTTCAAAAAAAAAAACTAAGAACATGTTGACATTGGGCATTTCTAAACTCAGGACAACGTTTATAAACTATTTAGCATGAGTATTTTTTGGCGGTTTTAGATGCGTAACAGATTTTGGGGGTTAAAGTTCGAAATAGTGTGTTTTTAAAAACATTTTCGTCATATTTTATAAGCTTTTTATAGTAAATTATATGATATGATGAAAATAATGGTATCTTTAGAAAGACCATTTAATGATGATATAATATGTGTGGGTACAGTAAATGAGTAAGAGGAAAATTACAGCTAAACACAAACACCACAGAAATGTAAAAAGAGCCCTGCTCCTTAATGGTAAGAAAATTGAAAAACGGTCTGGTCACTAAGGGGTTAATAAACATAATACATTGTATAACTCGTTCTGCTAATTTGTGACATGCTAAAAGAACTAAACTGGCTGTCGCTGGAATCCAGACGCACCCTTCATTTTTCCAGCCTTGTGGTTAAGAGCTTTTCTGGGAAGCTCCCACCCTTTCTGAACAGAATGCTCTCACTAGCTGTTCCCACCTCCTATAACCTCCAATCCAGTACCAGCACTTTATTTAGTCTACCTCAATGCAAAAAGAAAGCAGCCCGTATCCTCCTTTTCCTATAGCGCACCGCAATTGTGGAACGACCTCCCGCACACTTTCAAATCTTCCCCAAACCTAAAGTCATTTAAGAGATCCCTCTCTATATACCTCAAAACAGAATGCACCTGTCATGGTTGATTATATATTTCCTGCCTGTTCTATGTAAAATTTTGTATATATTGTGTATTGATATTGTTTTTGTATTTTATTGTACCCCATTGTATCAATGCAATGTTTTGTGGACCGAGGACACATTTGAAAACGAGAGAAATCTTAATGTATCTTTCCTGGTAAAATATTTTATAAATACATTTGGACATTTCCACTTAGGGGTGTACTTACTTTTGTTGCCAATGGTTTAGACATTAATGGCTGTGTGTGGAGTTATTTTGAAGGGACAGCAAATTTACACTGTTATACAGGCTGTACACTTACCATGTTACATTGTAACAGAGTGTCATTTCTTCAGTGTTGTCACATGAAAATATCTAATAAAATATTTACAAAAATGTGAGGGTTGTACTCACTTTTGTGAGATACTGTATACAGAAGAAAGAGAGGAAAGATAGTGCAACACTGTAAAGTAATTTCACATCACTATTTGTATTATATCATCATACATGGCATGATTTCTCAACTAGTCTTTGTATGAAATTTCTGGACTCATTTGTTAAGATCATATAAATAACATTGGTCAATGTTATCAATGTATATATCAGGTAAGATACTTCACTTTACTTATATCTATAGACCTCTTCCTGCTCCACTACAATTTCAATGTCCCCCATAAGCACCAGAATTACACACCAGAACATGTCCTTGCAGTGGATCTCATGTCTCTACACTACACACAGGATAATTAGGCAGGAATTGATACTAGAAAGTCTGAAGAGGGCAGTAGATCCACATGAGAGAATTATATGTTTTACCTCCTAATGCCAGCTCAGACTGATGAATGAAAAATTGTGGACTTTCCGCTGAGATTGTCAGGGTCTTACCTAAGTTGGGAGTCTGTAGCGCAGATATGTTGCTCACCCTTGCAGATAGCCACAGGCCAAGGTGGTCAGGTAAGAATTCACCCGGCCTGTGGGTCTGTGCACAGGGGCTGTGCAGGATGAAGTACCAATATGCAGTACAGGCAAGGACTGAACCAGCAGGATTGTCGAGGGATAGCCGGGGTCAAAAGATGCCAGAGGACAGGAACAACGAGGAGTAGCCAAAGTCAAGGGATGCCAGAGGTCAGAGTAAATGTAGTCAGAAGCTGGGGTCAATAATAAGAAGCAGATGAAACAACAGGAACACTGGTACAAAACACACAACAGGATCAAAGACTTGACACTGAGCACAGGGCGAGGCTGAGTTTAAATACCCTGCTGATGTCTTATCAGGGTCAGGTGAAGCACAGCCAAGTCAAGTTGCAGCCCCCAGTGTAGTAGACATGCCAGGATGAACAGGACCGGAATCAGTAGTAACTGTATAAAGCTGCTGTGGCTCAGAGGTAGAAAGCAGGGCCAGGACTGAGAAGATCCCTGGTTCAAGTCCCCTGTTGGGAACTCCAGGAGCGACCACGTCTGGCCATCTGTCTGCCACAGTGAGAACCGTGACACCACTCTTATACCACTGCTCATGCCTGTGCTGGGTCAGACATTTGTCTCAAGCATGTAAAATCAGAGCAGCCCAGTAGCAGGTTGTGGAAGAAAAGAGGGAGTGTGTTGGGTCATGACCAGGGCCGAACTGGGGCCAAAATTCGTCCCAGGTATTTTTTAAACACAGCGGCCCACTGAGAAGGGGGTGGGGCTAGTGTTTTGACAGCACGCACCCTATCAAAGTGAGCATGTTGATTCAATGCTCTTCCAGGGTAGACCATGTGCAGAGCTCTGCTGAAGAGCTCTAGCATGAGAAAAAGACCCTATATGTGTTCTGCACAAACATGCTTGCGCTGTTTTTGCTTGCAACTTGTCTCTGGTGTCTCCATAAACGGGATACCAGGAGACAAAAGGGTCAGGAACGAGTATTGTGCATGTGTTTGGTGCCTGCTTGTGGGATTGCGTGTGTATAGAGTGAGCTAATTAAGGTGTGGCATTGTCTGGAATGTAATGTGCTTATGGGTGCAGTGTGTGTGTGAGGGATTCTGTAATATATATATATATATATATGTGTGTGTGTGTGTGTGTTCAGGGCATAGAAAGCCGTAATGACAGTATATAACTAATATAAATTATACCTTATGAAAACATAGAAAATATGAACAGTCGGTTGTGGTGTGCCGAAACCGATGATGCGGTAGGCCTGTAATAAACAGGGCCCACCCTCAGTATTGTTGTTATTGAGGGGAGCGGTGGGAGGGATAAATCACCACACCATCAATGGTAATGAGGAGGGGTCTGGCGGTCCTTAAGTAGGGAAATCATGCCCCTCCCACAATAACAGCCCCAGCCTTCCATTTGTGTTTAGGGCATAGAAAGCCGTAATGACATTATATAACTAATATAACTTATACCTTATGAAAACATAGAAAATATGAACAGTCAGATGATGCGGGAGGCCTGATTAAAAGAGGGCAAAAAGAGTATTCCATGCAAGATTTAATTCAGCCTATAAGGACAGTCATATAGCATATATCACATATTCAGGTTACAAAATGCTTCACATATTTCCTGTATTGGATGAGGTTTGTATCTGGTATATGCTGATGAATTCCACCTTCCCACTGTCTTGATAATATGTACCGGTATGTTTCTGCTGGAAGCTGTGGTGGCTGCTCCAATGCAGAAGGAGTGTCCTGAGTAGTGGGATGGATTAAGACCTAACTTAGTCAGCAATACTCTAATATACAGCATTAATTTACTGGCAGTGAGAGCCTTACCATGTAATGTGAACAGAAGTTGGTTTAGAGACATGATTGGTGTGGCGAAACCGACCTCGCCACGTGTCCTTGGAGGGGGCTGATTGCCCGCCTCTTGCCTTTGGACTATGGACCAGACTTTATGTATTTTAAAGTGTTTTATGTTGTTTTGCAACCATGTGGTTAATGGAGTCTGCCTTTAGTCCTGGGTAATTGGATTACTTCTCCAATTAACTCCAGGGCAGAAGGGAGTAAACCAGGGTGCATTGTGGGGATGTTTTTCTGCCAGCCAGAAAGGAACAAAATATACTTTTAGTAACTTTTGAACCCCTGGTCGGATTCATGCCATTTTTTAATATGTTGTTCCCCTGAATGGATTGATTGTGGATATGTATTTTTATGTGAATGTGATGTATGGTTTTAAAGTTATGAAAGTTGTGTAAAAGTATATTTTACACTGTATGCATAATGGGATTATGTGTCACACTAAGGGGAGGGGATGTGTGGGAGGTAACATCTATGTCATTGGTTCTTTTATGCCTCCCCCTGGGTGTGGCCTGTATGTGTGAGTGTAATAAAAGCCAGGCTGGATGAGCCAGTCCAGAGTTCCTGTTTTACCCTCAAAGTGATGTGTCGTCTCATTATTGGGGGGGAAGGATTTATGGCATGCTGTTCCAGTTGACTGCTAGGAGTACAAGCCTATTCGTATGGTTCCTATTCAATGGTCTACAGCATTCCTATGCTTGAGAAGGTTCATATGCTGCATCGGTTCGGTGATTGTGGTGTCTGCCAGAGTGCTTGGAGTCCTCAGGAAGCACTAGGAGCATCCATTAACGGAGGTACCAAGTCGGGGTGCCAGGAGATCCGTTACATTGGTGGCAAGCGGTGGGATGGCGTCCTAGTGCGAGGAGAAGCAGCTCAGAGACACTGGTAACGTTTGGAATTACAAATTGAGGGCAACGCTAGTATCCGTACAGCGCCCCTGGCTACAGCAGGATGGAATCAGCTAGTTTTTGGACAGCGTTCCATGATGAGGAGGAGGAGGCGGCCGCGGACTACAGGGATGCAGACAGAAAGGAAGTCTGGTATGATGCCCTGGAAGACGCCCAGTGGCGGCGAGGTGAGAGTCTCCCCAGTGATGAGCAGCGGCTACAGAAGCGTGTGGCGATGCGCATGTATCTATTGGGAGAGCAGCCCCTGGATGAGTGGGTGACAAGACTAGAGACCCTGGTATGGCGAGAGATCTGGCTAGACAATGCATACCAGGCCCTCTGGTGGCATACCATTCGACTTACCCCCTGGACGGCCGAGCACGACTTACCGGAGGGGGATGATTATGATGGCCCGGGTTTATTATGGGATGCCTTGGAGGACGACATTGATCTTGGCAGCACGGAGGGGTCTAGGTTTTGGGACATCTACGACTACCGGATGGGCATGTATGTCTGGGCTGACGAATGCGAGGTGAGCAAAGACATGACCCACCTGGTAACAAGGGAGTGGGAGCTGGAGCAGGACTACCAACACCTGCTCAGCTTCGTGCAGCTCCAACCTACCCGACAAGCAGAACCAGACCTCATACACTGGTCCTGGAGAGACCCACAGATGGCAGGTGGAGATGGGATCGAGGTCTCTCTACTGGCCCTACAGGGATGCTGGGCAGTCGGCCCAGATCCCCAGCGGCAGGTTACAGTTCAGAGAGAGGAGCTTGTTACACCCTCTCTCCAGCGGCAGCCTAACCCACCAAGGGGAGACCGTAAGCCCCACACCAGCGCAGATGGGACCGTGGTCTCTGCGCCCAAGTTACAGGGAGCTGAAGGAGCCGTCCTCCCTCCCCAGCGGCAGTGTGATTTGTTGGGAATTGGGAGCCCGGTCTCCATTCCCCAGCGGCAGAGTATCCAGCAGGGAATAGAGAGCCCATCCCCCTTTCCCCCACAGCAGGACTCTGTGCTGGGAGGAGAGACAGTCGGTCTCCCTCCGCAGAGACGGGAAGTATGCATGGGAGAGGAGATTGTTACCACCTCTCCCCAGCAGCGGATCATTAATGTACAGGGAATAGAGAGCCCAGTCTCCATTCCCCAGCGGCAGAGTGTTCTAATGGGAGAGGAGCTGGTTACCACCTCTCCCCAGTGGCAGCTTAATGTACCAGGGGGAGACTGTAAGCCCCACACCTGTGCAGATGGGACCGTGGTCTCTGCACTTCCAGCACAGGGGGTAGGGACGGTCGGTCCTGCCCCCCCACAACAGGGCTGTTTAGCCAAAGGGGAGACAGTCTGTCTCCAGCAGCAGAGCTGTGTAACTAAAGGGGAGACAGTCGGTCTCCAGCAGCAGAGTTGTGTAACTCAAGGGGAGACAGTCGGTCTCCAGCAGCAGAGCGGTGTAACTCAAGGGGAGACAGTCGGTCTCCAGCAGCAGAGCGGTGTATTTAAAGGGGAGACAGTCTGTCTCCAGCAGCAGAGCTGTGTAACTAAAGGGGAGACAGTCGGTCTCCAGCAGCAGAGCGGTGTAACTCAAGGGGAGACAGTCGGTCTCCAGCAGCAGAGCGGTGTATTTAAAGGGGAGACAGTCGGTCTCCAGCAACCAGGCTCCAACCAGACTACTCCCGTGGTAGTGCTGGCAACAGGACAGAGTACCGCTGGTCTCTGCCCCCTCAGCAACCTACCAAGGCAGCCTACCAGTCCCCCACACAGCCGTGGTGAGGCACCTGAACCTGGACAAGATTCTCCCTCACCCAGGTGTAGTAACTGTTTATTGTGGGTGGGCTGCTCTGCTGTTTCTGTCTTGTGGGTGGGCTGCTGGACTAACAAGGGCACTGACCGGCAGGAGGTCAAGTACCCTGTTAGTCTGGGGGGTAAAGGGGAGAAGTGTGGCGAAACTGACCTCGCCACGTGTCCTTGGAGGGGGCTGATTGCCCGCCTCTTGCCTTTGGACTATGGACCAGACTTTATGTATTTTAAAGTGTTTTATGTTGTTTTGCAACCATGTGGTTAATGGAGTCTGCCTTTAGTCCTGGGTAATTGGATTACTTCTCCAATTAACTCCAGGGCAGAAGGGAGTAAACCAGGGTGCATTGTGGGGATGTTTTTCTGCCAGCCAGAAAGGAACAAAATATACTTTTAGTAACTTTTGAACCCCTGGTCGGATTCATGCCATTTTTTAATATGTTGTTCCCCTGAATGGATTGATTGTGGATATGTATTTTTATGTGAATGTGATGTATGGTTTTAAAGTTATGAAAGTTGTGTAAAAGTATATTTTACACTGTATGCATAATGGGATTATGTGTCACACTAAGGGGAGGGGATGTGTGGGAGGTAACATCTATGTCATTGGTTCTTTTATGCCTCCCCCTGGGTGTGGCCTGTATGTGTGAGTGTAATAAAAGCCAGGCTGGATGAGCCAGTCCAGAGTTCCTGTTTTACCCTCAAAGTGATGTGTCGTCTCATTATTGGGGGGGAAGGATTTATGGCATGCTGTTCCAGTTGACTGCTAGGAGTACAAGCCTATTCGTATGGTTCCTATTCAATGGTCTACAGCATTCCTATGCTTGAGAAGGTTCATATGCTGCATCGGTTCGGTGATTGTGGTGTCTGCCAGAGTGCTTGGAGTCCTCAGGAAGCACTAGGAGCATCCATTAACGGAGGTACCAAGTCGGGGTGCCAGGAGATCCGTTACAATTGGTGTGTGATTCGAAAGGGGTTGTATCCATGAGGTCTGATAATGATTTGAAGAGTAGACTATGAATAGGTGATCTAGAAGATGTTGGCATGGGTTTTGAGTTTTTAATGCCTTTAAGTAGGGTTTTGATTTGGTAAGAAGATTGAAAACTGTGGTTGTTTGGCCAAAGTGTAAGTATGCCTGTCAGATATCATTTGATGGTGTTGTATGATAATTTTAATTGAAGGTGGCAAAAAGAAGTGAAGGCTACAATAGTTTTCATTGAATGTTTATTTACAACCTGAAAGTCCAACAAGAATTTGTTATAAACATAAAGTCATATGACTTCCTAGTATTGTCAGACAAAGCTAGTTGTGAAAGGAGTCTGCCATGAGTTAACAGATCTCTGAATCCAATGTCATGTCCTGCCATGACGGAGCCGGGGTAGCCACCAGGGCTGCAGTTGGTAATGCATTGTGGAATTCCTGAAATTGAGAGCGAGATAAATGATCAGCTGCTACATTCTGAATGCCAGGAATATGCACACATACCAGGAAGAAATTATAGTTGGCTGCCAGCCAAGTCAATTTCCTCAGAAAGCTTATGATGGTCAGAGATTTAGAATGACCTTTGTTAATTATTTGGCAGGTTGCTATATTATCCTAACAACATCTCACCGCTTGACCTGACCAAGCTGTTCCCCAAGCTACTGCAGCAACTATGATAGGGTAGAGCTCGAACAGGGCAGACGTGGGGAAAAAAACTGGTACATTATACACTTCCATAGGCCAAGCCCCCCAAAGCCAGTTATCACCCAAAATAGCTGCAAAGCCTGAGGTAGCCGCTGCATCTGTGAAAATAGTGAGGGAGTCAGAGGAAAGTAAAGGGATAAACATGCTTTTCCCATTCCATCTTCTGAGAAATTCCTGCTACATGCGTAAATCCTCTGTAGCAGGCCCATCTAGTGTAATGCAGGAAATATCTGACTGAAAGCGGGGTTACAGATTGAGCAGTCTAGATATGAAAGCCCTGCCCTATGGGATAATTTGCATGGCAAAGTTGAGGGAGCCTAATAGAGACTGTAATCCTGTACGATTACAGGATTCAGCAGAGAGATATAAGCTGATGTTGGATAGAATGCGCTCAAATCTTATCTCTAAGCAAACTGGCAAGCATGTTGACCGAATCGAGCGTGATACCAAGAAAATCAATCAAGGTGTTGGGTCCTTCTGTCTTTTTAGGGGAGACCGGGACCCCCAGGTATTGGAACAGCTGGATCGTGGTTCTTAGGCTACTAGGGGGAAATAAGTTACTCTCAATAGTCAAGAAGTCATCCAAATAGTGAATAACTGTGGGGCATCTACAGACATTGAGCAGTAGCCAGCATAACGTCTCAGCGAAGGTATCAAAAATCCTGGGGCTACTGTTTGCACCAAAAGTGAGACGTGTAAATAAGCAATAAGAACCTTGTCACTTAATGCCGTGTAGATGCCACAAAGAAGGGTGTATTAGGAGAAGCTTGAAGGCGTTAATGATGTCCATCTTACTAAGCCATGCCCCCTTCCCTGCTGTTATAATTGCATCAATGGCGTTATCAATAGTACTGCAGGGAAAATTCCTCTGAAGGAATGAGAGAGTTCAGACTGGGTGTTGTGGAAGAGTGGGGAGCAGAGAGGTCGACAATCAACCTTTGCTTGGCTGAACTTTTACCAGAGACCATGGGGTTAGTTCTCCAAGCAGAGGAAGGTGGGGAACTGAATGGCGCAAGTAGGAAACCTTGATCCAATTCAATCTGTAACAGATTGTTAACTGATATTGGATTGACGAGGGTGGATAGTAGATTCTTACATTCTACAATGCTGAAAGGCATGTAAATGATTCCCATATGGAACCATTTCGTGAATCCTGACTCAAAAAACTCCACAAAGTGGGGTGAGGGGTGGTTCTGCAGTAAGTCGGCAAAATAAGTCACATTAATTGAGGCTATGTAGGGTTAGGGAAACAATTTTCAGGACACATCGTTTTGGCATGTGCCCTGAAAGAAAGAGATCACACATGCAATAACCGGCACATGCTAAATCCACAGGAACCTGCATTGAAGTTATTGCAGATCTGGGATTTACCAAGGAACACAATAGTACAGCCGAGTTTGTCCTTAATCACTCTCCCAGGTTTAGATGAGAGAGTAGGAAAAGGAAAGGTCGCCCCCAGCTCAGGGGTATTAGGACATAGGTTTGTGGCATGTGAGGATGAAGAGGAAACACTACAAGCTGGGGACCTGAGGCCCTACCTGTAGTTATCAGATGAATAGAGTAGGAAAACATAGATGAATTCGAGTAATACCTATGAAAATAAATAGACATCATATAGTACCCATCACGTGACTGTAATTAGTGGTAGGTAATATGAAACAATATGGGATACCTACCAGTTAATAGACTAGGCCTAAAAATGAACCCGGTGGAGTGTAATTGGTAGTATAACCAGTAGGGCCTAGCACCTAGTAACATAAAAGGAACAGTTAGATTATCCGAGCAATGAGGGGCAGAACATGGATTGGTAAGACAAATCCCAAACCACTAACCAATGTAATATTGTAGGAATTGAGAGAAAAGGAGAGGATAATGAATATGCAGAGTGACTTCAATCTGAAACATATAATATGGCCAATATTAGAACTTCAAAAGAGCATAACTGATTGCCAACCGACCAAAATTAACAGAACCCATCTAAAGAGTGTGACAATTGAACCTGAGTCAACCAGAATTTATAAGCCTTGACAACCTTAGAGGTACAGCAAAAAGGGAGTATCAGCCTCGACAAACTTTAAAACATGTTTATAATGTATCAACAATAGACAGAAAAATAGCGACAAAGTGCTACTGAATTTAAGTTGTGAAAACACATTTATTTGAAAAATTGTAATACATGCAGTACTTCCCTATGACCTCTAGGGGTCGTTAGCCTACAAAGCCTATTTGTGTAATTTAAACAAATTGCCGCATGGACTCTAGGAATTCCTATAATTTAAAAGAGGGCATTCGGCAGTAATCATACGAACGGCTCCAAAAGAGGAACAAACAGTCACATAACAAGCCGAACGCTCCAGTACAACAAAATACTATAACATACTTGTTCTGAGAATCGTGAGTATCATTCGCGCGTGCGAGCTAACTGCCGAACGGGTGAGTATAATCCCACGAAAGACAAGTATACGAACCGATAGAACAAAGTGGGCAAACTACCAAAACCGTGCGTTCGTATGAAAGTTTAGACGAAAGACTTATACGAAAGCATACGGACAGAGGTAAGTATGTGAAGTGGAGTTGGCCAGTGATGACGCTGTTCGCCTGCGATGGGGTCTACCAACTCACTATTACTGTAGCTTCAAGACCGTGCGGTATTGACTGGAGGAGAGGGGGGAAATCCCAGAGGCTTTGAACGGTAGAAGAAACTTGATCCAGGAACGAGCAGACACTCTGAAAGCAAGTAAGGTAATGGTAATGAGAAGGAGTCTGGCGGTCCTTAAGTAGGGAAATCATGCCCCTTCCACAACTACAGGCCTAGCCTTCCATATATATATATAAATATTTGGAAGTATTTTGTGTGTGTGTGAGTGGTGCAGTGTGTGTGTGCTTGTGTGTGTGAGGTGGTCAGTATGTGTGAGAGCAGGGGCGTACATACCGGGGTGCGCCCTGTGACCCGGTATGTATGCTAGTGTGGCCTCTTCTCCTGGGGGGCCCAGGAGCTGGCCACCTCAGGGCCCCCCGAGGCTGGCCCTGGTGACACCGGGCTGGCGCGCGCGAGGGAGCACTCTCCCCTGAGCGGTCTCTGCCCAGCTCCCTCGCGCACACCGCTCTGATGCTGGAGCCGGAATATGACATCATATTCCGGCTCCAGCATCAGTAAGCAGCGCACGAGGGAGCTGAACAGGAGGATCTCAGTGCTCCCTCGCGCGCCCGCAGGACCGGCTGCCCAGCATCACCACTGGACCCCAGGGAATCCCCTCAGCACTCCTAAAGGTAGGGAGGCTGGGGGGATCACATTTTTAAAAAAACATGTGTTTGTGTATGTGTGTTAGTTTTTGTGTCAGTGTGTGTGTTAGTTTGTGTGTGTCTGCTAGTGAGTGTCAGTGAGTGTGTTAGCTTTTGTGTGTGTTAGTTTGTGTGTGTCTGCTAGTGAGTGTCAGTGTGTGTGTTAGTGTATCAGTGAGTGTGTGTTAGTGAGTGTGTTACTGTGTGTGTCTGTTACTGAGTGTGTTAGTTTGTGTGTGTGTCTGTTAGTGAGCCTGTTTGATGTCTGTTAGTGAGTGTGTGTTTGTCAGTGAGAGTGTATGTTTTGTAAGTGAGTGTGTATGTGTGTCTGTCTGTCATTGAGTGTGTATGTATGTATGTCGCTGAGTGTGTCTCTGTCAGTAAATGTGTGTGTCTGTTAGCTAGTATGTATGCATCTGTTCGGCACTTACCTTTCTTCAGCGCCGGACTCCCTTGGCACTGGGGATCCCTCCGCCCCGATCCACCTCTCAGCTCCGAATGCGCATGCACGGCAAGAGCCACGCGCGCATTCAAACCGCCCATAGGAAAGCATTACTCAATGCTTTCCTATAGACGTCCAGTGTCTTCTCACTGTGTCAGTCACTAGAAGCTGGATTAACCCTCAGTGAGACATAGCAGTTTCTCTGAAACTGCTATGTTTTCATCTGCAGGGTTAAAACTAGAGGGACCTGGCACCCAGACCACTTCATTGAGCTGATGTGATCTGGGTGTCTGTAGTGGTCCTTTATATGTGTGTGCATCTGCATGCACTGGCGTACATACCGTGGTCACAGGGGACGCAGGGGTCGCAGCCCTGCAACCCCTGCGACCAGGTGCCCACCGTCATGTGTTGTGGCCCCGGCCCGCGCAGAGTAAGTGCAGAGGGAGGGGGGACCAACGGATCAATTTTCGCACCAGGGCCCCATGGGTCGTGTGTATGCCACTGTGTGAGAGGAGTGCTGTGTGTGTGTGTGTGAAAGGGGTGCAGTGTGTGTGTGTGAGTGTGCTGTGTGTGTGGGTGATGTGTGTGAGGATGCTGTGGGTGTGAGGGTGCTGTGTGTGTGACGGTGATGTGTATGTGAGGATGCAGGGTGTGTAAGGAGGCTGTATATGTGAGGGTGCCGTGTGTGAGATAATTAAGTCAGATACTGTATGAACCCAATTATCTCCAGGCAGAAAAAACATACATTTCTATAAAGTCCCAAAAGTACCCCCAAAACACATAGTATCCCCACAAATGTTTCATCCTGTGCAATAATCATGCTGTCTAATGAGTATATGCCACACCTGTGAGGTGGATGGATTATCTTGGCAATGGAGAAGTGCTCACTAACACAGATTTAGACAGATTTGTGAATAATATTTGAGAGAAATAGGCCTTTTGTGTACATAGAAAAAGTCCTAGACCTTTGAGTTCAGCTCATGAAAAAGAGAGATGTTGTGGTGGGAAAAAAGTGTGTATGGAAAACCCTTTCCAATTGAAGTAAGTGGATAGTTAATAGGTTGCTAAATACAAATACACACACCAGTTAAGCCATAAGACTTGCTTTTCCCACAGAGGTCTCACTTTAACAGTGCTCTCACTACTGCAAGGGAGTCTGGGTGGGCATATGCAAATGAGCACAACTTAGAACCACATAATGTGACCTTGACTATTTCTGACTGTCTCTATCTTTATATAATGTAATGACTACAACATCAGTCTGCTTTATTTATTTTTTCTGTGTAATGTAATTGCAGTTGCCTGTCTGCCAGCTTCTGTGTCAGGCTCAGTGGATGCTGTGCCCATTTGCACAGTCAGTGCCACCACTCATATCTGTTGTCACAATAGCTTAAGCTTTACATTTAAAAAAAAAAAAAATTTCACTGTAATAGATTGAAGAGCAGTTACTTGTCTGCCAGCTTCTGTGTCAGGCTCAGTGGATGCTGTGCCCATTTGCACAGTCAGTGCCACCACTCATATCTGTTGTCACAATAGCTTAAGCTTTATATTTAAAAAAATAAATAAAACATTTTCACTGTCATAGATTGAAGAGCAGTTAGTTGTCTGCCAGCTTCTGTGTCAGGCTCAGTGGATGCTGTGCCCATTTGCACAGTCAGTGCCACCACTCATATCTGTTGTGACAATAGCTTAAGCTTTACATTTAAAAAAAAAATGTTTTTCACTGTAATAGATTGAAGAGCAGTTAGTTGTCTGCAAGCGTCTGGGTGTCAGGCCTACTTCAGCGTGTGCCCTGCAGAACCCTGCCAGCGTACTTTGACAGTTGCCACTCATATCTGGTGTCTCTATAGCGTGCTTTTACAAAGAAAAAAGTTTTCCAGTGTAAGCTAACAGCAGTCAGTGTCCTTCAAGCGGGTGTGTCAGGCCTTCAGCGTGTGCCCTGCAGAACCCTGCCAGTGTACTTTGACAGTTACCACTCATATCTGGTGTCTCTATAGCATGCTTTTACAAAGAAAAAAGTTTTCCAGTGTAAGCTAATAGCAGTCAGTGTCCTTCAAGCGGGTGTGTCAGGCCTTCCTTCAGTGTGTGCCCTGCAGAACCCTGCCAGCATGCTTTGACAGTTGCCACTCATATCTGGTGTCTCTGTAGCGTGCTTTTACAAAGAAAAAAAGTTTTCCAGTGTAAGCTAATAGCAGTCAGTGTCCTTCAAGCGGGTGTGTCAGGCCTTCCTTCAGCGTGTGCCCTGCAGAACCCTGCCAGTGTACTTTGACAGTTGCCACTCATATCTGGTGTCTCTATAGCGTGCTTTTACAAAGAAAAAACGTTTTCCAGTGTAAGCTAATAGCAGTCAGTGTCCTTCAAGCGGGTGTGTCAGGCCTTCCTTCAGCGTGTCCCCTGCAGAACCCTGCCAGCGTACTTTGAAAGTTGCCACACATATCTGGTGTCTCTATAGCGTGCTTTTACAAAGAAAAAAAGTTTTCCAGTGTAAGCTAATAGCAGTCAGTGTCCTTCAAGCGGGTGTGTCAGGCCTACAGCCTGTGCTCTGCAGACCTGTGCCAGTGCACATTGCCACTCATATCTGGTGTCTCTATAGCGTGCTTTTACAAAGAAAAAAAGTTTTCCAATGTAAGCTAATAGCAGTCAGTGTCCTTCAAGCGGGTGTGTCAGGCCTTCCTTCAGCGTGTGCCCTGCAGAACCCTGCCAGCGTACTTTGACAGTTGCCACTCATATCTGATGTCTCTGTAGCATGCTTTTAAAAAGAAAAAAAGTTTTCCAGTGTAAGCTAATAGCAGTCAGTGTCCTTAGAGCGGGTGTCAGGCCTCCTTCAGCATGTGCTCTGCAGACCTCTGCCAGTGTACTTTGCCAGTTGCAACTCATATCTGGTGTCTCTATAGCGTGCTTTTACAAAGAAAAACGTTTTTTAGTGTAAGCTAATAGCAGTCAGTGTCCTTAGAGCGGGTGTCAGGCCTCCTTCAGCGTGTGCTCTGCAGACCTCTGCCAGTGTACTTTGCCAGTTGCCACTCATATCTGGTGTCTCTATAGCGTGCTTTTACAAAGCAAAAGTTTTTCAGTGTAAGCTAATAGCAGTCAGTGTCCTTAAAGTGGATGTCAGGCCTCCTTCAGCGTGTGCTCTGTAGACCTCTGCCAGTGTACTTTGCCAGTTGCCACTCATATCTGGTGTCTATATAGCGTGCTTTTACAAAGAAAAAAAGTTTTACAGTGTAAGCTAATAGCAGTCAGTGTCCTTAAAGCGGATGTCAGGCCTCCTTCAGCGTGTGCTCTGCAGACCTCTGCCAGTGTACTTTGCCAGTTGCCACTCATATCTGGTGTCTCTATAGTGTGCTTTTACAAAGAAAACAAGTTTTTCAGTGTAAGCTAAAAGCAGTCAGTGTCCTTAAAGCGGGTGTCAGGCCTCCTTCAGTGTGTGCTCTGCAGACCTCTGCCTGTGTACTTTGCCACTCATATCTGGTGTCTGTATAGCGTGCTTTTACAAAGCAAAAGTTTTTCAGTGTAAGCTAATAGCAGTCAGTGTCCTTAAAGTGGGTGTCAGGCCTCCTTCAGCGTGTGCTCTGTAGACCTCTGCCAGTGTACTTTGCCAGTTGCCACTCATATCTGGTGTCTATATAGCGTGCTTTTACAAAGAAAAAAAGTTTTACAGTGTAAGCTAATAGCAGTCAGTGTCCTTAAAGCGGATGTCAGGCCTCCTTCAGCGTGTGCTCTGCAGACCTCTGCCAGTGTACTTTGCCAGTTGCCACTCATATCTGGTGTCTCTATAGTGTGCTTTTACAAAGAAAACAAGTTTTTCAGTGTAAGCTAAAAGCAGTCAGTGTCCTTAAAGCGGGTGTCAGGCCTCCTTCAGTGTGTGCTCTGCAGACCTCTGCCTGTGTACTTTGCCACTCATATCTGGTGTCTGTATAGCGTGCTTTTACAAAGAAAAAAACGTTTTTCAGTGTAAGCTAATAGCAGTCAGTGTCCTTAAAGCGGGTGTCAGGCCTCCTTCAGCGTGTGCTCTGCAGACCTCTGCCAGTGTACTTTGCCAGTTGCCACTCATATCTGGTGTCTCTATAGCATGCTTTTACAAAGAAAAAAGTTTTTTAGTGTAAGCTAATAGCAGTCAGTGTCCTTAAAGTGGGTGTCAGGCCTCCTTCAGCGTGTGCTCTGCAGACCTCTGCCAGTGTACTTTGCCAGTTGCCACTCATATCTGGTGTCTCTATAGCGTGCTTTTACAAAGAAAAAAAGTTTTTCAGTGTAAGCTAATAGCAGTCAGTGTCCTTAAAGCGGGTGTCAGGCCTTCAGCGTGTGCTCTGCCAACCTCAGCCATTGTACTTTGCCACTCATATCTGGTGTCTCTATAGCGTGCTTTTACGAAGAAAAAAAGTTTTTCAGTGTAAGCTAATAGCAGTCAGTGTCCTTAAAGCGGGTGTCAGGCCTTCAGCGTGTGCTCTGCCAACCTCAGCAAGTGTACTTTGCCAGTTGCCACTCATATCTGGTGTCTATATAGCGTGCTTTTACAAAGAAAAAAAGTTTTTCAGTGTAAGCTAATAGCAGTCAGTGTCCTTAAAGCGGGTGTCAGGCCTTCAGCGTGTGCTCTGCCAACCTCAGCCATTGTACTTTGCCACTCATATCTGGTGTCTCTATAGCGTGCTTTTACGAAGAAAAAAAGTTTTTCACTGTAAGCTAATAGCAGTCAGTGTCCTTAAAGCGGGTGTCAGGCCTTCAGCGTGTGCTCTGCCAACCTCAGCAAGTGTACTTTGCCAGTTTCCACTCATATCTGGTGTCTATATAGCGTGCTTTTACAAAGAAAAAAAGTTTTTCACTGTAAGCTAATAGCAGTCAGTGTCCTTAAAGCGGGTGTCAGGCCTTCAGCGTGTGCTCTGCCAACCTCTGCAAGTATACTTTGCCACTAATATCTGGTGTCTCTATAGAGTGCTTTTACCAAGAAAAAAAGTTTTTCACTGTAAGCTAATAGAAGTCAGTGTCCTTAAAGCGGGTGTCAGGCCTTCAGCGTGTGCTCTGCCAACCTCAGCCATTGTACTTTGCCACTCATATCTGGTGTCTATATAGCGTGCTTATACAAAGAAAAAAAGTTTTTCACTGTAAGCTTATAGCAGTCAGTGTCCTTAAAGCGGGTGTCAGGCCTTCAGCGTGTGCTCTGCCAACCTCAGCAAGTGTACTTTGCCACTCATATCTGGTGTCTCTATAGCGTGCTTTTACAAATAAAAAAAGGTTTTCAGTGTAAGCTTATAGCAGTCAGTGTCCTTAAAGCGGGTGTCAGGCCTTCAGCGTGTGCTCTGCCAACCTCAGCAAGTGTACTTTGCCACTCATATCTGGTGTCTCTATAGCATGCTTTTACAAAGAAAAAAAGTTTTTCAGTGTAAGCTAATAGCAGTCAGTGTCCTTAAAGCGGGTGTCAGGCCTTCAGCGTGTGCTCTGCCAACCTCAGCCATTGTACTTTGCCACTCATATCTGGTGTCTCTATAGAGTGCTTTTACAAAGAAAAAAAGGTTTTCAGTGAGTGTAAGCTAATAGCAGTCAGTGTCCTTAAAGCAGGTGTCAGGCCTTCAGCGTGTGCTCTGCCAACCTCAGCCATTGTACTTTGCCACTCATATCTGGTGTCTCTATAGCGTGCTTTTACAAAGAAAAAAAGTTTTTCACTATAAGCTTATAGCAGTCAGTGTCCTTAAAGCGGGTGTCAGGCCTTCAGCGTGTGCTCTGCCAACCTCAGCAAGTGTACTTTGCCACTCATATCTGGTGTCTCTATAGCATGCTTTTACAAAGAAAAAAAGTTTTTCAGTGTAAGCTAATAGCAGTCAGTGTCCTTAAAGCGGGTGTATGGCCTTCAGCGTGTGCTCTGCCAACCTCAGCCATTGTACTTTGCCACTCATATCTGGTGTCTCTATAGCGTGCTTTTACAAAGAAAAAAAGGTTTTCAGTGAGTGTAAGCTAATAGCAGTCAGTGTCCTTAAAGCGGGTGTCAGGCCTCCTTCAGCGTGTGCTCTGCAGACCTCTGCCAGTGTACTTTGCCAGTTGCCACTCATATCTGGTGTCTATATAGCGTGCTTTTACAAAGAAAAAAAGTTTTTCAGTGTAAGCTAATAGCAGTCAGTGTCCTTAAAGCGGGTGTCAGGCCTTCAGCGTGTGCTCTGCCAACCTCAGCCATTGTACTTTGCCACTCATATCTGGTGTCTCTATAGAGTGCTTTTACAAAGAAAAAAAGGTTTTCAGTGAGTGTAAGCTAATAGCAGTCAGTGTCCTTAAAGCAGGTGTCAGGCCTTCAGCGTGTGCTCTGCCAACCTCAGCCATTGTACTTTGCCACTCATAACTGGTGTCTCTATAGCGTGCTTTTACAAAGAAAAAAAGTTTTTCACTATAAGCTTATAGCAGTCAGTGTCCTTAAAGCGGGTGTCAGGCCTTCAGCGTGTGCTCTGCCAACCTCAGCAAGTGTACTTTGCCACTCATATCTGGTGTCTCTATAGCATGCTTTTACAAAGAAAAAAAGTTTTTCAGTGTAAGCTAATAGCAGTCAGTGTCCTTAAAGCGGGTGTATGGCCTTCAGCGTGTGCTCTGCCAACCTCAGCCATTGTACTTTGCCACTCATATCTGGTGTCTCTATAGCGTGCTTTTACAAAGAAAAAAAGGTTTTCAGTGAGTGTAAGCTAATAGCAGTCAGTGTCCTTAAAGCGGGTGTCAGGCCTCCTTCAGCGTGTGCTCTGCAGACCTCTGCCAGTGTACTTTGCCAGTTGCCACTCATATCTGGTGTCTATATAGCGTGCTTTTACAAAGAAAAAAAGTTTTTCAGTGTAAGCTAATAGCAGTCAGTGTCCTTAAAGCGGGTGTCAGGCCTTCAGCGTGTGCTCTGCCAACCTCAGCCATTGTACTTTGCCACTCATATCTGGTGTCTCTATAGCGTGCTTTTACAAAGAAAAAAAGGTTTTCTGTGAGTGTAAGCTAATAGCAGTCAGTGTCCTTAAAGCGGGTGTCAGGCCTTCAGCGTGTGCTCTGCCAACCTCAGCCATTGTACTTTGCCACTCATATCTGGTGTCTCTATAGCGTGCTTTTACGAAGAAAAAACGTTTTTCAGTGTAAGCTAATAGCAGTCAGTGTCCTTAAAGCGGGTGTCAGGGCTTCAGCGTGTGCTCTGCCAACCTCAGCAAGTGTACTTTGCCACTCATATCTGGTGTCTCTATAGCGTGCTTTTACAAAGAAAAAAGTTTTTCACTGTAAGCTAATAGCAGTCAGTGTCCTTAAAGCGGGTGTCAGGCCTTCAGCGTGTGCTCTGCCATCCTCAGCAAGTATACTTTGCCACTCATATCTGGTGTCTCTATAGCGTGCTTTTACAAAGAAAAAAAGGTTTTCTGTGAGTGTAAGCTAATAGCAGTCAGTGTCTTTAAAGCGGGTGTCAGGCCTTCAGTGTGTGCTCTGCCAACCTCAGCAAGTGTACTTTGCCACTCATATCTGGTGTCTCTATAGCGTGCTTTTACAAATAAAAAAAGTTTTTCAGTGTAAGCTAATAGCAGTCAGTGTCCTTAAAGCGGGTGTCAGGCCTTCAGCGTGTGCTCTGCCAACCTCAGCAAGTGTACTTTGCCACTCATATCTGGTGTCTCTATAGCATGCTTTTACAAAGAAAAAAAGTTTTTCAGTGTAAGCTAATAGCAGTCAATGTCCTTAAAGCGGGTGTCAGGCCTTCAGCGTGTGCTCTGCCAACCTCAGCCATTGTACTTTGCCACTCATATCTGGTATCTCTATAGCGTGCTTTTACAAAGAAAAAAAGGTTTTCAGTGAGTGTAAGCTAATAGCAGTCAGTGTCCTTAAAGTGGGTGTCAGGCCTTCAGCGTGTGCTCTGCCAACCTCAGCCATTGTACTTTGCCACTCATATCTGGTGTCTCTATAGCGTGCTTTTACAAAGAAAAAAAGTTTTTCACTGTAAGCATATAGCAGTCAGTGTCCTTAAAGCGGGTGTCAGGCCTTCAGCGTGTGCTCTGCCAACCTCAGCAAGTGTACTTTGCCACTCATATCTGGTGTCTCTATAGCGTGCTTTTACAAATAAAAAAAGGTTTTCAGTGTAAGCTAATAGCAGTCAGTGTCCTTAAAGCGGGTGTCAGGCCTTCAGCGTGTGCTCTGCCAACCTCAGCAAGTGTACTTTGCCACTCATATCTGGTGTCTCTATAGCATGCTTTTACAAAGAAAAAAGTTTTTCAGTGTAAGCTAATAGCAGTCAGTGTCCTTAAAGCGGGTGTCAGGCCTTCAGCGTGTGCTCTGCCAACCTCAGCCATTGTACTTTGCCACTCATATCTGGTGTCTCTATAGCATGCTTTTACAAAGAAAAAAAGGTTTTCAGTGAGTGTAAGCTAATAGCAGTCAGTGTCCTTAAAGCGAGTGTCAGGCCTTCAGCGTGTGCTCTGCCAACCTCAGCAAGTATACTTTGCCACTAATATCTGGTGTCTCTATAGAGTGCTTTTACCAAGCAAAAAAGTTTTTCACTGTAAGCTAATAGAAGTCAGTGTCCTTAAAGCGTTTGTCAGGCCTTCAGCGTGTGCTCTGCCAACCTCAGCAAGTGTACTTTGCCACTCATATCTGGTGTCTCTATAGCGTGCTTTTACAAAGAAAAAAAGTTTTTCACTGTAAGCTAATAGCAGTCAGTGTCCTTAAAGCGGGTGTCAGGCCTTCAGCGTGTGCTCTGCCAACCTCAGCAAGTGTACTTTGCCACTCATATCTGGTGTCTCTATAGCGTGCCTTTACAAAGAAAAAACTTGTTTCACTGTTATAGATTGAATAGCAGTTAGTTGTCTGCAAGCGTCAGAAAGTCACCCCCTTGCCGGGCGTCTGACACCTGGCTTGTCTGAACTATTAGCCCGTCAGCTTTTACCATACAATCTGGTGGAGGCGTTCAAAAAATTTGTAGCTATTGTGACACCGCAGTGGAGGGTACCGGACACAATTTCTTTGCACAAAAGGCAACCTGTACTCGACTGTGCAAAAGAAAGTAATGGCATGTCTGGCACACAGTGTTGGGGCAAGGGTCCATCTGACCACTGATACCTGGTCTGCAAAGCATGGTCAGGGCAGGTATATCACCTACACTGCGCATTGGGTAAACCTGCTGACGGCTGCCAAGCATGGAATGCGTGGCTCTGCAGAGGAGTTGGTGACACCGCCACGACTTGCAGGCAGGCCTGCTGCCACCTCCTCTACTCCTCCTACTCCATCCTCTTCCATAACCTCCTCGGCTGAGTCCTCTTCTGCTGCTGCGTCTTGCTCCACATCAACGGCACCCCCCCAGCTCCCCAGGTACTATTCCACATCCCAGATACGGCAGTGTCAAGCAGAGAGTCACACCGGACCAGCACTCCTGTCCGCCCTGAGCGCACAGGTGGAAAAGTGGCTGACTCCGCACCAACTGGAAATCGGCAAAGTGGTTTGTGACAATGGAATACATTTATTGGTGGCATTGAATTTAAGCAAGTTGACACATGTGCCGTGCATGGCACATGTGCGTAATCTGATCGTACAACGCTTTGTGCATAAGTACCCAGGCTTACAGGATGTCCTGAAGCAGGCCAGGATCGGCTTGGGATGTCCGTAGGAGTACTCACAGATCACTGTTCAAGGTCTGTTTGTCTGGATAACCCGTCAGCATTGCCATTTTGCTTCCCAGGGCGATAGTGAATTGTAAAGTCAAAAGGCTGTAGAGCCAAACTCCAGCGCAACAGCCTGGCATTGTCTCCTGATACCCTGTTCAGCCACACCAACGGGTTGTGATCTGTAAGGTAAACGGTTGTCCATACAAGTAAGGTTGCAGCTTTTTGAGGGCACAAACCACCGCCAGGCACTCCTTTTCAATGGCAGTGTATCTACTTCCCTGGGTAAAAGTTTCCGGCTTAGATAAGCCCCTGGTTGCTCGCCGCCATCTGCTCGACTTGGCTCAGTACTGCTCCCAATCCAAACATAGAAGCGTCTGTATGGACGAGAAAGCGTTTAGTTGGATCAGGAGCAGAAAGTACAGTTGATTTAATGAGCGCCGTCTTGAGCTGTTGGAAGGTCTGTTCACACTCTGGGGCCCATACTACTATCTTGGGGAGGTTTTTATGTGTTAGATCTGTGAGAGGTTTAGCTAGGGTGCTGTAATTAGCTACAAATTTCCTGTAGTACCCTGCGGTACCCAGGAATGCGAGGACCTGGGTTTTAGTGCGGGGGGTTGGCCACTTGGCGACTGCCTCTATTTTAGCGGGTTCTGGTTTCTGTAGCAGGCTCCCGACTCTGTGCCCTAAGTATTGAACTTCTGCCATTCCTATATGGCACTTACTGGGCTTTAGGGTCAGTCCGGCCTCCCTAATCCGGTCTAGTCCGGCTCCTATGTGGGTCAGGTGTTCAGCCCAGCAGCAGCTAAAAATGGGTATATCATCCAAGTTGGCGCAGGCATACTCCTGAAACCCATCCAGTAGCCGATCTACCATCCTCTGAAAGTTAGCCGGGGCATTCTTCATCCCGAATGGCATGACCTTAAACTGATACAGGCCAAACGGGGTGACAAATGCTGACTTGGGGATGGCGTCCTCGGCTAATGGAATTTGCCAGTACCCCTTGCACAGATCTATTGTGGTGAGGTACTGGCCTCTGGCCATTTTGTCTAGGATCTCGTCTATCCGGGGCATAGGGTAGGCGTCTGAGGTTGTTTTATCGTTTAGCCTCCGGTAGTCCACACAGAAACGGGTCGTGCTGTCCCGTTTCGGTACTAGTACTACCAGGGAGGCCCAGGGGCTGTCAGAGTGTTCTATCACCCCAAACTGCAGCATTTCCTTAATTTCTTTCCGCATATTTTCTTTAACTGCTTCGGGTATGCGATAGGCGGTTTGGCGAAGGGGGGTCTGGTCTAGGGTTTCAACTTTGTGAGTGGTTAACGGAGTGTACCCAGGTAGGTTGGGAAACGTGGCCCCCTTGTCCTGGATTAGTCTTTGGACCTGGGTTCGCTCCTGGGGGGCTAACTGTTCTCCTAACTGTACTTCTCCCAGGTCTCCGCTCTGGCCCTCTTGGTCTAGGAGATCTGGGAGTGGCAAATTATCATAATCTTCAGTGGCAGGTGCACAGATCGCAGTTACCTCTTCCGTGCGCTCGTGGTATGGCTTGAGCATGTTCACATGGAGCATGCGCTTGCCTCTTGTGCCTGTGACCGGACCGATCAGAAAGGTGGTATTACAAACACCTGCTCTACCACCTTGTATGGACCCTGCCAGGAAGCCTGCAGCTTGTCCTTGTGGACGGGTCGCCAAATTAGCACCTTTTGCCCCACCTTAAAGCTGCGGTCCCTGGCTCCCTTATCGTACCATATGCGCTTCCTGTGTTGGGCCGCCTGGAGGTTGTCGCGTACGTTCTGGGTCAGCATCTCCGGTCCCTAAACTCTAGCACATAGGGTACGATGGGGGTGCCGCTAACAGTCTTGTCTCCCTCCCAGTGTTCCCTAATTAAATCTAGGGGGCCCCTCACTCTCCTCCCAAATAATAGTTCGAAAAGAGAGAACCCGGTGTATTCCTGAGGTACTTCCCTATAGGCAAACATCAAGTGGGGTAGGAACCTTTCCAAGTCTGAGTTTCTATGAACGTACGGATCATCTGTTTAAGTGTTCCATTAAACCGTTCACAGAGCCCATTGGACTGGGGGTGATAAGCGGAGTTCAGTATTTGCTGAACCCCACATATCTTCCAGAGTTGTTGTGCGACTTCGGCGGTAAACTGGGTGCCCCTATCCAAAATAATTTCCTTGGGAAATCACACCTGGGAAAATATTCGCATCAGGGCATCCGCTACCGTCTCTGCGTGCACATTAGTCAAAGCTATTGCTTCTGGATACCTGGTGGCATAGTCCACCACGGTCAGTACATATTTCTTGCCGGAGGGGCTGGGCTTGGATAGGGGTCCTATAATATCTACCGCTACCCTACTGAACGGTTCCTCAATTATGGGAAGAAAACAGAGCCGGGCTTTGTATCACTCTCCCCTCTTCCCTACCCTCTGGCAGGTATCACAGGTCTGGCAGTATCGCCTGACGTCCTGTGAGATACCTAGCCAGAAAAAGTTCTGGGTCAGCCTGTGCTTAGTACGGCTGATCCTTAAGTGCCCAGACAGGGGAATGTCGTGGGCGATGCATAATAACTCCAGTCTATATTTTCTCGGCACTATCAATTGCTTTATGGGTAAGGGAATGGATCCAGACACTATTTTTTCTACAGCAGCCCCTTGTCTCAGGTGTACCTTTCCCCTTCTAATCCTGCCTGGTCTTTATTAATACGATCTTTGTAGATCTGCAGGGAGGGATCTAGGGCCACTTCAGAACCGAATTCTAGGGGGGATGTCCAGGGCGTGACATTAGGCATGGGGGGTACATTGCTTACCTGAGCCTCAGAGTGGTTAGGCGGAGCTGTGGTGCGGGCCTGCTGCCAGGTCACAACCGGATACGCCTCTTGTACTGCGGTTTGAGGAACAAAAGCTGAAGTCAGCTCCCCCAGGTCGTTGCCCAAAATAACGTCAGCGGGTAGGTCCTGCCTGCCCCACCTCCACGTTTCCGTGCCCCCCTCCACAATTCAAATGTACCTTGGCAGTGGGTACTTTATAAATGGCTCCACCTGCCACCTGTACAGCAACACAGTCTCCAGTTAGGAGGACCGACCAAGCATCTTTTTCTTTCTCACGGTTCCTAAAATCGCTGCCATATACACGTCCACTGATAGGGGACGCAAGAGGGATTAAACTGATAAGAATAGTACTACTTAACACACCTTATAATAACGCAGAGAGAGGCAAGGCAGAGAGAGGAGTATGAAGAAGAGGAGTCAGAGGAGGAAGGTGGCTTTGAGGAGGTGGAAGACCAAACACAGCAGGCATCCCAGGGGGCTTGTTGTCACCTTTCGGGGACCCTTGGTGTTGTATGTGGCTGGGTGGAGGAAGAGACCTTCAATGACATCAGTGAGGACAAGGAATGGGACATGGCTAGCTTGGTATCCAACCTTGTGCAAATGGGGAGTTTGCGGTTGTGGAAATGGACTGTTTGCGATTGTTTGCAGTGCGTTAAACGGGGAGTTTGGTCTGTCACTATGAAGCAGGCGTAACCCTTACACTACCTGATCGCTACAACATCATACAGTAGGTCCCCCCCTCATTATTTTTATGGCCCCCACCCACCGCTCTCGGGTGGGGGTGGGGGGGGAGGACAGTAGGTCCCCCTCATTGTGATTTATCCCCCCACCCACCGTGCAGGGGTGGGGGCTGGGGGGAGGACAGTAGGTCCCCCACCTTATCCTTATTTACTGAATATTCCCCTGTATAACAATGTTTGGCATTTAGTGAATATTCCCTATTCTGCTCTGTGTCAGTGTGTATCAGGACAGGTGTCAATCCAAATCTGCCAAGTGACCCTATGTAGGGGGAACAGTCTCTATTCTGCTCTGTGTCAGTGTGTATCAGGGATCCTTAGGATAGGTGTCAATCCATATCTGCCAAGTGACCCTATGTAGGAGGAACAGTCCCTATTCTGCTCTGTGTCAGTGTGTATCAGGGTCCCTGAGGACAGGTGTCAATCCATATCTGCCAAGTGACTATATGTAGGGGGAACAGTCTCTATTCTGCTCTGTGTCAGTGTGTTTCAGGGATCCTTAGGATAGGTGTCAATCCATATCTGCCAAGTGACCCTATGTAGGGGGAACAGTCTCTATTCTGCTCTGTGTCAGTGTGTATCATGGTCTCTGAGGATGGGGAACAGTCTCTATTCTGCTCTGTGTCAGTGTGTATCATGGTCTCTGAGGACGGGGAACAGTCTCTATTCTGCTCTTGCATTTCTATTTCTTCTTAGATAACAAAAAAATTCTGAGACAACGTTGGCAGGGCTATTCACTTGTGTGATCTGTCATGAATTGTCATTTGAATGTTAATTTGAACTATGGGGCACAAGAACTTGAATCTGACAATTTTTATTTTATCAGAGAACTTGTTCGGGATACAGAAAGGAAAAAAGGGAGGGTAAGCGGTTAAGGTACATCGATCTTATTCGCATCTTATACATTCAAGAGCAAACTGGTTATTCATTCTCGTGGGAGTTTTTCCACTGCCCTTGTGCCATCGGTCTAGCACCATGTCATGGTTGTCTTTCTCTCCTAAACCTGGGTTTGGTCCGGGGTATGGGAAGGGGGAAACCTGGGGACAGGCTACGGTAGGGGAAGAAGAACGGGGGAAATAGACGTCGGAAGCCCCTCATCTCCCTTTGTCTCCTTCTTAGTTAGCACGCTGTGTGCGGTCACCGGGTCTATTCCCTTATCTGATGAAAAAAATATAGATAGTGTAGCGCTTATTTATAAATATGCAGTAAAGAATGGTAATTACCTAAAAGGTGGATGGTAGTCTACACCCCAAATACAGACTTATGCGTGTAATAGGTCAAATTGGATCGGGTTCTGTAACAATGTAAAAGATATCCACACAGTGTAAAATAGTACTAATATAGACTTAATCTAAAAGTAAACATAGGAACACTCACAAACATAGAGCTATTAAACCTAGCTCTGGTGTGGATGGCTTCGGGTCCGTTTAGGCGACCCACCCCTATATAGGAATGTTGTATGTGGTCCTAAGAAAAATGGAAACACAAAGGAGACCGCAATAGGGTAGCACAGTATGTATCTCAAGTATGGTGGAGAGGTAAGTAAGAATTATACTTACAAACCTAGAGCCCCTATGGCTCTGCAGTCTTGTAGTGTGTAGTAAGGGACTACTATTATTCGTTACACTTTAAATAGGTAAAACAATAAAAACGGAATAAAAACGGAACAATGTCCACAATAAAATCCCAGGACGCGTTTCACTACAGGGTGTAGTTTCCTCAGCTGGGTTGAAGAGCAAATGCATCCTCCTGGTCTGCCGGTCTGTGTTTAAGTACCTTCTTTAATTGGCGAATGAGGATTAGATGTGCTTCGTGCCTCTACGTAATTACCACAATCAGGTAGAACGTATGAGGTGCAAGCCTCTGACCTCTGACGTCGTATGCGGATCAAGCCTCTTTCTCATGAGTGTGAGGTCATCAGAGTCTTTAGAAGTTCGTAGGAAAGGGTAGGAGTTGGTCTTTATGAAGTCAATTTTTGCTCATTCAGAGACTCATCATGTCCAATATATAATGTTTATAATAAACCAAAGTAAAAAGGAGAGAAAATGTGTATTATTACTTTGAAGCTCTGCTAGTATTTATAGTCAAGAGCATAAAGAAAAAACATACAAACAATATGCGTGGAATTAAATCGTTCACATTGTAGTCTTTTTGTTATCAATACATAATATACAAACGAAGGGTGTATCCTAAGATACATAATATTCACAACATGGCTAAAGAGAAATACTTAAATCCCTAAAAGGGATTGTAACTAAGTGGTCTATGTTAGTTAGAAATAACAGATTTATCCCGAATAATAAAGGTAACATAAAGAGTTCTAGTGGTTCGACCTATATATTTCAGATCGCACGGGCATTTTAGGAGATAGACAACATTCTTAGAATGGCAGGTAATAAAATCCTTTATATGTATAAGTTTATCTTGATTATTTTTGATGTTCTGAATAGTTCTCTTATTATTGCCTGTTTTCTTGCAGGCTATACATTGCCCACACCCATAGAATCCTTTCTCGTTGTTAAAAATGGTTATTTGAGAATTTTTATTTTTTTCTCTAATGAAGCTATGTACCAGGGAGCTTCTTAGATTTTTCACGCCTCTGTGAATGAATTTAGGTTTATTGGATAAAAAAGTTTTTAAAACTGGGTCTTGTAAGAGGATGGGCCAATACTTCGTTATAGTTCTGCGTACTTGGTAGTTTTTCGTATTGAAGTTACAAATGAAAGGGACCTCATTCGTGGACTTAGGATTTTTCTCCTTATAACTTAACATCTCTTTTCTGTCTTTATTGCCTATTTCTATTCTAGATAGTTCTAATTTCTTTTCATCATAGCCTTTGTCCAAAAAGTCATTCTTAATTTTGGAAGATTGGATTTTGTAATTTTCCAAATCTGTGCAGTTACGGCGAATGCGTTGAAACTGTCCTTTTGGAGCATTTTCTAACCAAGGGGTGTAGTGGCAACTTATACGTTCTATGAAACTGTTACAGTCAACGATTTTAAAATTATTTTTAGTCAATATTTTGCCATTTTCGATATATATATTTAAATCTAAAAAAGTTACTTCTCTGTCGCTCCATGTACTCGTCAAATTAATGCCCCATGTGTTCCGATTAAGAAATGTAAGGTATTCTTCTAAATCTGTTGTATTCCCCTTCCAAATAAAAAGGATATCGTCAATGTACCTGCCATAGGAGACCAAGTTCCCCTCCCAGCTATGATGGCCATAGACGAAAGTCTCCTCCCATAATGCCATGAAAAGATTGGCATAGCTGGGGGCGAACTTGGTCCCCATGGCGGTCCCATTGACTTGGAGAAAAAATTCTTCCATAAACCAAAAAAAGTTGTTATTTAAAATGAGACTAATCCCCTCCACAATATAATCAATTTGTGCAGGTAAAAATTCAGTAGAGGAATTTAAAAAATGTTGAACGGCTCTACAGCCATACTCATGAGGAATACTGCTGTATAGGGCTGAAACATCACATGTTACTAGGGTATAGTCATTTTCCCATTTAAAATCTTCTAAAAGTTTTAAAATGGAGATGGTATCTTTAATATGGGATTTGGTTTTGTGCACCAAAGGCTGTAATAAAACATCAATATATTGCGATAATTTACTTGAAATGGCGTCTATTCCTGCGATAATAGGTCTACCTGGTGGATGAGTTGCATTCTTGTGAACTTTAGGTAGAAAATAAAAAACAGGAATCTTTGGATATTTAATATTGAGAAAATCAAATTCTTTTTTGTTTAAAATGCCTTCTTGTAAGCCTTTCTCAAAAAATTCAAGGAATGTTTTATTTATTTCCTCACTAGGGTTTTTAGTCAATTTCCTATACTTATTTGGGTCGTTTAAAATCCTATCTGCCTCTGTATAGTAGAAATCTTTCGTCATTAATACAATCCCCCCCCCCCCTTATCAGCAGGTTTGATCACCAGGTCTGCATTCATTTTTAGTTCTTTAAGAGCTTTTCTTTCTGCTATTGGTAAATTGTTACTGAATTTATCCTTAGTGGTCATTCCATTTACCGTATATACTCGAGTATAAGCCGAGTTTTTCAGCCCATTTTTTGGGCTGAAAAACCCCAACTCGGCTTATACTCGAGTCAAGGTCTGTATTATGGCAATTTGCATTGCCATAATACAGACCGGGGGAGAGGGGGGCTGGCAGAGCTGTACTTACCTGTTCTGCAGCTCCTGTCAGCTCTCTCCTCCTCCGCGCCGTCCGTTCAGCACCTCGGTCAGCTCCCAGTGTAAGTCTCGCGAGAGCCGCGGCTCTCGCAAGACTTACACTGGGAGCTGACAGAGGGAGCTGCACAGACGGCGCGGAGGAGGAGGGAGCTGACAGGAGCTGCAGAACAGGTAAGTACAGCTCTGCCAGCCCCCCTCTCCCCCCCACTGAACTGCCACTGGACCACCAGGGAAGGAGAGCCCCCCTCCCTGCCATGTATCAAGCAGGGAGGGGGGACGAAAAATAAATAAAATAAGAAATAATAATAATAAAAATAATAATAATAAAAAAATAAATAAATAAAAAGGGGGTATAAGGACCACTGTGGGAGGGGGGGGGTATAAGGACCACTATGGGAGGGAGGGGGTGGGATAAGGACCACTATGGGAGGGAGGGGGGGTATAAGGACCGCTATGGGAGGGAGGGGGGATAAGGACCACTATTGGAGGGAGGGGGTGGGATAAGGACCACTATGGAAGGGAGGGGGGTATAAGGACCGCTATGGGAGGGAGGGGGGGGGATAAGGACTACTATGGGAGGGAGGGGGGGATAAGGACCACTATGGGAGGGAGGGGGGGATAAGGACCACTATGGGAGGGAAGGGGGGGATAAGGACCACTATGGGAGGGAGGGGGGGATAAGGACCACTATGGGAGGGAGGGGGGATAAGGACCACTATACCACTATGGAAGGGAGGGGGGGATAAGGACCACTATCGGAGGGAGGGGGGTGGGATAAGGACCACTATGGGAGGGAGGGGGGGAGAAAAGGAACACTATGGGAGGGAGGGGGGGATAAGGACCACTATGGGAGGAAGGGAGGGGGGGGGATAAGGACCACTATGGGAGGGAGGGGGATAAGGACCACTATGGGAGGGAGGGGGGGGATAAGGACCACTAGGGGAGGGAGGGGGGGATAAGGACCACTAGGGGAGGGGAGGGGGAAGTAAGGACCACTAGGGGAGGGGAGGGGGAAGTAAGGACCACTAGGGGAGGGGTGAGTCAGGACCACTGGGGGAGGGGGGTGAAGGAACACGGGGGTGGGGAGGTAAGGACCACTGAGGGAGGAGGAGGGGAGGTCAGGACATATGGGGGGGGGCAAATATCCTTGCACCGGCCCATCCTTGCATCGTTGTCTCTCTGCGTCAGAGCAGT
Organism: Pelobates fuscus; assembly: GCF_036172605.1. NCBI lineage: Eukaryota > Metazoa > Chordata > Amphibia > Anura > Pelobatidae > Pelobates > Pelobates fuscus. The sequence goes on from NC_086327.1 coordinate 71,032,778, forward strand.
TAGGTCTTAGGAGTGGTACTATTCATCCTTCGTGTATATATATATATATGTGATATGTTATTGTTCTAACACGACCCCCTCCTCCTCCTTCCTCAGATACGCCTCCCATATGTTCCTGGCTTCCACTATGTGGTGTGGGGGGTGTAGCCGCTGGCAGGTTTTTGTTTCATATGCTAGGTTTAGGGCGATCTGTTGGAGAAGGCTAGATCTCTCCGGTGGCTGTTGTTGTTTCCACCCTCTGGCTATTAATAAGTTGGCAGCAATCAAAATATGATATGTTAGGTCGGCATGTGCTTTTGGGAATGGGTCAATCGAGATGAAGAGTAGGGCATTTTCTGGTCTCAGGTTGGTTCTCGTGACCAGTGCCCCTTGTATCACCCCCTCAACTGACTTCCAGTATCCTCTGATGGCCGAACAGGCCCACCAGATGTGGAGCATTGTGCCCTACTCTATTAAACATCTCCAGCAAAGTCTCGAGGTGTTGGGATATATGGTCGCTAGTCTAGTCTGTACCAAGTACCACCTATATTGTATCTTGCGCATTAGCTTTAGGTGGGATGCACATCTGGATCTACCTTTATGGGCTATGAAGGCTTGGTTCCATTGTTCTACTGAGAAGACTGTACTCAAATCCTTATGCCATGCCTCTCTGAATTTGTCTAGCTGCAGTGGTGGCTGTTGGGTAGGATTATTTAGAATTGCATACATGAGTGAAAGCGGTTTCTTGGGCATTGTTCTAGATTTGCATGCTTTCTCTATACAACGCATGTGGGTCTGGGTTTTTAGGATAGTGGAGTTTGTCAGTGCTCCCTTTAGTTGTAGGTAGGAGAATATCACTCTTTGGGGCAAATCGTAACTCTGTTGCAGGTCGGGGAATTGTCTCAGCTGTCCTTGATTATAGAGGTGTCTAACCAACGTGCATCGTCGCTCGGTCCATAGATGGTCAAATGTGGGATTCATCATGTGTATGCAGTATAGTGGTGTGGCCAGCGCCCATTTATATGTATAACCTAATTGTGGTTTAATCATATCCCAGGTTTTCAGCAGGATTTGGGGTAGTGGCCAGTGTGTCTGGTAGTTTAGGGCGATGTCTATGTGGGACCCAGAATAAGTACCTAAGGCCCTTGGGGCAAGCCCACGTTGATTCCATGTCCACCCATTGTGGTGTGTTGTGGGCTGTGTGTGCCTGCAGGGCGGTGGTCATCAGCGCTGCCCTACAGTAGGTTCTCACCTCTGGTAGTCCTAGCCCTCCCTGCTCTAGGGGTTTGGTGAGTATGCTAGAGGCTACCCTGATTTTTTTGTGTGCCCACACGAAGCTAGTGAGAGTCCTTTGTAGACGTCGCAAGTACGCATTGGGTAATGGGATCTGTAGCGTTCTAGTCAGGTATTGGAATTTTCGGCAGCAGCAGTTTCCACTTTTTTTTTAAGAATTTGCCAGTAATCTTTTTTTGAAGTTGTTCCCCTCCTCTTGACACGATCAATGACCTGAGAGTCTCCGTAAGCAGGGTTGACCTGTTAGTCCCGTTTTCCATTCAAGTTGTGCATGATGTCCAGGCTAGGTTTCCAGGGACAAATGTTGTAGCCTGTTGAATGAGGTGACCTTGCTCGGGTCCCAGGTGTGCGGTTCCTAAAATCGCTGCCATATACACGTCCACTGATAGGAGACGCAACAGGTATTAAACTGATAAGAATAGTACTAAACACACCACTCCTATCTGGTGGCACATTAGATTGCACGCGCAGTGCCCCAAATTTGAAGTAGGAGGACCGACCAAGCATCTTCTTCCATCTCCCTGTTCCAAAAATCGCTGCCATATACACGTCCACTGATAGGAGACGCAACAGGTATTAAACTGATAAGAATAGTCTCTGAGGACGGGGAACAGTCTCTATTCTGCTCTGTGTCAGTGTGTATCAGGGGCTTTGAGGACCGGTGTCAATCCATACCTGCCAAGTGACCCTATGTAAGGGGAACAGTCCCTATTCTGCTCTGTGTACATGTGCATCAGGGGCTCTGAGGACAGGTGTCAATCCATATGTCAAGGTGTCAATATGTCATATGTCAGGTGTCAATCCATATTCATTGCGATTTAGGAATGTTAGGTGATTTCTGCCCTTTATGGATTAAAACCAGACTCTGCATTAACTGTGTAATTTTCCATGGGAGTTTTGCCATGGATCCCCCTCTGGCATGCCACAGTCCAGGTGTTAGTCCCCTTGAAACAACTTTTCCATCACTTTTGTGGCCAGAAAGAGTCCCTGTGGGTTTTAAAATTCGCCTGCCCATTGAAGTCAATGGCGGTTCGCCCGGTTCACCGGTTCGCGAACGTTTGCGGAAGTTCCCGTTCGCCGTTCGCGAACCGAAAATTTCGGGTTCGCGACATCACTACTTCTGGACTGATGCTCCCAATAATTTCACTTGAACAAGCAAATCTGCTAGGTTGCACAAAACACTAGCCAAATCTTTCCTCTTCCCTCCTTCCCTGCCACCATGTGTAACTATCAACCGACTATCTGTCAGTTCCCAAGCTGTCTTATCTCCTCCCACTACACTAGATATATATATATATATAAAATATATAAATAACAAAATGGGTCATTGCCAAACTAACACAAATATTTATATCATGTAAACATAGGTACAACCCCAAGTTAACACTCTGGCAATACCCTTTGGCAATGACCAAAAAAATAATAACATAAATAAAACCATATAACAATATATAAATAACATAACATAAAACACAACCACAAGAGGCATTATATTTAAAAATGATTTAACATAGTAGGGGTATACCCCTACACCCCAGGTTGAAAGCCACCAATAGGCTCCAACCTACCAAATTACAAATTCAACCATGTGAATATTGTTACCGCACTTCAAACATGTCAGCTACCAATCCTACCTACCACCCAATTTCTTATCCAGCCCCCTCCACCGTGACCAAACGGGAAAAAGGAAAACTACCTCACCCCACAATACACTATAGGGAGGCTAGGTGGGACAACAACAGGTAAGTCTGGATAATTAAAATGGCCCCTAAACTAAAATGTCTGCTCTTTTTTATATGAAACCAGTGAAACCCCACCCCCCACAGAAAGCTTAGCCCCTAAGCAACCACTCATCTGTATGCCTGCCTCTTAGCTCGGTCAAGGCCCATACCCTTAGCTTTGCTGGTCCTTGGGCTACATTCAAGATTGTAAGTATGCCTCAATGTTGCAATTTGCTTTTTCAGATGTCCAATCTGAGTTTCCAGAGAAGCCAGTGCTCACATCTGCCTCGGAGGTATGACCCTGGAAAGATTTTTTCAGACATGCATACATGTTACAAAAATGTGCACTGAGACAAACCTTCAATTTTGACACTAATTTCCACAGATAGAAAAAAAAACCAAGCATAAAAAACAGAAAAACAATAATTACCTTGTTTAAACTACTGTTTTTCAACTCCTACTTAAAATAGACTACTTTAAACAACTCCAAGTGAACAAGTTCAGTGAGTTAGATGTGGGTTTATTGAGCTATACAAAAATCCACACAGTTGGAAATTGAGGGACCACTACTTTAATTTACTCAGCAGGACTAGCAGCATCACACAGAAAAAAAAAAAACACAACACACCAATGAGTTTTACCCTTTTGAAAGTTAAAGCTGCTTTACTGAAAGAAATATCAATCTCTGTCCACAGTTTTGCAGTTCTCCACAGGGATTCCTGTTTTTAGTGGCTACTTAAAAATAACATACTTAAAACAGACTACCTTTAAGCAACTCCACACACGCTAATATGAATATTTTTACATTAAAATACAGAACTTATCTAGCAATTCAAATGGAATATAATAAGATACAATGCGTTTTTTATTTATTTTTTATATGTGCTACTTAAGCACAACTAATTATAAACTATACTGCTCAAAATATAAACAAAGGTGGACAGCGTTCTAATGTGAGATAATATGTAAGGATTTTATATATATATTTTTTTCAAATAAATCTGTATGTTTTATTCTAACCTGCTGCCTGTTATCTCCATTTTGTGTTTATTGGGAGGATTGCACAGTTGAATCTTCACTCCAGGAATAGCCCTATCCAACTAGAACAGATATACTTGAGCCAGTCATGTGCAGACTCATAAAACTGTGAGTGGGATGTAATAAAGATGAAACTTTGAGTGATTATATCTATATTAGATACAGACTACATTTCCATATTTGAGCATTCATCTTTTGCGGTGCAATTAGAAAAAGCTCCTATATGGTGTATGTATGTATATATGTGCTTGTTAACTCACTGATGTACAGTGCACTAATATAATACATGCTCCACATCAGATCTCACATTGGTTCACTGCCCACCTTTGTTAATTTTTTGATTACTTGTTTTTGTGAAATTGATTTCACGGTGGAATATAGCAGCACTGCTTTTGTTTTGTGTGTTTAGAGTGACTTTTTATACCACACATTCATTTTTTTTTTGTATAAACTATACTGCTGTTTGTACATTTCAGGTAAAAACTTCGTCCATCAAGTTGCGTATGTTGAATTACTGAACTTTGTTTGTCAATTGTGATTCATCAAGCAACTCTACAAGACATCTAACATTAAGTGGTACATTCATATAAACAACTGACCAACTAATGGAAATCAATTTGGCAAGCATGGATGCATTCGACCAAATGTATTTGGAGTATTATTACAGAAATAGCTCTACAAATATTTCAGCTTTGGACAATATGTTAAATATCTCTATGGATGACCTCATTGCAACATCTTTCATTGGCATTCTGCTGTCCTTGATATGCATTTCTGGGGTGGTAGGAAACTTTTACACATTAGTGGTAATGTGTAAATCCATGAATGCTATCACTTCAATGTACATCCACATTATTAATTTGGCACTAGCTGACCTTCTTTATCTCTCAACAATCCCATTCATTGTCCATAATAATTTTGTAAAAGACTGGTATTTTGGAGAAGTTGGATGTCGAGTTCTTCTAAGCCTGGACCTTTTGACAATGCATGCCAGCATCTTCATTTTAACTGTGATGAGTACAGAGAGATATATTGCTGTGGCTAAACCTTTTGACACTGTTAGAAAGCCAAAGGGATATCGGAAAAGTCTTGCATGTGCTATCTGGATTTTTTCCTTTCTTCTAACACTTCCTATGATGCTGATGATACATCAAGAAGAACGGACATCGGAGAATGGGAACATTAGAAAACTTTGCACTCCCACTTGGAGTGATGACCAATACAAAGTGTATATCACTGTACTGTTTAGCACCAGTATCGTAGCCCCTGGAGTTATTATTGGTTATCTATACACAAAATTGGCTAGGGTCTATTGGATCTCCCAAACCAAAAGCTTTCTTAATAAGGAACTTCAACGTTCCCCAAATCAGAGAGTTATATTTATGATTTTTATAATTGTGCTCACATTTTGGGCTTGCTTTCTGCCCTTTTGGATTTGGCAGCTGGTACCCCTTTATAGCCATGATGGACTGAAAGTCTCTGTTCAAACAGAGATTTATATCAACCATCTGGTCACTTGTCTTACCTATAGCAACAGCTGTATCAACCCTTTTCTATATACTTTATTAACCAGAAACTACAAAGAGTATTTACAAAATAGGCAGAGGCGAGGACATGGGTCATTATGTCTTAAAAGTGTAATAGCTATATCTGAAAAACCTTTAGGGAAACAATTATCAATTAGACATCAACACTCTACAGATAGTGTACCAATTAGTAATGCAAGTAGTTGTAATCATTTCATCAAAATCTAAAGAAATAGCAGGTAAAGCTTCATGTTGCTGCTGATTAAAGGAACACTATAGACTACCAGACCATTTCAACTTAATGAAGCAGTCTGGCTGCCATTTCCCCCCTGTGTTAACCCTGCAGCTAAAAATATTGTTGTTCTACAGAAATGGCAATGTTTTCATTACAGGGTTAAGCTGTCTCTAGGGCTGTCATGTCAACAGCCACTAGAGGCATGTCCCCTGAAACAGTAGAGTACAATTTCCCTATTTTAATCAGATGGTCTGAATGATGCAGTGTGGCATTTTGCCGTGCAAGCACAATAGTCTCCAAATGCTTTCCTTTGGGGAAGCATTGCATTGGCTGAGATCAATGATCTCAAGGTGAAGTGGCATGTAGGCGACTAGCACTGTGAGGGAGACAAGGGAAGTAAACTCAACTTTCTAACCTCTGCAGTGGGGCCTGGTCACCTAAACAGTTGCTAGGGCACTATAGCATTTTGTAAAGAGTTACTTTAACACAATGCAAATAAAGTTACTCCGTAATTGAAAATAATTAACTGACTTTATTACCACATCAAACATTTAAGTAACAATATTTTGTAAACAAGTAAACGAAACCAACTTGAACTGATTTTACCTTAATAAAATTGATAATTGTAAATGTAAATTAGTGGGCTGTGCGCAACTTTACTACTACTGATGATCATTTTAGTACATGAATGCTGAGACTGACATGTTCTGTATTACTGTATGTGTATGCGTACATTTAATTAAGAAGCATTTTTTGTAAATCTCCTATCCTGCAAAAGTGCTAATTTAATTTGGCATAGAAATCAACTCTGCAATGCATAGAGTTTGCATTATTTCTTTTTTACATAACAAGGGAATATTTCACATGTTGCAATTTCTCCAGTCTGGATATTCATGCAAACCATTGTACAATGATTATACACAGCAGAAACACTGAAAGAACTAAGATATACATAAAACACACAAAAAAATACAAAATGTATACAACAATCCTAAACAAAACAAAAGGATGATATTGTTTTTTATTTTTATTTTTTTCCTGTGGTTTTTCCTGTCTTTTGTGCTGCTGCTTGATTGATTGAGGAGTGTTCATTAATTGCACCTGTGTGGGATTTGTATCCCCATAAAGGCACACCCCTAACTCACTGAGCTTGCTATCATTACTTGAAAGCAAACTCTATTAAGTAGACTCTTTCAAGTAGGAGTTAGAAAACCAGGAGTTTTAACTAATAAGGTAATTGTTTTATTGTTCTGTATCTGGGAAAATGAGTGTTAGCAAGATTGGTGGTTTCACTCAATGCACATCTTGTTGCATGTATGGATGCCTGGATGTACCCATCCAGGGTCCATACCTCTGTGACGGTTGTGTGCGAGTGCCTTCTCTGGAAGCTCAGATTGGAGATCTCGAGAAGCAAATCGCAACTTTGAGGGAGATTGACAATCTTGAGAGGAGTCTGCTGCTCACTGAGCAGAGTTTAGTGGGGACAGGTAGCGGAGAGGGAGGAGATAAGACAGATGGGGAACAGGCATGTAGCTGGGTGACAGTGGGGCGAGGAAGCGGGGGGGGGGGGGGGGAGAGGGAAGAGGAAAGGGCTAGCTAGTCCTGATTTGGTGCAACATAGCAGAATTGCCCGTTTGAGTGAAGATGTTTGGAGCATCAGCTCAGGAGTAGCTGTATTAGAGGAAGCTATTACTTCTAACAGCCGAGGTAACAGCCCCCCTAGTACGGGTGGGGATCAAAATGTAAGGAAGGCAAGACAGGTTGTGGTGGTAGGGGACTCTATCATTAGGAGAGCAGATAGGGCAATTTGCCACTCTGATCGGCTCAACCGGACAGTTTGCTGTCTCCCGGGTGCTTGGGTCCGGCATGTTGCTGACAGAGTGGATGGATTATTGGGAGCGGCTGGGGATGACCCAGCGGTCATGGTCCATGTTGGTACCAATGGTACCAATGGAAGATGGAAGGTCCTAAAGAATGATTTCAGGGAATTAGGTAGCAAACTTAAGAAAAGGACCTCCAAGGTGGTATTCTCTGAGCTATTACCTGTGCCACGCGCTACAGTGGAAAGGCAGCGGGAGATTAGAGAGGTCAATGCGTGGCTTAAGTCTTGGTGCAGGAAGGAGGGTTTTGGGTTTTTAGAGCACTGGGCCGACTTTACGATTGGTTACAACCTTTATAGTAGTGATGGATTGCACCTAAACGGGAGAGGGTCTGCAGTGCTGGGGGATAGGATGGCTAGAAGGTTTGAGGAGATTTTAAACTAGTAGTAGGGGGGAAGGGTCATAGCAATCTACAAAATGGAGATAGGACAGAAAGGTGATGGGCATTAGCACAGTATAAGGGGGGTGGAGACAGGGGGAGGGGCAAGCTCAGAACAGAGAAGCTATGTAATGTTGATAATTCACAAAAAGTACAAGTGACTCATGATATTAAATGTATGCTTACTAATGCAAGGGCCTAAATAACAAAATGGGGGGACTAGAGGCAGTCGCATACACTAAACAATATGATATAATAGGCATAACTGAAACATGGTGGGATGAGACACATGACTGTGTACATGTTATTTAGGAAGGATAGGAAAAACAAGAAGGGTGGTGGGGTATGTTTGTATGTCAACCATGATTTAAAGCCAAATCTTAAGCAAGTGGAATGCGATGATGAATATGTGGAAGCTTTATGGGTAAATATCTGCTTAGGGGAAAAGAAGGGACACCAACTATTGGTTGGGATATGTTATAAACCACCTAATGTTAACATTGATGAGGAACAACAGCTGTTTGAGCAAATTGAGAAAGCTGCAAATCTGGGTAACACTAATTATTGGAGATTTTAATTACCCGGACATAAATTGGGACAGAGGGACTAGTAGCTCAGCAAAGGGAATCAGTTTTTTAAAATTGTTAAATGACACCTTCATGTCACAACTTGTACAAGCACCAACTAGAATGGACGCTTGTCTGGACCTGGTTTTAACAAACAACGTTGATTTTTTGACCAACATTCAAGTAGGTGAGGACTTAGTGATCACAATATAGTGTTGTCAGGATCGGGACAGGGATCCAACACGCAGAGTACAAACAGTAGCCAGATACGTATACCGGACCTTAGAATGGCCGGACTAACGTAAGTAGTACAGAATAGAATGGTCAAAGACAAGCCGAGGTCGAGGGTAACAGAAGACAGGTAAGCGAGAGACAAGCCGAATCAAGGGTAACAGAGATAAGCAGAGTAAGGTAAACAAGCCGGGTCAAAACCAAAAGGGATAATAGAATACACAAGCACTGAGTGACTAGAACAAGCTAGAACCACGACAGGGCAATGAGCTAATGAAAGAAGCTCTGTTAAATACCCTGTTCAGAGCAGTAACCACGCCTCCGAGGCGTCTTGATTGGTCCTGCAGCAATTGACTGACAGGTCGTTCCGGGGGAGTGTCCTGATGACTACTTCCTGCCTAGATGCTGTAAAAGGCAGTCACTCCCTCGCGGCCGGCCTAGCATGACCGGATAGACCGCGGGGAAGGGAGCCATCAGACCGTCTGGATGGAGGAACAGCTAAGTCTCTACCTCTTTCGGAGGTAGAGACCACAGGTACCCTGACAAGTGTCCTTTGAAATAAACTCAAAAAAACAAAGCACATGGGGTATACTAAAACATATCTTTTTAAAAAGGCCAATTTCAATAAGTTAAGGGCAGCTTTACAATATATTGACTGGTATAAACTCTTTAGTGAAAAGAACACTGAGGATAAATGGATCATCTTTCAACAAATATTAGAAAGGTACATTTCTCAGTATGTACCATTGGAAAATAAATATAAAAGAAACAAATTAAAACCAATGTGGCTTAGTAGAGAAGTAAAACAAGAGAGTAAAAATAAGAAAAGGGCATTTAAAGCATTTAAATCGGACAAATCAGATGCATCTTCTAAAAGATATAAGGAAGCAAATAATGCGTGAAAAAGGCAATTAGATTTGCTAAACTTCAAAATGAAAAAATGATAGCTAAAGAGACCAAAACCAACCCCAAAGCATTTTTTAAGTACATAAATTCTAAAAACAAAACAAAAATCAAAGTGTAGGTACACTAAAAACTGAAGCGGGGGTGTTAGTTAATGAAGACCAGGAAAAGGCAGGAATTTTAAATAACTATTTCTCCTCCGTATATATTAAGGAAGAACCCATGGCAATAGATGTGCAAATGATTGCTACTAAAAACCTGCAGAATAATTGTAATTGGTTAACTCAAGACAAGGTGCTGCAGCAACTAAAGAAAGTTAATATAAACAAAGCTCCAGGGCCTGACGGTATCAATCCACGAGTACTTAAGGAACTAAGTGTAGAAATAAGTGAACCTCTGTTTTTAATCTTTCAAGATTCTTTTCTTTCAGGAAGTGTTCCGGAGGATTGGAGGAGGGCAGGTGTGGTTCCTATATTCAAAAAGGGTTCAAAATCCTTGCCTGGAAATTATAGACCTGTGAGCTTAACTTCTGTGGCTGGGAAAATATTTGAAAGGTTATTAAGGGATAATATTCAAAAATTCCTTGAGAAGAACATGGTTATCAGCAAAAATCAGCACGGTTTTATGAAGCACAGGTCATGTCAAACTAACTTGATTGCGTTCTACGAAGAAGTAAGTAGAAGTATAGATCAGGGTGTTGCAGTGGATGTGATCTATTTGGATTTTGCCAAGGCATTTGATACAGTTCCACACAATAGATTAGTGTTCAAACTCAAGGAAATCGGTCTAAATGAAAATGCTTGTTCTTGGGTAGAACATTGGCTTAAAAACAGAGTACAAAGAGTTGCCATTAATGGTAATTTTTCAAGCTGGACAGAGGTGGCAAGTGGTGTCCCTCAGGGGTCTGTTCTGGGACCCCTTCTATTTAACATGTTCATAAATGATCTTGAAGACAGCATTGAAAGTCATGTTTCAGTGTTTGCAGATGACACAAAACTCTGTAAAATAAAACAATGTGAGCAAGATATTACTTTGCTGCAGAGGGATTTAGATAGACTGGGGGACTGGGCACTCAAATGGCAGATGAAATTTAATGTTGAAAAATGCAAAGTTATAAATATAAAGAATACACACGCAACATATACCCTTAATGGAAGCGAATTAGGGATAACAACACACGAAAAGGACTTGAGAATTGTTATAGACAACAAACTATGCAACAATGTGCAATGTCAATCAGCAGTGGTCAAGGCCAGTAAGGTATTGTCATGCATGAAAAAGGGCATTCATTCTCGGGATGAGAATATAATTTTGCCTCTTTATAAATCATTGGTAAGACCACATATCGAAATTGCTGTGCAATTTTGTGCACCTCTTCTAAAGAAGGATATTATGGCACTAGAAAAAGTGGAGAGGCGGGCTACAAAATTAATAAAAGGAATGGAACATATCAGCTATGAAGAAAGGTTAACAAATTTAAACCTATTTAGTTTAGAAAACGTCGCCTGAGAGGGGATATGATAACATTATACAAATATATTCGGGGCCAATACAAACCATTGTGTGCAAATCTATTCACAAACCGGACTTTACATTGGACACGAGGTCATGCGTTTAGACTGGAAGAAAGAAGATTCCGTCTAAGGCAAAGGAAAGGTTTTTTTTACTGTAAGAACAATAAGGATGTGGAATTATCTGCCTGAATAAGTGGTTTTATCAGAGTCCATACAGATGTTCAAACAGCTACTAGATGCATACTTGCAAAAACAGAATATTCAAGGATATAATCTTTCAATGTAGGGTAATAGCTTCTTGATCCAAGGATAAATCTGACTGCCATTCTGGGGTCAAGAAGGATTTTTTTTCCTAGCTTGTTAAAATATTGTGCTTCAAACTGGGTTTTTTGCATTCTTTTGGATCAACAGCAAAAAACAAATGTGATGGACGCAAGTCTCTTTTCAGCTATGTAACTATGTTATAGATATGGTACACATTTGGCATTGAAAGCACATTGAAATATGATACACACAAATTTAAATGCCAAAAGAGAGCAACAAAAAATAAATTAGCAAAAGTTTGCAATAGGACAACATATCAAGTGACAAGACACTGAAGAAGATGTTGAAGAAGACTTTGATATGATCATAACCTTATACATACCCTTCAACTGTCCCTATTTAAGGGGGACAGTTCCTATTTTGGGCCGAAATCCATCTGCCCCTCTTTCTATTCTAATGCCCCTCTTTTCTAGGAGCTCCATGTTACTGGTGTGTTTGAATGTATAACAGATCTCTACAGCAACAATACTCCCAGTAATGTGTCTTTAAATTACAATAAAGGTATTTAGAAATCAGCATGTGTAAATAGGATACATTTGTTTTGTTCAAAATTATTAGTTGAATAATATTGTTATTAGCCAGTCAGATACTATTTCTCAGAACAGTCACACCCTTAATCACACCCCAAGCACGCTCTTCAAATTACCATATTATGTTCCTCTTAATTTATTTGAAATATTGGGAGGCATGCTTATGTGGGCAATGCAAGCCAAATCATTTTAGTAAGTTAAAGCAAGAATAGAAACAAAATAAATAAAATTTATTTAAACTATGGCACATCTGTGTCAGTCATAGCAATACAAGATTGGAAGATAGCAATACAACACCCAATGAAAAAAAACACCTGTTTAACTTATAACAAATACAAAATAATTAATAAAATGTCTGGGATAAACATGTGTAAAAGGAACGAAGAAAACTGTACTTCCCATATACAAATAAAAAATAAAGAGGGCTCACCACTGCTTTGTCAGAAATGGATAAGGCGTATAGAGATGCTATAAATAACAATGTGAGTCAAGCTAAGTTCCAGTTACTTAAAGGACCACTATAGGCACCCAGCCCACTTCAGCTCAATGAAGTGGTCTGGGTGCCAGGTCCATCTAGGGTTAACCCTGCAGCTGTAAACATAGCAGTTTCAGAGATTCCCCCAGCACCGAGGGAGCCTGTAGCTGGAGAAAGGTAAGTGTTTAACCCCTTCCTCCCCCTTCAGACCGGCGGGAGTGGGACCCTGAGGGTGTGGGGGACCTAAAGACCCTATAGTACCAGGAAAACGAGTTTGTTTTCCTGACACTATTGTGGTCCTTTAACAGAGAGGGATAAATATTGGATGGAAGAAATGAAACCTAGATTTACAAAGTATTTGAAGATGCACTAAAAGAAGATGCAGAGGACATGTAGGTGAACTGCCGAGGAAAGCGGTCGCAGGAAACTAGAGCTCCGGACAGCACACGACGAAAATCTAATTACACCTATAACAAATAACCACTGATCCTCCAAAAACGACTGCAAAGACCCCCCAAAACAAAATGGGAAAGAAAAATAAAAAACCGGGGCCAGACAAATCTACCTCCGGGCTGACAATCGGCGATATGTGGAGGCATGCACGAGGCCTGACGGAGCCCAATATGGCGGCCCTTTACGGCGGCTGTTCTGATTTTTCGTATGATCTCTCTGGAGACGCCGAGTACGATTACCTAACAGCCTCAGCCATACCACAGAAGACCAGGTCCCAGAAGAAGGGAACCGACACAGAATTGGTAACCACAGGGGTTCTGAAAGCCCTACTGGCGGAACTCCAAAACAATATATTGACGGACATCAAGGCCCTAAGGGGAGAAATGCAAGGCCTGACAGGCCGCATCAGGACACTGGAGGCATCCTCACAAAGCCACCAGCAGAACCTAACGTCCTTACAAAAGGCGGTACAGGACCTACAAGGGCAGAATCAGCTATATGAACGCTGCTTCACGGCCCAAGAGGATGCCAGGAGGAGGCAAAACTTAAAAGTTAGAGGGCTCCCAGACGAGATACTGGAGTCCGAACTGCCGCACGTTATACGACACATACTGGGGGGCTGTATTACCTCAGGGACAGTCCGAAGCCATCATCCCTGCAGACCAATTTCGGATCCCTAAACCACCCAGGGCGCCGCCTTCAGCCACGAGAGACACCATAATCACATTCCGAAATGGAAGCGATAAAACGATGATCCTCACGGCCCTCATGGGCAAAACCCCATTACAGTTCGAAAATAGGGGACTGACCTTCTTTGCCGATCTGTCAAACGGCACCCTGGCCTGGCGCAGGTCGCTACGGCCACTCACCTCTCTGCTCCAACAAAATGGTATCAGCTACAGATGGCGGAACCCCAGAACTCTCAGCGTACAACAAGGCACGGACTCCCACCTGATCCACGATATCCAGGATGCACCGGACCTTCTGCGGACTCTGGGCATCCCACAGGACCCACTCACCCAGAAAAGATCCCCTCACCAGACACGCAACCCCTGTGTCCTATGCTGCAGTCACCACCTAACACTTGCAACATACCACGGACTGTACAATCCTCAGAAGCTGAATGAAAGACACCCCAATGCCTACAAGACACCCCGATTTACTCCTGGACTTGTAATGTATAAATTGGACTTACCAGATGGTACCCCCCCCCCCCCCCCGTGACAAAGCAGGGCCTTGGCCCCTCCCGTCCACACAAGACCCACAGACAGAATTGGTCCCGAGTGAATGGCTATATAGTGGCTTTACCACCCCCTAAAAACCTACCAGCAGAGACAAGATATGCCCCCCTCACGCACACTCTTCACGCAACTGACTAGACAGGGACACTCAACATTCGAGGAGCTGCCAGGGGACACAACTGCAGACACTACCACACAATTGACCACACACACATACCTGATCACCCGACACATCCACCTCCACACACCTCTAGACACAAGCCTACATTGCAACAATGGGGTACTGGCCATTAGAGGACCTGACATACACGACAGTCTAGTGTAAGCCAAGTAAGGAACGGCCCTCCCCCACATACCCTTGCAACCTTCAACATGTCCGACCAGGCGACTACCCCTGAGGAACCCATAACAGACTCTACACGACAGCAAGAGGGTTTGCACGCTGATCCTACCTAACCTCCCACACAATATAACACGATCCAACTACGCTGTGTGTTCAATGTCTGAGATAGGCGACCGACCAGCATACACAGGCAACTGCAGGGAAGCCTCACGATGCTATCTACCACTGTTAGATTTATTCACTATAACTGCTAGACACCTGCTGCCCTACTAAACCCCCACTCCCGAGGTCTCTGCTTCCCAGACGTGGGAATCGGCTGATTCCAAGCTGATCACTGACCAGCAAAGTCCCCACTAAACTGGAGACTTCACTATGCATGCTTATAACGCCTGTTTTTATGTGGTATTTTTATTATCGTTTTCTTTCTGCATACTATCCTCTCAAGTTTAATTGTCTTGCTTGTAACCAGTGGAGTTGGAGCTATATATATATATTTTAAGCACCCGGTCAACTTAATCGAATGGGCAACCCATTACCTACGTAAGTTCTGGGCGTATGTCCTAGAAAACCATCTTAGGAGTCAGCTAGCCGCTAATGACCCTGAACCTTATGCCTGCTCTGGGTTTAGCCTAACCAGCCTGGACTACATATTTAGAATGACAGATAGGGATGCCCGATACGTTTATTTACAGGTATCTCATCTTTGTTTTTGCGTTTTTCTTTTTTTTCTGCTTTTGTGTCCCAGTCGCGTACCTCACTGACCCCCTTCCAGCTCAGATAACTGACGTAAACATCAGTTCCATATGTAATTGGGACACGCAGGCTGAAATATCTGATTGCCATGTTCATATATGTTGTTACGCTACTTTAAACAAAAAATAACAGTGCAGTATGCTTTGAATTTTCATACTAATTAAAATTGTCTTATGTCAATTACTGATGTACCTATACTTACCCATATAATTGCCAAATGATGTACTGATTACTGCACTGTCAAAAATAAAGAAATTTAAAAGAAGATGCAGATACCAAGCTGTAAAGACTATAAAACTGGGGAATTGGTTTAAAAAAATTAAAAAATTCCAACCCCAACCCCCAAAAAAACAAGTAATGAAAAATGAAGATTTGTGGAGAAATCCAAGGATTTAAGAAACCTTCTGTCCAAGAAATATTTAACTATTAACACACATCATAGGACAGTGTTGGGCATATCACTGATCCTAGCAGTTTGACAATTGGTATGTGAATTAATAGAAGGGGTATATAAAATACACAGTGTTGCCTTAAAAGTAAAGTTATAAATGAATTGACTGGAGAGTGGCATTGGCAAAATATAGGGGAAAAAATCTACAAAGGATGCAAGATAATGGTTTGACAGAAAATTTGACAAAATGTGAATTGTTTAATGTCTGCTCAAATATTCTGGTAACATCTGAAGCCAGTAAAAAAGACAATCTGAGAAGCTCCATCCACAAAATCAGACCCAACTGAGGTCTTACTTAAGGTTAGTGAATTATTATCATATGTTACATCTATTGTTAGAGGTCAATAGAGCAAGGACAAGAGATACACAGCACTGAAAGAAGATGCAGATCTTGAACTACAAAGACTAAAAGACTATAAAACTAGAATTACTTAAAAAAAAAAAAAACAACACAACACAAAAAATTAGAGGCTATCATCCCAGTCGAAAATAAATAAACAATGGAAAAAATTGAATTTGTGGAGAATTCAAAACAGAGATCAATGCATAAGTGATAATAGATAGAGAAATATCCACTTGATAAAACAAAGCAATAAAGAAAATCAAAAGTAATTAAACATCAATAAAGACATTTTAAGGGTTACTTTAGCCATTCTTCTCTTCTACCCTTCTGCCCCCATTCCACTAATTACATTTTCAGCCTCCCACCATCCCATCCTCTATTCCTCTGAATAGAACGCAATTCGTTCTTAGCCTGTAACTTGAGATATTTGATAAGGATTTAGCTCCCCGTCGCTTCTATTTTTAAATATTACAAATATTGAGACGAAGATTCCACCTTATATCTGACCAACAAAATTGCATGGAGGAAATTTTGTCTAACAAGCAATTTGTTCTTTGTTTCATTCATTGTAAATTGCCTTTTTCCATTTTTCTTTCAGAAGAATAAACGAAGGCCGAAATTACAGATGAAAACAAGTGCTCAAGTTACTCATTATTATTTAGGGTGTAAGTTACTTGTACATTCTTTACCCCTATGTGCATAACTTAGCATTTATTTATATTAAATATAATCTGACATGTGAGTGTCCAGTGCCCTAAGCTAACTAAATCCCTCTGTATCAAAGTAATATCCTGGTCACATTGTATTACCTTACCTAGTTTTGTGTCATTTGCAAAAACTGAAATATAACTATCAATGCCTATTTCAAGACCATTGATAAACATGTTGCACAGAAGTGGCCTTAGAACCCTGAGGTACACCAATTACCATGTTGCCCAGCTTGAAAATGTACCTTTTATGACAACTGTTTGTACTCTGTCTTTAAACCAATGTTCTACCTAAGAACAAGAATTTTCATCTGGAGCAATTTCTTTTAGTTTGAATACTAACATATTTTGTGGAAACATGTCGAAAATCTATGTAGATCATATCCAATGCAACACCAATAGAAAAAGAGTATAATCCAGGAACTCAAGGTCACTTGTGCAGCAGCTTTATTGGAATCACAAGAAAATAAAGCAATGTCTCCACTGAGATCTTTGTCAAGCTTACACAAAGGTGTGTCACCTCCATAGCGTATGTAAATAAACAATATAAACAAAATAAAAGAGAATTACATATACAATTACCAATAAAACAATAGACAATTAGGTAATAAACAATCATACAATAACTCAATTAGTTGTTTGGTGTGTATCCAGATCCAGATTAAAATAAGAAACAAATAAAGATAAGATAAGAAGATAGGGTTTCAGATGTGAAGCCTAAAATAATTAATCATAAATATTACCATTAGAAGGCTCCAAACATGGTCATCATGTTAGAGTAATTAATTAATCTTAAATAGAATAAATTAAATAAATGAAGTTAATAAAATACATTTTATTAATTAAATTTAAATAAAATATTGGAACTAATAACATGTCCAAGAAAATTAATTTCTTAGCACCAGTGTAATTAGATGTCATAAATCAATTAATAAATGTATTTATATATAATAAATAATTAATAAATAAATAACTTAATAGAAAGCTGCCAATTGCAGCAACTAACGGTGCCTTAAGAAGTCATAATACCCAATCTTAATCAGATCGCAGGCTAAGTTCTGTGATCACATAGAGCCTGGAGCTTCTACAGAAGCCTTTAGAAGTTAAAATGACCAATTCTAATCAGATCGCACTAAAGTGCTGCAATCACATACAATCCAGAGCATTTACAGAAGCCACGAATGGGCAAAATACATTTAATTATATATATAATTATTCTAAAAATAATAAAAATGAATATAAGGATAATGACTAAAAACAAAAGTATAAAAAGTAAATAAAAAATGTAAAATAATAAAAATAACTTTTGCAAGTAACTACAACATTTTGGTAAATGCATGAATAGAATAAAAATACTATTTATTTCTGTTATTCAGAGTAATGGAAATAATTTGTATTCCGCATTTAAACACTTAGGGATTACAGTGTCTAATTCCTTAATCCAGCAGGCCTCTATCATCAGCAAAGACATAAATTTATCAGAACTTGTTGATTAAACAGTATGCCATTAGTTGGTGGTGTTATGTTGATGATGTGCTGGTGTTGTGGAGTGGCACATTGGAATCCTTGGAAGGTTTTATTGCGTTCCTCAATTCTTGCTCTGATTGTTTAAAGTTCACCATTAAAAGACAACTATAGGCACCCAGACCACTTCAGCTATGTTTTCATTGAGGGTTAATCCAGCCTCGAGTGACTGTCTACCTTACAGCCACTAGAGGCCGCTTCCCTGGTATTCAGTGTGAAAACCACACTGAGATGACGCTGACGTCCATAGGAAAGCATTGAGTAATCCTTTCCTATGGGTGGTTTGAATGCGCACGCGGCTCTTGCCGCTCATGCGCATTCGGAGCTGACATCGGCAGCTGACAAACGCTGGTGCTCAACACCAGGGGGCGTGCGGTTACCCTGCACACGGCCTGGATAATCCACTTCCACGCTAAAGACTCCCAACTTATCATCAGGCACTCAGGGTTCCCGGTTTCCGAACTGCCACCCGTGACAGGAATACAGTCAAGGTACAAATCGGGATCAAAATGAAAAGAATCAATCAATATAACAAGCTCTCAGATCACAAGAAAAACCATGACAGGGCAAAGAGAAAAATGCAAACAAAGCTTATATAGCTATAGGAGAGCTGGTATTGGCCACTAGTTGTTATGTGACACCAAAAGGTGCACGCATGTTCACGTCCATTAATTGAACAGAGCCATAAAACAGCACTGATTGTTAGCAGCCAGAGTTACACAGAATATCGCAGGAGACCGAGTAAATGAGGGAAGCAGGCAATGGTGGCACGACTGGTATTTGGACCAGTCTTGTGGGAACAGCCCACAGCAGAGTGTGTCCGAAAGGTGCCATGACCGTATCTTCCACTGTGCCCAGAAATCTGTCTATTAAATATGTTCCCAGACTGGGTGTAAGTAGCTTGCAAACATCTAATACTTCATATATTCCTGGCTGCAAAGGTGCGTAGCAGGAGCATGGAAACACAGAGAGGTACCTGAATGGAGTGAAGTGCTAAATCCCTTGCCCAGCACATATTTGTATGAGGGGATATCACACAGACTAACTAATATGACCGGTAAATACAAAAGGGTATGGGCTTAATGGTCTGCAAATGGACGGGATTGGAAGGGTTTAGAAGAGTGCACTCATCTCATTTGTTTATTTCCTTTTTCTTTTCTTTCCGTAAAGGGACACTATAGTCACCTGAACAACTTTAGCTCAATGAAGCAGTTTTGGTGTATAGAACATGCCCCTGCAGCCTCACTGCTCAATTCTCTACCATTTAGGAGTTAAATCCCTTTGTTTATGAACCCTAGTCACACCTCCCTGCATGTGACTTGCACAGCCTTCCATAAACACTTCCTGTAAAGAGAGCCCTATTTAGGATTTCTTTATTGCAAGTTCTGTTTAATTAAGATTTTCTTATCCCCTGCTATGTTAATAGCTTGCTAGACCCTGCAAGAGCCTCCTGTATGTGATTAAAGTTCAATTTAGAGATTGAGATACAATTATTTAAGGTAAATTACATCTGTTTGAAAATGAAACCAGTTTTTATTTTTTATGCAGGCTCTGTCAATTATAGCCAGGGGAGGTGTGGCTAGTGCTGCATAAACAGAAACAAAGTGATTTAACTCCTAAATGACAGTGAATTGAGCAGTGAAATTGCAGGGGAATGATCTATACACTAAAACTGCTTTATTTAGCTAAAGTAAATTAGGTGACTATAGTGTTCCTTTAAATACCAGGTATGTGTTATGTATGTTTTATAATTGTTCTCTTTGATTTTACTTGGTACCACTCCATTTATAATCACATACATGATTTATGACTTGCACAGTGAAATATTTGTACTGTGATGCATATGTGGCAAAACCAACCTCGCCACTGTGAACTGGAGAAGCCTGGTTGCTTGCCTGCTCCCTTTGGACTATGGCCCTGCAGGTTAAACCGTTTATTTTCCCTGCAGAAAGGCTTATTCGTGTGATCTGAGTGCCATTCACCTAATAATGTGCGCTCAGATCTAAGCTATCTGGGGATATGTAGAAATGTGTGTTTTATGTACTAAATGTATCAGTATGTAATTTTATGTCTTTTACTGTCTTTTTGTCTGCCATGTCTGAAGGTGCCGTCCTTCCTCCCCAGCGGCAGTGTGTGTCCCAGGGAGCTGAAGGTGTTGTCCTTCCTCCCCAGCGGCAGTGTGTACCCCAGGGAGCTGAAGTTGTTGTCCTTCCTCCCCAGCGGCAGTGTGTATCCCAGGGAGCTAAAGGTGCAGTCCTTCCTCCCCAGCGGCAGTGTGTATCCCAGGGAGCTGAAGGTGTTGTCCTTCCTCCCCAGTGGCAGTGTGTACCCCAGGGAGCTGAAGGTGCCGTCCTTCCTCCCCAGCGGCAGTGTGTGTCCCAGGGAGCTGAAGGTACCATCCTTCCTCCCCAGCGGCAGTGTATATCCCAGGGAGCAGAAGGTGCAGTCCTTCCTCCCCAGCGGCAGTGTGTACCCCAGGGAGCAGAAGGTGCAGTCCTTCCTCCCCAGCGGCAGTGTGTACCCCAGGGAGCTGAAGGTGTTGTCCATCCTCCCCAGCGGCTGTGTGTACCCCAGGGAGCTGAAGGTGCCGTCCTTCCTCCCCAGCGGCAGAATGTCCTGCAGGGAGCAGGGACCGTCAGTCTCGCCCCCCAGCCGCAGGTCAAGATAATGAAAGGGGAGGCAGCTGGTCCCCCTCTCCACCAGCAGAGAGAGTGTCAGGGAGAGGAGTCTGATACCCCCTCTCCCCAGCGGCAGTTTACAGTCCAGAGAGAGGAGCTTGTTACACCCTCTCTCCAGCGGCAGCCTAACCCACCAAGGGGAGATGTTACACCCCCCAACGGTGCAGATGGGACCGTAGTCTCTGTACTTGTAGCACAAGGGGTAAGGACGGTCGGTCCTGTCCCCCAGCCACAGAGCGGTATATCCAGAGGGGAGACAGTCGGTCTCTCCCTCCCACAACCAGGCTCCAACCAGGCTACTACCGCGCTAGTACTGGCACCAGGGCAGAGTACCGCTGGTCTCTGCCCACTCAGCAACCCACCAAGGCAGCCTAACAGTTCCCCACACAGTCGTGGTGAGGCACCTGGACATGGACAAAGCTCTCCTCTACCCAGGTGTAGTAACCAGTTATTGTGGGTGGGCTGTACTGCTGTTTTTGTTTTGTGGGTGGGTTGCTGGACTAACCAGGGCACTGACCGGCAGGAGGTCAGATACCCTGTTAGTCTAGTTGGTAAAGGGGAGAAGTGTGGCGAAACCAACCTCGCCACTGTGAACTGGAGAAGCCTGGTTGCTCGCCTGCTCCCTTTGGACTATGGCACTGCAGGTTAAACCATTTATTTTCCCTGCAGAAAGGCTTATTCGTGTGATCTGAGTGCCATTCACCTAATAATGTGCGCTCAGATCTAAGCTATCTGGGGATATGTAGAAATGTGTGTTTTATGTACTAAATGTATCAGTATGTAATTTTATGTATTTTACTGTCTTTTTGTCTGCCATGTGGGTAATGGAGTTTTGCCTCTGTCCTTGGATATAATTAGAGGCCTTCCCCAATTATCTCCAGGCCAGAGGGGAGGGATTGTGAGGCATTGTGGGAGGTAACTCATGTGTGATTGGTGTATTGTGTAATTGTTGTAAATCCCTCCCTTGCATGGGAGAATCCTTTATAAGTCTGTTGTGTGAATAAATCAGTGTTGTTCCTGTTTAACCCTCCAAGTGAAGTGTCGTCTCATTCTTGGGGGGAATTTGACTGTATGCCGATTGCCAGGAGTGTAAGCTGTTCGTAGGGCTTTTCCTGTTCGGCTGCTTCCAGGGTTCGTGTATTTCTTGTTCGGGAGTTGGTGATTTCGTGCAGTTTGGAGTTCGGGAGGTTGGTGATTGCAGTAGCTGCTGGTCTATCTGGAAGGGGATTATCGCCTAAACGGTTTTTATCCTCTTGTGAGCGAAACGGTCTGTTACAGCATACCTGTGTTTTTACAGTAAGAACAATAAGAATGTGGAATTCTCTGCCCAAAGCGGAAGTTTTATCAGAGTCTGTGCAGATATTTAAATAGCAACTGAAAAAATACTTGCAAAAATGCACTAATCAGGGAAATAATATTTAATGTGGGGTAGCAACTTTTTGATTCAAGGATAAATCTGACTGCCATTCTGGGATCAAGAAGGAATTTGTTTGTAGTTTGTTGCAAAATTGTAAAGTGCTTCAAACTTTTTTTTTTAATTATTACTTTTTTGGATCCACAGCAAAATATGAAAAAGGCTTTACTTGATAGACATATGTCTTATTTCAGCCTATGTAACAATATATGTTAAAGGGACACTCCACTTCCAAATAAAAAAAAAGAATTGTTTGGTAGATATACCCCAGTGAAAACATGGATATAAAAAAAAAACCTTGCTAAGTATGTAGATCTTTTCTCTGAAGCCTTTGCAAGGCTTCGCCTCCTAACCCCACCCAGACTCTATCTGACAGTCCAATCACAGTACAATAATTACAGTTCAATAAGAAGTCTCTGTAAGGCAGGTGCTCTGGGGAATTGCCTGCCTCTTGAGTTTAGCTCCTCTCTGCTAAACAAACTTGGAAGTAACAGGGCCAGTTGTCTTATTGACAGTCATAGGGGTGTAACAAGGTTAATTTATAAAAGGGCCAATTTCTATTGAAATTTTTACTTTTTGTAACTTAACCCCTTAAGGACCAAACTTCTCGAATAAAAGGGAATCATGACATGTCACACACGTCATGTGTCCTTAAGGGGTTAAAGAGGACAGAATCTTCACACATAAAGCATTTCAAACAAGCTAAAGTGTTTTAGAGGTCTAGAGTGTTCATTAGCTTTTTTCAATTTCTTTTTTTTATTCTTTATTTTTATTTTATGTTTATGTTCGTGTTTAAGTTGGTACCAGCTGACCTGTATTGCCCCAACAGCAAAATCAGGCCTAAGTGGACATAATAATACAACAGTGTCTTGACAGGTAATAACACAGTTCAGATACAGCATCAATAACCATATGCATGTTCATGTATGTGGGTTAGGGCTGCGCATTTTATCTAGCATATAGGTTAGCATTACTCATTTTAAGTTAGGTATTAACAGTGAGCGATGCTTCAAGAAGAACTGTATGTGCCCCCAGGATAGACTGTCCGTTACAGTGTGGTCATGGAGTTAATTCCCGATGTGGGGGAGGCTGTGAGTGTATGTGGAATGATCAACACTGATCAGTGTTGTTCAGTCTAGTTATGTGTGTCGAGCAAGGATAGCGAGTCGGTTAGCGAGGGTATGTCCGTGTTTTGATTGGGAGAGTCTGGTGGGCTCTCCACGCCGTATCAGCCTGGACAATGCTCTATGTCAGTTAAGTTAAGTTAGGGCACCGCCCGGTCGGTTCATGCGTTCCTTTGGTTAGAGGTTGGGACCATTGTTATGGTAGATAGTCTTCTAGTTGAGTATGTCTGCTTTAAGCAGTGGTATCCCCCCCCCCCCCCACCAGGCCAACAAGGGAGTGCCCCCCATGTATTATTATGCTCTCTGGGTTCATCCTCTGTTGATATGCTTAAGTCAGCGGGTATGGTAATGGGACGTGTGCTGTGCCCTTCCCCTCTACTCTCCCCTGTCCGCTTCCCTGCAGCGATACAGTTCCTCGTAGGAACCCATTAATAAACCGTGCGAAGCATGCAACGTAAATGCTAACAGGTCTAGTGCACGAGTAAAAACAAACAAAAGAAAAACAAATAAACAAGCAATTATCCTTGTCTTTAGGTATCATGCTTTAGGAAAGTTCCTCTTTTTGTGTAGAGGGTCTCAGATCATGCAAATCTCGTGCCATAATAGCCCTCCGTTCTCTCTTATAGCCTGGCATACTCTCAAGCATAACAAAAGTGTAAAAAATTGTAAAAATTATAAAAAAAAGAATTAAAAAGCAAAAGGGTCAAAACTGGAGGCAAATTGACACTTAACTTTGTGGGTAATATAAGACCAGCAGTGAGTTAAAGTAAGTTACGTGTCTTGGTGAGTCCCGTGGGGTGTTAGCGCCATAATTGATACTCGTGCTCCATCTGCCGCACCAGGCTATGGTGGGTTCAGCAGTCTCATCTTCTTATGTGGCGCTCTCATCTCGGTGGTTCGTTTTTGCGTCGGGTTGGCCCCATCAGTAACTGGGTTTTTGTCTGCCGGCCCTGGTAAGTGGAGTGCCTTCAGGAATTCTGTTGGATCTTCTTGTGCTGATAGGGTTAAGACAGAGTCCCCTCGTTGCACTACTAGAGTGCCCGATGCTCCCCATCTATATCTGATTCCTTTTTCACGGAGTTCCCTTGTCACTGGCCGTAACCTCTGTCTCTCTAGAAGGATGTTGAAAGGTAGGTCGTCATATATTCAGACAGCGCAGCCGTCCACCATGATGGTAGGGGTGCTCCGCGAGCGCGTATATGTTGCTGATTTTATGGAAACATCCCTGGTAACGGCGATGATGTCCCTAAGGGCATCCGCCGGGGCAGTAGGGGCCTTCCATACCCAGAATGCAGATGTGATGGGCAGAGCTCCTGCTGAGGATTTCACCCCCAGTACCGCTGCCACTTAATTGGTAAAGTCCAGTATGGCCTCCGAGCCCACTCTTTCCGGTGCCCCGCGGATCCTTACATTCCTTTTGCGGTGCCTTGCCTCCAGGGATGTGACCGCTCTGGTGAGCCCCTGGAGCTGCCGGGACATAGTCTCCAATCGGGCCTTCGTTTCCGTAAGTTCTTGCTCTTTCCCCTTCCCTTAATTCAGCCGCGCTGATTCGTGTGGTGAGGCCATCTACCTCGTTGCGCACTCCGGCTAAGTCAGCCTTCCATACCTCCCGCAAGTCTGAGTAATTTTTTGATGTCCCCGTTTGGTGGAGGGTGAGGTGTCGGAATCGGAGTCTTCACTCCCGTACACCGTGCTCTTGGCTCTCAGTATTGCGATGTTGTCCTCCTCCAGGGACTCCTCCGAGTAGCTGGAGTCTCTAGGCCTCACGGGCGCCATCTTGGGCTGTGCGGGTTGCTGCGGCCTATCAAAGAACGTGCGAATGTCTGGCTGTTTTGAGCTCCCTGAGTGGGTCAATTTGTGGCTCCTGCGTCCCCTCTCTCTCTGGGGGGGTTCTATGGTACCCCTATATATGTTTTGGGTCGATTTAAATATTGCTTCATGGCAATTTTAGTCTTATTTTCTGCCTGGTTTACAGGAGCTCTGCATCTGCACGTCTTGTTCTTTGCTCGGCTTGTCACGCCCCCCCTCCCCCCCCTTAGCTTTTTTCAATTTCTAAGTAATAATAACTTTCAAATTGATTATACATTTGTTTTAAAATCATTTACTATTAAGTGGTACAGAAGCAGTTACAGATAAGAAAACAGTGTTGTTAATAACAAACATTTCTGAATATGTAACATTGACATTTTTCTCCACGTTTTATATATTTGTTACATGATCCCATAAATACTCTTATTGTACACCTCCTGGGTTAGCTCAGACACACAGCTGATGATTCTCTCTTTGAAGAAGTGGAGGCATGCAGTGGTACTCAGCAGATTCCAGTATAAGAAGTCTAACCGTTAGGCTTCTTACAATGTGGTAGAGCTCCTGGCACACTTCAAACATGACCACTACAATGCACTGTTGTGGTTATGGTGCTTGGAGTGTTCTTATAGAAAGAAAAAAAAATGTGAACACTTGATATTACTTGATATTCAAATCTTATTTCCTTTTGTAAAAATATTGGATTTACTGTATATTTGCCTTATACCCAATTTAAAGGGACATTCCACACCACTAAAGTACATGAAAAGTATGTACTTTTTTGTTAATTTCACAAAACGTGACGATTTCAATAAAAATTTACCTTTTTTATTTTTATAAGTGTATATTAACATTGTTACACTCTTCTGACTGTCAATTAAAAATAGCCCTGTTATTTCTTGGTTGGTTATCTCAGTGGAGCTAAATTCAAGAGGCAGTGAATTGGTCAAAGCACTTGCCTTGCAAAGACTTCTCATTGAGTTGCCTTGGGAAGTCTGTAATTGGACAGCCACAGAAAGTCCAAATACAATTGGTTTGCAAAAGCTTCATACTAGAGATCTGCAGCTTTTGCAAGCTGTTTTAGTATACCTCCAACGATAAACATACATATCATGTTGCTAACAATTGTAACATTCATGTATAACTTGTCTGTCATACTAAAACTACTGTAATTATATTTAATGAATATTTTGATTTGAAAAAATATATTGCCTGACATAAAACAACATGAAGACAGCACAGCCTAAAAACAAAGTGAAATAACAAGCAAATATAGATATCAATGTCAGTGCATTTCTGCTCTCAAATCACACTGTGCACACCTGCTACACATAAACCTAAGCTAAGATCACATTTCGAGGAGCTAGTTTAACAGTGCTTGTCACTCTTTTTAAAAAAAATGTATGTGGTGGGCGGAATTTGCTTCTAATTTTGGAGTAGCATAAATCTTTCCCACTTGTCTAATCAGAGATGCAGATTATTTTTTATTCAATTTAGTTTCTACTCTTTTCTCAGTATTCTGAATAAATTAAGTTTATTTTCTATTTACCTTTGACTTAACATCATAAACATTAACAAATGTAAGTTTTGAAACAAAAAAATAAATATAAATGTAAATACTATATTGTATTTAGCCAATGCCTACATATTCTCTTTCCAAGTTAACAGAAGAGCAGCTGTTACTTAGGTGATAAAGGACATATTTAATAACCTAAAGATCCCTGGTTTGTCTCCTAATCTGGTCTAAAAACTGTTCTTCCACTGTTATCTTCCACTGTTATTTTTTCTTGAGCAATTACGTCTGTAGATAGATCAAGATATAAAGAAAAAAAATAAGTATGCCCAGGACATACTTGAAAATGAAATAAATCTCAATGTATCCTTCCTGGTAAAATATTTTATAAATAAATATATATATTTTTTTTAATGCAGGGTGATACATGTAATAAAGCTTATGATAAATCACACAGTGTATAGAGAATATCAATAAGGGTTAACATTGTCTAGAATTATATATTTTTATAATTACACAAGTCAACATTCTAATGTAATCTGGGTCTTTAGATATAAAAAGGAGAATAAAAAACAACAACAATATGAAACCACAGTAGGGATATTTGGATCACAGTGGCTGATGTAAGGCTATAGTGCTCTATCATCATGCTGCATAAGCTAAAGCGAGATGTGGTACCCCTTATCGAAGGGGTGGCGGGGGGAGGATGGTTTACTGCCATGTATGATGGCCCAGGCTTGCATAATTGCAGACACAAAGCTGAATACTTAATTTGTTGTATAAGATAAGAGAGATAAGTAAGAAAGAAAACATAAGAGAAAATAGCAAACAATAGAAATATAATTGTAATCTTCTTTGGCGTCTACAGTCTCGATCTCTGCTCAAGTCTCTGCATGTGAGTCTTCTTCTCCTCTGGGTACAAAGGGGACTAGTCTGGCTGGGTCCAAGGGTTGTTTAGATGTAGAACCATTGGCTGTCAGCATCAGCACTGGGAGTTCCAATGAAATAAGCAAGGGAGAGGCTTTTTTTATAGAAGTGATTTTGAAAACTGTTCAGTTATGAGTAATAGAGAGGGAGCGCTGTGCTGACCATCTGTATTGCATGTTAGATTCTCATAGCCATTTCTTTACTTGATGTAGTGATAGTCGCCACTGAAGTGTGGATCTAGTAAGTTAAAATCGAGAAAAATATAGAGACAAATTAATACATATACTACAATGTTATCCCATCTTTGAGTAACTAAAACAGGCACATTTTTCAATTTAACATGCATAGTTGAGGTAATATTGAGAAATATATATCTTAAGATCTATATAAGATCTTAACAAAATAACAAAAACCTTCTATAAGATATTAACAAAAAATATATACTCTATGTATATAACCAGAGGGGATAAAATAGTGATAAAGTGCATAATAGGTCTCAATGTGACTTTACGTTGTTAACAAAAGTAGAGACTTACAATAAAACATAGAAAATAGTATATATAAAAACTATAAAAAATATATAGAATATATATAAGTAAAACATTATGGATATAAAAAAAAATATATAAAATATATATGTAATAAATAGAAAAAATGATTTTGAGCTGTGTCATTTTTTATATTTTTTTCTACTAAGTACATATATATATATATATATATATATATATATATATATATATATATATATATATTAATAGTTTTCATATATACTATTTTCTATATTTTATTGTAAGTCTCTACTTCTACTTTAGTTAACAACTTAAGGTAACATTGAGACCTATTATGCACTTTATCACTATTTTATACAAAATTACCTTTGATAAGACATCACCTCTGACTATATATTGTCACGATTCGGGAACCTTACACGCTAACAGATCACAGAAAGTAAAGGGTGCAATACCGGTCCTTAGAATGGCCGAGTTAAGCACACTGAGAATAGTCAGGAGACAAGCCAAGTAAAGGGAGCCAGAAAACAGAAGAACGAGAAACAAGCCGAGGTCAAAGGAAAGGAGAATACAGGAAAATCGGAATAACAAGCCAAAAAATCGGTAACCAGAGAGAGACGCACGAACAGACTGCAATACAGGTATCACAAGACCACAACAGGGCACTGAGAGACAGGAAAGGTAAGTATATAAATCTTATGGTTAATTCTGATTGGATAACTTCCAATCAGAATTAACAATCACACGTGGGAGATATTTACACCTCCCACTGTGATTATGGTACTGTGACTTTAACGCCGGGTCACGTGACCGACCCTGGCGTTCGTAAAAACGTGCGGGCTCCCAGCGCGCAGCGTTATACATGCTGCCGCTGGGAGGCAAGGAGGAGGACCCGAGCGGCGCCTGGAGCTGAGAGGACGCCGCTCGCTGACAGGTGGGGAAGGGGAGACCGCGGGCGGCGAGAGACTGAGGGTGAGTGCTGCAAGTGGATTGCAGCCTCCCCTTACAGCCGCCCGCGGTGCCCTGACATATATATATATATAGAGTATATATTTTTGTTAAGATCTATATCTATATATATATATATATATATATATATATATATATATATCCTATAAAAACGCAATATTACCTCAACTATGCATGTTAAAATGATAAATTTGCCTGTTTTAGTTACTCAAAGATGAGATAACATTGTAGTATATGTAATAATGTATCTCTATATTTTTCTCAATTTTAACTTTTGTTTCATGCCTGCTTGATATACCATGAGGACTTTTAATACACCCACTTTCATGATATACATTGGGTAACTGTGAACTAACACAAATCCGGATACACCGATATGTAATAGATACACCACAACAAATATGGCCATGTAGGTATAGGAAGTGACGTAGTGTCTGGGTAACCGCGTCACTTCCAGGATATGGATAACATGAATGTGCATTACAGTAAAGTATGCCCCCATTCTGACGTTGTGTGCAACGTTAAGTGTTGCGTATAGCGTCACATGACTGGGCGAAAGTATTCAACTAAGCACAGCTGACGAACACACACCTACGGAAAGGAAACCACGTGATTGGTGGGATTTCGAGGAAACCACCAATCGGAAGACACGCAGGGACTTTTAAACCACCAGCAGCAGCAAGAAGATTACCGATTGAAAAAGCTGTTACCACACAGTGAAACGCATCTCGGGACGGGACGGTCTACAGAACTCCATTTAACATGTGTATTTATATATTATTTTTATTTTTTTCATTTCATTACTTTATTCAATAATTGTAATTTTATGTAAACCAAGTTGTCCAGTGGACCTCCAATTTGCTGCTGTCAAAAGAAGGGTTGTAGCCTCCTTAAAGGCACATTTGCTTATATACCAGGAGCCAGGTCTGTGTTCTTGAGAAGGTGAGAAGCCATTCACTTATTGCTCTTTTCATTGTTTTCATTGGAATTTTTTGCACCAGAAGCCATGTTGTTTCCGTTCTCTCCCAACCCTCTTCTTTTCCATATATGTGGACTATTTTAGTACGAAGAGGTACAGTGTCATCTGAGTACACGTAGGCGAAAGTGATCTGAGCCTATCCAGAGAGGGTCTTTTCCATGTGAGTGTGACTATTGAGACAATTCACTCCACATTTTGTCACAAATTTTCTACACTATATTGTTTTTTTTTCTTTACAGTTGTATAAACTAGTGTTACATCTTACAAAACATTAACCCTTAGGTGTAAGTGATATATCACTATTCAAGCGCTCCACAATTACAACAAGTGGTGAATTGATGTATGTGTGTGTGTGTGTATATATATATATATATATATATATATATATATATATATATATATATATATAATTTTCTTTCCACATAGTTTGTACCTTTATTTGGACATCTATTATATAGGGATGAGTGTTCCTGTATGCATGTTGAAGCTGCTATTATTGTATTTATTTTATCTTAAATCAGAACAGAAGTTCCTTTAGAGCACACAGCACTTTGCATTTTTTTATAAGTAGCAGAAGAATCTGTAGTAGCAAAAGTAGTCAGCTAGACCCACAAGTAATAATTGTACTTACTATGTCTGTAAAGCATGCAAGACTTCCCTAAACACAGACTGAGAGTACCTTTAGCAGCAGCAGCAGGACAGGTAAATCTTCTAGATTCCCCAAGAAACAATCAAGAGAATCAAATTGGTCAGTGCCATGATCGACAACCTTAACATAGAAACAGAATGTGATGGCAGATAAAACCAATATTTTCATTAATCCCTAGCCTTATCTTTTATCTAGGATTGCCTTATGCATATCCCATGCATTCTGAAACTCCTTCACTGTGTTCCATGCGTCCACTACCCTCTCAGTAAAGGGTCAACAGTAGAGATGAGCGATCCTGAACTGTAAAGTTCGGGTTCGTACCGAACATTGCGATTTAAAAAAAATTTTTACCCCGAACCCGAGCCCGGACATTTCAGTAACAGTTTGGGTTTGAGTTCGGTGTTCGGCGATTTAATTGCGCGTTTTAAAAAGCTGCAGGGCAGCCAATCAACAAGCGTTTGACTCGTGTGCCCTTAGAAGCCATCACATTAGCCTACTAATTGCATGGCTGTGATTGGCCAGTGCAGCATGTGACCCAGTTTCTATTTAAGCTGAAGTCACCTGAGCTCTTATTAGTGTAGGGAGAGGATGCTGCAGCTGTGAGGGACCCGATTAGGAAAGAATTCTGGTGTTGAATCTGCAAACTACAGTGATAATTTTTGTGGGTGCTATACTACATTTTTGTATCCTGCCCTGAGCCCTGTGCCACAGAGAAATAAGCAATCAGTCTGTTTGTTAGGTGGGCACTTGCAACTGCATGTGTGACAGGCACATTACTTTAATCCCGTTCTAGTAGCTCAGTGGGCAACATCTAGGCATTTTTAAATACTGCTGTGACATTGCAGTTTGACAAATTCACATTTTTTTGGTGCTAAAAAGTACATTTGTGGCATGCACTTCATATCTGAGAGTCAAATAGAACCTTCAAATACTGTGGTTACATCGCAGTTTGACCAATTCAAAATTTTTGGGTGCTAAAAAGTAAATTTGTGGCGTGCACTTCATATCTGAGAGTCAAATAGAACCGTCATATACTGCTGTGACATTGCAGTTTGACAAATTCAAATTTTTTTGGTGCTAAAAAGTTAATTTGTGGCATGCACTTCATATCTGAGAGTCAAATAGAACCGTCAAATACTGTGGTTACATCGCACTTTGACCAATTCAAATTTTCTTGGTGCTAAAAAGTAAATTTGGGGCTTGCACTTCATATCTGAGAGTTAAATAGAACCCTGTAGCACCTTGTCTCGAGTTATCCAATCACAAGTTATCTGTAAGTTTTTTGCAGCAACCATTTGCATATCTCTTGCCATAGGATCCACATTAATATATACTGAAGAAAAATAGTTATTTATCATTTCTGCCTTTTCCTGGTCTTCATTAGCTAACAGACCCATCTCTGTTTCCAGTGTACCTACACTTTCACTTTTTGTTTTTCTAGAATTGATGTACTTGAAAAAAATGTGGGGGTTGGTTTTGCATTCTTTGGCTATCAGTTTCTCATTTTCTACTTTAGCCACTTTAATTGCTTATTTTTAATCTCTTGTTTTACTTCTCTACTAAGCCACATTGGTTTCAATTTGTTTCTTTTATATTGTTTTATTATTTATTACTCAATGGTACATACTGAGAAATGTACTTTTCTAATATTTGTTTGAATACTTTCCATTTATCCTCAGTGTTTTTTTTTCACCACGAAGTTTATGCCAGTCGATATGTTGTAGAGCTGCCCTAATCTTATTGAAATTGGCTTTTTTTTTTAAATTATACGGTTTAGTATACCCCACGTGCTTTTGCTTTTTTGAGTTTATTTAAAAGATTACCTTATTGTGATCACTATTTCCCAAATGTTCCCCTTCTTGAATGTTGGTCAACAGATCAACTTTGTTTGTTATAATGAGATCCAGACAAGCATCCTTTCTAGTTTGTGCTTGTACCAGTTGTGACATAAAGGTGTCATTTAACACATACAAAACATTGATTCCCCTTGCTGAAGTACTAGTCACTCTATCCCAATGTATGATGGGTAATTAAAATCTCCAATAATTAACGTGTTACCCCGATTTGCAGCTTTTCCAATTTGTTCTAACAGCTGTTCTTCCTCATTCATATTTACATTAGGTGGTGTATAACATATCCCAACCAATAATTGATTTCCCTTCATTTACCCTAAGCAGATAACTACTCATAAAGCTTCCACATTTTCATCGTCACACTCCACATGATTTGACTTTAAACCATGGTTGACATACAAACATTCCCCACCACCCTTTTTGTTTTTCCTATCCTTCCTAAATAATGTATACCCATTTAAGTTAACTATCCAGTTATGTGTCTCATCCCACCATGTTTCTGTTATGCCTATTATATCATATTGTCTAGTGTATGCTATTGCCTCTAGTTCCCCCATTTTGTTATATAGGCTCCTTGCATTAGTAAGCATACATTTAATATTGTTATGAGTCCTTTTTACTTTTTGTGAATTTTCGTCAATATTACATACCTTCTCTGTTCTGAGCTTTCCCCTCCCCCCCATTCTCCAACACCCTTACACTGAGCTAAAGCCCATCTCCTTTCTATCCTATGTCCATCGTCTAGATTGCTTTGACCCTCCCCCCCCCCCCCCCCCCTACTACTGGTTTAAAATCTCTTCTAGCCATCCTATCCCCCAGCACCGTTTAGGTGCAATCCATCATGACTATACAGGTTGTGCCCAAGCGCAAAATCGTCCCAGTGCTCTAAAAACCCCAAACCCTCTTTTCTGCAACAAGACTTCAGCCACGCATTGACCTCTCTAATCTCCCGCTGCCTTTCTGCTGTAGCACACTGCATAGGTAATATTTCTGAAAATATTACTTTGGAGGTCCTTTTCTTTAGCTTACTTCCTAGTTCCCTGAACTCATTCTATAGGACCTTCCATTTTCCTCTAACTTTGTCATTGGCACCAATGTGGCCCATCACAGTTGGGTCATCCCCAGCCCCTCCTAATAATCCCTCCACTCTTTCGGCAACATGCCAGACATGAGCACCCGGGAGACAGCAAACTGTCCGGTTGAGATGATCAGAGTGGCAGATTACCCTATCTACTTTCTTAATAATAGAGTATCCTACCACCACAACCTATCCAGCCTTCCTTACCCTCTCAACCCCACCCGTACTAGAGGGGCTGTTCCCTCGGCTGTTAGAAGGAACAGCATCCTGCAGTACAGCTACTTCTGAGCTGATGCTCCCAACATCTTCACTCACTCAAATATGTTAGGCTGCACAAGATCAGGACTAGCTAAACCTTTCCTCTTCCCTCCCCCCTGCTTCCTTGCCCCACTGCACCCACTAAGCAGACTCCTCTCAAGATTGTCAGTCTCCCTCAGTGTTGCAATTTGTCTATCCAGATCTCCAATCTGAGCTTCCAGAAAAGTTGCTTGCTCACACCCACCACAGAAGTATGGACCCTGGACAGATTCATCCAGGCATGCATACATGCAGCAGGATGTGCCATGAGTAAAACTTGCAATCTTGCTAGCACTCATCCCCAGTTACCAAAACACATGTGAGCAAAACAATATTTACCCCCTTGGTTTAAACTCCCTTTTATGGAATGTCTCTTTTCTGATCAGAAAACTGGATAAACACAGGGGGGTAGGTGAAGCGCTTCAGTAATCCTTGACAAGGTATATGTGGAGAGAACCAGAGAAGAAATAATAGTTTAGTATTTAAAACTGTAGTTGTGATAGGTAAGATAAAAGGTGTGCACTCACTCTTTCCTGGAGCTTCAATACACCTCCAGTGTATGCCGCCTATGGATCAAGTGCAGAGGTAATTCTTTGAATTCTAGGTGTGGTAGGGGTATCCTCATAAAAAATAAACAAATAAAAATCGTATATGTTGAAGTATGTAGAGCTATGAAGCAAGGGTAGGTAAAAAATATAAAATGTACACTCACGTGTAATGGAGCTGTAAAACCTGGCTCCTCTGATAGCATTTGAAGTGGTATGATTTCCACTCAAGGATACAGGTGTAAATATAAATTATTTCGTCCGTGTATATGTGGAGATAAACAAACAGAGCCACAATAGTGTACACCGTAAAAAGGAGTGTAAGCAGAAATAAATAAGTTAAACCTACTCACATGCTAAAGAGCAAGTTCCAGTTTGCTCAATCCAAAGCGCTTGGGTGGTATGATCCCCACCAGGGATATAGCTCCAAACAATCAAACAGCAGAAAAGTTAAAACAGTACTTTAATATTACAAAAAAATTATTAAAGTAATACAATATATAATAAACTAGGTAGGTAGGTAAAAACTATAAAATGTACACTCATTAAAAAGTGATAAACAATACACTTAACGTGTTTCTCCTTGGATAGGCTTTATCAATAGTGTTAAAACACTTTTGATAATGTAGGCTTTATCA
The DNA here is from genome assembly GCF_036172605.1 of Pelobates fuscus. NCBI lineage: Eukaryota > Metazoa > Chordata > Amphibia > Anura > Pelobatidae > Pelobates > Pelobates fuscus. Next base: position 71,068,166 of record NC_086327.1, read on the forward strand.
AAAGTGTTAAACCACTCTTGATAAAGCCTATCCAAGGAGAGATGCGTTAAGTGTATTGTTTATAACTTTTTAATGAGTGTACATTTTATAGTTTTTACCTACCTACCTAGTTTTTAGCTCTACATACATCACCATATACGATTTTTATTTGTTTATTTTTTATGAGGATACCCCCTATGACACCTATAATTTGAAGAATTGCCTCTGCACATGATTCATAGGCGGGGATTATTCCGACCAGGCGCATACACTGGAGCTGTATTGAAGCTCCAGGAAAATGTGAGTGCACATCTTTTATCTTACCTATCACCACTACAGTTTTAAATACTACACTATTTTTTTCTCTGTGTAGCGGAGAGCTGCTATTACACAGGTTATCTCCACTTATGATCCCAGTAAGGCTCAGGAACAAGTATTAGAAATCCATAAGGCAATAATTCCAGCAGGGAAAACAATCCAACAATATCCCAACATCAATCCCAATGATTGGAAGACACACAGCATCAGGAGCAGAAATGAACTTTTAATCACACAGATTCCATATAAAGATTTCTCCCATGCAAGGGAGGGATTTACAATAATTGGTACAGTAGCCAATAGTACAGTAGTTACCTCCCATACATCTCCTCCCCTCAGTGTGACACATAATCCACTTATACATGCTACAGTTTTACCCGGTTTCTGGATGTACCCTAAAACAGTCAGGTACAATTATCTAAGTGGCACCCACTGATAGCCCTGATCTGGGTGACCAACATATTCAAAATTCACCCAGATCGGACCAGGGGTTCGGGAGTTAGTTGGAAGAGACAATTTGACCGACCGCACATGAGGTGGTAGCCAAAAAGGGTTCCATGTGTTTTGGCCCTGCGGTCGGTCTCCGTTCGGGAGATAAAATACACATCAATCCTTGCCATCCACTATTAAATCGGTATTCATCTGAATACCCTTGTTCGGTACTTTTAATTCACCGAACGAGGAGCTGGTTGGCCCCTCCGTTCAGGAGTTATGGAGCTCTGGAGGTCTCAGCGGTAGTGATGTCGCAAACCCGAAATTTTCGGTTCGCGAACGGCGAACAGGAACTTCCGCAAATGTTAGCGAACCGGCGAACCGGGCGAACCGCCATTGACTTCAATGGGCAGGCGAATTTTAAAACCCACAGGGACTGTTTCTGGCCACAAAAGTGATGGAAAAGTTGTTTGAAGGGGAATAACACCTTGACTGTGGCATGCCGGAGGGGGATCCATGGCAAAACTCCCATGGGAAATTACACAGTTGATGCAGAGTCTGGTTTTAATCCATAAAGGGCAGAAATCACCTAACATTCCTAAATCGCAATGAATATGGATTGACACCTGACATATGACATATTGGCACCTTGACATATGGATTGACACCTGTCCTCAGAGCCCCTGATGCACACGGACACAGAGCAGAATAGGGACTGTTCCCCTTACATAGGGTCACTTGGCAGGTATGGATTGACACCTATCCTAAGGATCCCTGAAACACACTGACACAGAGCAGAATAGGGACTGTTCCCCCTACATAGGGTCACTTGGCAGATATGGATTGACACCTGTCCTCAGGGACCCTGATACACACTTGGGGGGGGGGACCTACTGTCCTTCCCCCCTGGCCCCCACCCCTGCACAGTGGGTGGGGGCCATAAATCACAATGGGGGGACCTACTGTCCTCCCCCCGGTCCCCACCGTGGTAGGTGGGGGCATAAATCACAATGGGGGGGACCTACTGATAGGAGTGGTGTACTATTCTTATCAGTTTAATACCTTTCGTGTCTCCTATCAGTGGACGTGTATATGGCAGCCATTTTAGGAACCGCACACCTGGGACCCGAGCAAGGTCACCTCGTTCAACAGGCGACAACATTTGTCCCTGGAAAACTATCCTGAACATTCTGTACAATTTGTATGGATATGGCAGCAATTTCTGTAACAGGGAGATGGAAGAAGATGCTTGGTCGGCCCTCTTACTTCAAATTTGGGGCACTGCGCGGGCAATCTAATGTGCCACCAGGTAGGAGTGGTGTTTAATACCTTTCGCGTCTCCTATCAGTGCAGAGGCGTAGCGTGGGGGGTGCAGGGGGGGCCGGCCACACCGGGCGCAACATCTGGGTGGGCGCACTCGCAGCTCTCTGCCCCTGCCTGGCTCACTCACTCTCTCTGCAGTGCTGGCTGTGCGAATCCGATCCGAGCCGCTGGGTCGCCGCCCACTGTGGGGGGGGGGGGGAGGGGGGAGGGGCGCCAGGCGTGCGGTGCGGTGAGTGCGAAGAGAGAGCAAGGGACTATCTGGGGGAGGGACAGTGCAGCGGCCGCGCAGCGCTGAGCGCGGGAGAGCACCACACCAGACCAGCCCAGGCAGCAGCAAGAAGAAGCTGGCAGCGGCGGCAGGTGACACAGGCCAGAGAGAAGAGAGGGAGCCAGTGGTGACAGACGCTGCAGGAGGAAAACCTAGGAGGACCTGGAGGAGAAAACCTAGCCTGCTGACTGCTGTGATCGGGTCCGGGAGAGCCGGTGAAAAAAAAGATAGGAGTCAGGACTGACTGGAGTAGTACTGGGCTCAGTGGGCTGGCTGTGTAGTGCTAGCAGAGGCTCTCCCAAACTGAAGTTTCATGAACATTTGGGATGTTCCCAGTCTGCAGGTCAAGACTGGCATGTTGAGCTGACCAGATGGATTGAAGTTTGGTTGGTTCAACAGTGACGAGACAGATTTCGATCCATATGTAGCTGCTCCAGCTCAACATAAGTTGATGTAAGCCAGTGGGTCTAGGCCTAGCAACCTTTAATTTATTTTATTTTTTTGCTGAAAGAGTAAGGCAATAGGCATGAAGGTGAATAAACATTATGTTAAGAGTAAAGAAATGGTTATACAATGAAGGAGTGCTAAAAGTGCAGCAAGGCAAGAAAGTGATTTTTTTTTTGTGGGGGGGGGGGAATTTTAGCAGAATACTACACCTATATCATGCCATACAAAAAAGAATCTGGTGCACAAGGCAGGAAAAGGAGAAAGATAGAGACAGAGCCCGGCGGGAGGGGGTCCCTGAGGGTGGGGGCACCCTCAGGGCACTATAGTGCCACGAAAACTAGTATGTTTTCGTGGCATTATAGTGGTCCTTTAAGTAACCCTGAACAACAAAAAGTTGCTACTTAACAAACCTGCCTCTATGTACTTTCTTTAATTTATTGTCCATTTCTAAAAACTTGTAACAAATTTCTCACTGCTCTACAAATTACAAACATTTATCCAGAACCGATGGTATAGAGAACCCCTTGTAAATAGAAATTAACACAAATACTCATTTAGTCTTTGAATATAATCCAGTAGGAAGTTGGAAATGACTGGCTCTTTGGGATCAGCAGCTTAAACAAAGATATAAGGTGTCTGCATTGATCAATGAATACTGTTCTTTGTATTTGCTTTATCCACCAACTCTAAGTAGACTTACAATGCTTGTGTCTTGCAGCGTATCCTCCAGGAAGAAGAGCCTGAACCCTTACCGGCTGCACGTGTCTTACCTGTTCATGGAAAGCTGCTCTGGTTCCTTGATGAGCCAGCTGCCCGTGAGTTAACATGTCCCGTGGAGAAGCACTCTGTCCTGCAAAGCCTCACCAAAAAAAATTAAAATAAATAACAGCACTTGGAGTGGGTTGATAACTAGAGTTTTCCCCCATCTCACACTAGTGGTACCATGGCCACGGGCAGAACCATAGAGTTGGACAGAACAAGGGCCATGGATAATATTAGAGAGACAACCAATCATGGGCAGAACCAGAGACTCTCCAAACAATGTTGCAAGCATGGATTGTTGTAGACATGATGTGCAGAAATGAAGTCATGTACATTCCAGGACTGATGGTTAACTCAATGGACACTTGATATTAGGGATCCGGTTTAACGACCAATGTACAGGCTCAGTAACCTTGGGGACCTAGAATGTTGGTTGGCATCAGAACTAATGTAGTTGAAGCACCAAATAAGATGGGACCTGGGACCTGGGACCTGAGACCAGAAAATGCCCTACTCTTCATCTCGATTGACCCATTCCCAAAAGCACATGCCGACCTAACATATCATATTTTGATTGCTGCCAACTTATTAATAGCCAGAGGGTGGAAACAACAACAGCCACCGGAGAGATCTAGCCTTCTCCAACAGATCTCCCTAAACCTAGCATATGAAACAAAAACCTGCCAGAGGCTACACCCCCCCACACCACATAGTGGAAGCCAGGAACATATGGGAGGCGTATCTGAGGAAGGAGGAGGAGGGGGTCGTGTTAGAACAATAACATATCACATATATATATGGATGAATAGTACCACTCCTAAGACCTAAGTGCTCTGACGCAGAGAGACAACGACTCCAAACACCATGGTACAACAGCCAACATTGAGGTATACCAAGCTGAGGTTAAACAATCTACAGGGCATAACGGAACAAACACCCACATTGTACATAGTTAAGTAGTTAGATAAGGGAATAGACCCGGTGACCGCACACAGCGTGCTAACTAAGAAGGAGACAAAGGGAGATGAGGGGCTTCCGACGTCTATTTCCCCCGTTCTTCTTCCCCTACCGTAGCCTGTCCCCAGGTTCCCCCCTTCCCATACCCCGGACCAAACCCAGGTTTAGGAGAGAAAGACAACCCTGACATGGTACTAGACCGAAGGCACAAGGGCAGCGGAAAAACTCCCACGAGAATGAATAACCAGTTTGCTCTTGAATGTATAAGATGTGAATAAGATCGATGTACCTTAACTGCTTACCCTCCCTTTTTTCCTTTCTGTATCCCGAACAAGTTCTCTGATAAAATAAAAATTGTCAGATTCAAGTTCTTGTGCCCCACAGTTCAAATTAACATTCAAATGACAATTCATGACAGATCACACAAGTGAATAGCCCTGCCAACGTCGTCTCAGAATTTTTTTGTTATCTAAGAAGAAATAGAAATGCAAGAGCAGAATAGAGACTGTTCCCCGTCCTCAAAGCCCCTGATACACACTGACACAGAGCAGAATTCACGTTGTTTCTATGATGTGCATAACATGTTCTTGTAAATGTTTGTTACATTTTTCCTGGAATTGTAATTTTGGAATCTGAATAAAGATAGTCAAATCCCTGATACACACTGACATAGAGCAGAATAGGGACTGTTCCCCCTACATAGGGTCACTATGTGCCTTTTTTTTTGGTTTGGTTTTTGAAGCCACAGTGCAGCACCCGAGGGCCTAAAAATTAGGCATGTACACATGCCTGAAAAATTCGGTATTGTTGCAGCCGCTGCTGTAGCAGCGGCCAGAAAAATTGATGTTTGTTTCACAGGCAGAAAGTGCCCTAAAGCATGGCGGCTTGAACCCTAGTTGGTGGCGGATAAGTCACGCAAGTCAACCGGCATTCAGAGCTAAAATACAGCAGCGTGTGGACCATTTTTAGCCCAAGGCAGCTCATCTCATCAGGCCTTTTTTAATTGAATGTATCGCCCAGTGTCAGTCCCTTCGGGATCCATCCCTCAATTATCTTAATAAAGGTGAGGTAATCTAGACTTTTTTGACCTAGGCGACTTCTCTTCTCAGTGACAATACCTCCTGCAGCACTGAAGGTCCTTTCTGACAGGACACTTGAAGCGGGGCAGGCCAGAAGTTCTATCGCAAATTGGGATAGCTCAGGCCACAGGTCAAGCCTGCACACCCAGTAGTCAAGGGGTTCATCGCTCCTCAGTGTCGATATCTGCAGTTAAGGCGAGGTAGTCTGCTACCTGTCGGTCGAGTCGCTCTCTGAGGGTGGATCCCGAAGGACTGTGGCGATGCGTAGGACTTAAAAAGGTCCGCATGTCCTCCATCAACAACACGTCTTTAAAGCGTCCTATCCTTGCCGGCGTGGTCGTGGGAGGAGGAGGATGACTTCCACCTCTCCCCCTGTTAGATTCCCGTTGTGCCATCACCCATCACCCATATGACCTAGGACATACTTGAAAACAAGAGAAATCTCAATGTATCTTTCCTGGTAAAATATTTTATAAATAAATAAAATATACGCTGTGTAAAGCATACTTTTTAATTTATTTTGCAAATGCTGCATCCTTTCCGACTTGTAATTCGGTAACATTTCCGCCACTTTCTGCTTATACCGGGGGGCTAGTAGCGTGGACACCCAGTACAGGTCGTTCTCCTTCAGCCTTTTTATACGAGGGTCCCTCAACAGGCACGACAGCATGAAAGACCCCATTTGCACAAGGTTGGATGCCGAGCTACTCACTGATGTCAATGAAGGTATGTTCTTTCCCCCAGCCACGTACAACACCACGGGTACCAGATAGGTGACAACGAGCACCCTGGGATGCCTGTTGTGGTTGGTCTTGCTCCTCCTCCTCCTCAAAGCCACATTCCTCCTCTGACTCCTCTTCCTCACAATCCTCTTCCAGCATTGCCGCAGGTCCAGCAAGCGATGCTGATAAGGCTGTTTCTGGTGGTGATGGTGACCACAACTCTTCCTCTTCCTCTTCACACTCATCTACGGCCTGATCCAGCACTCTTCGCAGGGCACACTCCAGGAAGAAAACAAATGGTATGATGTCGCTGATGGTGCCTTCGGGGCGACTGACTAAATTTGTCACCTCCTCATAAGGACGCATGAGCCTACAGGCATTGCGCATGAGCATCCAGTAACGTGGCAAAAAAATTCCCAGCTCCCCAGAGGCTGTCCTAGCACCCCGGTCATACAAATATTCATATTTTTCTTGTTGGAGCAGGCGGTCGAACGTTAGGAGTGTTGAATTCCAACGTGTCGTGCTGTCGCAAATCAAGCGCCTCATTGGCATGTTGTTTCGCCGCTGGATATCGGCAAAGTGAGCCATGGCCGTGTAGGAACGCCTGAAATGGCCACACACCTTCCTGGCCTGCTTCAGGACGTCCTGTAAGCCTGTGTACTTATGCACAAAGCATTGTACGATCAGATTACACACATGTGCCATGCACGGCACATGTGTCAACTTGCCCAACTTCAATGCCGCTAACAAATTTGTTCCATTGTCACAAACCACTTTGCCGATATCCAGTCGCTGCGGAGTCAGCCACTTTTCCACCTGTGCATTCAGGGCAGACAGGAGTGCTTGTCCGGTGTGACTCTCTGCTTTCAAGCAAGTCAAACCCAAGAAGGCGTGACACTGCCGTATCCGGGATGTGGAATAGTACCTGGGGAGCTGGGGGGGTGCCGTTGATGTGGAGCAAGACGCAGCAGCAGAAGAGGACTCAGCCGAGGAGGTTATGGAAGAGGATGGAGTAGGAGGAGTAGAGGAGGTGGCAGCAGGACTGCCTGCAAGTCGTGGCGGTGTCACCAACTCCTCTGCAGAGCCATGCATTCCATGCTTGGCAGCAGTCAGCAGGTTTACCCAATGCGCAGTGTAGGTGATATACCTGCCCTGACATGCTTTGCAGACAAGGTATCAGTGGTCAGATGGACCCTTGCCCCAACACTGTGTGCCAGACATGCCATTACTTCCTTTTGCACAATCGAGTACAGGTTGGGGATTGCCTTTTGTGAAAAGAAAATTCGTCCGGGTACCTTCCACTGCGGTGTCCCAATAGCTAAAAATTTTTTGAACGCCTCAGACTCCACCAGCTTGTATGGTAAAAGCTGGCGGGCTAATAGTTCGGACAAGCCAGCTGTCAGACGCTGGGCAAGGGGGTGACTTTCTGACATTGGCTTCTTACGCTCAAACATGTCCTTGACAGACACATGACTGTGGGCAGATGAGCGGGAACTGCTCAAGGCGGGAGACGGAGTGGCGGATGGTTGAGAGGGGGCAAGGAGGACAGCAGTGGTTGACGTGGCTGAAGATGCTGGACCAGGAGGAGGATGGCGGCTTAGAGTAGGCGTGCTGCTTGTACTCATGTGTTGATCCCATAGGCGTTTGTGATGTGAGATCATGTGCCTACGCAAAGCAGTTGTACCTAGGTGGGTGTTGGACTTCCCACGACTCAGCTTCTTTGGCACAGGTTGCAAATGGCATCGCTGTTGTCAGAGGCAGACACACAAAACAATTCCACACTGCTGAGCTCTGCAATGACGGCATTCTGGTGGTGGACACAGCATGCGTTGATTGGCGTGCTGTCGGGCTGACACCGGGTGCCGATGCATGCTGTCTGACTGTGCCACTAGCTCCTTGCGACGACCTCCCCCTGCTTCCAACTCGTCTCCTCCTCCTCCTCTCTGTCTCCTCATCTGAACTTTCGCCCTGTTCTTCTTCTTGCCGAGTGGGCACCCACGTGACATCCATGGACGCATCTTCATCATCAACCGCTTCACTTGTATCTGACAACTCAGCAAAGGAAGCAGCAGCGGGTACAACATCATCATCACACCGTACGTCCATGAGTGTAATGCTGCCTGCCTGAGACATATCCCTGTTATCTACATCCTCTGGCAATAATGGTTGCGCATCACTCATTTCTTCAAACGGATGTGTGAATAACTCCTCTGACATACCAAGTAAAGCGGCTGTGGTGCTAGTTTTGGTGGTGGCGGAAGGCGGGTGAGTGGTATCTTGAGAGGTGCCTGAAGCTAAGCTGGAGGAGGATGGTGCGTCAAGGTTCCGAGTTCTTTGTAAAAGCACGCTACAGAGACACCAGATATGAGTGGCAATGTGCACTGGCACAGGTCTGCAGAGCACAGGCTGTAGGCCTGACACAGCCGCTTGAAGGACACTGACTGGCTGCTATTAGCTTACACTGGAAACCTTTTTTTCTTTGTAAAAGCACGCTACAGAGACACCAGATATGAGTGGCAACTGTCAAAGTACGCTGGCAGGGTTCTGCAGGGCACACGCTGAAGGAGGCCTGACACCCAGACGCTTGCAGACAACTAACTGCTCTTCAATCTATTACAGTGAAAAACATTTTTTTTTTTTTTTAAATGTAAAGCTTAAGCTATTGTGACAACAGATATGAGTGGTGGCACTGACTGTGCAAATGGGCACAGCATCCAGCCTGACACAGAATCTGGCAGACAACTAACTGCTCTTCTATTACAGTGAAAAAATATATATTTTTTTAAAATGTAAAGCTTAAGCTATTGTGACAACAGATATGAGTGGTGGTACTGACTGTGCAAATGGGCACAGCATCCAGCCTGACACAGAAGCTGGCTGGCAGGCAACTGCAATTACATTACGCAGAAAAAAAAAAATAAAACAGACTGATGTTCTAGCCCTAAAAAGGGCTTTTTGGGGTGCTGTTCTTACAGCAGAGATCAGATGAGTCCTTCAGGACTGTAGTGGACACTGAATACCCTAGCCTAGCTATCAATTTCCCTATCTAATCAGCAGCAGCTACCCTTTCCCTCCTCTCACTAAGCATGCAGCTTCAGAATGAATCGAAAATGGATGCTGGGAGGGAGGTGGGAGGGTCTGCTAGGGAGGGTGTGCTGCTGATTGGCTGGAATGTGTCTGCTGACTGAGAGGCACAGGGTCAAAGTTTGCTCAATGATGACGAATAGGGGGCGGATCGAACCGCCCATTTGTTCGCCCGCGGTGGCGAACGCGAACACGCTATGTTCGCCAGGAACTATTCGCCAGCGAACAGTTCGGTACATCACTATTGATAAGCCTTCTATGTGCAACAGTGTCAAAAGCCTTACTGAAATCTAGGTAAGCAATGTCTACTGCACCACCCTGATCTATAATTTTAGTTACCCAATCAAAAAAATCAATAAGATTAGTTTGGCATGATCTCCCTGAAGTAAACCCATGTTGTCTCTGATCTTGAAATCCATGTGTTTTTAGATGTTCAACAATCCTATCCTTTAACATGGTTTCCATCACTTTCCCCACTACTGAAGTAAGGCTTACTGGCCTATAGTTGCCCGACTCCTCCCTATTACCTTTCTTGTGAATGGGCACAACATTCGCTAACTTCCAATCTTCTGGGACTACTCCTGTTATCAATGATTAAATAAATCTGTTAATGGTTTTGCTAGTACACCACTAAGCTCTTTTAATAGCTTTGGGTGTATTCCATCAGGTCCCATTGACTTATTTGTCTTTACTTTTGACAGTTGAAATAGAACCTCTTCCTCTGTAAACTCACGTGTAATAAATAACTAATTTATCCTTTTTCTTAACTGACGTCCCTCTCCTTCATTTTCATCTGTAAATACCGAACAAAAATATTCATTGAGGCAGTCCGCTAGACCTTTATCCTCTTCTACATACCTTCCTTCTTTTGTTTTTAATCTAACTAATCCTTGTTTTACTTTTCTTTTCTCATTTATGTATCTAAAAAAAGTTTTGTCCCCCTTTTTTACTGACTGTGCTATTTTCTCTTCTGTGTGTGATTTGGAAGCTCTTATAACCTGCTTAGCCTCTTTCTGCCTAATCTTATAGATCATTCTCTCCTCCTCACTCTGTTTTTTTTTTTATAATTACTAAATGCTAACTTTTTTTTTTTTTTTACTATTTTGGCCACATCTGCGGAGTACCACAGTGGTTTCTTGATTTTTTTTGCTTTTACTGACAAGCCTAATGCAATTTTCTGTTGCCTTCAGTAGTGCAACTTTTAAATAATCCCATTTCTCTTGGACGCCATTTAAATTGCTCCAGTCTGATAATGACTCCTTTACACATATTCTAATTTTAGAAAAGTCTGTTTTTCTAAAGTCTAAAACTTTTGTTTTTGTGTGGTGTGACTCAGTCACTGTTCTTATATTAAACCACACTGATTATCACTGGATCCTAAACATTCACCTACAGTAATATCGGATACCAAATCTCCATTTGTTAACACTAAATCTAGTATGGCCTCTTTACGAGTTGGCTCCTCAACGACTTGCTTTAGAGACAATCCCAGTAGGGAGTTTAGAATATGTGTGCTCCTGGCACAAGCAGCTATTTTTGTTTTCCAATCACATCAGGAAGATTAAAGTCACCCATGATAATAACTTCCCCCTTCATTGTCATTTTAGCTATTTCCTCAACTAGTAGATTATCTAACTCTTCAAATTGTCCTGGGGCCCTATAAATCACACCTACACAAATTACTGTGTGATTACCAAATTCTAACGTAACCCAAACGGACTCTATGTTCACCTCACTAACTTTTATTAGGCTAGATTTTATGCTATCCTTCACATACAGGGCCACCCCTCCCCCTTTCCTGCCTTCCCTGTCTTTTCTATATAAAGAGTACCCTGGTATTGCGATGTCCCAGTCATTTTTCTCATTATACCATGTCTCAGTAACAGCGACTAAATCTACACTCAGTTGCCATTATTGCCACAAGTTCATGGATCTTATTCCCTAAACTGCGAGCATTTGTAGACATGACTCTAAGCTTATCATTTTTTAACACACTTGCTACAGGCACCTTCTGTCCTTGTTTTGGGGGACAATTGGATTGATGTTTTATCACCCTTTTGCCCCCCCCCCCCTCCTAGTTTAAATACATCTTAGCAAAACCTCTGAACTGCTCACTGAGAACATTTGTTCCCTTTTGAGAAAGATGCAAACCATCTTTTGTATACAGTTTATTTCCATTCCAAACAGAGCTACCATGAGAAATAAAGCCAAATCCTTGCTCCCGACACCATTCACCAAGCCACAAGTTAAAGTCCCTAATACGCATCCACCTGTCGTTCTGAGTGTTATGCCCAGGCAGAACTTCAGAGAATGACAGTGTGGAAGCAACCTGCCGTATATCATTAGCAAAAACACTAAAAACTTCCTTAACCTCTGAAACCTCATTGCAAGCCATATATGTATATATATAAAAATTCTACCTGTATGCTTAAGTAATATTTTAACATAATTATGTGATTTAATTAATTAAAATTTGATTGACGTGCCTGACAACCCAGGCAGCAAGTGCAGAGAATTAAATTCGCACACGCTATATTTAACCCTGTAACTTTCCAGGACACCATAAAAGAACCTGTACATGGGGAGTACTGTTTTACTCGGGAGACTTCGCTGAACACATATATTCGTGTTTCAAAATGATAAATTGTATTACAATGATGATCGTTCTTTTTGTAGTTCGCTCTTTATGCCACCGTGTACATGAGCAATAAAGTTTATTTGCGTTCCTCCGTGGTTGCGCGTGCGCATATTAGCCACGCAGGCGTCATGACGTATGACGTTGTGCACGGTGACGTATGGACGCACGCCCAATCACGGAAGTGGACAGACGGACCGGCTGACTTAAAAGAAAGAAGATGGAGGAAGATTGAAGAAGCTCCTGAGGAAGTCTGACGACGAAACGCGTTGAGCATTGAAACATTGACGACCCTTTGGGACCCTGCATCGTGGTATCAGCGGTTTTATTGTTTATATATGCTGATTATTTTCCTTTTTTTTTCTTGGGCTATATGTTATGGACTCGGTGCATTTTTGGTACTAGTATCTTGTACCTTATACTTGCACTGCACTTTGCACTTTTAAAATCTGCACCTTATTTGCCCAGTTCAGCATTATGTATTAGTGAGCTGCTATACCTATGGGTTCCTGTCTAATATAATTTGAGCACTTGTTATTGTGCTATTATTTTTATCTACTTCTGTATTAATAAATTACTATTTTAACCAGTATATTCATTATATGGTTCTTCCCCCCACATATACCTATTTAGTGACTGTGGCGCCCTGTTAATCTGTATATATATTTTGCTCATTATTGGATTTGGAGTGTCCAATCTACAGAGGCTAGCCTGCACTTGGTTTACATTTAATTTTCTTTCCCACTCACCCACCTTTCTATCTTCTTGTTTGTATATTTAGTAAAAGTGAAGTTTTTTGCATTTTTCACACACGAACGGCACTTTTACTGACGATATTATTGTTGTAATATGTTTTACTATTTTGAAACACTTATGTTTGTGTTCAGTGAAGTCTCCCAAGTATAACAGTACTTGTGGTGTTTTGGAAAGTTAGAGAGTCAAATATAAGGCTTGCATTTCATTTTTTTTACATTGAAATTTGCCAGATTGGTTACGTTGCATTTGAGACCGTATGGTAGTCCAGCAATGAGAATTACCCCCATGATTGCATACCATTTGAGAAAGTAGACAACCCAAGGTATTGCAAATGGGATATGTCCAGTCATTTTTAGTAGCCACTTAGTCACAAGCACTGGCCAAATATTAGTTTTTTGCTTTTTTCACACAAAAATAAATATGAGCTAACTTTGGCCAGTGTTTGTGACTAAGTGGCTACTATAAACACTTGGGTACTGTTGTACTCGTGAGACTTTGATGAATCAAAATATGTATTTTTTTCTGCAGTTAAACGGTATTATGACATTTACAGCTAAAATATCTACAAAAAAACTTTTACATCTTAATTTCTCACAGTTTTTTAAATTTTATTCATAACAAATTATGTTTCAAATATGAATAGTTAATAAGAAATTAAAGCCCAGTTTCTCATGAACAAAATGATATATAAGTGTGGGTGCACTTAATATAAAAGAGGTGAATTACGGTTGAACAGACATATAGCGCAAATACCAGTTTTTGTTTACATTATGCTTTGATCAGAACGTGTACTATTGACTCTGTCCTGAAGGGGTTAAGTGAATGTGATTGAAAAGAATTTGCTATGTAGATTATTATATTTAATATCTAGGGAAAACAGTTTAGTAAATAGAATCCTGTCATGGTATGTTTGTAATATGAGTTTGTCCCTATAAAACTGGACAGTACTGGCCACTATTTATATAGGATTGATGGCGCTCACACTTTATCTTGACAAAGTCCACCAGAATAGGTGAAACACGTAGAAAATAAGTGTAGCTGCTCGTTGCGGAGCTTGGAGTCTGTTAATAGATAAGTCAGTGGTATGGAATCCCAGTGTTTTTCCAGTTTAATACACACATCTCTGGATGCCCACTGCTGGATAGTGCACTCAGGGGAAGTGAGCGAACTGAAGGAAATTCCAGGAAAGACTTCTAACATACTGGGCGTAATTAGTGAGCCTTATAGATAAGAGTCACTAACTATCAAATATTGTAAGAATTTTTAATTGTGTTTTTGTTTTGTGTGGGTCTTTGCAAGCTTTTTTTAGACCCCTATTTTTTTTAGAAAAACCCCTATTTTTGGAAAGTACAGATATTATTACTTAGAAATAGTGATGTCGCGGATGCAACATTTTCGGTTTGCGAAATGCGAACGCGAATTTCAGCAAATGTTCGCGAACCGCCATAGACTTCAATGGGCAGGTGAATTTTAAAACCCACAGGGACTCTTTCTGGCCATAATAGTGATTGAAGAGGGGGGGGGGAGACCTACTCTCCTCCCACCCCCCGGCCCCCACCCCTGTGCAGCGGGTGGGGGCCATAAAGATAATGAGGGGGGGGACCTACTGTCCTCCCCCCAGTCCCCCACCCCTGTACGGTGGGTGGGGGCCATAATGATAATGAGGGGGGGACCTACTGTCCTCCCCCTCTCCGGCCCCTACCCCTGTGCGGCGGGTGGGGGCCATAATGATAATGAAGGGGGGGACCTACTATCTCCCTACCTACCCCCTTCACCCTAAAAATAATGAGGGGGGAACTTTAACTTAGAACCTGTAAAAAAAAAAAAACTTACCATTCAATGTTTTCTTTCTTCTAAAATCTTCTTTTTTCAACCCCCAAAAAGGCCAAATAAAAAACCATAATAACCAACGCAATTAGAAAAAAAAAAAAAAAAAATGAGCGCAAAAAATAATAATCCTTCTTCACCCATGGAGGGCTCCGCGCAGTCTGAGCTCTGCAGGGCGGGGGAAGGCTTATAAAACCTTGCCACGCCCTGCAATTAGGCTAAGAACACTCTGATTGGCTGGTTTAAGCAAATCAGAGTGCTCTTTGTCATTTTACACAGCGTGGGAAAATTCCAAAGAACTTTCCTACGCTGTGTAAAATGACACAGAGCACTGTGATTGGATGGATTTCAAGCCATCCAATCACAGTGCTCTGTGTCATTTTACACAGCGTGTGAACGTTCTTTGGAATTTTCCCACGCTGTGTAAAATGACAAAGAGCACTCTGATTGGCTTAAACCAGCCAATCAGTGTTCTTAGCCTAATTGCAGGGCGTGGCAAGGCTTTATAAGCATTCCCCCGCCCTGCAGAGCTCAGTCTGCGCGGAGCCCTCCATGGGTGAAGAAGGATTATTATTTTTTGCGCTCATTTTTTTTTTTTTTCTAATTGCGTTGGTTATTATGGTTTTTTATTTGGCCTTTTTGGGGGTTGAAAAAAGAAGATTTTAGAAGAAAGAAAACATTGAATGGTAAGTTTTTTTTTTTTTTACAGGTTCTAAGTTAAAGTTCCCCCCTCATTATTTTTAGGGTGAGGGGGGTAGGTAGGGGGATATTTTTTTGGGGGGGGCAGGAGGGGGTGACTAGGGTCCCCCCATTAGTATTTATGGCCCCCACCCACCGCGCAGGGGTGGGGGCCAGGGGGAGGACAGTAGGTCCCCTCCTCATTATTTTTATGGCCCCCACCCACCGCGCAGGGGTGGGGGCGGGGGGGAGTACAGTAGGTCCCCCCTAATTATTTGTATGGCCCAGGGGTGGGGGGGAAAGGACAGTAGGTCCCCCTTCATTATTTTTAAGGCCCCCGCCCACCGCACAGGGGTGGGGGTGGGGGGGAGGACAGTAGGTCCCCCCATTGTGATTTATGGCCCCACCCACTGCGCAGGGGTGGGGGCCGGGGGGGAGGACAGTAGGTCCCCCCTCATTATTTTTATGGCCCCCCGCACACCGCGCAGGGGTGGGGGTGGGGGGGAGGACAGTAGGTCCCCCCTCATTATTTTTATGGCCCCCACCCACTGCACAGGGGTGGGGGGTGGAGGACAGTAGGTCCCCCCTCATTATTTTATGGCCCCCACCAAACGCTCACGGGTGGGGACAGGGGGGGGAGGACAGTAGGTCCCCCCATTGTGATTTATGGCCCCCACCGTGACTCTATGTAGGGGCAACAGTTCCTATTTTGCTCTGTGTCAGTGTGTATCAGGGTCCCTGAGGACAGCTGTCAATCCATACCTGCCAAGTGACTCTATGCAGAAGGAACAGTCCCTATTCTGCTCTGTGTCAGTGTGTATCAGGGAATATTCCCCTATGTAACAATGTTTGGCATTTAGAATTAAAAAAATAATTAAAAAAATGGTTGCAGCTTCCGAATGAATCTAAAATGGATGCTGTCCAGTAGGTGGGAGGGTCTGCTAGGGAGGGTGTGCTGCTGATTGGCTGGAATGTGTCTGCTGACTGTGAGGTACAGGGTCAAAGTTTACTCAATGATAAAGAATAGGGGGTGGACCAAACAAGCTATGTTCGCCAGGAACTATTCGCCAGCGAACCGTCCGGGACATCACTACTTAGAAATCATGATATAGATTTGCACTTAAAAACTAAAATAATTTTGTTGCAAAATGTGCCAGATGAAGATGGAAATTGTATCCTTAAAAGTAATACTGAGCGAGCATACATTGTATAAATTGATGTAACTTTTATATTGGCACATGTTACTTTTTAAGCTCAGCCAGTAGTTTAGTAGATTATTTTGTCAATTGTAGCATTTAGAGGAAGTACTTATTTCTGATTATGGTAGCTTTTTATAACTATATATTTACGGTATATTTTTTGCTACCATTTGTTTTGTGTTTGATCAAAATTAAGATGTTATGGTGCCAGGAGGTCCCTTGCACTTGCTTACCTTTTCTCAAATAGTTTAACTTCAAATGATGTATTCCAGTGCTGGATCTCTCTGCCCCTCTATCCTTCCACTTGCTCAAATTGTGTAAACTGGAATGCTCAGGCAGCTTTTAGCAGTGGCACTGCTTATTGGTGGAGAAAGGTCAGCTGGTGTATATTTGCATATTCTGGTAAATTTGCACATTATGGCTTATGCAGGCAGAATACATTACCCGTCAATGTTTTTTATACCTTAATTTGCATAGTTATATTTTATTGTGTTATGTGATTGCCTATATGATTCCCTGTATGATTATGTTTTATGTATTTGATTGAGTGAGTTGCCATAAGTGTAATGTAATGTGGATAGAAGCTAGTTCTGAGTTTTCAGACTTGCTTTCTGGCTGCAGTATTCCCTGGCACTGATGACCTATGAGAGGGGTCTTTTGCAGAGTTTGTTGTTCCTCCTGAAGAGGGTCGTGGAAGCCTCTTCACATATACCAACATTGGTCTAAATCCTTGTCCTGTGAGCCACAAGTGCCATTATACAGGTGGTGTCCAGATAGACATGTCAAGAGAGATGGGTCAATACCTGTCTGAGAGAAGGAGAACAAGTAGAAGTTGATACCTGCCTTCTACGGACCAGCTCCAGTGGGTAGATTGGTGAGTTCTTACTGAAATTGGCGGCCAACTTGAGGGGACATCCTGCTCCAGTTACCTTAAAAGGTCCTGTCCTCAACCCACTACCTGTACCCATCTACTGCAACAGACTCCGTTCATGGAAATTCCCTACTCAGACCAGCATTCTGGGGGGAGATAGTCACTGACTTATCCCTAGTCTTAGTGGCAATCACTTCTGGAGGGTGCTCCACGGGTTCGTATCATCACAGACAGGACCAATAACTTTAGTGGTCCTTTAACTAAGTGGTTTTAGAGAAAAGTCAAGATTTTAAAGTCTGATATTTTTTTTTTTTTTTAAATTTGGGTTTCATCTTCTCCCACTAAACACACAAACTTAAAGGAAGACTCTATGAGAAAAAGAAGACAGAACATTTTTGTATGAGCTGTGCTCCTTAAACAATTGATTACTGTCCCTTGTTGTTTTAAATTTATTAAAACACAATTAGCTGGGTTATTCCATTGAGGATGCATGGTATAATGCATGGTATATGCCATGTTCCACTAATCCAATGTTTTTTTTATAGAAAATTGTAGGACGTTCACAGCATCTGGCATTTACATACTGATGCTACTAATTGAATCGATATTCCCTAGTGGTTGTCTGTATGACAGTCCCTACTATGAGTGGGAATTTTTAAATATAAATAGCTCTGTTTCTCAGAATACGTTTTATTTCCAAGGCTGCAGAAGTAGCATCAAGACCCTTAATTCCTCCACCCCTCAAAAAAAAAAAAAAACAGGTTAAGGTTAAGCTCTTTTCAAAAATTGCTTATTTTAATAAGAAACATTTTAGGTCACTTTAAGGGATTCTGTCTGACAGAGATGTATAATTAATTTTTTAAACAAATATGCCTGCGATCCTTAGATTGCTGGAACAGCAGTAAACAAGCTAACTGACATTTTGAGCAACATTTTGAGCAAAATTATTGCTACTCTTCATTAATGATCACCAGAATTCTTGGTATAATATCTTGTGGTAGTTATCGCATAATCATGCAGCCCATGCTTCTATTAAACACAAACCTCTAATTTTTTGTTACTATGTGCTTATTGGAGTCTTCACTGCCAGGGTATGCCAGCTCTTGTTTAGGAGGTGTTAAATCTCCACTTCTTTTGGGTCTAACTTCAGACTACTGTAAAGAAGAGATTGGAGTTTTAGAGATTGCATGTATGGTTGCTCCCTCATACCTCAACATCTGAGGAAAGGGATTTAGGGGTGATTATTTCTGATGACTTAAAGGTAGGCAGACAATATAATAGAGCAGCAGGAAATGCTAGCAGAATGCTTGGTTGTATAGGGAGAGGTATTAGCAGTAGAAAGAGGGAAGTGCTCATGCCATTGTACAGAACACTGTTGAGACCTCACTTGGAGTATTGTACGCAGGGGCGGACTGAGAACCCTCAGGGCCCACGGGCAAAATAAATCAAGGGCCCCCTGACAGGCCCCACCCATGCTCCGCAGCAAGCCCCATCCTTGTTCCGCCTCCAGCCACACCCTACACAATCTTTAGACACAAGGAACAAAGGTGCAATAATCCCCTCGAGGCCCCAGTAGATACTACAATTGAGGGCTAATGGGCCATGGAGGGGGGTCTTTCTAGCAGCGGCTATCTCAGTGTCCTTTAGAGAGTGTGTTAGAAATAATCCCCTATAGGCCCCATTAGAGACTACAATGGAGTCTAATAGGCTTGGAAGGGGGTCTTTCTAGCAGAGGCCATCTCAGCGTCCATTAGATAGCCTCTGCTGGAAACAGTCGCCTCCAGGCCCCAGTAGAGACTGCAATTGAGGGCTAATGGGCCATGGAGGGGAAGGTCTTTCTAGCAGAGGCTATCTCAGTGTCCTTTAGAGAGTGTTACCAGAGTGTTGGAGAGAACCCCCTCCAGGCCCCATTAGAGACTACAATGGAGTCTAATGGGGGCCTGGAGGGGGTTCTCTCCAACACTCTGGTTCCTATTTACAATATAGCAACACAACATAGCTTGCTGATACCTAGGCCAAGTTGGCTCCTCGTACCTTAATTACTGTTGCTGGCTGGCAGTCTGTGGGCTTGCTGGAAGGCTGTGGGCTTGCTGGCTGCGGCTGGCAGGCTGTGGCTTCCTGGCAGGCTGTGGGCTTGCTGGCTACTGTCGGCAGGCTGTGGGCTTGCTGGCTACTGTCGGCAGGCTGTGGGCTTGCTGGCTGGGGCTGGAAGGCTGTGGCTTGCTGGCTGCGGCTGGCAGGCTGTGGGCTTGCTGGCTGAAAGCCTGTGGCTTGCTGTAGGTCTGTGGGCTGGCTACTGGCCTGTGGCTGGCTGCTGGCCTGGCTGGCCTGTGGGCTGGCTAACTGGTGGCCTGTGGGCTGGCTGGCTACTGGCCTGTGGGCTGGCTGCTGGGATATGGGGCTTTAGTAGGGTATAGGAGCAGTGGTGCAATGTGCGAGGGGTGCAGTGTGTGTAAAAGGTTCAGTGTGTGTGTGTGTGTGTGTATGGGGGGTGTAGTGTGTGAATTTGTAGGGTGTGTGTGGCAATGTTAGTATGGGGGGCTGTGTATGGGGGTTTGTGTGTGTATGGGTGGACAGTGTGTGTGTGTGAGGCAATGTGTGTAAATGTATATGGTGTGTATGGGGGCAGTGTGTGTGTGGGGGGGCAGTGTGTGAATGTGTATGGTGTGTGTGTGGGGGCAGTGAGTGAATGTGTATGGTGTGTGTGTATGGGGCTAGAGTTCACTCTCACTACTGCGACCACCAGGAATCCCTGGTGGTCGCAGTGTTGAGAGTGAACTCTAGCCCGTAGCTCCAGGGCTAGAGTTCACTCTCGAGAAAGCTGGAGCGTTGCCGTGGTAACCGCGGCAACGCTCTGTGCTCACGTGAGAAGGACCCAGAGGAGCTGCAGGCTAAGCTCCTGGGTCCTCTCTTCCTCCCTCCCCTGCCGGCTGCCTGCACGGTGTCTGAAGACCGGGAGAGAGATCGGCCGGGGGTATCCACCAATGATATATACAGCCCCTCTGTTTGCCTTTTTGTCTCGCCCAGTCCCTCTGTATGTTTCTTTCTCCCCCTCACTGCTCCTCTGTGTCCATGTCTTCCCTCTCCTTCCCAGTCTCTATTCCCCCTCTGCCTCTTTCTCCCCCTCCCCTTGTGTGTGTTTCTCTCCTTTCTCCCTGTGTCTCTCGCCCCTCTGTCTCTTTCTCCCCCCTGTCCCTGTGTCTCTCTCTACCCCACATCTCTCTTCCCCTCTGTCTCTTTCTCCCCCTCCACCATCTCTCTATTCCCCCTCTTTCTCCCCCTGTGTCTCACTCTTCCCCCGTCTCTTTCTCCCTCCTTTCCCTGTGTCACTCAATCCCCCCTCTGCCTCTTTCTCCCCCTCCCCTTGTGTGTGTCTCTCCTTTCTCCCTGTGTCTCTCGTCCCCTCTGTCTCTTTCTCCCCCCTTTCCCTGTGTCTCTCTCTACCCCATATCTCTCTTCCCCTCTGTCTCTTTCTCCCCCTCCACCATCTCTCTATTCCCCCTCTTTCACCCCCTGTGTCTCACTCTTCCCCGTCTCTTTCTCCCTCCTTTCCCTGTGTCACTCTCTCCCCACCCCCCTCTGTCTCTTTCCTTCCCCTCCCCCTGTGTCTCTCTATTTTCCCACTGTCTCTTTCTTCCCTCTTCCCTCTCTATTTTATTTTCCCCCCTCCAATTTACCGACAGAAGACAGAGGGGGCCGGCCGGGTACATGCTGGAGCCGCCGGGCTCGCCGGTCCGGCGGCACTGCTGTCCTGTCAGTAACGCTGAGGACGGAAGGAGGGAGGAGCATGTCTCTCTCTCATGCTCCTTTGCGGTTCCCACATCCTGTGCTGGGAATTGTGGGAACTGCAAAGGAGCATGAGAGGGAGACATGCTCCTCCCTCCTTCCGTCCTCAGCGTTACTGACAGGACAGCAGTGCCGCCGGACCGGCGAGGCTGCCACCCAGTCCGGCGGATCCAGCATGTACCCTAGCCGGCCCCCTCAGTGTGCCACCGGACCCGCCACCCGGTGGCACCTACCACAGACCCCAGATGCCGCGGCCACGGTGGGGCAATCCTGCCCTGCCGCCGGGCCCCCTGATGGCAGCACTGGCGGCGGGCCCCCCTCCCGGCCGGGCCTTCGGACCATGTCCGAAGTGCCCGACCGGACAGTCCGCCCCTGATTGTACGCAGTACTGGAGACCGTATCTCCAGAAGGATATTGATACCTTAGAGAGAGTTCAGAGAAAGGCTACTAAACTGGTTCATGGATTGCAGGATAAAACTTACCAGGAAAGGTTAAAGGATCTTAACATGTATAGCTTGGAGGAAAGACGAGACAGGGGAGATATGATAGAAACATTACAATACATAAAGGGAATCAACACAGTAAAGGAGGAGACTATATTTAAAAGAAGAAAAACTACCACAACAAGAGGACATAGTATTAAATTAGAGGGACAGAGGTTTAAAAATAATATCAGGAAGTATTACTTTACTGAGAGGGTAGTGGATGCATGGAATAGCCTTCCAGCTGAAGTGGTAGAGGTTAACACAGTAAAGGAGTTTAAGCATGCGTGGGAAAGGCATAAGGCTATCCTAACTATAAGATAAGGCCAGGGACTAATGAAAGTATTTAGAAAATTGGGCAGACTAGATGGGCCGAATGGTTCTTATCTGCCGTCAGATTCTATGTTTCTATGTTTCATTGTGTCCATTCCATGTCAAATCAAGATCCTCAACCACATATTCTTTTATATGCAGGGGAACTCACAATGTGACAGGGGCCCGATCCAGTGCAATATTTAAGAGTACCTCAGCATTGTGACTGCACTGCCGGTGCGGCCACCAGGTGCTCCTGCCAGGGCCGGATTAACATAGGGGCTGATGGAGCTGCAGCTCCAGGCCCAAGCCCATGGAATAGGCTAGTGATGTACCGAACGGTTCGCTGGCAAATAGTTCCTGGCGAACATAGCGTGTTCGCGTTCGCCACGGCGGTCGAACACATGCGCGGTTCGATCCGCCCCCTATTCTTCATCATTGAGTAAACTTTGACCCTGTGCCTCACAGTCAGCAGACACATTCCAGCCAATCAGCAGCACCCCCTCCCTAGCAGACCCTCCCACCTCCTGGACAGCATCCATTTTAGATTAATTTGGAAGCTGCATACATTTCATTTATTTATTTATTTATTTTTTAAATTCTTTATTTTTGTAGTGCATGGAGGTATAACAAATGAGCATGTGGTACCCCAACAGCATTCCTTATGCTTTTCAAGTAACAATTGTAACAATAGGGTATATGTTAATACCCTAGTCTGCGCGGAGCCCTCCATGGGTGAAGATGGATTAATTTTTTTTTTTGCGCTCGGGTTTTTTATTTTATTTTTAAGTTCGACGGGTATGATGGCTTTTTATTTGGCCTTTTTGGGGGCTGAAAAATGAAGATTTTAGAAAAAAGAAGACGTTGAATAGTAACAGGGGAGGGCTGGCAGCCTTTGGCCTGGGGGGCAAATCCAGTCAAGTGGCCCATTGCACCAAGAGGAGAGTAAAAACACCTTTCCCATGTGATTGAGAGGGGGGCAGGGGGAGCAGTCACCTAAACAGACACTCAATGACAAGCACACACACACTTGCTGATTTGGCGCTGTCAGGATCGGGACAGGGATCCAACACGCAGAGTACAAACAGTAGCCAGATACGTATACCGGACCTTAGAATGGCCGGACTAACGTAAGTAGTACAGTATAGAATGGTCAAAGACAAGCCGAGGTCGAGGGTAACAGAAGACAGGTAAGCGAGAGACAAGCCGAATCAAGGGTAACAGAGATAAGCAGAGTAAGGTAAACAAGCCGGGTCAAAACCAAAAGGGATAATAGAATACACAAGCACTGAGTGACTAGAACAAGCTAGAACCACGACAGGGCAATGAGCTAATGAAAGAAGCTCTGTTAAATACCCTGTTCAGAGCAGTAACCACGCCTCCGAGGCGTCCTGATTGGTCCTGCAGCAATTGACTGACAGGTCGTTCCAGGGGAGAGTCCTGATGACTACTTCCTGCCTAGATGCTGTAAAAGGCAGTCACTCCCTCGCCGCCGGCCTAGCATGACCGGATAGACCGCGGGGAAGGGAGCCATCAGACCGTCTGGATGGAGGAACAGCTAAGTCTCTACCTCTTTCGGAGGTAGAGACCACAGGTACCCTGACAGTACCCCCCCTCTCAGATACGCCCACCGGGCGGAATGAACCGGGACGAGATGGGAAGCGAGAGTGATACGCCCTGCGGAGACTGGGAGCATGAACATCCTCCTGAGGTACCCAACTCCTCTCCTCAGGACCATATCCCTTCCAATCAACCAGATATTGTACTCTCCCCCGGGAGATTCGAGAATCAATAATAGAGTTAACCTCATACTCCTCCTGACCCTCCACCTGAACGGAGCGAGGAGGGGCTATTGTGGAGGAAAATCTGTTACATATGAGTGGTTTCAGCAATGAAACGTGAAACGAGTTCGGGATGCGTAAGGTATTAGGAAGAGCTAAACGATACGCAACTGGATTGATACGGGTCAGCACCCTGTAGGGTCCAATATAACGAGGAGCGAACTTCATGGAGGGCACTTTTAAACGGATGTTCCTCGTGCTCAACCATACCCTATCACCTGGAACAAAGACCGGAGCCGCCCTTCTACGTTTATCAGCGTGTTTCTTGACCAACATAGAGTTGTGCACAAGGATTTGTCGAGTTTGATCCCACAACTTCCTCAAATTGGCAACATGAACATCAATCGACGGCACCCCCTGGGAAGGAGAATCCGAAGGAAGAATAGACGGATGAAAACCATAATTCATGAAGAAGGGGCTTGAATGAGTAGAATCGCAAACGAGATTGTTGTGTGCAAACTCCGCCCAAGGAATCAAACCGACCCAATCATCCTGGTGTTCAGAAACAAAGCATCGTAAATATTGTTCAATTTTCTGGTTGGTACGTTCAGCAGCTCCGTTAGACTGAGGATGATAGGCAGAAGAAAAGTTTAATTTAATACCAAGTTGAGAGCAGAAGGACCTCCAAAAGCGGGAAACAAATTGGGAGCCTCTGTCCGATACAATTTGAGAGGGTATCCCATGTAGGCGAAAAATCTCCTTAGCGAATATCTCTGCCAATTCGGGAGAAGACGGGAGTTTAGGCAGGGGAATGAAGTGTGCCATCTTAGTAAACCTGTCAACCACGGTGAGGATAACAGTCTGTCTTTTAGAGATAGGTAGATCGACAATAAAGTCCATGGCCAAACAGGACCATGGTTTTTCTGGAACCTCCAAGGGGTGCAGGAATCCACATGGAAGCGTATGGGGTTGTTTGGTTTTAGTACAAATTTCACATGCAGCGATGAACTCCTCAATATCCCTCTGTAAAGCAGGCCACCAGAAGTCCTTAGAGATCAACGCGTAAGTTTTGCGAATACCAGGATGTCCCGCCATCTTGCTATTATGTAAACACTGTAAAAGTTCCAGTTGAAGAGCAGGAGGAAGGAAATGACGGCCTGCAGGAGTCTGTTTAGGTGCTAGATGTTGCAACTTAATGATCTCGGCCAGTAATGGAGAATGAATCCTGAGATTCGTATTAGCAATGATATTGCATTTCGGAACTATAGAAGAAAGAACTGGTTCAGGTACAGTAGACGGTTCATATTGGCGAGATAATGCATCGGCTTTAGAGTTTTTAGAACCAGGTCTGTAAGTCAGTACATTATTGAAGTGAGTCAGGAATAAGGACCAACAAGCTTGTCTAGAGGATAAGCGCTTAGCCTCCCCAATATAGGACGTTTTTGTGGTCCGTCAAAATCGTAATAGGGTGTAGGGTCCCCTCCAACAAATGTCTCCACTCCTTTAAGGCTTTAATGACTGCTAACAGTTCCCTTTCCCCAATGTCATATCTGCTCTCAGGCCCAGAAAATTTCTTAGAGAAGAAACCACAAGGGTGTAACGGTTTATCCACCCCTAACCTTTGAGACAGAACAGCCCCAACTGCTGTCTCAGAGGCATCGACCTCAAGCAAGAAAGGCAGAGTCGTATCAGGATGGACTAGAATGGGAGCCGAGGCAAAAAGTTCCTTGAGAGTCTTGAAAGCACCAAGAGCTTCCTTAGACCAGAACTTAGTATCAGCCCCTTGTTTGGTCATATTGGTAATAGGCGCAATGATAGAGGAGTATCCTTTAATGAAGCGCCTATAGTAGTTGGAAAAACCAATAAACCTTTGGATAGCCTTGACTCCTTTGGGCAAGGGCCAGTCTAAAATAGATTGAAGTTTTACAGGATCCATTTTAAAACCTTCCCCAGAAATCACGTATCCAAGAAAGTCTACCTGAGACTGATCAAAACTGCACTTCTCCAATTTGCAATATAGACCATGTTGCAGCAGCTTGTGTAATACCTTTCTGACCTGTCTATGGTGAGTCTCAATCTCCTTAGAGTGTATTAGTATGTCGTCCAGGTAAACAATAACATAATCATGCTGAAACTCCCTAAGTACCTCATTAATCAAATCTTGAAATACTGCAGGAGCATTGCATAGTCCAAATGGCATAACAGTGTATTCGTAATGGCCATACCGGGTATTGAATGCCGTCATCCACTCGTGACCTTGCTGGATTCTCACCAAATTGTAAGCCCCTCTGAGATCTAACTTGGTGAAGATTTTGGATCCCTTCAGACGATCAAATAACTCGGTAATCAGTGGGATAGGATAGGCATTTCTGACAGTTATTTTATTCAAGCCTCGGTAATCGATACAAGGTCTCAGCGTGCCATCCTTCTTCTTAATGAAAAAGAACCCAGCCCCGGCCGGAGAAGAAGACCTCCTGATGAATCCCTTTTCTAAATTCTCCCGAATATACTCCTCTAGAACCGAGTTTTCCTGAACAGACAAAGGATATACATGGCCCCTCGGAGGCATTACCTTACAGTCAAATGACCTGTGTGGAGGCAAAGAATCGGCATTCTTCTTGTCAAACACTGCCCTTAAGTCTAGGTAAAGGTCTGGTATTTGTCTTTCTGTGGACTGAGTAGGATTCTCCGGTATGTTAATATTAGCTAATGGAGAAACCTTGCACAAACACCGATCCTGGCAGCCCTGGCCCCACGAGAGTATCTCTCCTAACTCCCAATCGATAATAGGGTTATGTTTTTTCAAACCATGGGTACCCCAGAACTATGGGAACGGAAGGAGACGAAATGAGCATAAGAGATAATTTCTCCACGTGTAGGATACCAACATTTAAATCAATGGGTATGGTCTCACGAAAGATAACAGGGTCTAGTAGTGGTCTACCATCTATGGCCTCAACGGCCAAAGGTGTCTCCGTTAGCTGGGATGGGAAATTGTTCTTACTAGCAAAGGCTTGGTCGATAAAATTCTCAGCAGCACCAGAATCTATCAATGCCTTAGCCCTTACTACTTCCTTCCACCAAGTTAAGGAAACTGGTAGCAGAAGCCTGTGATCTTTATAATTAGGAGTAGAGGACAAAATAGAAACACCCAAGGCCTGTCCTCTAGAGAGACTTAGGTGCGAGCGTTTCCCGGGCGGTTAGAACAGTTCGAGAGTAAATGACCCTTGGCTCCACAATACATACACAAACCCTCTCTTCTCCTGTGCTGTCATTCCTCCTCAGAGAGGCGGGTATACCCTATCTGCATAGGTTCAGTAAGCAAAGATATCGTGGAGTCAGGACTTGGAAAAGCGGGAGCTAACCTAAAAGAAGGTCTCTGGTTCCTCTCTCGAGTGTTCTGTCTCTCTCTTAGACGTTCATCTATACGAGAGATGAACGAAATTAAATCCTCTAAATTCTCAGGGAGTTCTCTGGTAGCAACCTCATCAAGGATTACATCAGATAGGCCATTCAAAAATACATCCATATACGCCTGCTCATTCCACTTGATTTCTGCCGCCAGAGACCTGAACTCTAGTGCATAATCCACCAGTGTTCGGTTCTCCTGTCTCAGGCGCAACAGTAATCTGGCTGCATTAACCTTTCTACCTGGAGGGTCAAATGTTCTTCTAAAAGCAACTACAAATGCGTTATAGTTATAAACTAATGGGTTATCGTTCTCCCATAGTGGCTTGGCCCATCTCAGAGCTTTCTCAATGAGTAGGGTGATAATAAATCCTTATTTTGCCCTATCTGTAGGATAAGAGCGAGGTTGCAATTCAAAGTGGATACTAATTTGGTTTAAAAAACCACGACACTTCTCAGGAGCCCCACCATAGCGTACTGGGGGGGTAATGTGAGAAGAAGCACCCACTGTGGCTACCTCTAGACCTGAACCGACAGGAGAAACAGGGGTATTACGTATCTCCTCTGGTGGGTTATTAGCACAAGCTAATAGAGCCTGTAGCGCAAGCGCCATCTGATCCATTCTGTGATCCATGGCTTCAAACCTAGGATCAGGAGCAGCCAGCTTACTGTTTGTACTTGCAGGATCCATTGGCCCTTTCGTAATGTCAGGATCGGGACAGGGATCCAACACGCAGAGTACAAACAGTAGCCAGATACGTATACCGGACCTTAGAATAGCCGGACTAACGTAAGTAGTACAGTATAGAATGGTCAAAGACAAGCCGAGGTCGAGGGTAATAGAAGACAGGTAAGCGAGAGACAAGCCGAATCAAGGGTAACAGAGATAAGCAGAGTAAGGTAAACAAGCCGGGTCAAAACCAAAAGGGATAATAGAATACACAAGCACTGAGTGACTAGAACAAGCTAGAACCACGACAGGGCAATGAGCTAATGAAAGAAGCTCTGTTAAATACCCTGTTCAGAGCAGTAACCACGCCTCCGAGGCGTCCTGATTGGTCCTGCAGCAATTGACTGACAGGTCGTTCCAGGGCAGTGTCCTGATGACTACTTCCTGCCTAGATGCTGTAAAAGGCAGTCACTCCCTCGCGGCCGGCCTAGCATGACCGGATAGACCGCGGGGAAGGGAGCCATCAGACCGTCTGGATGGAGGAACAGCTAAGTCTCTACCTCTTTCGGAGGTAGAGACCACAGGTACCCTGACAGGCGCACACTAAAAAACAAAAACTCACTGACAGGCACACGCACACACTCACTGACAGGCACACAGACACACAGAGAAAGAAACACTGTTACAGGCATACTGACTCAGACAGACAGACATACTGACACACACACACACACACAGACATACTGGCTGACATACACACACAAACTGGCACACACAGAGACATACTTGCACGCACACACAGACATACTGGCGCACACACACACACACAGACATACTGACATACTGACACACACATACACCCAAACTTTTCACTTTTAAAACCAGTAGACAGTGGCTGAGTAAAGGGACAGGGCTGTAGTGGAGGGGACAGGGGCTGTAGTGGAGGGTATAAACTGTAATTGGGGGGTTAAGGAAATGTAGGAGGGGATGGGGCTTAAGTAGGTTGATGGCTACAATTTGGGAAAGGGGTTGTAGTGTGGGTGATATGGGTTGCAATTTTGGAAAGAGCAGCTGTAGTGGGGAACGATGGGGCTGTAGTGGGAGGCATGGGGCTGAGAAAGGGGGCAGGAGCTGAGAGGGGGAAAAAAGGAGCAGGGAAAGGGTGGGACAGAGCCTTACTAAGGGACCAGAGCCTGACTAAGGGACAGGGGATGGCTGAGGAGGGGGACAGGGATTGAGGAGGGGGGGAAGGGGCTGAGGAGGGGGGCAGGGGCTGAGGAGGAGGGGACAGGGGCTGAGGAGGGGGGGACAGGGGCTGAGGAGGGGGACAGGGGCTGAGGAGGGGGACAGGGGCTGAGGAGGGGGACAGGGGCTGAGGAGGGGACAGGGGCTGAGGAGGGGACAGGGGCTGAGGGGGGCAGGGCTGAGGAGGGGACATGGGCGAGGAGGGGACAGGGGCTGAGGAGGGGGGCAGGGCTGAGGAGGGGGATAGAGAGGGGGCAGGGCTGAGGAGGGGGGCAGGGCTGAGGAGGGGGGCAGGGCTGAGGAGGGGGGAAGAGAGGGGGCAGGCTGAGGAGAGGACAGGGGCTGAAGAGGGGGGAAGAGAGGGGGCAGGGCTGAGGAGGGGTCAAGGGCTCAGGAGGGGGGGCAGGGCTGAGGAGGGGGGGCAGGGCTGAGGAGGGGACAGGGGCTGAGGAGGGGGGGCAGGGGCTGAGGAGGGGGGCAGGGGCTGAGGAGGGGGCAGGGGCGAGGAGGGGACAGGGGCTGAGGAGGGGGGCAGGGCTGAGGAGGGGGAAGAGAGGGGGCAGGGCTGAGGAGGTGGGCAGGGCTGAGGAGGGGGGGCAGGGCTGAGGAGGGGGGAAGAGAGGGGGCAGGGCTGAGGAGGGGGCAAGGGCTGAGGAGGGGGGAAGAGAGGGGGCAGGGCTGAGGAGGGGGCAAGGGCTGAGGAGGGGGGAAGAGAGGGGGCAGGGCTGAGGAGGGGGCAAGGGCTGAGGAGGGGGGAAGAGAGGGGGCGGGGCTGAGGAGGGGACAGGCGCTGAGGAGGGGGGAGGTAGGGCTGAGGAGGGGAATAAAAAAAAAAACTAAAGTGTATTTCCCCCTCCCTGAGTCTTACCTTAAGCCAGGGAGGGGTGGGCAGCAGCCAGCATACAGCAACAGTCAGTGAAGTCTGGAGCCTGCAGTCAGTGGAGTCGGCCGGCCTCTCCTGATGATGTCAGGAGGAGGGGGCGTGGCTTCCTCTGCTCTTCTCCCAGACTCCCCAGCGGTCCTGGGAGAAGAGCAGTGAAAGTCACGCCCCCTCCTCCTGACATCATCAGGAGAGGCCGGCCGACTCCACTGACTGCAGGCTACAGGAAGAGTGAGGTAAGTTGAAAAATCTGAGTCCTCAGCCAGAGGCAGGGGATTCAGATTTTCCTTTTTTTTGCTGGATGTGGGCAGCCCTGGACCCTGGGTTTAGGGCGGCCTGGGGGGCAATTGCCTCAATGCCCCCCTTCCCAGCCCGCCCCTGAATAGTAAGTTGAATTTTACTTTACAGGGTAGTAATTTTATTCCCTCTCACTATTTTTTACGGTGAGGGGGGTAGGTAGGGGATTTTTTATTTGGGTGTGTGACTAGGGGCTTGGGGACCCCTAGTCACCTTTGATGGGGGAGGGGGGATTTTCATTTAGGGCCCCCACACACTGCACACACACTGCATACACTATGCACACTCTACACACACTGCATACACTATACACACACTGCACTAACTATGCACACACTATACACACACTGCACTAACTATGCACACACTATACACACACTGCATACACACTATACATACACTGCATACACACTATATACACACTATACACACTGCATACACACTATACACACACTGCATACACACTATACACACACTGCACACACACTACACACACTATACACACAATATACACACACTGTACACACTGTACACAATGCACACACTGCATACACTATACACACACTGCATACACACTGCACACTCTATACACACACTGCACACACTATACACACTATACACACACTTCATACACACTATACACACACTACACACACTATGCACACATTATACACACTGCACACACTACATGCACTACACACACTATACACACACTGCATACACTATGCACACACTATACACACACACTACACACACTGCATACACACTGCACACACTATACACACTGCATGCACTACACACACTGCATACACACTATACACACACACTATACACACACTGCATACACTATGCACACATTGCACACACTGTACACACTATGCACACACTGCATACACTATGCACACACTATACACACACACAATATGCACACACCACACACTATACACACACTGCACACACTACATACACTACACACACTGCATACACACTATACACACACTGCATACACTATGCACACACTATACACACACACTGCACACACTATGCACACACTATACACACACTGCACACACTATGCACACACTATACACACACACACACCCACACACTATACACACAATATACACACACTGCATACACTATGCACACACTATAAACACACACTGCACACAATATACACACACTACACACACTGCACACACTATACACACTGCACACACTATACACACACTGCACACTATACATACACTACACACACTGCATACACTATACACACACACTATACACACACTGCATACACTTCATACACTATACACACACTGCATACACATACATTTAAAAAAAATGGGAGGGGGGTGCCAAATAAAGGATCCGCCCCGGGTGCCAAATGCTCCAGGTACGCCCCTGTATAGAGGGGAGCCATGTTAATCTGTATATAGAGGGAGCCATGTTTACACGGTATATAGAGGGAAGCCATGTTACTCTGTATATAGAGGGAGCCATGTTACTCTGTATATAGAGGGGAGCCATGTTTACACTGTATATAGAGGGAGCCATGTTTACACGGTATATAGAGGGAAGCCATGTTACTCTGTATATAGAGGGAGCCATGTTATTCTGTATATAGAGGGAGCCATGTTTACACGGTATATAGAGGGAAGCCATGTTACTCTGTATATAGAGAGGAGCCATGTTTACACGGTATATAGAGGGAGCCTTTTTACTCTGTATATAGAGGGGAGCCATGTTACTCTGTATATAGAGAGGAGCCATGTTTACACTGTATATAGAGGGAGCCATGTTACTCTGTATATAGAAGGAGCCATGTTTACACGGTATATAGAGGGAAGCCATGTTACTCTGTATATAGAGGGAGCCATGTTATTCTGTATATAGAGGGAGCCATGTTTACATGGTATATAGAGGGAAGCCATGTTACTCTGTATATAGAGGGAGCCATGTTACTCTGTATATAGAGGGAGCCATGTTTACATGGTATATAGAGGGAAGCCATGTTACTCTGTATATAGAGGGAGTCATGTTATTCTGTATATAGAGGGAGCCATGTTTACACGGTATATAGAGGGAAGCCATGTTACTCTGTATATAGAGGGAGCCATGTTATTCTGTATATAGAGGGAGCCATGTTTACATGGTATATGGAGGGAAGCCATGTTACTCTGTATATAGAGGGAGCCATGTTATTCTGTATATAGAGGGAGCCATGTTTACATGGTATATGGAGGGAAGCCATGTTACTCTGTATATAGAGGGATCCATGTTACTCTGTATATAGAGGGGAGCCATGTTACTCTGTTTATAGAGAGGAGCCATGTTTACACAGTATAAAGAGGGAGCCATGTTACTCTGTATATAGAGATGAGCCATATTTACACTGTATATAGAGGGGAGCCATGTTACTCTGTATATAGAGGGAGCCATGTTATTCTGTACACAGTACTGGAGACCCTATCTTCAGAAGGATATTGATACCTTAGAGAGAGTTCAAAGAAGGGCTACTAAACTGGTTCATGGATTGCAGGATAAAACTTACCAGGAAAGGTTAAAGGATCTTAAAATGTATAGCTTGGAGGAAAGACGAGACAGGGGGGATATGATAGAAACATTTAAATACATAAAGGGAATCAACACAGTAAAGGAGACTATATTTAAAAGAAGAAAAACTACCACAACAAGAGGACAGACTTAAATTAGAGGGACAAAGGTTTAAAAATAATATCAGGAAGTATTACTTTACTGAGAGGGTAGTGGATGCATGGAATAGCCTTCCAGCTGAAGTGGTAGAGGTTAACACAGTAAAGGAGTTTAAGCATGCGTGGGATAGGCATAAGGCCAGGGACTATAAGATAAGGCCAGGGACTAATGAAAGTATTTAGAAAACTGGGCAGACTAGATGGGCCGAATGGTTCTTATCTGCCGTCACATTCTATGTTTCTATGTTTCTATGTATATAGAGGGAGCCATGTTACTATCTGAGGTGGTAAACTATGATTGGCCCTGGCATGTTTGTTAGTCTGGCCTGCATGGTTGTCTGGCATGAATAAAAGTAGCATGTTTCAACAATATTAGTAGTTAGACTAGTTTGCACTAAAACATGTGCAAATGGGGAGTTTGCGGTTGTTTGCGGTGCGTTAAACGGGGAGTTTGGTCTGTCACTGTGAAGCGGGCGTAACCCTTACACTACCTGATCGATACAACATCATACCTGATGTTTTAAAGCACGTTATTCCAAACAATTTAGGAATGTTAGGTGATTTCTGCCCTTTATGGATTAAAACCAGACTCTGCATCAACTGTGTAATTTTCCATGGGAGTTTTGCCATGGAACCCCTCCGGCATGCCACAGTCCAGGTGTTAGTCCCCTTGAAATAACTTTTCCATCACTTTTGTGGCCAGAAAGAGTCCCTGTGGGTTTTAAAATCCGCCTGCCCATTGACGTCAATGGCGGTTCGCCCGGTTCGCCGGTTCGCGAACGTTCTCGTTCGCCGTTCGTGAACCGAAAATTTTGTGTTTGCGACATCACTAGAATAGGCCCATTGATAAAAAAAATTTTTTTACAAAAATATTTTTTATTTTTTACACACACTACTCTTAGGGTTGCCAGGTATTTCTTATGTATTTCTTATGGTTGACAAGTATTTCTCAGGTATTTGAGGCTGCCTAGCCGGTGCCGTTATTGCAGTAATACCGGCAATACAAATGTCTCTCTCAGTACAAACAGAGATTATTCTGCAATACCAGCACTGCTGTTTTTGTGGAGAGAGGCAGGGATAAGAAGTTACAGCAGAGTTCCCTAGTCTCTCAGTGTCCCTATGTATCTCAGTGTCCTCATGTCTCTCCCAGTGTCTCAGTGTCCCCATGTCTCGCAGTGTCCCAATGTCTCTAAGTTTATCCTAGTGACATTGGGACACTGGAAGACATGGGGACACAGACTCTAAGGGACACTGTGAGACATGGAGATTCAAACACTAGGGGACACTGGGCGACATGGGGACACTAAGACACTAGGGGACACTCAGAGACATGGGGACACTGGGTGACTTTGAGACCTTGGAGACATGGGGCACTCCCAGTGTCCACATGTCTCCCAGCCAGTATCCCCATGTCTCCCAGTGTCCCTTGTGTCTCTCAATGTCCGTAGTGTGCCAGTGTCCCTAGTGTGTCAGTGTTTCCTAGTCTCCCAAAGTCCCCTAGTCTCTCAGTGTCCCTTGTGTCTCTCAATGTCCGTAGTGTGCCAGTGTCCCTAGTATAAAAGAAAAAATCTCAGGCACTCACTGTGATAGATTTAAGCAGGTTTATTGGACACCGCAATGTTTTGACCTGTACCCAGGTCTTTATCAAGTCTCCAGTGTCCCCTATGTATCACAGTGTCCCCTGTGTATCAGAGTGTCTCAGTGCCCCATGTCTCCCAGTGTCCCTGGTGTCTCCCAGTGTCCCTGGTGTCTCCCAGTGTCCCTGGTGTCTCCCAGTGTCCCTGGTGTCTCCCAGTGTCCCTGGTGTCTCAGTGTCCCCATGTCTCTCAGAATCCCCTAGTCTCTCAGAATCCCCTAGTCTCCCAGTGTCCCATTTTTCACAGTGCCCCCAAGTGTCTCAGTGTCCCCTAGTATAAAAGAAAAAAATCTCAGATACTCACTGTGATAGATTTAAGCAGGTTTATTGGACACCGCAACGTTTTGACCTGTACCCAGGTCTTTATCAAGTCTCCAGTGTCCTCTATATATCACAGTGTCCCCTGTGTATCAGTGTCTCAGTGCCCCATGTCTCCCAGTGTCCCCTTGTGTCTCAAAGTCTCCCAGTGTCCCCAAGTCTCATAGTGTCCACGTCTCCCAGTGTCCCAATGTCTCTCAATGTACCCTAGTGTCCTAGTGACATGGGGACACTGGGAGACATGTGGACACAGACACTATGGGACTGGGAGTTATCGGGACACAGACATGCCCCCTTTTTGTGTATGTTCGCCCCTTTCGGCAGTTCTGGTTATGTGATTTGTGTCAGTGGCCTACCCTTTTACCCCATCCATAGACTTCATGCTTTACTGGACACTGTTGTTAGTGGGTATGGGTTTACTTGAAAGATGAAAGCGTGAGATAAACATAGGGTATGTATTTTCTCATAGCTGCATCCTATGAGTTTCCCTCCAGCACCATCTCAATCAGATACATGACGCTTAGGAGGTAGGACTGTTTTTAGTGTTTTTTTTGGTCAATAAGATTTTGTAATTAGGTCCATCATAATTGTCAGCACCAAGTCCACTGGACTCTTAATCTGGCCCTGGCTCCTGCCCTAGAAATGTCCTGGTCCTGGCAGCACTTAACACGTAAAACAGAGGGCTGAGCATGCTCCAGAGCCGCCTCGAAAAAAGTGCAGCACGGGACGCACCGCCACTCTCCAGGTACAACACTGTTCCTGGATAATAAGAATGCCTCATTGTGCAAGACTCTTATTGCCTATATCTGAAGGTAAAACAGATTTGGTTAGTCCATTTCCTGTGGCTAATAATTTATCGGGGAAACACAATTTGTATGCAATTATAACTGAATTTATAGGTTTTTTTTACCATAAATGCTGGAGGATAAATCAGTAAAGAGTTGAATGCCCTGGAATCTTTCTGATAATTTGACATTGTCCCTAGCTGTCCGCACATGTTGTTCTTTAATGGTGAAATTAGTGAACATGTTTGATTGCTGAAGTGGTGGGGATAAGACCACAACTTGAAGTTAGCTGGTGGTCAAAGCAGTGGAGAAGAGATAAATTGATTGTAAGCTGTGGGTTTTGCTGTTATCTGACTGTATAGCATGTTGGCTCAGAGGAACAGATGCCTCAGCATCCAGTCTTATTGGCTCTTAATAATATGGTATTATATGTAGAACGTACACCTTTTGCCAATGAAAGGGGCTAAGGGGGACAATTGGTCCACCCCCATTATTCTTTAATGCTACCAAGTGCCACTGTGTTTAGGTGGGGGCTCTAAAAATAATAACAGTGGGGACATAGTGTACTGTGTGCCCTCAGTTACTATTTTTTAGAGTCACCCTTGTTGCCAGTGGGTGGTGGCTAGTTGCTTGGGTACAATAGCTGCACACCACATCTTTATTATTTAGAGCCCCACCAGCCATAAATGGGTAGGGCTTGGGAGACAGTATGTCACCCCATTCATTTTAATTACTAGTCCCCACAATAGGTTCACCTCTTTAATATTTAGAGACCCTCCCACTGGTCATGGGTTGGAGGGGAAACTATTTACCCTACTTTATGAATTTATTAGGTGTTCCACCAAGGAGGCATAGGGGACCTGAGCCAGGTTTCCCTTTATTAGATTAGCAACTGGACAGCAATAGCTGTGCAGCCGTTAGTCTATTATGACATTCTTACACCCTGATCAACCAGGGAATATAAAATACAGAATTTGACACAAAAAAACTGTCAAAAACAAAAGTAAGAACTATGTAAAAATAATTTAAATAATGTAAAAGCAATTTATCCATATCTGGTTCTTTAGATATGCAGAATACCTCTCACACTAGGCAGAGAAAAACCTATGAGAAATATCAAGAGGAAAAACTCTTTCTATCAATCAGCTATGGAGACAGACTGTCTCTGAGAAAACTCACACTCATTTGTCCCTGATCGTTGTTTGTCTTACAAATTGCTAGATCGCTCACATGTCTAAAAAAGAGTTACAATTACATATTCTGGTTAAACATAAAAATGTCCATATTTTATTCTTTACACTTTTCACAAAACTCTGACTCCAGCCTAAGAGCTTACTCCTTGGTATCAAGCAGGTATCTGTATGTGATTTAACAAAGAGGGAAATGTATTAAAGTATTGTGAAAACTTACTGTTTAATTACGTGATTATTTAGTTGGTATTCATTAAAGTGTTCTATATAAGTGACTGTTTTCTTCATAGTAAATTCTGCCAGTTTTTGCAGAAGTTTAAGTTTCTGGACTGCAAAATGTAGACTAACAGAAAAGAAAAGTAGAAACGGAACACTTTTATGATTTAAAGAGTGATAGAAAAGCTTATCAGGGTTATTATACACTGAAGTAAGAATTTAAAGTGGACTTGAAGTGAATTTAAAATTTAGGTCAAAATAACCAAGAAGGAAAATATCTCTTCATTAGAATAAAGATAGAATATCTCCAGATATAGCAAAAACCTACTCTGATGCAAAAAATGGGTTGAGGAGGGAAAAGAGGGCATAACGTAGAGCAAATAGCAGAAATAAACTAAACAAATGAGGGTCAGAGACTAAAACAAGGATCCTAATCTCACTAAGATTACCTCCAATGTTAGAACATTCTAAGGTAATAGCAAACAGGGCCACCACCAGAAATTTTGGGGCCCCTAACTCACCTCAGGGTCTGGGCCCCTTGGGGCCCACCTCTAATCCCGCCTCAAAATCCCGCCCACAGGAATACACACAGAGACACAAAAACACACACTGATACAAAAGGACACAGATACACACACACACACACACACACACACACACACACAGATACATACTAACAGACAGACATACACACATATAGGCATACATACTGACACACACATACTGAGACACACATATACAGACACACAGGGATACATAGTGACAGATAGACACATACTAACATACATACAGGCACACATGCATGAGGACATACATAGACACATACATACACACATACATACATTCATTCATACTGGCATACATACATATATACATACATGCAGACAGACATACTGACAGACATACATTCATACATACATTCATACAGACATACATACAGACACACATACAGACACTGACATCCATACGCACATACATACATACATACACAGGAAGCCCCTGTGATGAACTGAACTTCGCCACTGGTTCTTGGAGGAGGCTGCTGGCCAGCCTCTTAACCTGTGACTATGGTCCCTGAAATAGACCTGGCTAAAATACTTTAAAAGGCTCTGTTCATGTGAAGTATGTACTTTTGTATTCCAGACAGAGACCGACCTTTAGCACTAATTCTCTGGAACTGTTTTGGGCATGTGACAATGTGCACAGTCGGTCAAGAATAAGACTTCCAGGAATTTCCTCAACCCCTGCTCTTATCTGGGTGATTTTTAGATATGTTGTTCACCCACCAGGTCTATCAGGGGATGCAAAATGTATGAGGATATGTTGTGTTTTGGGGTACTTATGAGACTTATAAAATAAGTGCTTTTTCTGCCTGGAGATAATTGATTTACATAATGTACTTTACTCAGTTATCTCCCATGCAGAGGGGAAGGATTGTGTGCTGTGTGTGGGAGTGTCGTACATTTAATTACTGTTCTGATTGGTTTGTAAGCTTTGTGTCCCTGTCCTCCACAAGTTCCATGTGGTCGTATACCTTCCTTGGGGACTTGCATAGGTTTCTCTTCTGTTATTTCTCTTATCACAGATCTTACTTGTAAAAGAGCCAATACTCCGATCTGGTCACCTGAAATTCTTTTTTGCCACTGTTCCTATTCTCACTCACCTTGACCCATATGAACCCTTTGTTTTGGAGGTTGAGGCATTAGAAACGGGAGTAAGTGCTGTTGTATTCCAAAGGGAGACACAAGATACTCCTCTTCATCCATGTAGCTTTTTATACAAAAGTTGTCTGCTGCACATATAAACTATGACATTGGGAACAGGTAATTGTTGGCCATTATCCTTGTCCTAAATGAGTGGAGACCATGGGCGTCCGCAGGAGGGGTTAAGGGGGTGGGCCCTAATGTGTAATTGAAATAATTTTCCCTCGGAATATGACAGCTTGTGTCAGTCCGAGGGGGAAAAAAGGAGGGAGTTGCTGGGGGCTGGTGTGGCCGCATTTAGACAGCCAGGGGGCCAGAGGGAACACTGTGAGGCTCTCTTCTGAATCCCCAGCAATTTAGTGCCTCTATGCTCTGCACCCACCCCCTGCACACAAGCCATGCCCCTCACACAATCCCCACCCCCACACTCAAGCTGCTGACCTCCCTGGAAAAGAAGAGGTCAGAAAATGGAGACTTCACCACCCAGTGCTCCCAGTCTCCCACAGCTTCCTCTGACAGGTAGGTTTCAAGCCATGACAGTGATTGTGATTGTGTGTGTGTGTGTGTGTGTGCTTGCTTGTGAGTGAGCGTGTATGTGTGTGTTTGTGTCAGTGAGCTTGTCTGTAAGTGAGCATGTGTGTGTCAGTGAGTTTGTAGGAAGCATATGTGTGTCAGATAGCTTGTCTGTAGTGAGTGTGTGTCAGTGAGTGTGTCTGTATTGAGTAAGTGTCAGTGAGTTTTTTTTAAATGAGCATGCGTGTATGTCAGTGAGTTTGTAGGGAGCGTGTGTGTGTCTGTTAGTTTCTAGTGAGCTTGTGTGTGTCAGTGAGTGTGTTATGAGCAAGTGTGTTAATGAGCTTTTCTGTAAGTGAGCATGTGTGTGTGACAGTGAGCTTGTCTGTAGTGAGCATGTGTGCGTAACAATGAGCTTGTATATGTGTCAATAAGTTTGTAGAGATCATGTGTGTGTCAGTGAGCTTGTCTGGAGTTAGCATGTGTAAATGTGCCAGTTAACTTGTCTGTATGTGAGCTTGTGTGTGTCAGTGAACTTCTCTGTAGTGAGCATGTGTGTGTTAGTGAGCTTGTCTGTAGTGAGCATGTGTGCGTAACAATGAGCTTGTCTATAGTGAACGTGTGTGTGTGTGTGTGTGTCAGTGAGTTTGCCTGTAGTGAGCATGTGTGTCAGTGAGCTTTTCAGTAGGGAGCATGTGTGTTAGTGAGTTTGTGGTGAGCATGTGTGTGTCAGTGAGCTTGTCTGTAGGGAGCATGTGTGTATGTCTGAGCCTTTCTGTAGGGATTGTGTGTGTGTGTCAGTGAATTTGTAGTGAGCATGTGTGTGTCAGTGAGCTTGTCTGTAGGGAGCCTGTGTGTGTCAGTTAGTTTGTAATGAGCATGTGTGTGTCAGTGAACTTGTCTGTAGTGAGCATGTGTCTGTCAATGAGCTTTTCTAACTCCTCCCCTTTGCAGATTTCCAGACAAGCATATTTTTATAGCAATGACTTCACCTCTCCATCTATAAGTCTGACCATTTTTCTAACCAGGCACACACTCTCACTGAGAGAGACACACTGACAGACGCACCCCATGTAGACATACTCTCAGTGACAGACACACAATCTCACTGATTTGAAATGCACTCACTGACTGATAAACTCACTGACAGACACACGGACACAGACCCTCAATGACAGACACTATCTCACTAATTTGGAGCACAATGACAGAAACACACTGACAGACAGACACACACTCACTGAGACACACAGTGACAGACACACAATGCAACAGACAGTTGATCAGTCTCAGCCAGAGCTCAGTGGCAGAACTTCTGGCTGCCCAGGAGATGGCAGCAGACCCTAGAAAAGTTGTTAAACCATTCTTAAATAGTTTAGCTATTTAATCTGGGAGGGTGCCATGGCAGTGGGCTGTGGGTTATGGAGCTTGGAGTGTTCCTGTAAATGTATGTACCTCATAACACATTGTTCATTATTGTGCTTTTTATTCTTGTTGTTGGTGTTTCTTACAATGAATATTGGGAATATAATATTAAAACTAGCTCAATCTTAAAAAATAAAATAAAAATAAATGGCAGTTTGGCAGCAGGGAAGATGGCAAGTCCTCCTAAATGATTAGGCTATATACAACTCAAAGATCGAGGAAATATGTTTTATTTATCATCAATCTACCTCATGCAAAATAAAAAAAAAAAAGAAGTGAAAAGCAGCTTGCTAGCA
Source organism: Pelobates fuscus (assembly GCF_036172605.1). Lineage (NCBI taxonomy): Eukaryota > Metazoa > Chordata > Amphibia > Anura > Pelobatidae > Pelobates > Pelobates fuscus. Next base: position 71,109,160 of record NC_086327.1, read on the forward strand.
CGAAATCCATAGAAAAAAAGTTTACAATGACGGGTCCCCCAGTGGCCCAGACCTTTACAATATCAAGATTGTTAAAGCCCACCTAGGTAAATCCCTTGAACCCACTAGAAAATGCAAAAGACCAGAGCTTACTGCAGGCCTCAGGAGATGCTGCAATCGCTTCGCAAATCGATGCGATCCAACTTTTACAGTGAATTTACCTCCGTTTCCAAATATATCGCAAAATTAGCAGAGCGAATGACAGAGGTCAAACAAGTTCAAGAGGAACAGATCACTACTTATAATGATATAGTGGCAAAAGTACAGGATAAATGTTAGAAGATTAACTCACTATTTGCAAAGTGAATGATTGAAGATCGAAATCGCCATAATAATGTACACATTCGTGGCATATAATAGAGTGTCGGATCTGCCGAAAGCATGTTCAGGACACTATGGTTTGGTACTCTCAAACTTGTCTTACAAAGATATACTACTGGATGGATGTCACCGAATCCCAAGACCAAATTCAATTTCGCAAGCTGTACCTCAAGATACAACGATTCGGGTACACTTTTATTGTATTAAAGAACTTTTCATGTCAAAAATTCACCAGGGAGCCACTAAAGATGAAATATCAGCACATATAATTCTTTCAAGTCATCTCTGCAGCTACACTGGAAAAGAAAAATTAATTTGCAGGGATCACTAGAGATCTTCTGGCGAATAATATATGATATCAATTGAGGATATCCAGTAAGAATCTTCATTTGACACGAAGGAGCAAATATTGAAATTCATGAACCAAATGATGGCTTGCAGCTACTTGAGAAATTAAATCTGAGTCCTGCTTCACTGAATGGTTCTCTTGAGCTGAAAGAGCAGAAAATTCTCCTTCTGATTCAGCGAATGCTTAAAAGGTCTGATACACTTTGATCTACTTGTTTGGAATTCTAAATTGTGAATGTTTTGGTGAATTTTCTCATTGAATTTAATGACAAATGTAAATTTAATCGAATTGTTGCTGACAGGATTAATATGGCGAATGATTGATTATTTTATTAGTTTTACCTTTATTTGCCTGTTTGGATTATAATCTGACATAAAATGTATGTGACAACTGCCCACAAAATTGTTATAGAACATTTGATATTGGTTATGATCACCCTTTTTTTGTTAATCTGTTTGTAAATTTATTGGCAAATGTTCCATTGAATTTGTTGGCAAATGTGTATTTTATATTATATGCTATAATATATAATATGCTATATTATATTATGGATATATATTTTAAAAGTTAATAAGTAGATTTTTGTTTGATTCTTTTTTTTCTTGTTTCTTATTTGTTTTTTCTTTCTATATGCAAATGTGTGGCCTGGCCTATGGAGTCGATATAATCTTAAATAATCCTGAGAAAATAAATGGCCTAAAAGGCCATTGGGATGAGAGATTAAATTTTTGGTTATATAGATTATAATAGTAGACTCCATCAATCGCTTTAATATTAATCTAATTCATTATAGTTTTCTGATTTTTATAAAATGAGTCTAAAATGAATGTCCCTTAATGTTAGGAGACTAAATATCCTACTTATTAGGAGACACTTATTTAAAGATTCCAAGAAACCGAAAGTAGATATATTATGCATACAAGAGTCTCATTTTAAAATGAAATCTATTCCATACCTAATGCCCAAATTTTTTCCAAATCAATTTCACTCGACCTATAAAACAAAGTCTAGAGGAGTGTCTATATTGTTTAACAAAAATGTGGCTTGCTCCCCAATTAAAGTGGTAAAATATAAAAATGGTAGATGAGTAATTTGGAGTGGAAATATTAATACGTATACCCTTGTAAATACATATCTTCCTACCTCAGTATAAGTTAACTACTTGAAATTCATATTAGGAAACATTGATAAAATCAAAAAGGGCAAATTGATCATATGAGATAACAATTTTGTTATAGATTACGATTTGGATACTGTGGTGGAATCTCGGTAAAAATAAATTTAGTAGGCCGAGATTACCACGTGGCATGTGTACGTGCATATGCTGACGTATCGATCAGTTGGTTGCACGAGGCAAGATACGATCAGTAGTGTACGGAGCATGTGCAAGAATACAGGATGTAGTATTCCCCTCCTCCATTGTGCTGGAAAGGCCATGCGGTCAAGCAGGAAGTTAATTCTTATTTGTATTGATTGGTCAAGAGAATGTGCGGGTGGAGCTTAATATGGGAGGAGTTATGTGCCTATATAAGGAGCCTGCACTATTGTCCGGGGCTCAGAACTTGCTGTATTTTGGTGACATTAGTCCCTCTGAGTCCCGATCGGTGATACAATAAAGAATCTCTTCCTTCCTGAAGAAACCTGTGTCCATCTCTCTGTGCTTGGCTTCCGTCAGTTTCTCCGGTATCATTTGGTGCATTGGCCGGGAAGCTCATCGTTCAACGGTAGCTGAGAGGCAGAGGCGTGAGACGGTCTATCTTTGCCCACGTTCTCTACGGCTGCACCCCTGAACTTCTGCGTGGACCTCCCTTCGTCTCGGCGCCACTGGTCTGTTGTCCAGGAGATCATCGGCCTCTACGTAAGAAGTGCTGGGGTGTCCCCGTCGATGAGTGTGAACTCAGGTTCAGGAACGAGGAGGTAAGAAGACTGCTGTTTTAGACGGCAGACCCACTAGGGGTATACCGATTGTGCGGTAGGCCCATAAGGGGTTTGAATTGTGTATGGAATCTGCCCCCTCTGTCGGAGGGAAGGAGCGAAGGCGCACCGCTCAATCGAACGCTCTTTAGTCAGACCGTTTGATTTGGTTAGTCAGGCGGGGTTCTGGTGTAAATAGCCCTAGCCGGACACCGGTGTCTTGTCTAGACTAGCGTTCTAGGGTGTATATTTTGTTCGCTAGGTCGGAGGGACCGGGAGACTAAGCGGCGCCTGTGTAAATTCGGTTCGCTAGCTCTCAACCTATCTTGGCTAAGTGGGAAGGCGTGTAAATTTGGAACCCACTAGATTTTTGATAGTAATCGACTAAGAGGCGTCTGTGTAAATTCGGTCCTCTAGCTCGCTATATGTGGTGCTTGGGCAGTGTGGCTAACCAAAACGGGTGTACATAGTTTTAGGTAGTCCATTCAAGGTACTGGCCAATAGTTTAGTTGGGAATTGTAAATGTGTTAAAGATTGTTTAGTAAAGTGTATATCTTGTTAGCGCGAGCTCAGCCGTCTAGCGAGAGTGTTAATAGTTTGTTGCTGTATCATAGTGCACGGTACCATAACCCTGTATATTTACTGACACTGTATATAAGTACTAATCATTGTCGTCTATTGCATGTTTAACACAATAACCACTAATAATTGTATTGTGACCTTAAATTGTGCTTTGACCTATGCTAACCGTACTGTAACCGCTATTTGTAAAAGACGATGTTACTGGGGTGTGTTATAGACGGGTAATTCATATATAGAGAATTATAGCGTGGGTGACTGTATAGTTTCGCCAAAGGGCATAATATTGATTATTTAGTGACTGGTGTAACAGCTGTGTGTGTACGGGAATTCCCTGAGTGTTTATTGTGTTATTGTGTACGTTTCACTTGGTAACCGTACCACGTGGTGCTGTTGCCAGAGGAAACGGGTGTGACTGTTGAATACGCGTGCATAGTATTCGTTGTCAACGACGTTCCATTGATAAGTATGGGCGCGTCGGAGTCAACGATTCCGGATCCCTTAGGTTGTATGGTAAAGAATTTTAAAAAGGGATTCAAAACATGTGATTTTGGGGTTAAAATGTCTCCTGTACGTTTGGTCACTTTGTGTACTAGGGAGTGGCCTACTTTGGTTGCGGCATGGCCGCCACGTGGCAGTTTGGATCCAACTCTGGTACAGCGCGTACACGTGGCTGTATCGGGTAGGCCTGAACTTTACGGGCAGTTTCCTTATATTGATTGTTGGAGACAGGCCGTAAATGACTCGCCAAAATGGATTCAGACATGCCACGAGGAGCAATGTCGGCCTCATGGTGGCTAGGACTTGTTTGTCCACTAGGACTGGTGTTAGGCCCATTTTGGACACGCCCCCTGAGTCCGAGATCCCTTTGCCGCCCCCTTACTTTCCGTTAAGAGGAAGTGACGCAAATGCAGGAAGTCCTGCACCCCTTCCCTCATTGCCCTCATCCACTTCCGCTTCCTCCTCCAGTACAGAATCCACCCCCTCTCGTACTAAATCTCCCCTTCCGGAACCAGAACCAACCCCCATTAGATCTGAATATCCTGATTTGGCGCCACTTCAGACTTCCGGTCAAGCTTCTTCTAGCTCGGCTCGAAGTGTTCTATTTACTAACTTTTCCCAAAACCAAGCTCCCACATCCTCATGCTTTATTACCCCCCGACCGGAACCTCTAACTGACGCCCCTCCACGTAGCCCCATACTAACCCGACAACTGACCGGTACCCAACAATTAAAACATTATCAGATGCCTCTTCGTCTGAATCCCAGGTCAGCCTATATCGATGCCGCAGGTCAAATGGCACATGCTGACCCAGTCTTCGTATATGTCCCGTTCACGACTACCGATCTCTTGAATTGGAAGACCCACAATTCCTCGTACACTGAGAAACCACAAGCTATGACCGATCTGTTCACCTCGATAGTTCAGACACATAACCCGACATGGGCTGATTGCCAGCAGTTATTAATGACTTTGTTCAATAATGAGGAAAGGACAAGGATTAATCAAGCGGCCATTAAAGCGCTAGAGGATAGAGCCCGTGCTTTGAATCAAGCCAATCCAGCAGCATGGGCCGCAACACATTATCCTAACACCGATCCCGACTGGAATGTAAATGGTGCAGATATGGTTCAACTCAGAGCCTATAGAGACGCTATAATTGCTGGCATGAAAGCCGGAGGAAAGAAAGCTATTAACATGTCGAAGACAGTTGAGGTGATTCAGAAAAGTGATGAAGCGCCCAGTGTCTTTTATGACCGATTATTGGAGGCATACCGCTTGTATACCCCCTTTAATCCGGAAGACGCAGATAATTCCCGAATGGTGAACTCCGCCTTTGTCAGCCAACCTTACGGAGATATTAAGCGCAAGCTACAAAAGTTAGAAGGGTTTGCAGGTATGTCTATCACCCAACTAATGGAGGTAGCGAATAAAGTGTATATGAATAGGGAAACAGAAAGTAAGAAAGAGGAAGAGCGCAAGATGTGTAAAAAGGCAGATATGCTAGCGGTAGCGATCGCAGGCGTAGATAGACGGGGCCCAGATAGAGGCGATAGTAGATGGAATAGGGAGCCTTTGAGTAGGAATCAGTGCGCGTATTGCAAGGAAGAAGGGCATTGGAGGAACGAGTGTCCGCAAAGAGAGCAGTACGAGAGAGACCAACCCAGGGCAGGTTACGGAAACTTTAGAGGCAGAGCGAGAGGTAGAGGAGGCCCCGGAGGGAGCAATGGTAATAGAGGGAGCAATGGGAACAGAGGAAGTGTTAGGGAAGATAGGTATTATCCAGCAGCGCAAAGGTCCCGCGATAGAGAAGGTAGGGACTTTGTAGGATTGGCTGACGGTCATGGAGGACGGTCATGGAGGACTATTGATACCGACCGGGCTCCATCCCCCTTGGTCGAGCGGAGCCTATGGTCGATGTATCAATAGGGGGAAAAAGGAGTGCGTTCATGATCGACACTGGTGCTGAACATTCGGTGGTGACTAATCTAGTTGCTCCTCCATCTGGAAGAACTATTACTGTAATAGGAGCAACTGGAAGAAGTGCTGAAAAACCGGTTCTTAAAAGTCGACTCTGTACATTGGGAGGCCACGTAGTAAAACATCAATTCCTTTATATGCCTGAATGTCCAGTCCAATTGCTGGGACGTGATATGCTATCTAAATTACAAGCGCAGATTACGTTCCTACCAAATGGAACAACATCCTTAAAGTTTAATGGACCTTCAGGTATTATGACATTATCCGTACCAAAGGAAGAAGAGTGGCGACTTTATACAGCGTTGACTAGCCAAAACCCTAGGAGTGATGAGTCCTTATTCAACATACCAGGAGTTTGGGCAGAGAACAACCCACCAGGACTGGCCCGCAATATTCCACCTATTAAAATCGAACTAAAACTTGGGGTTTATCCAGTGAGCCTAAGACAATATCACATCCCGCAGAAGGCTAAGAAGAACATCCAATCCTATCTGGATAAGTTCATACGGTATGGTATCCTAAAATGCTGTACTTCCCCCTGGAACACCCCATTGCTGCCTGTTCAAAAGCCCGGTACAGATGAGTATCGACCTGTGCAGGACTTGAGAGCAGTCAATGATGCGGTTGTTAGTATACATCCAGTTGTGCCCAATCCATATAACCTGCTTGCTTTAATTCCGGGCGGGGCTACTTACTTTACAGTCTTAGATCTCAAAGATGCCTTCTTTTGCCTCCGAATTGCCGCAGAAAGCCAATGTATCTTCGCTTTCCAATGGGAAAACGCTGTAACGGGCGCAAAACGCCAAATGACCTGGACAAGACTGCCCCAAGGGTTTAAAAATTCACCTACCCTATTTGGCTCTAAGTCAAGATTTATTGGATTTCGAGTCCATCCCAGGAGAGTGTGTATTGTTACAGTATGTAGATGACTTGTTGATAGCAGCAGTTACAAAGGAAATATGTCAGCAAGCGACGCACGATCTACTACACATTCTCTGGAAGGCAGGATACAAGGTGTCTAGAAAGAAGGCTCAGTTGTGTTTGCCAACTGTCAAATATCTGGGATTCCATATCTCTGAAGGTCAAAGAATTATGGGGCCAGAGAGAAAAGAAGCTGTGTGCCAAATACCGATACCCAAGAATAGAAGACAAGTGCGATAATTCTTGGGGGCAGCAGGCTTCTGTAGGATATGGATTCCCAGCTACGCGATACTGGCAAAACCTCTGTATGCAGCTATCAAAGGTACAGAGCACGACCCCTTCTTATGGACTCAAGAACAGCAAACGGCATTTGAAGATGTGAAGAAGGCTTTGATGAGTGCCCCAGCATTAGGTCTACCTGATCACACACGACCATTCTACCTGTATGTACATGAGCAAAGAAGAATGGCTGTGGGAGTATTGACACAGTACTTGGGATCATGGCAAAGACCTGTTGCCTACATGTCTAAGCAACTGGATGCAGTGGCCAGCGGACTTCCACCTTGTCTAAGAGCAGTAGCTGCAGCCGCCCTGCTAGTAGCTGAAGCCGATAAACTCACTTTGGGTCAAGAACTTTATGTACGAGTCCCACATGCAGTACAGACGTTGTTGGATTACAAAGGAAATCATTGGTTTAGTAATAGCCGTATGACCAGGTATCAAGCAATGTTGTGTGAAAACCCAAGAGTGCATTTAGAGACTGTAAACACCTTAAATCCAGCTACCCTTTTGCCACAACCTACTGAAAGTCAACATGATTGTTTGGAAGTAATGGATGAAGTATTTTCAAGTAGACCAGATCTTCGTGATTTTCCCATCCAGAACCCCGATGTTCAATATTATACCGACGGCAGTAGTTATGTGAAAGAAGGGATCCGATATGCAGTAACAACAATAGACAAGGTGATAGAAGCTCGGCCAGTGGCGAAAGGAACATCAGCACAAAAGGCAGAATTGATAGCACTGACACGAACGTTACAATTGGCTGAAGGTTTAAGAGTGAACATCTACACGGACTCCAAGTATGCGTTTTTAACCACTCATGCCCACGGAGCTTTGTATAAAGAAAGAGGACTATTGAATTCAGAAGGCAAGGAAATCAAGTATGCAGCTGAAATCCTACAACTATTGGAAGCAGTGTGGGAGCCGAAAGAAGTCGGTATTATACATTGTCGAGCGCATCTGAGAGGAGATGGTGATGTAACCAAAGGAAACCGGATGGCAGATAGTGCAGCTAAGCGTGCCGCTGAATCGGGAAGACAGGAGTATGTGGGGCATATAGCTGCTCTTATACCAACTCCACTGTCTCAATGGACTCCAGTTTATACAGCTCAAGAAGAGGAGTGGTTAAAGACTGAACCTGGAAAGTATTTGGAGAACAAATGGTATCAGTTAGAAGATGGAAGAATAGTCATTCCAGCATCACTAGCGGTAGAAATTGTCCAAAACTATCACAACGGGACACATTCTGGGAGAGACAGCACAGAAGAATCTCTCAGAAAACATTTCTACATACCAAGATTGTCCAACTTGACTCAGGCCATTGTACGAAGATGTGTAACGTGTGCTAAGAATAATGCAAGGCAAGGACCAGTAAAGCCACCAGGAGTCCAGTTTATGGGGGGACTCCCCATGTCCGATTTACAAATTGACTATACAGTGATGCCTAAATCGGGTGGACATCGCTACCTGCTGGTGGTTGTGTGTACCTATTCAGGCTGGGTAGAAGCATGTCCTACTCGTACAGAGAAAGCAGGAGAAGTTGTGAGATTCCTGTTACGAGAAATAATACCCCGATATGGACTACCCTGCTCTATAGGATCGGACAATGGTCCAGCTTTTGTTCATCAGTGCCTACAACAACTGACTCATATGCTTGGTATAAAGTGGAGGCTTCATACGGCATATAGACCCCAGAGTTCTGGTAAGGTAGAGAGAATGACTAGAACTATTAAGAATCAGTTGGCTAAAATGTGTCAGGAAACCCAACTTAAGTGGAACGTTCTTTTGCCCATAGCTCTATTGCGAATCCGCAGTACACCTACCAGAAGGATGGGCCTCTCTCCTTTTGAAATCATGTATGGGCGACCACCTCCCGTACTTGGTAACCTAAGGGGGGATTTGAGTCAGTTGGGAGAAGGAATTACCCGGCAGCAGGTTGTAGAGTTGGGTAAGACTATGGAGGAGGTACAGAAATGGGTACAAGATAGATTACCTGTGAATATTTATCCCCCAGTTCATAGTTACCACCCAGGAGACCAAGTGTGGATTAAAGAGTGGAATAATGTACCGTTAGGGCCCAAGTGGAGAGGTCCTTATGTTGTTCTTTTGTCTACCCCTACAGCGATAAAAGTAGCCGAAGTGACTCCGTGGATACATCACTCCAGGGTTAAACCAGCAGCAGTCGATTCTTGGCAAGTTACAGCAGATCCAGAAAATCCCTGCAAGATCCGGTTAAAGCGCACGACTCAGTCGGAGTGACGAGGAACTTTGTGGATTACAACATTTTATTGTTTCAGAGATTTGGTAAGTGAGTGAGAGGGCCATAATAAAGCCTGTCCGCTCACCGACGTATAGTATATAAGCCAGGAAAAGTCTCGAAGAGACTCCTGTGAAGACGAGCAGAACTCCATTCCCTGCAGCCCTTACATCCTGGAAGCTGAGGTGCCTTCACACGGACGAAGACTGAGGATGACGACGAAAGATGTGTTTATGATAATGTTTTTATGTGTATTTTTATATTCAGGAAGGTAGAGGTACCGACACTCCTAGCTGTGAGGTATGCATTAAGACTACAAGAACAGGTAACCATATTTCCCAAACCCTAATTTGGCATTCACAATACGAGTGTAAAGGAGATGTATCAAGATGTAGATACCTAAATATAGAATATAGTGTGTGCCATTTAGGAGTAGGAGAACCTAAGTGCTTCAGTCCAGAGTATCAACCCCGTACAATTTGGTTGACTCTCAGGAATGGAGATCCTCAGGGGACCCTAATTAACAAGACAGTATTAGAATCTGTACATTCTTCGGGTGTTCTGCTATTTGATGCGTGTAAGGCGATATCAAGTGGTAGAAAGCCGTGGAATGTATGTGTGGATCTTAGATGGGAGAGGACGTATGGGTCTAACGATAAATATATTTGTCCCAGTAGTAAAAATAAATATGTGAGTCCTAGATGCCCAAATAGAGATTATAACTTTTGCCCATATTGGTCTTGTGTGGGGTGGGCAACTTGGGGACAGACAGTAGACAAGGACATGATTGTGACTAAGTTGCCTACCAGCCCATATTGTAAGTCTATGGAATGCAATCCAGTCCATATACTTATAAATAACCCCGACAAGTTCTTAGATAAATATGGTAATTTATTTGGGTTTCAAATATATGGGACGGGTTTAGATCCTGGGACAGTATTATTTATAGGGATAGAGACTGATACGGTATCCTCCCAGACTCATCAAGTATACCATTCCTTTTATGAAGAGATGAGCATAGATAATAAGATCCCCCATAATGCTAAAAACCTGTTTATTGATTTAGCCGAAAGTATTGCCGGTAGTCTTAATGTTACCAACTGCTATGTGTGTGGAGGTACTAACATGGGAGACCAATGGCCTTGGGAAGCAAAGGAGGTAATGTCCGGTTCTGAGGCAGTTGACCAATTAATATCTACACAAGCCGATTATCATATGAGTGTTAGAGGTAAATCTGAGTGGAGATTAAAGACCTCCATCATAGGTTATGTTTGCATAGCAAGGAAAGGAATGATGTATAATACTTCTGTAGGAGAATTAACTTGTCTAGGGCAAAAAGCTTATGATGATGATACAAAGAATACAACTTGGTGGTCGGCTTCAAATGTCTCAGAACCATCTAGCCCGTTTGCTAGATACGCCAATTTAAAGGATGTGTGGTTTGATCTATCCATCACATCTACCTGGAGAGCCCCAGCAAATTTGTACTGGATCTGTGGTAAGAAAGCCTATTCGGAGTTGCCACAGGACTGGGAAGGGGCATGTGTGTTGGGTATGCTCAAACCATCCTTCTTCTTGTTACCTATTGAAACAGGTGAGACTTTAGGTGTTAAAGTGTATGATGTAAATCATAGGAAGAAAAGGGGACCCATAGAGATAGGCGCCTGGGAAGATAATGAATGGCCTCCCCAGCGTATTATAGATTATTATGGGCCAGCCACGTGGGCAGAGGATGGTACCTTTGGTTATGGAACCCCTATTTATATGCTCAACCGTATTATAAGATTACAGGCGGTGGTTGAGATCATTACTAACGAGACATCACAAGCGCTCAATCTTCTAGCGAAGCATAATACCAGGATGAGGACAGCAGTATACCAAAATAGATTAGCCTTGGATTACCTTTTGGCAGTAGAGGAAGGTGTATGTGGGAAGTTTAACCTGAGCAATTGCTGTCTTCAAATAGATGACGAAGGGCAAGCAATAGCTGAGCTTACTAGCCATATGGTTAAACTAGCGCATGTGCCTACTCAGGTATGGAAAGGGTATAATCCAAGCAGTTGGTTTGGTAGCTGGTATGAGTGGTTTGGAGGGCTTAAGGCAGTGGTAGGTGGAGTCCTACTGATTTTAATGTTGTGTCTACTCCTGCCGTGTCTTATACCCTTAGTAGTTACGTCTGTGCAAAGCCTGATAGAAAATATAGCAGAGAGGAAGGCTGCTGCACAGATAATGGCAATTTATAAATATAAGGCTCTAGATCAGGGAGAATCAATGCAGGAAGATGAGTGTTGAAGATTCACATCATAAGATAAGTCTGGTCTGGTTCAAGGTAACTTGCGGTGTATGCAAACTAAGGTTAAGTGATGCCTCAAGTAATTGTGAAATATCAAGAGGCATCAAAGGGGGGGAATGTGGTGGAATCTCGGTAAAAATACATTTAGTAGGCCGAGATTACCACGTGGTATGTGTACGTGCATATGCTGACGTATCGATCAGTTGGTTGCACGAGGCAAGATACGATCAGTAGTGTACGGAGCATGTGCAAGAATACAGGATGTAGTATTCCCCTCCTCCATTGTGCTGGACAGGCCATGCGGTCAAGCAGGAAGTTAATTCTTATTTGTATTGATTGGTCAAGAGAATGTGCGGGTGGAGCTTAATATGGGAGGAGTTATGTGCCTATATAAGGAGCCTGCACTATTGTCCGGGGCTCAGAACTTGCTGTATTTTGGTGACATTAGTCCCTCTGAGTCCCGATCGGTGATCCAATAAAGAATCTCTTCCTTCCTGAAGAAACCTGTGTCCATCTCTCTGTTCTTGGCTTCCGTCAGTTTCTCCGGTATCAATACCACTAGGGAACAATTGAGAACAGTTAGGTTAATGCTACATCCAAAACAGCACAGGCTTGTTCACAATTGATTCATCTGTATGGCCTGTATGATTGTTGGAGATTGTTACCAAGTGGAGAGTGGGGTTATATATATATATATTAGTATTTTTCATTTGACCGAACACCGAATTAGCCCCCCTGGCTAATTAACTTCAAAAGAACTTAAAGCAGCAGTTGTCTTATGTAGGTTTCCTACGCCTGACCATCTATGACCAGCGGAGGAGCATAGTGTGCTCCATTTCCTGTGGTCAGAGAAATTTTCCCACAATTCTCACCTTTCTTCCGTGTTCTTCTTCCGTGTTTCCCGGAAGCCGGCAAAACTACAGAATTTTACCGTAACAGAATGAGAGCAGTTTATGAGTAGGGGCATGTTTAGTAAACAGTGAGCAGCCTGTGTCTGCTCACTGTTGTAAAAAAAATAAGGAAAAATAACCTCCCTACCCCAATAAATGGCCCCATGGTGGGGCATCTTTTTCTAGCCTGAGGGGACATTGCGAGTGGGGGCTACTCAACTAAACCGGAGACATAGGGTCCCCCTTGGCCCCCACCCATGAGCGGTGGGTGAGGGCCCTAAATGAAAATGGGGAGACCTATTGTCCTCGCCCCAGCCCCCATCCATGAGAGGCGGGTGGGGATCCTAAATGAAAATGGGGGTTTGTCCTACCCCTTTTCCCCCACCCCAGAGCAGCAGGTGGGAGCCCTAAATGAAAATGGGTAGGGACCTATTGTCCTCCCCCCCAGCCCACACCCCTGAGTGGCAGGTGGGGGCCCTAAATGTAAACCGGGGGACCTATTGTCCTCCCTCCCGGTCCCCACCCATGTGCGGCAGGTGGGGGCTAAATGTCAAAATACCCCATCATGATGTCATTCAGAGGAGGAGGAGCTTACCAAATTGAACCGCACAGCGGGAACTGGGGACCTCGTCGGCAAAAGTTAATGAGGATTTTATTCCCCATACAGAGACCATTTTACTGAGCCTGTTAGTGAGCAACGGTATATGCCTTGTTTACTCACCACCTGTTCTTGTAAGAGGCAGTGTTTTTATTGATTTGATTCACATATTTGTTTTTTGTTATTTATATTTGCACGGTATGCATAATAAATGTGTATTGTAAATACGCATAGCATTGGTTTCTTATATAGCCAAGTATATACACACACTTAAATTTTATAGCTTAACTAATGGTTGAAGTGATACAAAGTACTGTATATACAAAACTCCATTATTACACACTGTGTGAGAAATAGTGGTGCATTATAGGAAAACTATTGATCTATTTATTTTAATACGATCTATACTATCTGCAATTTTTTCTTTTATTTTATGTACACTGATTGAGTGCCATCTACTGGAGGATTCCAGATTACAGTTGTATATATCTTACATCATATATATAATACTGCTTGTGATTATTTTAATGTCAAAATACCCCCCTACCCCCAGGTGATAAGGGGTCCCCAAGCCCCTACTCACCCCCCCACCCAAAAAAAATTAAAGTCCTACCTACCCCACTCACCCTAAAAATAGTAAACAATAAATCCCTGTAAATAAATTTTAAAAAATACTTACCATGTGATGTCTTCTTTTTTCTAAAACCTTCTTTTTTCAGCCCCCATAATGCCAAATAAAAAAAAACATAATACCCGTCGAACTAATAAAAAAACCCCCAAAAAACGAATGCAAAATAAAAAATCCACCGAAAGGTCAAAACACTGTCAGATCACTTCCTCCTCAGTGCTGCTGGGGAGGAGGCACACACCACATGGAGGAGGATGCAAGCATTATGGAAAAGAGTGACCGAGAAAGCTAATGGCAGACTCCCATCAGCCTGGGCCAGTAAGCTGCCACTGGACTCCACCCAAAAGGTAAGGAGACAGGAGGGTGGCTAAATATATTTTTTGTTTGTTTTACTAATTTCTGATTTCACTTATTATTATTATTCATCAGATATGACCAACACCCATGTGTTGGTGTTTGTAATGTAACACAGAGAGAATAACTACATGATAAAAATCCTAGAAGAACCTGACAGTTCCCTATTAAATATACATTTCAAAAATAAAAAAGTGTTTTTGAAAACATATTATTGCATAAAGTGTTATCAAAGGCTGTACACCATTTCCAAATGTCACTTTTGCCAAATTATCGACCAGGGTATGTAAGAACAGAGTCGAGATATTATATTGGCCAAGGTTGTTGGGAGTTGCTGTCAAGGAGCTGCTAGAGGGCAGAGATTAAAAGAAAAGAAAAGAAAAGAAAAAGTTACCTGCGCTCTCTCCTTAATCCCTATGTATATCTAGACAAATGGAGGTCATTTAGTTGCTCCAATGGCCATTGGAGGGAATGCCCGCCTGCCAACGTCAGTGTGTGTGTATCTCTGTGTGTGGATGTGCCAGTGTGTGTGTGTGTGTGTGTGTGTATCAAAATGCTTGTATCTGTGTATCAAAGGGTATGTATATGAGTGTGTGTGTGTGTATATGCCAGTGTGTGTCAATGTGTGTGCATGTGTCAAGGTGTAAGCATGTGACAGTGTGTTTATGTGTGTATATGCATGTTAATATGTATGTGTTAATATGTATGTGCATACATCCCAGAAATCACACAACATGCAAACAGACCCCTGCAAAAACAAACATTACATACAAACACACCAGTTTGCTGAAACACCAATACTGCACACAAATGTACATATGCATTTAAAAGACCACACTACATCCAAACACACCCCTGTATGCAAATACAAACATTACATACAAACACATCCCTGTATTAAAACGCTAAAATTATGTATAAACACCAACTCTACACACATAAGTACACCTGCATTTAAAAGCCAACACTACAATCACACACTCCTGCATTCAAACGCAAACACTACACAAGTACACCACTGCATTCCAATGGTAACAGTACATACAAATACACCCCTACATGCACACATACACTCTATACAAAAACATGCTTACATTCAATTGCACAAACACTGCTCACAAATACAACCCTGCAAGGATGGTAGATCCCCAGCTGGCATAGCATCGCAGCAGTTGTATGACAGATGGGGATCTATCTTTTCTTTACTCTTGCACTCTCTACATTAGTTTCGTCGCTGGGTTGGGGTGGAGTGATTGCATGCACAGGGGGCCCAAGCAAATGCTTGCCCAGGATCCAATCAATATTAAAGACTGCCCTGCGTTACACTGGTGGCAAGTGGCAGGATTCTTCTCCCGAATGGATATCTTGAACCAGCAGATATTATAGTGAATGACCCGCCATACCAGCTCCTCAAGCGAACCACACTAAAGGATTTACTGGTAGCTTGAGGAAGAGTGGCGAGTAACATGACCGGTGTATAGTCGCCAAATGGGCAGTCGGAATCCAGGACAACCAACCCACATACCTTACCCAATAATGCACTGACACTAGAGATATATGGGAAAAATTGTCCACAGCTTTATTAACAATTTCAACTAATAACCATTATAATAATATCATAATATAACATAACCAAATAATTTAACATGTAAACATGGGTCATTGCCCCCCATACTCTGCCCTTGCACCCGTATCCTTCTGTCAATATAAAAGGCAATGACCCCAATATAAATAACACGTATATACAAATACATAACATATCAAATTATTCCAACATGAACCAATTTAAAGTGCCAAACCATTAATTAACCACGACAGGGGTATACCCGGATACCCCTACCCCACCAGGTTCTGAGCCACCGACAGGACTCGAAACCTACCAACCACCAATGTCCACCATTTTCCAATTCCATCCGGTTCCTCCTGGGGAGCCTATTTCTTCTCCTTCAGCTCCCCATCCCGCCACTAGCTCAGACCTTGACCCCTTAAGCCGTCTGAGCTCCGCCACCCCGAAGAAAAAGTACTTTCTGCATCCCCTCCTGCCAACCCAGGTTCAGCAGATCCCAGCCCACAGCCGAGAGATGAACACCGTCCGGGTGGTAGTAGCCTAGCAGCCCCTCCTCCAACTCACTGTGCCGCACCACTACCCCCCCCAACTTCCGAATAAAGCTCGCCATCAAGCTGTTCACTTTCTTCCTGCACCTATCTATGGCCCCTGGGTCCCGAGCGTGGCGCCACCGCCGCCTCGGGACCATCTCCGACCAGACCAGCATCACCTCCGGAAGCAGGTCCCTCAACTTGTTGAGGTCCTGTTTCATCCATTTTACCAGTCGACGCTGCGGCGTCAGACCCAAGTCGTTGGCCCCCGGCATGTATGACCAGCAGATCGGGCCTCCGCCCACCAGCCACTATCCTGAACACGGCCCCGCAGACATCCCCCCAGCAACCTCCCCGGTACCCAAACCATCGCACTAACAGGTGTTCCCTCGGAAAGCCCAGCTGCTGGCCTTGAGCTCGAGCTGCGGCCCTCCTTTCAGCCCCAACGACAAAAGAGTGTCCCACGATCCATGCGACCCGGCCTGGGGAAGAAATAAACAGACTGTCAGACAACCCCGTCCCCATCCGGGACCACAAATCTCGATCCAATAAACCCAAGCGAACATAAGATCGGAACCTCACCGACTCCCACCTCCCAATCCGCTTCACTAAATCGTCGCCAAACCCCAAGCGTGTGGCCTCCGTGGCCGCCCCGATACGGAAGGAATGTGTCCCAAACCTGTCCGCCTTCAGGCCCAGCTTACCCAGGCCCGACCGAAAGACTTTGGTAAATTGGAACCGGGACAGTGAAGACCCGTCCGCGTGTACCAACAACGAGCCCCCCCCCGCGGGCCTCCTAGCCAAGTACCCCGCCACTGCGGCTAGCGGGCATAGCGCGGAGCCCGGCAGGGCACCCAGCGTCACGTCCCGGCCTTTTCCCAAGACGTCCGTCTTGGACCTGGCTAGGTGCACCACCAACTTGTTCTCCAGTACCCGGATGCCCGAAAACTGCAACCCCCCGGAAACCACTCGGTTGGAGCTCACCAGCTCCCCAACCCGGAAGGCCCCGAAAAAGGCCAGGAGGAAAGCGGCCCGAAACAGGGAAACCTCAAACCCGTCGAAACAAATCTCCGGCAGGACCCGTATTAGGTCCCCAAGCACCCGCACCGACACCGGGCGCCTGGTATCAGGAGATCTTCGGCCCTTCCGGTACCCTTTGAGTGCTTGCCTAATTACGAAGGACTTGGTCAGATCCTCCTCCCCCCGGAGTTTGAACCAGAACGCCATTGCCGCCATGGCCCTATCCACCACCGCGGGAGACGCTTCCTTCGCTAGTAGCCGAAAGGCAAACCACAAAAAGGCGTCCAAGCGCGACTCTCTCACCCGCGCCTGATCCAGCCCTCGTAGCGACTGTTCCCAGGATTTCCAAACCTTATCGTAGGCGGCCCAAGTGGCCGGCGCCAGCGAAGCTTTCACTAATCCCCCAAGCAAGACGCTCCTAGATTCCACATCTCGTCTGGGCACGTCTGGCCCACTTCCAGCGCTTCCGGGGCCGCCATCCGGAATCGGGACCACTGAAAACGAGACAGAGTGTCAGCCACCTCATTCAAATACCCCGGCACATGGCGCGCGCGAAAGACTACGTTTAGTGACATACACATCAACACAAGACGCCGCAGCAGCCGAACCACCGGTTTCGACGCTGCGGACTGGTTATTGACCGCGTGCACCACGGACATGTTGTCCGAGAAGAAGATCACCTTACGATCTCGCAGCCCCTCTCCCCACAGCGCCATGGCGACAACCAGCGGGAAGAGTTCCAAGAAAGCCATATTACGCATGAGGGGGCTCGACCTCCATGCCTCTGGCCATTGCTCCGCACACCACCGACCCGCAAAATAGGCCCCAAAGCCAACGCTACCCGACGCGTCGGTAAACAATTCCAGCTCTGACGCCGATACACCCTCCTGCCGAAAAAACACTGTCCCATTAAAGTCCCGCAGGAAGGTGTCCCACACCGCCAGGTCGGCCCGCATGGCCATTGACACCCGGATGAAATGATGTGGGGAGCGCACCCCGGCCGTCGCAGCCGATAGGCTGCGGCTAAACACCCGACCCATCGGGATCACCCGGCATGCAAAGTTGAGCATTCCCACCAGAGATTGCAGCTGCCGCAGGGTCACCTTGCGAGCCCGCGCCACCGCAGCCACCACGCCCCGTAAACCTTCCAACTTCGCAGCCGACATTCCCCGAGCCTCGAATCTATCTCAAGACCCAGGAAACTAAGGCAAGCTGCCGGGCCCTCCGTCTTCTCCCTTGCCAGCGGTACACCAAAATGACCCGCCACCCATTCGACCGTTCTGAGCATGTGCAGGCACGCCGGGGAGTCCGCCGGCCCCACGCAGAGAAAGTCATCCAGGTAGTGCACCAATGCACCGTTACCCGACTCAATCCACACCACCCATTCGAGAAAGGAACTGAATTTCTCGAAGTAAGCACAGGAGATGGAACACCCCATCGGAAGACATAGGTCCACGTAATAACCCCCTTCAAAGAAACACCCCAACAGGTGATGACAAACCGGGTGGACCGGAAGAAGCCGAAATGCGACTTCAATGTCCACCTTAGCCATCAGTGCCCCGCGCCCGGCTCTCCTTACCAGGTCGACCGCCCGGTCGAATGATGCATAAGAGACCGAGCACAGTTCCCTGTCGATGTCGTCATTCACCGACGCTCCTTTTGGATAGGAGAGGTGGTGAATGAGCCTAAACTTACCCGGCTCCTTCTTGGGCACCACCCCTAAGGGGGAAACCCTGAGACCCTCCAACGGCAGTGCCGTGAACGGTCCCGCCATCCTACCTAACCGCACTTCCTTCATCAGTTTCTCCCGCACCACCCCCGGAAACTCCGCCACCGACTTTAGGTTGCGCAGTCCCCCCATCCCAACCCTGTCCCGGAACGGGATGAAGAACCCGTGCTCGAAACCGTCCCTGAGCACCGTGGCATCCGCCCTGTTACCGTAGCGGCTTAGCCACGGCCCCATCGCGTCGAGCTTCACCGGAGTGAAGCCCCGAGGCAGGGGACGCCCCCCCACCACCGGCCGTAGTGGGGACTCCGGCGTTCCCTGACTTCCCCTTCTTAAAGCATCGGTGGAGCCCGTGGGCGCCGCCACAGCCCGAACACTCGTGTTTGAAGCGGCATGTCGCCCCCCATTTACACTGGCCCTCATTGTAGAGCCAGCAGAAGCCCTTTTGCAAGGCGGCCGACGAGGCGGACTGCCCTTTTCCGCCGGCCGTTTGCTGAAAGGGCTGCGCTTTTTGCGCCATCATGAGTTTCATCCATAGAGGCAGGTCCATTTGGTCCCACCTCATACCCGGATTTGCCGCCAGTCTCTGCCGAAACTGCTCATCGTACCGCCACAATGCCAATCCGCCATAGGTGCGGTACGCTTCCCAGATCCCATCCAGGTAGCAAAATAAGGATGAGCATAAACTGGGGGATTTCTCGCCCAATACACTGGCCAGCACGCAAAACGCCCGTAACCAGTTCCCAAAGGATTTTGGTATCTTCCGATTCCGTTTCCTTTTCTCCTCCTCCTCCTTCTTTTCATCTTTTTTATCTTCCTCTTTGAGGTCGATAAATTCCTCCAGAGGGAGGAGGGAAAAGATCTTGCAGAATTCACCCTTCCAGATCTTTTCCTTCACCTCCGATTTGAGGTGCACCCCCAGAGGACCCGCAAACGATACGTAGGCGTGTTGCCGGGCCGCCTCGGAGACCCCACCTCCGATCAACTCAGCCCGCTCGCTCACCGCGACCGACGATCCAGCCACCTCCCCCACGTCCGCACCCGAACCGGTCCCGGCAGCCACCCCGGCCCCCGAACCCGCGACCACAGCCCCTTGCGCCCACACCTGACCTACGTTCCCACCCGTACCACCCCCCGCTCCCAGTGAGTGGAGAAGTGTTTGTAGTGTGTTAACTAAAGTGCAGGAGTGTAATGATTCACAGGACTCACCGGCCAAGCCCCTCGTTCCGGGATCCCCTGGGGCTGCAGTGTCCACCGCCATTGGACCAGGATGAGCGACATCCGCCGATGTCCCGCCGACTGGGGAGCCAACCCGGTGCCTCGCCAACACTGAGGAGGAGCGACTCCGAGACCTGCAACGAGGAGAAGAAGTCCTGGGAAGGGTGAACTGTCCTTGCGCCACCCTCCCGTCCCGCCCCAGGGAGCGCCTGCTGGACACCAAAGCCTCCCGCTGCCTAGTTCTCCTGCCGCGCGCCTTACGGGCCCGGGCAGCCCTGCCGCGGGGACTACGACTCCTACGATCCATACCTGATGAGCCCCGAGGCAGGGGACGCCCCCCCACCACCGGTAGTGGGGATTCCGGCATTCCCTGACTAGACTCCGGATCACCCCTCAGACCATGCCCCCCTAACTGCCCACTGCTACAAGATGAACTCCTCCCGTGGCCAACGGACCCACCCCGACCCGACGCCCCTGCCCTATAAGTTGACCTACCCACCCCATGCGAACCCGACAGACTGTGACTTACTGGCCCATCCCCCATCCCCAAAGAGGACCCCCCCCTACCCTGCAACCCCTCACTCATCCCCTTTACGTGCTCCTGAGTGGTCTGCCCAGCCACCTGTCCCCTTAAATTCCCTAGTGCCTTATTACTCCCACCACCCCCCCTTCTACAACCCCAGTAGGCCCCCGATTACCCCCTCTCCCCTCCCCCCGCCTAAGGCTCCCCTGCTGGGCACCCCCTTTATCGTGCCCTCCGAGAGGGCCCCTGCCGGAGCCCCCTGTACTCGCCTGCATGTCCAGGGGTCCAGTGTGCGACGGCCCCACTCCGCTACCGACATCCACGGCTCCCGTCGGAGGGGGCGCCCTCCTGGGCCGCGAGCCCACGCCTCCATGTACTCCGGGGGACCGCCCGACCTCACCTAACGAGGGAGCCGCGCCGGCACCAGTCCTGGCGGCCGCCCGCCGCGTGGTGGCAATCCGAGGTTCCGGCAGCGCGCAGGGAGGCCGAGCCTCGACCATGCGGCTGCCGGACCTGCTGCAGCTTGCCTTGGAGCCCCGGTCAGGGGCGACGATCCTCCCGGGCCCCCGCGGCGCGCCGGGAGGCAGCGCCTCAACCATGCGGCCGCCGGTCCCACCTCGGCCCGATACAGCCGCTCCGCTGGTCCCAGGGGTGTCTTCACCGGGCCCAGCGCCCGGGCTCAGCCTCCTCGGTGGCCTCCTGGCCCGCACAGGACGTCCTCTCTCCGGATCCGCCACCAACGCCAGGGCCGGTCCAAGTTGGGCCCGCAACCAATCCGCTCCCTGGTTCTGGGCCGCCGACCGGATCCCCGCCAGCAGTCTCTCCACCTCGTCCATGGCCCTGCAGAAGGAGAAAAAAGAGAAAACCCCACCAGGCCAAATCTATGAGCACAGGAGTGCACACAAACTTAGCCAGGTAGGAATTAAAAGTTACTGTTATAAAATGGCTGCCTATTTAAATAGACAGCCCACTTACCCATAACTCCCTTCCTATCTTCCTTCCTCCTAAGCCCGCCTCCTAACCCCTGTCAAGGCCCTATTCCGCTAAGCTGTGCTTTTGCTCCATGGGGCTACAAGTCAAAAGCTGTACTCATTGACGAACTCATGGAGAGCGACCTATCCAGTAACTCATCGGTGGACAGCGCTGAGGAGTTTGAGTTCCAGAGGGATGTTCTATGGTGGCTCAGCATCTTGGGGCCCAATACTTCGCAGGATATCATTGTCCAGATAATGGCTCAAGCAACGGAAGCACAGAAAGCCCATGAGTCAAAAACTGGATCACAACAGGAGGATACAGCCTCCCTACAAGGATCTATAACTGGACGATCACGGAAACTGAACTATGCAGCGTTCAAAACATTCACAGGTTGAGAGATGGATAATGGCAAATATTTAAAGGGCTTTGGAGGGCCTGGACAAGGCTAACTGGGCTGCCATCCTTAGCAGCAAATTGTCTGGTAGAGCAGCGGAAGCATGTATATAGCTCTACTAGATGTGAGCAGTACCCTAATCGGATATCAACCATTACAAATGAGTCAAAGAGACATTGCTAACAAGGTATGCGGTTACTCCCGAAGTCTACCAAAGAAAATTTTGAAGAGACTCTTATGCTGAATGGGCTTTTAGAATGCACAGAGCCGCACAAAATTGGATGCAAGGATGCCAGACAACCACCCTAAATGACACCTTAGAGCTATTACTATTGGAACAGTTCTTCGATCATACTCCCTCAGAGGTGCGAGACTGGGTCAGAGCACACCACCTGCAGGTTGTAAAGTTAAATGGTAAGAATGCCATGGGACTGAGAGCCACTGGGGCTACGCTGACCCTAGTACAACGGTACCAGATTAACCCATCACAGTGAACAGGATGTACCGCAGCAGTCAGGGTGACTGGAGGAGCTATCCACGAATTGCTGACCGCACAAGTCCACATCAGTTGGGGTCCAGGATCCAAATCCTTGGAGGTCGGGATTTTGCAGTACTTGCCAGCGGAAGTTCTCCTTGGAAATTACTTAGGGTGCATAACATCCCTGAAAACCGAAGGCACCCTACCAGTAACCACCAGTCTACAAGCCTGAATGATGGAACCTTTACACTCGGAAGAACAGCCTAGCTGACCAACCAGCCCCCTACTTGGGAAACCCCCAAGACTTTGGAAAGACCCAGAGAGAGGACCCCTCACTAGGTGGATATAGGAGACAGGCAAATACCCCGCAGGGTAAATATAGACCAGGAAGGATTTCAGTGGGAAGGAGGGTTACTGTACCGGGTAAATGGGGGGACAGGGAGAGGGACTACCCAAGTGACAAAAAGGCAGCTAATCAAAGGCACCTACAATCATTGGCGGATCGGGGGGCAACGGGCAATTGCCCCCTCCCCGAGAAAATATTGCTGCCAGAAGCACTCCCCTGCCGGTCCATGCAGGGCTGGTGCTATCCAAGCACCAGCCCTGCTGATTGCCTTCACGGACCGGAGGGGAGATCAGTGATCACCCTCCCCGGCCCACACAGGCAGATTGCTGGGCGGCCGGCAGGGGAGGGAGTGAGAGAGAGAACCCGGGGGAGCTCTTACCTGCAGCTCCGCTGGGTTCTCCTCTCGCGAGCACGGAGCGTTACCATGGCAACGCTCCATTCTCGCGAGAGTGAACTCTAGCCTGAGCTGAGGGAAGGGAGGGGGGACATTAGCTATATTTATTTAATAATTAAAACAAAAAAAATATATTTTATCTGCCCCCCTATCCCCTCACACACTGCACCACACACAGCCCCCCTTACCTACACAGCCCCCTTACATACACTGCCCCCCCCTTACCTACACAGCCCCCCTGACACACACAGCCCCCTTACACACACAGCCCCCCCTTACACACACAGCCCCCTTACACACACAGCCCTCCTTACACACAAAGCCCCCCTTACATACACAGCCCCCCTTACACACACAGCCCCCCCTTACACACACAGCCCCCCCTTACATACACAGCCCCCCTTACATACACAGCCCCCCCTTACACACACAGCCCCCCTTACATACACAGCCCCCCTTACATACACAGCCCCCCTTACATACACAGCCCTTCCCTTACACATACTGCCTTCCCTTACACACACTGCCCCCAATACACACATTGCCTTCTTATACACACTGCCCCAATACACACAGCCCCCCATACATACACACACACACACACACACACAGCACCACTCACACACAAACACACTGCACCCTTAACACACAAACATACTGCTCCCAATATACAAATTGCTACCCCATACATACACTACCCCTTCATACACATACTGTGACCCTGACATACACTGCACCACACACACACACACACACACACACACACTACAGCCACTATCCCAGCAGACCCTGGGTAAGTTGTCAAAGGTTTTTTTTAAACGGTTTGACTACTTACACTAGGAGGGCACCACAGCAAATCCTGGCACCAAAACCACTACAGAGAGCTGTAGTGGTTATTGTGCCTGGATTGTTTCTTAAAATGATCTGCCAGTGCCCCTCCCGAGATTAGCTTCTGGATCCGCCACTGCCCACAATAGTGCCCCGTGCTGAGCTGTGAAAACTCAGTCATAATATTCCTTTAAGTAAAACAGAAAACAGGTAGTGCCAGAGAGAACAGGTAAGATAAGAGATCCAAAATATCTTTAAAACAAGTAAAAACCACAATAAAAAAATAGTCCTTCAATGTAGTCTAACAAAAAAATACAAATAGAGAGGTACCAGGTAGTGAGAAACAGTCTTAAACGTAGTAATATTCCATCTTCTAATATTCATAAAATGCTTGTGAAAACAGAGGGAGACCAATAGTGCAATATGGTTGTGGCAAACCTAGCCACTTCAGACTATAGAACTGTGACTCTAAAGGTTGTCCTAAACACTGCTGCCATATTGTGTTTGAATGTACTTTGCATTCTGCGTTGAAATGTATACTTGCCTGTAATCCTTATAGCATTCGTATGCTAGCAGCCGAAAGCCGCTAGCATTTACATGGTTGTTTCACGAACAGCAACTTTACTGGCTGTTCGTGAAACGAATTATGTACCGAACCCAAGCCAAACACTGAGGGTCGTGTGGCACCAATTACCAGATTGCAACATTGTTGCAATCGGTAATTAAGTGCGTTCCTAGGTGGCCGTCGTTCGACTACCGACCACACGGCGGTCGGCCATCTTGGATCCTTTGTCTCCCCAGCAGTGTTTGGTCGTCGAGCGCGTGGAACTAAAAACGGCTACTCGACAACACGAACACCGCTGTACTTCCAGGCCGTATTCTCCTAGTGTGGTTCCCCATCGGTGTTCGGTACTTTTAAACAAATTTAATAAGCAAATGTATTTCGTGCAGCGTTCGGTTGTTTTAGCTGGGATCTGAGCGGTATTCACACGAAATGTGCACTCAGACCCCAGCTATCTACCGAACGTCTGTTCGTGAAAATAATGTAATATTGTTGGAGTTATGGATTTAAATGTGAAATGCCGGTTCTGCTGCATGGAGGGATAATCCTCTTAACGGTATATTTCAGTGGGAGTATCCCTCTCGTGCAGCAGTGCCTGATGAGAGAAATGCTCCAAATGTTAAGTCCCCCATGTAGTCCCTTACTGTATTACCCCTGCTATGTCAGTAAGGAAACCCTTTGCATGGGGACTTGCATAAATACTGGAAGCTGTGAATAAAGACCTCAGTTGACTCCCAGATTGACTCCCAGAACTGTGTTTCGTCCGGTTACTGGGGGATTTGGGATATTGCCTTACTTTTCAGCGCTGACTGTGGATTACCTTTAATACCAGCGGAGATCATGGGATTTAATATTGCCGCTCCGCTACAATTGGTGGCAAGCGACGGGATCCAACCTTACAGCAGAAAAGCGGTGTTCGTGTAATTGAAACTACCGAACAAGAAAAGTGAAGGGCAATTCATGTGGAACATAGAACCGAACAACGAGGTGAACGAGATAGATTATGCTGCATTGAAACGGCAGACATTAAAGGAGCTACTGGAAGCCAGGGGTAAAGTAGCCAGCATTAAATCCAAAGCTGTGCTGATTGCTGAACTGATGGAGGGAGACAGAGCTTGCAGCGCTACACCTCCACCAGCCATGGAAGAGACCCCATACCAAAGAGAGCTTAGAACCAGGATGACGTTTCTGCCGCAGCCAGTACCCATGGAGATACTGACCGTGCTGTTGTCAGATGTGCATGAGTATCTGATGACACACCGTTCATCGGAGACACCGTCCAGGGCAGAATCCATTACTGCCTCCGTCTACGGCCAGGTAAAACCCAAAATCCCATATCATGCATTTAAGATGTTTTGCGAAGAAAAGGATGAGATTGACGGATATTTGCAAGATTTTGAGAGGCTGTGTGATTTGCATGACTTGGAACAGGCAGTATGGGTACCGTTACTGGCAGGCAAACTGTCAGGTCGTGAGGCGGAAGCCTTTCGCGCTGTACGCAGAGAGGACAGCAAGGAGTATACAAAAGTAAAAAGGGCGATTCTAGAAAGATATGCCATTACCCCGGAGGCATACCGGCGCAAATTTAGAGGCTTGCGCAAACTGCAGAAAGATTTGCATGCCGAGTGGGCGCACAAGCTAGATCAAGCATCACAAGGGTGGATACAAGCCAGCCACGCCACCACTATGGAGGAGCTACTACAACTGATGCTGTTAGAACAATTCTTTAATGGCTTGTCCCCAGAGGCACAAGAATCGGTGAGAGACCGAAAACCCCTCACCCTAACTGAAGCAGCCCGATTAGCCGACCAGCATTTTGATGCAAGGAGGCATCACGGGCCCCTAACTAGGAATTACCCTCGACCCACAGTGCAACCCAGTACCTTAATGCCTACCGGCCCCACAACAACACTGTCTAGACCGATGCAGGGGAATCCACCACCACCCTCCCGATATAATGGCAGGGTTAACATCCAGTGCCATACATGCAAACAGTGGGGACATATATCCCGAGAGTGCACTCAGAACCGCAGCAGACAAGCGTGGAACCAAGTCCGACAGAACCTGGCACCAAGGGCCGCTGCCCATCACTACCAAGTAGAACCAGCCACCCAGGAGTCAAAAGGCTTTGACTGCCAAAGTACTTTTGGATTGGGGTGCGGGGGAGGGAACTATAGAAGTGGGCCTAATGCAGAAATTACCGGCGGATGTTGTACTGGGGAATGACTTGGGCCAGATGACC
Source organism: Pelobates fuscus (assembly GCF_036172605.1). NCBI lineage: Eukaryota > Metazoa > Chordata > Amphibia > Anura > Pelobatidae > Pelobates > Pelobates fuscus. The sequence continues at coordinate 71,135,870 of NC_086327.1, forward strand.
TCTGCTTTTATACCCCAGGCTCCACACCAGGAAGCCCATCCAGTGACCACACGGCAGCAGGCTCGCACCACGGTTCCACCAGCACACTCTGAGGCTCAGGTAAGAGACCATGACCCCCACACGACACGTATGACCTGGGACACCCCAACTAAATTCGAGCCAGAGGTGAAGTTAGACCCCAGGCTACAGGTATACAGGGAAAGAGTACACACAGATCAGGCCGGGTTAGAGGGGGAGCGGTACACATGGGAGAAAGGGCTACTTAATCGCATTGCGGAAAGAGGAGTGGGGGGGTCGGTCACAGTGACGACTAAACAGTTAGTAGTCCCCTAGAAGTATAGGCAAGAACTGCTTAGGATTGCTCACGACATCCCCTTGTCTGGGCATTTGGGGATGACACGTACCCGATACAGGTTGACCCACGCTTTTTTCTGGCCAGGGATCTCTAAGTATGTGAGGCAGTACTGCACCTCATGTGACATTTGCCAGTGAGTGGGCAAGCGAGGTGACCGCCACAAAGCTAAGTTATGCCCTCTCCCCATTATTGAAGAACCCTTCAGTAGGGTCGTAGACATAGTAGGGCCCTTACCCAAGCCCAGTCCCTCAGGGAAAATATATATTTTAACTGTAGTAGACTACGCCACCCAGTACCCCGAGGCCATAGCCCTTTCCAATATTCATGCCGAAACTGTGGCAGAGGCCTTAATGAAAATATTTTCCAGGGTGGGGTTTCCCTAAGAAATCATATCGGATAGGGGCACCCAGTTCACCGCCGAGGTCACCCAACAACTGTGGAGGATATGCGGCATTAAGCCAATAGTAAATTCTGCTTATCACCCCCAGTCCAATGGTTTATGCGAAAGGTTTAACGGTACTCTGAAGCAGATGCTCCGTACGTTTGGAGAGGCTCATAAAGACTGGGAGCGTTTTCTACCCCATCTGCTCTTCGCATATAGAGAGGTACCCCAGGAGTCGACAGGGTTTTCCCCTTTCAAATTGCTGTTTGGGAGAAGGGTGCGAGGGCTGTTAGACCTAATTAGAGAGCATTGGGAGGGAGAGAATAGCCCAGATGGGACCCCTATTGTATCTTACGTGCTGGAGTTCAGGGACCGCCTGGAGGCACTAACTCAGGCTGTGTGCACCAACCTGCAGGCGGCCCAACAACGCCAGCGCCGTTGATACGATAGGGGAGCCAGAGACCGCAGCTTTCAAGTGGGACAAAAAGTTTTGATTTTAAAACCCGTCCGCACAGGACACAAGCTGCAGGCCATCTGGCAAGGCCCATACCAGGTGGTGGAACAGAGATGTGACTCCACCTATGTGATTGGCCCCTGCTCAGGGGTAGGGAAGAGATGCATGCTCCATGTGAATATGCTCAAACTCTACCATGAGAGGATAGAAGACGTGGCGGCGATATGCGCCTCCGCCTCTGCCTCTGAGGATCAGGAGAATCTGCCCCTACCTGACCTATTAGAACAGGAAGAACAGACAGAGCCCTCCAAGGGAGTTCAGCTGGGAGAGCAGCTAAGCCCTCAGGAGCGTGCCCAGATACAAGAGCTGATCGTAGCTAAATTTGCCTGGGTACACTCCGCGAGCCACTCACCGAGTCGACACCCCGGGACTGCTACCTATGCGGCAGACTCCATATTGCGTCCCTGAAGCAGTCAGGGACCATATGAAGAAAGAGATTGAGGAGATGTTGCAGCTAGGGGTTATCGAACATTCCGATAGCCCCTGGGGATCGCCGGCAGTGCTGGTACCTAAGAAGGATGGCACGACACGGTTCTGTTTTCGACTACCGGAGGCTAAATGACAAAACAGTGTCTGATGCCTATCCGATGCCCCAGATAGACGAGCTGCTGGATAAGATGGCATGGGGCCAGTATCTCACTACCATAGATTTATGTAAGGGATACTGGCAAATTCCACTAGCCGTGGATGCCATCCCCAAGTCGGCGTTTGTCACCCCGTTTGGCCTGTATCAATTTCGGGTCATGCCATTCGGGATGAAAAACGCCCCAGCAACCTTTCAGCGGATGGTCGATCGGCTATTGGACGGGTTCCAGGAATATGCATGCGCAAACCTGGACGACATCGCCATATATAGTCAGACCTGGGCAGAACACCTGCAACACATAGGAGCCGTTATTGATCTGATCGGGGAGGCAGGGTTAACTCTAAAACCTAGAAAGTGCCATATAGGGATGGCAGAAGTACAGTACTTGGGCCACTGGGTGGGGAGCGGGCAACAGAAACCCGAACCAGCCAAAATTGCCAAATGGCCCACCCCTAGGACAAAGACCCAAGTGCTAGCGTTTCTAGGTACTGCAGGGTACTATAGAAAACTCGTGCCCAATTATAGTGCCCTGGCAAAACCCTTGACTGACTTTACCCGCAAGAACCTTCCTCGACAGGTTGTCTGGGCCCCAGAGTGTGATCAGGCATTCCAGCAATTAAAGACTGCTCTAACTAATGCCCCTGTACTTGCTGCTCTTGATCCAACTAAAAGATTTCTTGTCCACACAGACGCTTCAATGTTTGGATTGGGAGCAGTGCTGAGCCAAGTTTGAGCAGATGGCGGAGAGCATCCCGTAGCTTACCCGAGCCGAAAGTTATTGCCATGGGAAGTAAGTTACGCCGCCATTGAGAAGCAATGCCTGGCCGTGGTGTGGGCTCTCAAAAAGTTGCAGCCGTATTTGTATGGACAACCTTTTTCCTTACTCACAGAGCACAACCCGTTGGTGTGGCTGAACCGTGTGGCCGGGGACAATGCCAGGCTGCTGCGCTGGAGTTTGGCGCTGCAGCCTTTTGACTTTACAATTCATTACCGGCCAGGGAAGCAGAATGGTAACGCCGACGGGTTGTCCAGACAAACTGAACTTTGGTTCCCCATCGGTGTTCGGTACTTTTAAACAAATTTAATAAGCAAATGTATTTCGTGCAGCGTTCGGTTGTTTTAGCTGGGATCTGAGCGGTATTCACACGAAATGTGCACTCAGACCCCAGCTATCTACCGAACGTCTGTTCGTGAAAATAATGTGAATATTGTTGGAGTTATGGATTTAAATGTGAAATGCCGGTTCTGCTGCATGGAGGGATAATCCACTTAACGATATATTTCAGTGGGAGTATCCCTCTCGTGCAGCAGTGCCTGATGGGAGAAATGCTCCAAATGTTAAGTCCCCCATGTAGTCCCTTACTGTATTACCCCTGCTATGTCAGTAAGGAAACCCTTTGCATGGGGACTTGCATAAATACTGGAAGCTGTGAATAAAGACCTCAGTTGACTCCCAGAACTGTGTTTCGTCCGGTTACTGGGGGATTTGGGATATTGCCTTACTTTTCAGCGCTGACTGTGGATTACCTTTAATACCAGCGGAGATCGTGGGATTTAATATTGCCGCTCCGCTACAATGGTAGTAAAATAGATAGCACACAACACAGAGGTCTAAAAATGACAACTCACATCTAGTAGAGCTATAACCAGCTCTGGATAAAACAACATGCAGTGTTAGTCTATCCCCACTTGCAGGATATTCTTCAGGCTGGGATTTACAGTAGAGTGATGATGGAGTGGAACATATGAAATGATAGGAAAAAAAAGCCAATAGTGCTCTCTATAAACGCAAATAGTGGAAAAATACTTACAGTAGGTGGAGAAGACGAACCACTCTTTGTGTCAGGGGTGGGTAGTATAATCCCTACCTAGGATTCTTTATGTGGTTGTCCGTAGAGGTATTTCAGAAGTTTCGCTCTGTAAACAAATTTCTGAAGGAGATCCCTCCTAGACAAGGATAAACTAGGTAGTAATATATTTGCTATATCTCTCCCTGGTTGTCCTCACCTTCTAATACAAGATTTGCAGTTTACTAAGTTTTGTCAGTGGGACCCCAGACCTTATTCAAGAACATTGGGAAGGAGAGACCAGAGAGAAGGGCAACCCCATTGTGCCATATGTCCTGGAGCCTGCAGGCCCTAACAGAGTCCATTTGGGAGAATTTGCAGGCGGCCCAGCAGTGCCAGAAACTGTGGTACAATCAGGGAGCCAGGGACCATATTCTATAACTTGGGCAAAAAGTACTGGCACTCAAACCCACTAAAGCAGACAAGCTTCAGGCAGAGTGGCAAGAAACTTTCCGGATGGTAGAACGTATAAGCGATACCATCTATATAGTAGTCCAATGTTCAGATGAAAGGATTAGAAAATCCTTTCATGTGAACATGTTAAAGCCATCTCTGGAAAGACCCGAGGAGGCAGCAACAGTGTGTTCCCCAGCCTTCGAAGACAGCAAAAAACTCCCAGCCGCCTCGATAGGCATTGAGCAAGTCAGGTTGAGAATGGTCTCTCCGAGAGAAAGCAGGCTTCCCAACTGTTAGGGGAATACAACAAAATGTTTTCTGCCGATCCTGGGTACATGACTCTGGCGGTCCACTAAGTAGAGACCACAGGCCAGGTCCCCCTCCGGCAGCAACCATATCGTATCCCAGAAGCAGTTCGTGAAAGTATGCGCAAAGAAATACAAGAGAACTTGGAGTGATAGAGCCGTCCCAGAGTCCTTGTGCTTCCCCGGTAGCTCCGGTGCCTAAGCACCTAAGCGGGACAGTATGATCCCTATCTGCAAGTTCAACGACCGAACCATACCCTGGATAGACGAATTGTTAGAATGAATGGCAGGAGGGAATTACTTGACCACTATAGATTTGTGTAAGGGATATTGGCAAATCCCCCTCGAGCCTGGAAGCCGTTCCTAAGTCCACATTCGTCACTCCATTCGGCCTGTACCAGCTCATGCCGTTTGGGATGAAGAATGCCCTGTCTACCTTTCAGAGAATGGCCGACTGGCTCCTAGAGGGATTTCAGGATTTTACATGTGCATATATGGATGATATTGCTATATTCAGCCGCACATGGGAAACCCACCTCGAAATATATCTGTAGTGCTCAATAAAATTCAGGCCGCTGGTTTAACTCTGTAACCATACAAATGCCATGTCAAAATGGCTGAGGTACAGTACCTAAGTCACTGGGTCAGTTCGGGCAAACAGCACCGTGAACCCGCCAAGATTAAGGCAGTAGCCAGGTGGCTCCAATCTCGTACAAAGAGATTGGATATTATCGTAGGTTGGTACCCGATTATAGTACAGTAGTCAAGCCCCTTATCAACCTCACAAAAATGTCCCTACCCAGACAGATTGAATGGTCTCTAGAGTGTGAGGAATCTTTCCAACTGGTAAAAACTGCGTTAAGTAAGGCACCTGTATTAGCTGCACCTGACCACTCTAAAAGATTTCTCATTCATACAGATGCCTCCATGTTTGGACTGGGAGCCGTACTAAGCCATATGGGGGAAGACTGCATGGAAAGAAGTTACAACCATACCTATACAGGTGATCTTTCCCAATTATGACGAACCAAAACCCGCTGATTTGGCTCCACAGAGTGGCCAGAGATAAGCCACGACTTTTGCGATGGAGGCTGGCACTGCAACGTACAATTTCACCATGCAGTACAGGCCAGGAAAACAGACCACTAATGCAGATGGTTTATCCTGGCAAACCGAACTGGAATCTTACCCGAACATCCCCAAGCCGACCTGTCAGGGTCTAGGAGGGTATGCCATCCCATGGAACTGGGGGGGAGCAATGTGATGAACTCACTATTAACAGATGGTCAGGAAGAGGTTCCTTATTTCGTATCCCTGTGTCACGGCTCACGGTGATTCTGTCGGTGTGGTTGCACATAAAGTAAGCAACCAAGCCGACAGAAACCAATTTTACTTACCTTCTTTGCGGCAGATCACTGCCCGACCTCCATCCGGTCCGGACACCAGCGGGTGCGGTTCGGATTTTTGTAATAAACTTATCGTCGCCCACACTAAAGATGGCGCCAACGTGCATGCGATGTCACGTCACAGACACGTACGCACGTTTTGGGGTCGGAGGCAGCCAATTACAGCCAAAGGAGGGGTATTTAAACCCAAATTACCTTTCTTTCAGTGCCCTGTCATGGTTTCCTTTGCTGGTTATTTGAGAGTGTGTTCCTGATCGTATTATTCTGTTTTTTGACTTTGGCTTCCTTTTGAGTTCCCTGATTTCTGGTATCCAGGACTTTTGGCTTTCCCTCATCGTTGTGTCTCATTCTGTATCCCTGACCTCGGCAAGTATATTGACTATTCTTGGGTATGTTAGTCCGGCCATTCTAAGGTCCAGTTAGACGTTATCCTTAGTTCTAGGTGTGATACTATTTATGCATGCTAGATCAACTAGTAATCCTGTCATTATGACAGGGGCCATAGATCCTGCAGAATTGTGTCAGCACATAGCAGCTTGCGAGGGAAAGCTAGAGGAAAATGATCACCGTATGGATCAATTTGCCCAGGCTTTCAGTACGCTTCTTAATTAGACAGCTCATTTACAGCCTAATGTACCTCCACCTATAGTATATAAGGCAACTACTATCTCTCTATCTTCTCCTCCACATTATGATGGTAATATTCAAGAATATCAGGGATTTCTCAATCAGATTGAGTACCACTTTGAGGCCTCACCGGGGTCTTTTCCCACGGATAGAGCTAAAATTGGGTACTTGATGAACCAACTTAAAGGTAAAACCTTACCTTGGGCCAATCCATTATGGGAGAGTAAGAGGAGCATTGCTTATAATTACCAAGAATTCCTTGCGGAATTCAAATTAATGTTTAAACCACTAGGCAGGGAGGATGACGTTTCCACTGCCCTAATGCATATCAAACAACCTGTGCAACCTGACTTTCCTCATTATTGTGTCTCATTCTGTATCCCTGACCTCAGCAAGTATTTTGACTATTCTTGGGTACGTTAAGTCTGGACATTCTAAGGTCCATTTAGACATTATCCTTAGTCCTAGGTGTGATACTATTTGTGTATGCTGGATCAACTAGTAATCCTGACACCCAGTTAAACAAACACAATATTAGTTCGGTATTTTTCGTTTAAATGAACACCGACTACCCCTCTGACTAGTTAATTTGAAAAAAAAACACTTAACTCAAGTGCTCTCTGGGTGGCTGCTATTTGTATAACCATTTGAAAACATGTGCTCTAGGAAATGGTGGCTATTTTGTCTCCTGAACGCAGGCAGTGGCACTTTGTCATCGAGTGCATGGAACCCGTGCCTGCTCCATTCCCAGACAAGCCAGGAGAACGCTTTTCGGGGAAAAGACACACCCAAACTGAGAGAACATTCACTCCCTATAAACCAGGGGAGTGTTTTTGCATAGGAACTCCCGAAAGTTGACTAGCCACTACCTCCTTTTCCTTGGAACTATTATGGGCAGCAGCCACATTTGCGGCCGGTCAAAACTTTACCCCAGTGGCGAATCGGCTGTACTACATGGATTTAAGCATTATTTGGACAACTTGGGTGCTCAGATCCGGGCTATCCGGGTATATAGTACTTGTAGGGGTTCCTATCGATATTGTATGTAATTTTTAGTGTTTTATGTATTATGTATGGCACCTCAAGGGCCTGGGAGATAATAGTTTAAGTAAAAGCAAACTCATTTATCTCCCATACACAGAGACACCTGGGTGAGTTTACTGTTGTATTGAATTGAGACCCCATGCCGGGGGTCGTGTATATAAACAGGCAACTTGGCCATAATAAAACAGTTCATTTTGTACCCTTCATCAAGTCTCGACTGATGTTTGGGTATGCGAAAGTTATAACCACTGCTTCACTACAGGACCTGGGAGAATCTACAGCGGAGGTACAGGTGCTCCGTAGTGATGTCGTGAACACAAAATTTTCGGTTTGCGAACGGCGAACAGGAACTTTTGCGAGCCGGCGAACCGGGCGAACCGCCATTGACTTCAATGGGCAGGCGAATTTTAAAACCCACAGGGACTCTTTCTGGCCACAATAGTGATGGAAAAGTTGTTTCAAGGGGACTAACACCTGGACTGTGGCATGCCGGAGGGGGAAATAAGGATTGACACCTGACATATGACATATTGACACCTTGACATATGGATTGACACCTGTCCTCAGAGCCCCTGATACACACTGACACAGAGCAGAATAGGGACTGTTCACCCTACATAGGGTCACTTGGCAGATATGGATTGACACCTATCCTAAGGATCCCTGATACACACTGACACAGAGCAGAATAGGGACTGTTCCCCCTACATAGGGTCACTTGGCAGATATGGATTGACACCTATAATAAGGATCCCTGATACACACTGACACAGAGCAGAATAGGGACTGTTCCCCCTACATAGGGTCACTTGGCAGATATGGATTGACATCTATCCTAAGGATCCCTGATACACACTGACACAGAGCAGAATAGGGACTGCTCCCCCTACGTAGGGTCACTTGGCAGATATGGATTGACAGCTGTCCTCAGAGACCATGATACACACTGACACAGAGCAGAATAGAGACTGTTCCTCCTACATAGGGTCACTTGGCAGATATGGATTGACACCTATCCTAATGATCCCTGATACACACTGACACAGAGCAGAATAGGGACTGTTCCCCCTACATAGGGTCACTTGGCAGATATGGATTGACACCTATCCTAAGGATCCCTGATACACACTGACACAGAGCAGAATAGGGACTGTTCCCCCTACATAGGGTCACTTGGCAGATATGGATTGACACCTATCCTAAGGATCCCTGATACCCACTGACACAGAGCAGAATAGGGACTGTTCCCCCTACATAGGGTCACTTGGCAGATATGGATTGACAGCTGTCCTCAGAGACCATGATACACACTGACACAGAGCAGAATAGAGACTGTTCCCCCTACATAGGGTCACTTGGCAGATATGGATTGACACCCTATCCTAAGGATCCCTGATACCCACTGACACAGAGCAGAATAGGGACTGTTCCCCCTACGTAGGGTCACTTGGCAGATATGGATTGACAGCTGTCCTCAGAGACCATGATACACACTGACACAGAGCAGAATAGAGACTGTTCCTCCTACATAGGGTCACTTGGCAGATATGGATTGACACCTATCCTAATGATCCCTGATACACACTGACACAGAGCAGAATAGGGACTGTTCCCCCTACATAGGGTCACTTGGCAGATATGGATTGACACCTATCCTAAGGATCCCTGATACACACTGACACAGAGCAGAATAGGGACTGTTCCCCCTACATAGGGTCACTTGGCAGATATGGATTGACACCTATCCTAAGGATCCCTGATACCCACTGACACAGAGCAGAATAGGGACTGTTCCCCCTACATAGGGTCACTTGGCAGATATGGATTGACAGCTGTCCTCAGAGACCATGATACACACTGACACAGAGCAGAATAGAGACTGTTCCCCCTACATAGGGTCACTTGGCAGATATGGATTGACACCCTATCCTAAGGATCCCTGATACCCACTGACACAGAGCAGAATAGGGACTGTTCCTCCTACATAGGGTCACTTGGCAGATATGGATTGACACCTGTCCTCAGAGATCATGATACACACTGACACATAGCAGAATAGAGACTGTTCCTCCTACATAGGGTCACTTGGCAGATATGGATTGACACCTATCCTAAGGATCCCTGATACACACTGACACAGAGCAGAATAGAGACTGTTCCTCCTACATAGGGTCACTTGACAGATATGGATTGACACCTGTCCTCAGAGATCATGATACACACTGACACAGAGCAGAATAGAGACTGTTCCCCCTACATAGGGTCACTTGGCAGATATGGATTGACACCTATCCTAAGGACCCCTGATACACACTGACACAGAGCAGAATAGGGACTGTTCCCCCTACATAGGGTCACTTGGCAGATATAGATTGACACCTGTCCTCAGAGACCATGATACACACTGACACAGAGCAGAATAGAGACTGTTCTCCCTACATAGGGTCACTTGGCAGATATGGATTGACACCTATCCTAAGGATCCCTGATACACACTGACACAGAGCAGAATAGGGACTGTTCCCCCTACATAGGGTCACTTGGCAGATATAGATTGACACCTGTCCTCAGAGACCATGATACACACTGACACAGAGCAGAATAGAGACTGTTCCCCCTACATAGGGTCACTTGGCAGATATGGATTGACATTTTGACACCTGTTGACACCTGTATATGGCATCGATTTTAGGAACCGGGAGATGGAAAAAGATGCTTGGACGGTCCTCCTACTTCAAATTTGGGGCACTGCGCGTGCAATCTAATGTGCCACCAGATAGGAGTGGTGTGTTAAGTAGTACTATTCCTATCAGTTTAATCCCTGTTATGTGCCTTTTTTTTGGTTTGGTTTTTGAAGCCACAGTGCAGCACCAGAGGGCCGAAAAATTAGGCATGTACACATGCCTGAAAAATGAGGTATTGTTGCAGCCGCTGCTGTAGTAGCGGCCATAAAACTTGATGTTTGTTTCCCAGGCAGAAAGTGCCCTAAAACATTGCGGCTTGAACCCTAGTTGGTGGCGGATAAGTCACGCAAGTCAACCGGCATTCAGAGCTAAAATACAGCAGCGTGTGTACAATTTTTAGCCCAAGGCAGCTCATCTCATCAGGCCTTTTTTAGTCGCATGTATCGCCCACTGTCAGTCCCTTCGGGATCCATCCCTCATTCATCTTAATAAAGGTGAGGTAATCTAGACTTTTTTTGACCTAGGCGACTTGTCTTCTCAGTGACAATATCCCCTGCTGCACTGAAGGTCCTTTCTGACAGGACACTTGAAGCGGGGCAGGCCAGAAGTTCTATCGCAAATTGGGATAGCTCAGGCCACAGGTCAAGCCTGCACACCCAGTAGTCAAGGGGTTCATCGCTCCTCAGAGTGTCGATATCTGCAGTTAAGGCGAGGTAGTCTGCTACCTGTCGGTCGAGTCGTTTTCTGAGGGTGGATCCCGAAGGGCTGTGGTGATGCGTAGGACTTAAAAAGCTCCGCATGTCCTCCATCAACAACACGTCTTTAAAGCGTCCTGTCCTTGCCTGCTTGGTCGTGGGAGGATGACTTTCACCCCTTCCCCTGTTAGATTCCCGTTGTGCTGTGACATCACCCTTATACGCTGTGTAAAGCATACTTTTTAATTTATTTTGCAAATGCTGCATCCTTTCCGACTTGTTGTAATTCGGTATCATTTCCGCCACTTTCTGCTTATACCGGGGGTCTAGTAGCATGGACACCCAGTACAGGTCGTTCTCCTTCAGCCTTTTTATACGAGGGTCCCTCAACAGGCACGACAGCATGAAAGACCCCATTTGCACAAGGTTGGATGCCGAGCTACTCATTTCCCGTTCCTCCTCCTCCTCAGTGATCTCAATGAAAGTATGTTCTTCCCCCCAGCCACGTACAACACCACGGGTACCAGATAGGTGACCACGAGCACCCTGGGATGCCTGTTGTGGTTGGTCTTCCTCCTCCTCCTCAAAGCCACATTCCTCCTCTGACTCCTCTTCCTCACAATCCTCTTCCAGCGTTGCTGCAGGTCCAGCAAGCGATGCTGATAAGGCTGTTTCTGGTGGTGATGGTGACCACAACTCTTCCTCTTCCTCTTCACGCTCATCTACGGCCGGATCCAGCACTCTTCGCAGGGCACGCTCCAGGAAGAAAACAAATGGTATGATGTCGCTGATGGTGCCTTCGGTGCGACTGACTAGGTTTGCCACCTGCTCATAAGGACGCATGAGCCTACAGGCATTGCGCATGAGCGTCCAGTAACGTGGCAAAAAAAATTCCCAGCTCCCCAGAGGCTGTCCTAGCACCCCGGTCATACAAATATTCATTAACGGCTTTTTCTTGTTGGAGCTGGTGGTCGAACATTAGGAGTGTTGAATTCCAACGTGTCGGGCTGTAGCAAATCAAGCGCCTCACTAGCATGTTGTTTCGCCGCTGGATATCTGCAAAGTGCGCCATGGCCGTGTAGGAACGCCTGAAATGGCCACACACCTTCCTGGCCTGCTTCAGGACGTCCTGTAAGCCTGTGTACTTATGCACAAAGCGTTGTACGATCAGATTACACACATGTGCCATGCACGGCACATGTGTCAACTTGCCCAACTTCAATGCCGCCAACAAATTTGTTCCATTGTCACAAACCACTTTGCCGATATCCAGTTGCTGCAAAGTCAGCCACTTTTCCACCTGTGCGTTCAGGGCGGACAGGAGTGCTTGTCCGGTGTGACTCTCTGCTTTCAAGCAAGTCTAACCCAAGAACGGCGTGACACTGCCGTATCCGGGATGTGGAATAGTACCTGGGGAGCTGGGGGTGTGCCGTTGATGTGGAGCAAGACGCAGCAGCAGAAGAGGACTCAGCTGAGGAGGTTATGGAAGAGGATGGAGTAGGAGGAGTAGAGGTGTCACCAACTCCTCTGCAGAGCCACGCATTCCATGCTTGGCAGCCGTCAGCAGTTTTACCCAATGCGCAGTGTAGGTGATATACCTGCCCTGACCATGCTTTGCAGACCAGGTATCCGTGGTCAGATGGACCCTTGCCCCAACACTGTGTGCCAGACATGCCATTACTTCCTTTTGCACAATCGAGTACAGGTTGGGGATTGCCTTTTGTGAAAAGAAATTTCGGCCGGGTACCTTCCACTGCGGTGTCCCAATAGCTACAAATTTTTTAAACGCCTCAGATTCCACCAGCTTGTATGGTAAAAGCTGGTGGGCTAATAGTTCAGACAACATAAAGAATAATAGTTCAGACAAGCCAGCTGTCAGACGCTGGGCAAGGGGGTGACTTTCTGACATTGGCTTCTTACGCTCAAACATGTCCTTGACAGACACCTGACTGTGGGCAGATGAGCGGGAACTGCTCAAGGCGAGAGACGGAGTGGCGGATGGTTGAGAGGGGGCAAGGAGGACAGCAGTGGTTGACGTGGCTGAAGATGCTGGACCAGGAGGAGGATGGCGGCTTTGAGTTTGTGTGCTGCTTGTACTCATATGTTGATCCCATAGGCGTTTGTGATGTGCGATCATGTGCCTACGCAAAGCAGTTGTACCTAGGTGGGTGTTGGACTTCCCACGACTCAGTTTCTTTTGGCACAGGTTGCAAATGGCATCGCTGTTGTCAGAGGCAGACACACAAAAAAAATGCCACACTGCTGAGCTCTGCAATGACGGCATTCTGGTGGTGGACACAGCATGCGTTGATTGGCGTGCTGTCGGGCTGACCCCGGGTGCCGATGCATGCTGTCTGACTGTGCCACTAGCTCCTTGCGACGACCTCCCCCTGCTTCCAACTCGTCTCCTCCTCTCTGTCTAACCATCTGAACTTTCGCCCTATTCTTCTTCTTGACGAGCGGGCACCCACGTGACATCCATGGACGCATCGTCATCATCATCAACCGCTTCACTTGTATCTGACAACTCAGCAAAGGAATCAGCAGCGGATACAACATCATCATCACACCGTACGTCCATGTGTGTAATGCTGCCTGCCTGAGATATATCCCTGTTATCTACATCCTCTGGCAATAATGGTTGCGCATCACTCATTTCTTCAAACGGATGTGTAAATAACTCCTCTGACATACCAAGTGAAGCGGCTGTGGTGCTAGTGTTGGTGGTGGCGGCAGGCGGGTGAGTGGTATCTTGAGAGGTGCCTGAAGCTAAGCTGGAGGAGGCTGGTGCGTCAAGGTTCCGAGCGGAAGCTGTAGAAAATTGGGTGTCCTGTGTTAGCCAGTCAACTATGTCCTCAGAACTTTTCAAGTTCAGGGTACGTGGCCTCTGAAAACTAGGCATTATTCTAGGGCCAAAGGGAATCACAGCACCACGATGGCCCCTGCGGGATGGCCTGCCTCTGCCTGTCATTTTTGGGGGGATTAGTGGTACTATGCATGCAAGCTACTGTGCAACCAGATATGAGTGGCACGGTGCAGTGGCAGAGGTTGGCAGAGCACACGCTGAAGGCCTGACACCCGCTTTAAGGACACTGACTGCTATTAGCTTACAGTGAAAAACTTTTTTTCTTTTTAAAGGCACGCTATGGAGACACCAGATATGAGTGGCAAAGTACACTGGCAGAGGTTGGCAGAGTACACGCTGAAGGCCTGACACCCAGACGCTTGCAGACAACTAACTGCTATTCAATCTATTACAGTGAAAAAAAAAATTGTTTTTAAATGCAAGCTTAAGCTATTGTGACACCAGATATGAGTAGTGGCACTGGGCAAGTGGGCACAGTATCCACTGTGAGCCTGACACAGAAGCTGGCAGACAACTAACTGCTATTCAATCTATTACAGTGAAAAACACATTTTTGGTTTTAAATGCAAGCTTAAGCTATTGTGACACCACATAGGAGTGGTGGCACTGGGCAAGTGGGCACAGTATCCGCTGTGAGCCTGACACAGAAGCTGGCAGGCAGGCAACTGCAATTACATTACACAGAAAAAAAAATGAAGCAGACTGATGTTCTAGCCCTAAAAAGGGCTTTTTGGGGTGCTGTCCTTACAGCATAGATCAGATGAGTCCTTCAGGACTGTAGTGGACACTGAATACCCTAGCCTAGCTATCAATTTCCCTATCAAATGAGCAGCAGCTACACTTTCCCTCCTCTATCTAAGAATGCAGCTTCAGAATGAATCTAAAATGGATGCTGGGAGGGAGGTGGGAGGGTCTGGAAGGGACGGTCTGCTGTTAATTTTCTTGAATGCGTCTGCTGACCGTGAGGCACAGGGTCAAAGTGTACTAAATGATGACGAATAGGGGGCGGATTAAACCGTGCATGTGTTCACCCGCCGTGGCGAACGCGAACACGCTATGTTCGCCGGGATCTATTCGCCGGCGAACAATTCGGTACATCACTAGTGCTCCGTTACAATTATGAATCTCTATATAATTTTAAAAAATATTAACACTCCTATCTTGACCCCACAGTTAGTCAAATTATTTCATTTATATAACTTGAATACCTTCTCAAATTTTAGACCCATCTCACTTATGAATAAGGACATGGTTATATTCGAAAATCCTAGCTAATAGGTTGAACACTTTAACACATTATTAAATTGATAATGATCAAGTGGGACTTCAGACAGTTCTAGGAGGTTTAATAATTGTGTTTACCAAAATAATTCATCTCGGACGCCTTCTCTGCTCCTTTGTTTGGATGCGGAGTAGGCGTTCAACAGGATTCATTGGAATAACATGAAGCAAGTATTATTGGCCGTGGGACATCCCTTATCATTTATTAATGCTATATTGGCATTATACAGTTTTCCTACTGCAAAAGTTTCTGCATCTGGTTATATGTCTAAAAAATTTGCTTTATCTAATGCCCTGTCACCATTGCTTTTTATTTTGACTGTTGAGCCTCTTGCAGTCAAAATTAGAGAATATATAGATATAGAGGGAATTAGTATTAATGATCATACCCACAAAATAGGTTTATTTGCTGACAGAAATATTTTGGCATTAAAAAATAGAAAAAATTAATTGCCCCACTTGAACGACATCCTTATAGAATTTAGTAATATATCTTAATATAAATTAAATATTAATAAAACCCAATCACTTCATCTGCATGTCCCATTAATAGAATTGGCTGATTTTAAATTACCGTATCCATATGATTGGAGAGAAACTTGTATTTCCTTTTTAGGGATCACTTTAACCAAAAATTTAAGCAATATGTTTGCATTAAACTTTAAAAAGAAATAGCTTAAACTTATCAGATGTCGAAACCTAGAATTATCATGGCTCGGTGGAATAGCAGCACTGTGTCACACCGCCCGCGGGACTTATCTTCTGTGCATACCCACGCCGCGATCAGAATCTCCAGCGGCTTCTTGCCCTCCTTCTGTTGTTCTCATGGCATCAGGATGCATGACTACTACCGCTGCGTGCCTACAGTATTTCAAGGGACAATGCATCCCAATCAGGAAAATGACACAGACGTGCATGCGTCATCACATTTACATCACGCCCATACTTTCCGATGTCATGTGGCATGATCCTATCTATCACAGCCTTCCAATAGGTATTTAAGCTCCTTTCACCAATTCGTCAGTGCCCTGTGGTTTCCACTTGTCTGGTTACTCGAGAGCATGTTTTTATAATGTTGTTCTGTTTTTTGCTTTTTTTTAAACTTGCCTTGCTTCTGACATTTCCTTATTCTGTTATCCTTTACCTCTTGGCTATTTGTCTTTAAGGAATATTATCTTGCTACAAACATCGCTACTTCCTTAAAATCCAATGCGCAATATAGTATCCCTAAATCGTTATTGATGAAAAAATATATTATTTCTCTGTAGTCTCTTCCTGATTTGTTATGGATACCAAAACCAGATGATAGCGGTCATTCATTAATGTTCCTAACCTCTTAACCCCTTAAGGACCAAACTTCTGGAATAAAAGGAAATCATGACATGTCACACATGTCATGTGTCCTTAAGGGGTTAAACAACTATAAGATCATGGAAAAGATTTTGACACTTTATTCTCAAACACTAAATGTTCTAGAGCTGTGTCCCTTTCCAAATTTAAGAAAATTATGCCAGATTTAAATATAGATTTTGAGAAATGGTGTTTGCTTAATATATCATTTTAAAATTATTTATTTTTTTTAAAAATGCACTTATGTCTTTTTTACTAACATGAAAAATAAAAATGCTCTGGATGATTCTTTGATTGATCAATATAATAATAAGTACTACATTGAAAGATAATTATAATATAACAGAACATGATAAACAATCTATACATGCAGAAATATCTAGTGCAGAAAATATATATGTAATCAATCCAAACCAAAAACAGATTATATCAATATGTTATTCCCTTTTGTCATCAATCCCTAATCCTGTAAATGGGAGGAGGAATTACAGATTAGTATAGATTTGTCAAATTGGTATAAGATAGCTAACAAAACCACCTCTTCAGGCAAAGAATGCCATATCCTTATTGCTCTTACTGTAAAAAAAAACCCTTTTCTTTACCTTAGATGAAATCTCCTTTCTTCCAGCCTAAATGTGTGACCTTGTGTCCTATGTATAGCCCTGTTTATGAATAGGTTTTCAAATAAAGGTTTGTACTGGCCTGCATATATTTGTATAATGTTATCATATCTCCTCTCAGGCGCTGTTTTTCCAAACTAAAGAGATTTAAATTTTTTAACCTTTCTTCATAACTAAAATGCTCCATTCCTTTTATTAATTTTGTAGCTCGCCTCTGCACTTTTTCTAGTGCCATGATATCTTTCTTTAGAACAGGTGCCCAAAATTTTATAACATGACAGGAGGCTTCGTATTTGCTGCTTTAGTCTCTCTTTACTAGAACTCCACAGCAGCACAGAAAAACAACCAATCAGAAAAAAGTTAGGTACTATAAAACCCCCTTCCCATTGCATCATTTCCTCTTTCTTTGCTGCTCCGCATCAGTACAGGTCAGAGTACCACTGCCTCCTGCTTCTAGTGGGTGGCTTTGGGATTTAGTGTGATTTATTTATGATTGTTATGAGCTATGCTTGGTTGTGAGATTTATGTGCCTTTCTGGCTCTTTTATTTTCTTTGGGGAATGTTTCCTTTACATTACTGATAGTTTTTCATGTGTTTATTTATACAGATTACTGGTAGTTTGCTATGTGTTTATTTTTTACAGATTACTGGTAGTTTGCCATGTGTTTATTTATACAGATTACTGGTAGTTTGCCATGTGTTTATTTATACAGATTACTGGTAGTTTGCCATGTGTTTATTTATACAGTTTACTGGTAGTTTACCATGTGTTTATTTATACAGATTACTGGTAGTTTGCCATGTGTTTAGTTATACAGATTACTTGTAGTTTGCCATGTGTTTAGTTATACAGATTACTGGTAGTTTGCCATGTGTTTAGTTATACAGATTACTGGTAGTTTGCAATGTGTTTAGTTATACAGATTACTGGTAGTTTACCATGTGTTTATTTATACAGATTACTGGTAGTTTACCATGTGTTTATTTATACAGATTACTGGTAGTTTACCATGTGTTTATTTATACAGATTAATGATAGTTTGCCATGTGTTTATTTATACAGATTAATGATAGTTTGCCATGTGTTTATTTATACAGATTAATGATAGTTTACCATGTGTTTATTTATACAGATTACTGGTAGTTTGCCATGTGTTTATTTATACAGATTACTGGTAGTTTGCCATGTGTTTATTTATACAGATTACTGGTAGTTTGCCATGTGTTTAGTTATACAGATTACTGGTAGTTTGTCATGTGTTTAGTTATACAGATTACTGGTAGTTTGCCATGTGTTTATTTATACAGATTAATGATAGTTTGCCATGTGTTTATTTATACAGATTACTGGTAGTTTACCATGTGTTTATTTATACAGATTACTGGTAGTTTGCCATGTGTTTATTTATACAGATTACTGGTAGTTTGCCATGTGTTTATTTATACAGATTACTGGTAGTTTGCCATGTGTTTATTTATACAGATTACTGGTAGTTTGCCATGTGTTTATTTATACAGATTACTGGTAGTTTGCCATGTGTTTAGTTATACAGATTACTGGTAGTTTGCCATGTGTTTATTTCTACAGATTACTGGTAGTTTGCCATGTGTTTATTTCTACAGATTACTGGTAGTTTGCCATGTGTTTATTTCTACAGATTACTGGTAGTTTGCCATGTGTTTATTTATAGTTTTCTGTTAGCTTTCCATGTGTAAATGTCACAGATTTCTGTGAGTTTCAAGTAGATATATCACAGATTACTGTGGGTTTCCATATGTATATTTATATCACAGACTACTGTGGGTTCTATGGCTATGTATATGTATATATCACTGATTACTGCGAGCTCTCAGATTCCTGTGAGTTCTAGGCCAGTGTGTATATATATATATATATATATATATATATCACAGATTACTGTGGGTTCTATGACTATGTATATATCACAGATTTCTGTGAGTTCTATGTCAGTGTATATAGCACGGCTTGCTGTGAGTCTTAGTGCTATAGATATCACGGATTGCTGTGAGTTTCACTGACGGTAGATGTCAGTCCTGTCTATGCCGATACTATTCTATCTTATCAGGCTTCTTGGGAAGATTCATTGAGTTGAAGAGACCTCCTGAAGAGACCATGAGTACTATACCCTTCAGGCGGTACGATGATGATGACCTACAATAAAGATAAGATATATCATACAGATCTGTATGTACATGTGCATTACAATTTGCACTTTAAAGAAGGTATTGCTCAGCAGAGCTTGATTTTATGGACACTATATCACTGGAACATTTCCAGCTTAAACCCAATATAACGTGTTTTCCCTCTATGTTGCCTGCTGGGCACTTAGGGACCGCCAGTCCCGTTTACGGTTTATTCACACAGTAGTACGCTGTCTAAGATTAGTGTCTAAGGGTCCTAGGTCACAGGATACCCGGAGGATTTACAGACATTTAGGGGACTCTGCCAAACTCAGAGGTCCCCATTACTCATTTAATATGAAACCCAGGATTGGCCTGCTATGTCTGTGCCCCATTGATTGGCCTGCAATATCTGTGCCCATTGAAACGGCCTGCTATGTCTGTGCCCATTGAAACGGCCTGCTATGTCTGTGCCCATTGAAACGGCCTGCTATGTCTGTGCCCATTGAAAGGCCTGCTATTTCTGTGCCCATTGAAACGGCCTGCTATGTCTGTGCCCATTGAAACGGCCTGCTATGTCTGTGCCCATTGAAACGGCCTGCTATGTCTGTGCCCATTGAAACGGCCTGCTATGTCTGTGCCCATTGAAAGGCCTGCTATTTCTGTGCCCATTGAAACGGCCTGCTATGTCTGTGCCCATTGAAACGGCCTGCTATGTCTGTGCCCATTGAAACGGCCTGCTATGTCTGTGCCCATTGAAAGGCCTGCTATTTCTGTGCCCATTGAAACGGCCTGCTATGTCTGTGCCCATTGAAACGGCCTGCTATGTCTGTGCCCATTGAAACGGCCTGCTATGTCTGTGCCCATTGAAACGGCCTGCTATGTCTGTGCCCATTAAAATGGCCTGCTATGTCTGTGCCCCATTTATTGGCTTACTATGGCGGTGCCTATTTGAAGGGCCTGCTATGTCCATGCCTATTTGCTTGGCCAACTATTCTGTGTCCATTCATTTGGCCTGCTGGACCTGTGCCCTTCTGACGGGCCTGCTCTATTGGAGCCAAACCCCTTTTGGCCGCAGGCCTGGGGGAATATCACTGAGGAAAAACCAGTGCCCACCATTGACATGGAAATAGGCAGGTGTCCAGACAAGTACCATTGCCATACTATCCAAGAGGACACCAATGTACGGCCATCTGAATATGGTGGGAAGGGTGAAGGCCCTAAACCTCATGCCTGAAGGGCAGGGTTTCCTATGAAGACTCCGGACACACATCTCCAAGGAGAACTTTGCACAGGCAAGGACCGGCGCTCAGACACCTACAGGAGAACGCGGTGTTTTCCTTGTCTTTAACAACTAACTCCGTATCTGCCTCCCGGTATCCATATAGGTATCGGTAGTTATTTCATGCGTAAAATTAGCTCCTGACCGTGTTCAGTGGGGCTTACTTGTCTTACCTTCCGGCCTGCTTTTTGCCTTCTAGCTGAGACAGAATTTGCGTTTTTACGTTATTGTTGTTTTTTTTTGTTTTTGTTTTTTGTTTTTTTCGTGACTTCGTTTTCCTTTCGCTCGGGTCGTCGAGAGGCCTGACTTGACCTCCTCCGACATCCCGGGCACTCGTGGATTGCGGAGAACGTCTCCAGCTTTCCTCAGACTACCAACGGTCAGCCTGGAGCCCGCGCGCGTGCGATAGTTTTCCCATCGTTGTTCTGTAGATTGCCCTCAGCCTTATGCTGATACTAGTATTTGGTGTGCCCTGCAGTTGGTCACCCTGAGTCTCTAGGGACTCTAGTTGGGATCACAGGAGGGTGCGACCCTCCATCACTTCGATCCGAGAATATTTTTTCTTTGGGAACAGAGAGCGATCCCCTCTCAGATACGGAGCCGGACACTGATTTGTTATTAGAGGGCGCAACCCTCCCTCAACCTCAGCCAGAGACTGAGCTGGACGCTATCACGATATTCGATCACATTATAAAGAGGGCGGCTCTCTCATACACTCGAGGCTCTACAATGCCGACCATTTGTTCATCACACAGGCTTGTACCTGTGCAAGACATCGATGACTACATGGAGGGGCGTCCCTCCTGCATTCAATTAGATCTGACGTCCGTGCTACTGATTTTGTTATAGAGGACTGCCTGGTCATGCAAGATATACATATTTAGACTGGATCCCTCTATTCTATCTCCTGTATTGGATCTACTGGATCCGTCCCACTCTAACCCACGCAAGACATTCTCGCAGAGGTATAACGGGGGGAGTCTCCCACTTATTTACACACACTCCTGGAGAGGGTACGGCTAACGGATGGACCTCAGGTATTACGTGAGTGCAGGTTTTGGTGTATTCTGCACCATATAAAACAGAGGATTGCTTTCTGTTTTTGGATATCCAGACCATTGCGAACAACTGCGCAGACAGTTTCTCCCATATTTAGGTGGCAGGAGATACAGAGACCTTCATGGAGCAAAGGGGCACTGCCTTGCTCGAGTAACAAGATTAAGGAAGGCATATTATCCGATCTGAAGGTAAACCGTTCGCATGGATCACATGGTAAGACCGGTAACCCCGGTTGTATTGAGTTTCCTGCTCATTACGATCTTGGGATGAGATGGCAGGGCTGCCCCATCTCCTCGGAACGCATACCTGGTGGTCAGGGTTCGGAGATGGGGGTCCTCCGTCTATACTCTTTTTCTTCCTCATGGGAGCCGTTTTGTCTGGATTTGCGCTAACCTACTTTTCAACTACCGTCATGGAGACCTACAAGGCTTTATGGGAGTACCTGTTGTGCCCCGACTCCTACTCAGACATCTTTCACTTTTAGAAGAGGACATATCTGGATGGAAATCTGCACTCCGGTTGGCACTTCCCATCACTTTGATTATTCCTGGGATTCGCTACTCCCAGAATAGTCGACCACCGTTCCTCCACACAAGTTCAGTTCGGAACCCTGAATGGACGTCCTTTTGGAGTCTTTCCTCTACCGCGTCCGAGGATTACACGGTTCACTTGGAATATTGAAATCACTTAGGATACGGCTAGTTTGACCACACTCTTGCCCGCATTATAAATTTATTCTCGGAGGAGTCATCTCACCGGGTAGGCCAGGAGGGAACGACAGATCCTACTCGGTTCTATTGCGATTTGGTGGTGGACTTAGACGCATTCCTTGAGATTGAAGACCTGCCTGCAAGGTCACATTGCCGGGTGCCCCTGGCACGATCAGTGGAGCAACCTTATACATCAAGAGTTGAGACATGGTGGCAGTGTCTTATCGCGGCCCTAAGTCCGCAAATGACCTTCGACATTTTATAACTGCAGGGAAATGGCTAATAGGTCAGTTTGCCAGCTCATGGACCGGCTGGTAGGTAACAGGTCGCGACCCCACGTACATTGGATCTATCAGCGGAGGATGTTTTTTCCGTTTTTGGGATACTTCATCAACTGGCATCTCCATCGGTTGCTGTATTGTCATCTATCGCAGTTGGAAAGTCCATTTGGGATTGCTTGGGTAGCTCAGAGAATGGGTACCAGCGAAACAAACAGCGTGGAATTTGTTGACTGAGCGTTAAAACAGCAAATACGAAGCCTCCTGTCATGTTATAAAATTGTAGATTATGCTAGCTTTAGTGTACGTATAATCTTAATTTTATTAATGACAGGAGGCGAGTATTTCCCACCCGTTCTTATCCCTCCCTTTAATTTTATAGTTTGGATTAATCAGGTACGTATACAACTCTGCTTGTTGTTTCTGCTACCTGTCACCTGTCCTTATGTCTTTTTCATAAGTAGGGTTGGGATATCTACATATTAAGGTAATTTTGTTTGCTACATTGGGTATCTACAAGTTTATTCAAAATACATTTCATTGGATAATCAACCTGTTCGATTCTGTTTTTCTCTCGTTTCAGTTTCCAGTCCTTCAGCGCGATCTGGTGTGGCGCTTCTTCGTGGATGGTGGACATTGACTTATTTATTTTCAGTCCATCAACGCTATCTGGTTGACAGTTCTTCTCAGACGTTGGACATTGCTGTATTCTTCATATCTGGACTTCGTTGCTTCCCATTATTTTTTCTGCCTTTGTTCTGTTTTGTCGCAGCTTGAAAGAGGAAATGATGCAATGGGAAGGGGGTTTTATAGTACCTAACTTTTTTCTGATTGGTTGTTTTGTCTGTGCTGCTGTGGAGTTCTAGTAAAGAGAGACTAAAGCAGCAAATACTCGCCTCCTGTCATTAATAAAATTAAGATTATAGGTACACTAAAGCTAGCATAATCTACAATTGCACAGCATATTCAAGGTGTGGTCTTACCAGAGATTTATTAAGAGGCAAAATTATATTTTCATCTCGAGAATTTATGCCCCTATTTATACATGACAAAACCTTACTGGCCTTAGCAACTGCAGATTGACATTGCATATTGCTGCCTAATTTGTTGTCTATAACAATTCCCAAATCCTTCTCGTGTGTGGTTATCCCTAGTTCACTACCATTTAGGGTGTAAATTGCTTGTGCATTCTTAACCCCGAAGTGCATAACTTTGCATTTCTGTACATTAAATTTAATCTGCCGTTTTAGTGCCCAGTCCCCCAATCTATCCAAATCCCGCTGCTGCAAAGCAATATCCTGCTCACATAAGCCTGAGGGACACCACTTACCACTTTTGGCCAGCCTGAAAATTTACCATTAATGACAACTCGTTGTACTCTATCCTTAAGCCAATGTTCTACCCAAGAACAAGAATATTCATCTAGACCAATTTATTTTAGTTTGAAGACTAAACTATTGTGAGGAACCGTATCAAATGCCTTGGCAAAATCCAAGTAGATCACATCCACTGCAACACCCTGATCTATACTTCTATTTACTTCTTCATATAATGCAATTGGATTAGTTTGACATGACCTATGTTTCATACAACCATGCTATTTATTAAGTTATCTGCAAGTTTTTTGCAGCAATCACTTGCATATCTCTTGCCATAGGATCCTGGTTAATATATACTGAAGACAAATAGTTATTTAAAATCTCTGCCTTTTCCTGGTCTTCATTATCTAGCAGACCCATCTCTGTTTCCAGTGTACCTACACTTTAATTTTATTTTATTTTTTTTAGAATTGATGTACTTGGAAAAAAAAATGGGGTTGGTTTTGCACTCTTTGGCTATCAATTTCTCATATTCTAGTTTAGCCACTTTAATTGCCTTTTTTGCAAGCATTATTGGCTTCCGTATATATCTTATATAGGATGCCTCTGATTTGTCCAAATTAAATGCTTTAAATGCTCTTTTCTTATTTTTAATCATACATACATACTGAGAAATGTACCTTTCTAATATTTGTTTGAATAGTTTCCATTTATCATTTTTTAAATTATACGTTTTAGTATACCCCACATGCTTTTGCTTTTTTGAGTTTATTTCAAAATTTACCATATTGTGATCACTATTTCCTAAATGCTCCCCTACTTGAATGTTGGTCAAAAGATCAACATTGTTTGTTATAATGAGATCCAGACAAGCATACTTTCTATTTGGTGCTTGTACCAGTTGTGACATAAAGGCGTCATTTAACACATTCAAAAACCTGATTTCCCTTGATGAAGTACTAGTCCCTCTATCCCAATATATGTCCGGGTAATTTAAATCTCCAATAATTAACGTGTTACCCCGATTTGCAGCTTTCCCAATTTGCTCTAACAGCTGTTCTTCCTCATTAATATTTACATTAGGTGGTTTATAACATATCCCAACCAATAATTGATTCCCCTTTATTTGCCCCAAGCAGATATCTACCCATAAAGCGTCCACATTTTCCTCTTCACACTCCACATGACTAAGATTTGACTAACTCATGGTTGACATACAAACATACTGGCCAGTGGAGTATCCTGGTTTTGTGCTGCCCTAGGAATGCCAAAACTCAGTAACCCCCCACCCCTCGCGCCACCCCCCTTCCCTGCCTTCTAAATACACACACACACACACATTCACTGACAGACACGCATACACTAGCTAAAAGACGCATACACTCTCACTAACACACACACAAACTAACAGACGCATACACTCTCACTAACAGACACACACATAGTAACACACTCCCTAACAGACACACTCCCTGACACACACTCACTAACAGACACATACACACACTCACTAACAGACATACACACTAACAGACACAGACACACACACTTACTCACTAACAGATACACACACACACACTCACTAACAGATACACACACTAACAGATACACACACTAACAGACACAGACACACACACTTACTAACAGACACACACACACTCACTAACAGATACACACACTCACTAATACACACACATGCGCAAACATTAACACACTCACTTTTTCTTTTAAAAATTTAACGCCCCCAGCCTCTTTACCTTTGGGAATGCTGGGGGGGTTCTTCCTTTCCCTTGGGGTGCAGTGGCTGTGGGCTGCTGGTCGGGCGGGCAGGCGGGCGGCGCTGGCGAGGGAGCACTTCCCCCTGAGCTCTCAGAGTGATGCTGGGATCCGGAATATCCCCAGAGAGCTCAGGGGAAAGTGCTCCCTCGCCAGCGCCGCCAGCACGGATTTTTACCTAGCCGCCCGCCTGCCCGGACTGGTAGCCGCAAGGCTAAGGAGACATTTGCCATGGGTATTTGGGGGTGGCTTTTTTTGCCGCCCCCTGGAAAATGCCGCCCAAGGCAAATGTCTTGTTTGCCTTGCGGCTAATACGTCCCTGCCCTACCACCCTTCTTGTTTTTCCTATCCTTTCTAAATAACGTGTACCCATTTAAGTTAACTGCCCAGTCATGTGTCTCATCCCACCATGTTTCTGTTATGCCTATTATATCATATTGTTTAGTGTATGCTATTGCCTCTTTTCCCCCCATTTTGTTATATAGGCTCCTTGCATTAGTAAGCATACATTTAATATTATCATGATTCATTTGTACTTTTTGTGAATTTTTGTCAATATTATGAGTAATCTTTCAAACTATTTTATTTTACTCACTATTACAAACGATAAAGGATCTTTTTTGGTCACTTTATACACATCATTAGCTGTTGTATCACAGCTGTTAAATGTTATATATGGTCATAGTTGTTCATAATCTGTACATATATCACTTTTCCATAGTTTAATCCTTTCCTCTTTCCCTTACCTCTTTGTTTTTCCCATTTGTTGTATTTTTAAATATGTTTTTAAATACCTAGTATGTAATTTTTACAAAGTGTTAAAACTTTAAATAAAATAATTTTTAAAAAACAGTTTAAATATATGTAAAACATGACTTTGGACACTGTAAAAAAATAATGATCAGCTATAAAACACTCACACTTTTTTGTTCCTTTAACCTTTATTCTTCTTTGTCTATTAACAACATAATTGACTCTCACACTTGAACAGATAGAAGGCCACCTGCCAATTACGGAATATTTCTTCCATAGATTCAGGCTTTGTATACCACTTTTCAACAGTAATACGGCAATTAGGGGAGTGCTTGTTTAAACAAAGCATTTCTTGTGCTGCAAATAATTGAAAACTAAAGGTGATCACAAAGGACATTTATTTGTTCATGGAAAGCTTTTATCGTTTGTTGTTCATAAATGCCAATTTGAAAGATATAGTAATTAAGTGGTAACAAATAAAGTGGTTTTGGAAGTCAGTATTTCTTTACTGCATTGCAAGATACTTTGAATGCTGCACAAATGTGTGTGTGTATATGTATGTATGTATGTATGTATACATGTGTATATATATACACACATACAAACATACATACAACTATATATATATATATATATATATATATATATATATACACACACATACATACAAACATACATACATACATATAACTTTACTACCGCAAAGGATTCTGAGTGGGCATATGCCAATTAGTTTAACAAAGAATCACATTTTTGCCTCATTCCATTTTAAACATGGATTCCTTTGAGTCTGTGTTTGCTATATACAACCGCTTTGAAACACAACTTAGGAAAAGATGCCAGTGAACCACTCATGGGCAGCTGTTTCATTGTTAATGCAAATTATCGGAGGTTTGGTTTTGGTTTGCTTATTGAGGCTTGGTAGTGCTTGGGAATATATATACAGATGGTAGAATAAACCGCAATACAGGGACTAGTAGGAATAAAACAACTTTTATTCAATTCAATAAAAGTTTTGACGTTTCAACTCACACAATGAGCTTTCATCAGGACAAACAGTTAATGTGATAACATGAAACAATATATACTTACGTAATATCCTTAAAGAAACACCCACATCCTGCACTCACCATTGAGTAATCCATATCCAAAACAGGTGACCGTGGTGTGCACCAACTCGTCTGCTACCGACATGTTGAAAGCCCAAAGGGGAGGGTCCTTGTGCAAGGAACCTTTGTATGCTATCGTGATTTTAATTAAACTGCAGATTATAATATGGATAAGCATAACTTGAGTAACACTGGGAAGAGTAATAATCAGGTCAGCCTTGCAAAAGCTTTTCAGGACCCACTGGGAAGATATGAACTATATGATATATGGATAACTATTAGACCAATGGATAAGGAATATACTTTTTTTCTCAAATAGACACCACTCTTTTTCACGAATTGATGTGATATTAACAAAAGCGGTATCAATCTTAGACTGTAAGAAAATTGAAATAAAAAATGTGGTATGGTCAGATCATGACTCAGTGTGTCTTGAAATTAAAGGAAAATACAATAGAGGAGAATGAACATGGCGTATGAATGGAAATCTTTTAAAATCTAGGGATGATATTAAGGAAATCATAACAACAACTAAGCAATGTTTTGAGGAAAATTTAACAGGAGATGTAAGTCTCGCCAATGTATGGGCTACGTATAAATGCGTATTAAGAGGATACTAAATTAAGAGTTTTTTTTAAAGAAAATATATATGAAAAAACTATCAGATCTTTATATAACTAAGCAATTTAAAAAATAAATAACGTAATAGCATCACAGATGTCCAGGATGTAACAGACATGAATATACGTAGTTAAGAAGAAAATTGAAGAACAACTAATTATAAAAGCAAATAATAACATAATGAAAATGAAACAAAAATGTTATTATTTAGGTTACAGAGCAGACAAGATGATGACCAATCAACTAAAAAAACATAATCTGAAGGACAGAATATTTAAAATAATTGAGGAGGATAGACATTATAATAGCCCAGAAGAAATTGGGAAAGTGTTCAGAAAATGATATTCAAAATTATACAATATTGAGAATCAACTAAAAGATAGGGAACAAAAAAAACAATATCTATAAGAATCTAAATTAAAAAAAATTCTAGAGAACAGGCTAATTATTTGGAAGCCCCTACTGATAACTTAGAAGTCATCAAGGCAATTAGAGCATTGAAACCGCAAAAGGCACCAGGCCCTGATGGTTTCCTAGCAGAGTTTTATTAAAAAAAACACACTCCCTGACACACACTCACTAACAGACACATACACACACTCACTAACCGACATACACACTAACAGACACAGACACACACACACTTACTCACTAACAGATACACACACACACACTAACAGATACACACACTAACAGACACACACACTTACTAACAGACACACACACACTCACTAACAGATACACACACTCACTAATACACACACATGCACAAACATTAACACACTCACTTTTTCTTTTAAAAATTTAACGCCCCCAGCCTCTTTACCTTTGGGAATGCTGGGGGGGGGGGGGGGGTTCTTCCTCTCCCTTGGGGTCCAGTGGCTGTGGGCTGATTTGTATTTGTACCAGTGCACATAAGGCTAGATGTTGAAGTGTATCCTGCTGGAAGAATAACAAATATATCATGATAGATCAATATACATATGCAAATAGGTGGATTAGAGCCAATACTTTAAATAAACCAACCTCTGGATTTACTATAGATACTGCAGAGCACTCCCCAGAGTTAGTGGATCAAAGGAAATATATTAATGGGAAACAAAAACAATTTTATAACCATATCGGGAAATGAACAGAGGTGTTATAGGAAAATATAGCAAGGGGATCTAGAGGGTGGTGATGCAAGATCATCATAAGGATAGAAAAATCTCAAAAAAAAAATCTCTAACAAATCCCCCCAAAAAACTAGCTCCTGCACTTTTGGGCCTAGACTGACCGACTGGGACCGACAAAAACGATATTTGATGGCACAACAGACTCTGTACAAGACAGGGGAAGGTGATGGGCTGCAAGACGAAGAAATTGAGACCGGACAACCCAAAAAAGGGGCCAAATATTGCAGAACTCATGCGACAGACCCGTGGAGAAGTCAGGCCCAAAATGGCCGACTTCCACGAAACATACTCTGAGCTGTCCGACGACTTCTCATCGGGTGGTGAGGAGGCAGACTTACCAATGGTGCAAAGGCCATTCCCGAACACCCAAATGGAGGATACCTCACTCGTAACGACGGCAGTCCTGAAAACTCTGCTGGCTAACACCGAAACTAGCGAGAAATATCAACTTGGATGGCTTCTTCAGGGCCCAGAAACCGGTCAAAGCCCCGAGACCTTGTCCTGCGCTTCCAGCTGCAAGCGGACAAGGCAGCGGTGATGGCAGCGGTCAGGAACTGCTCACCATACTCCTTCAAATCCATGGAGCTGTCCTTTTTAGCGGACCTCACCGGGGGCACGCTTGCCTGGCGGCGCTCACTCAAGACCTTTACTACACTCCTACAACGAAAGGGACTAAGCTACAGATGGCACCAGGCCCGAACACTGCAAGTCATCCAGGGGGACAACAAGCATGTAGTCCGTGACCTACAAGAAGCGACGGCCTTGCTGTCCACACTGGGACTACTGCTGGACTCTCTACCTGCTACCGAACCCCCGGGACCAAGCAAACCTCCCCACCAATGGAATCCAGAGGGGGTAACCCCCTTTGTCCCACGCGGACCCAGAGACACTCACAGCGCTTCAGGGACTACCTGAGACGAGTTCTATTTTACCTTGTCGGACGGTTCCACTCCCACAAAGTGCAAGTAACAACACATAAAATACCCACAGATGAGCGGTCCATGGACCTAAATACCCAACCCCCTACCGCCTGAATTTGGCAAGACTAGCTCTGCACACACACTTCCAGAATCAGGTGTAAAAATCCATAGATACTTCCTCACACGGAGACACTCCCTCACATAGAGGCTCAAAGACACCTTACCCGTGCATACCTGATTTACAGCTAGCCACTAAACGGCAACAGGACCCGGAGTGAGCTCCGCGTATGCCACACACCAACCTACGTACCATACTAAAACAAAAGGTCAGGCGACATGTATCTGAAGCAGAAACAACCCCCTAGCGAGCAGGGTGACCACCTGTGCCCCCCTTCACACGCAGGCAGGGAAAAGCGATCCAACACAGGCACGGGCGCACCAAAAGAAGCCTAACACATACACTCGCCCAATCTACTGATTCTGGGTACAAAGACCCCCTACTTAGCCATGCTACTCCACACTGTTTCACTGGCGTAGACACTACTCACGATTCAATACAGCAATGTAAAGCTACTCGTACACCTACCTACAACGTGGATAACCTCTCTTGTTTAAATACTCTTAACACAATCAAAAAGAAAACGTGCTTGTAATCCTCACTACCTCACTGTTATTATTGTTGAAAATATAGTGCAAGGACTGCCGTTGGGGTATCTATCACATGTTGTTATATATCTATGCACGACAAAAAATAAAGAATTAAAAAAAAAAAAAGTGTTTCAGCTTAATTGTCCCTATAGGCAATACGGATATTGAATCTATGGTAGAGGGAGATCCATTTTCCCCACATGGGAATTGTAGTTTGTAAATAACAAAGTCTGACGTACAGGTCAGTCTATGTTTAATAGAATATTTTTTCCCTGTATGTGGGTGGGCAAAAGATTTGCCCAGTACCATATGGCTGCAGGTTACGCATCCCAAACAACAAAAGCAGCCTGAATTGACTGTTGTCTCTTTCTTAGTGTAGCAATGTATCGGATCGGTCTTTACCAGGTGGTCTCTGAGATTTTTTCCTCTTTTATAACATAACATCGGGGGGGTTATGAAAAATCATGGCTAAGGTGGAGTCTTTCTTCAAAAGATGCCAATTTGATCTCAGTGTGTTTTGAAGTCTGGGAGATGCTGTATTACAGGTTGTGGGGAATACTTAGCGTTGTATCTCATTCTTCGGCTGTCTGGAGGGATCTTGGCTTTTAGTTCACATTGGAGTGTGGATTCCTTGTATCCCCTCTATTTAAATGTTATCCACATCTCTTTGATCTGCTGTTGGGCTTTCTCTGGTTCTGAGTTATTTCATAATTCTGCCTTTACGTTAGCCTAGCCACACCAAGTCCTGTAATAAGCTTCTTCCTTCTCTGTCTTTTCCTTTGATAGGTCACTGCCTCGATCCTTGCTGAGGATCCTCTAGCCAACCCTGACATTCCACTTCTCTCTGGGCTAGTCCAGCCGGATCAAGTGATTAATTTACTGCAAAGAGCTAACTTGTCCCATATCCCTTCCATTTTCTTGTCAACGGATGCAGAGAAGGCCTTCGACCGCGTGGATGAGCGCCACCTAAAGACTTTAGGGGTACTTGTTTTTGAGGACAGGTAGAAACAATGTGTTATGGTGATAGACTCATGCATGACTATCAAGATTCATGTGAACAGGCAGCTCTCCCCTAAATTATGTATTACTATGTTACCCGGCTGGGCTGCATGATCTTGACACTTTTACTAGTTTTGGAACTGGAGCCATATTTTCAAGAAGTTAGGACACATCCCACTATTCAGTGTGGGAACTCTTTAGGTGTAGTTTACGCCTCTGCTGATAATTTACTATATTCGCTCACCAAATATGTGGCCTGTGGAAGAATGTCACACTATAATCATTATTTCTCCATAAACTCTCGCCAAATCAGAGTATATTAAGGTGGCTGTGGTGCCCAGAGTTGAGAAGCTGATTGAATTGATATACCTCACTTTCCTATGGGTGAAGCTGACATTGGACACTACTAAACTGTATGAAAACCCTTTAGGCCCATTGCTGGTCTCTATCCATGGGATCTGCCCCTTATTTTAAGCCATGAATTCCACACTGTGAGTAATGCATACAGCAAAATAACAATGATTTAGTACAGAATATGACATATAAGAAGTGAAATGTAAGATATTTAGGTACTAAATGCATTTACCAATGCGTGAAGCAACCATCACCACAGTATGGACTTCATAGACAGGGTAAATACCAACATTCCGGGTAAATACCACCTTCTTTTCCGAGCGATAAGTCTAAAATCGCCTTCCTGATAAACCATCTATCTAGTAGAGCCCTGGCTTGGGCTAATCCTATATGGGAGTTAGGTCCTACCATGTTGTACACCGAATTTGACAAGTGTCACTGGTGGCGGTCCGTAGACGGGGACCCCTGTGTGCCTGATGTAGATGATAGGAGTCTCAGCGTGGAAATGGACACTCAAGGCCTGGTGCAGGGTAACCACATGAGCCCTGGCATTGAGCACCAGGGTTTGTGCGGCCACATACCAAGGCACTGATGCAGCTTCTGCTAAATGATAATATGCAGACCTCCCAGGATCTGGATAGGGAGGCTCTGCAGCATATATATATCCAGTACTAGAAACAAGGCAAGAATGGAACAGGCACCAAACAAGATAGCAAGACAAGACTAGAAGAACCAGGAACTGGAGAAGGACAGAAAGCAGAACCCAGAACATGTACACAATACATGAGGGAAACATGAACAAGACATAGACAGGACAGGACAGGACTGTACATGAACTGGGAATACAAGACAAAATAAAACAAGACAAGAGATACAAGGCAAAACAAGAGGAGACATAACTAAATACTATATATGTAAAACATTGGAGATTTAGACATACATAAATGGCCAAGATGTATGCAGCCCACCACTGCGCCAAAGTACTCCTATTACGGTGGGTCCTAACTGCCTAGATATGCATGACTAAATAAACAACAATAAAACACACAGTACTTACCTGCAAAGAAAGGAGCAGAGGAAATGAAACCACTGCCTGCAGGAACAGACTGAAACAAAAAGGATTAAAGGAGCGGGTGTGGCAACAAAAAACAAACATAAAAATTTATCCAAGAGACTTGGAATTCCAGGAACAGAATAAAGGAATGAAACCAGACATAGAATAGAAAACCAGAAAAAACAAGAAAAACTAAACAAGAATCTTAAAAAGACTACTGGATACCAGAAGCCAAGGCCAGACGGAACAGAACAGAACGGAACAGGTCGTGACAACAAGCCAGGTCGTTACATCCGCTGGAAAGGCTTTATTGCATATCAAACAGGGTCTAGGTCTGTAGCAGATTACGCAATTGAGTTCCGCACACTAATGACAGAAGTGGTATGGAACAACAATACCCTAGTAACCGCCTTTCAAATGGGTCTAAGTGGTCCCTGTTAGATGAGATAGCGTCCAGAGAGATACCTGTTCTACTGGACAATCTCATTGATTATTGTATAGTTATAGGCAATCGTATCAGAGAAAGGCATACCCAGCGAGACACTTATAGCACGGTGTACCCTCATCCCTTGTCTGCCTCACCTTCTACTCCTCTGCTTGCCTTGCCTCCTCCCAGCCCTCCGCCAGAACCAATGCAACTGGGTTCTACCACATTAGCCGAGGAGGAGAAGCAATGCAGAAGGATAGAATGCTTATGCCTCTATTGCGGAAAAAAGAGACACATAAGGAAGGTCTGCCTTGACTTTCAGGGGAAACGCCAGCACTTAAGACCCAGTGAGGGGCTGATCTTGCGTGTTATGACCATGTCCCCATGATGATTCCACCAGACCGCTAATAACGGTTTCTTTTGCTCTTTAATAGTACAACCACCACCATGGCGCTGATCAATTTAAGTGCAGCGGGTAATTTCATGGATGACTCATTTGCTAAAACCTCTGCCCTGACTCTGATCCATAAAACCACATCTGCGACTGTTGAAGCCCTTGATGCTAGACCATTCATGAGACCCAAGATCACCCACGAAATCCAGGAGTTGCACATGTCCATAGGATCTCTGCATAGGGAACAAATCACCTTCCAGATAATAGACTCTCCTTCCTGTCCTATAGTCCTTGGTTTCCCTTGGTTAGTGAAACACAATCCTACTATAGACTGGTTTAACATGGAGATATCCTCCTGGAGTGCTTATTGCCACGCACACTGCCTTAAAACTGTACGTCCTATCTGTGCCTTGAACCTACCTTCAGCCCCTCCTCTCTCTACCTCAGTGCCTCCATAGTATAAATACCTGGCAAAGGTATTCGAGAAAAGGCTGACAAGCTCCCTCCTCATCAGCCCTACAATTGTGCGATTTACTTGTTACCAGGGACCATGTAACCTAAAGGCAAAGTGTATCCCCTTTCTGAGCTTGTGAGCTTGAGAACAAGATTGAGGAGTACATTGAGGAATCTCCTCTCTGGCAGGCACTGGCTTCTTCTTTGTTTCTAAGAAGAAGGGTGATCTGAGACCCTGTATCAGCTACAGAGGCCTCAATAGGATCATGGTATGCAATGCGTACACCATTCCATTTATCACGGAGCTCTTTGACCATGTGAAGGGCTCTAAGTTTTATACCAGATTGGACCTTAGGGGGGCTTAAAACTTGGTCAAGATAAGGGAACAGGATGAGTGGAAAACTGCCTTCAATACTGTTAAGACCTGCAGGGGTGATGGTGCTGCGGTCTCTTGTTTCCTTTCCAGCTGCTGAGTACAAGTGATTATAGCTCCAGCAGGGGGTAGAGATGAATACAGCTTCCCAGACAATTCTTCCCAGTAGATAGAATATTCCTTCCCCAAACATGAGCCAAGACTTCATGAAGGGTGTAACAGAACTAAAGCTTTATTGAAACAGGCTGGCTTTTATGGGGGATCCTCATGCAAGAGGACCTCCCAAAACAAACAAACATATTATCAATCACTGTACAGTATTTTCTTAATACACGCCCTCCCTCTGCCTGGGAGATATTGAGATAAGTTAAGGAGTAAATCAATTATCTCCAGGCAAAGGGCACACATTTTCCCCAAAAGTTGGAACACCCCTTTCCCCACAAGGTATCCCCACAAAACACATATCCCCTGATAGTCCCGATCTGGGTGGTAAACATATCCAAATTTCACCCAGATCGGTTCAGGGGTTCTCAAAAAGTGTGGAAGTCCTGTTTTACCGACCACACACGAGGCTCCTGCCCAAAACAGTTCCACGAATTCAGCGTGTGCGGTCGGTCAATTGGGAAAAAGACGAAAAACGGTCAAAATACCGAATATACCCTCCTGGCTCATAGTAGCGATTGTTCCCCTGGTCTGTACAAACATAACTACCGAATACCGCTCCTATGGCTGTTCGGTAAGTGGGAGAAGCGGGCGTTCGGTAGTTCTCAGCGGTACTTCGTGCGGTCGAGTGTCCGATTTTAGTTCCAGACACTCGACGACCAAGTCCCGCTGACTCGCCTCGTGCGAACAAGATGGCCGCTGTTTTCTTTTCCACGTGGCGTTCGGCTATACGAACAGCGGCCACCCAGGGAACATTAGATTGACGGTGCTTTTGATCATAATAAGCCAGGAGGGAGGCTTGCAGGGTTGCAAACTGCCAAACTAATAATCCATTGTAGGCAGGAAAACTGAAACAAAACACAAGAAACCAGAAGAAAAGGTCGGACAAAGTCCCTTTTTCTTCACAAATACCTGTAGTGGCCACTACGAATACCTGGTGATGCATTTTGGCCTTTGTAAAGCTCCCGCAGTGTTCCAAGACTTCATTAATGACGTCCTCCACGACCTCATGCATGTATGTGCAGTAATATACCTGGACGACATACTTGTGTATTCCCCAGACCTTGAAACCCACCATAAACATGTCAGATCAGTATTAAAGAAACTGTTAGAGAATAGTCTTTATTGCAAGCTGGAAAAGTGCCTCTTCGATCAGTTGGGTCCACAGTTTGAGCATATGACCCAGAGATTTTGTAGGACAGGATATCCTATATCCATCCTCCAACTCTATGATCAGAGGATCTATGTTTTACCATCGTCGCAGAGGGAATAAATACTCCATAAAACAATTTGTTACATGCAACACCACATACGTCATCTATATCCTAAAATGTCCTTGTGGACTGATATATGTAGGACAAACAACCCAAAAAATGAAAGAGAGGTTCACTAAACATAAATCAACCATAAGGACAGGAATGTTGGAACTACCAATTCCCTCACATTTTCGAAAGGCACGTAACAACATATCTTAACTTAAATTCTAGATTATTGAGCATATTGAAGAGAAACTGAGACGTGGAGATAGACAGACATAAAAGGTTATTATTTAGAGAAGCCTATTGGATTAAAGAACTGGATACCTTAATCATGATTATGACCTCAATCTTTTAATTTAAAATAAATTTGAAATTGTTTTTAATATCATATAATTATTGCAATTATTTCTTTAAAAAAAGTTTTTTCATCTTAAAAATGATTTTCAATTTCTATTTTTTACAGATTATCTTCAATTTAAGATATTGGTGCTGGTGATAACTATCTTAGATGCACATCAACTCTCGGTTTTCCCACTCATCACAATCTCCATCTTTCTAAGTAATGATGTTTAGCTCTTCTAAAGCTCTTTTTTTCTTACATTTTCTTAAAATTTCATATTCTCTACTGTTTTGTATCACTATATAGATATAACTTACACACCGACTTTGTTGCTCTATTTAAGATCTATTTCATAGATTTATTCGAGATTGATTAATTTTTTCACGACTTAAGATATATTTTATAGATTTATTCGAGATATATCGTTATCTCATTTTCACTAATACTATGTACACGTACTATTATTATACTATTTGGCTTTTATATATAGCTTGATGTCACTGTGTTACCAACACACTATCATCTTTATGATCATTATGCTACTTGACTTTTTGTCTATAGCCTGATATTACTGTATTACCAACACACTATTATTACACATTTTTTTGGTGCAATATTTTAGTATTATATATATATATATATATATATATATATATATATATATATATATATATATAAAGTATACCATTGCCTATTTGTGGAGATTTTCTAAGAATGTGGAGAAGCTCACTTTATATCTACTTATATTTATTTATTTGTTCTTTACACTTTGAGTTATTGTAATACCCATGGTGGGGGCTGTCGGCTGATGATTGGGACAGGTGTTTATGTTGTATTTTTTTATTTGTATTTTTTTCTACACTAGGGGAGATTTGTTATCTGCTTGTGTGCCTTATTTTGTCAGTTCGCGCATGTGCGTATATGGCCATCCGTGCCATTGCGCTAGTGCGCTTGCGCCTGGTTTTATCCCTGGGTATTTGGTTGCTCGGGTGACGTGAGCACATGTGCGGATGGGCAGCTTAGTGCGCATGTGCAATTGACCTAAAAAACAATAAAGGTATAAAAATACAAATACCAAATATATAAAAAAAAGTCTAGGGGGGCGGGGCCGGACCGCCGAGCTGGACGGTCGCAAGCCTGAACAGCTCCGGCAATTCAACAAAATGTACTCTCTAAAATCATGCCTCACCACCTAAATTCAGACCGCCAGAACAGATACCCAGAGCTGAGAGACTGCAGGACCCGGGGAGAGGCTGGCTCACCGAGCTTCAGTCCCCCGGGGGAGAAAAACACATTGCCCCAACCGGGGCCTTCTCCTGCGGTGAGTGGGGTGGACGGCCGCTGCCCCACTATCCTGCGCCGCAGAACCCAGCCACGGGTACAGACCGGCACGGATCCGGCTCTGTTCCCCCCCCTCTGGGCCGGGGGGGTGATCCCGGTCCTCACCCTGTGGCCCTGACCGCGACACTGCAACTGAGGCCGGGGAGCCCGACTGCCACACCTAAAATGGCGGGTGCCATGTGCGCGGACGGTAACCTGAAGACCCCAGCCAGACGCAAATGCACAACAAACGGGCAACAAGTTACACTGAGCCCTGTCACCTCGCTACATGGAAACGCAACTAACTCCTGGCTTACCCGGCTCACACACCCAGGATCTGGATCCGGTCTCCACGGCAGCCTTCCTGGGCCTTGAGCCCCTAGAGGACATTCCTCGAACCGCAGCCCCAAGCCCACGCACACTCCATCAGCCAGGCAGCCCGTTACCGGCCAGAAGTGGAACCGGAACCGAGGGCACAGGCGGCCGCTCAAGCAGAGCCCAGGGCTGGCGGAGTGGAACACACCGGACCAGACTCCCCCCTCAAGCTTCTGATCACAACAACATCGGGCTGGAGGCGGGTGAGTCACAAGATTGAAGGACTCAGCAAGCCCTGCTACATAACCTGCCCAGCAGCACGATGCAGGGAAACATGAGAGACATCGTGGTTTCTGAGGTGAGAACACAGTGGAGCCCAGCATATGGCAATCCTGCTCACAGATTACCACACAGCCTGATCTAGGAACGACTCCACACAGAACCAACACAGAAGTTCCACCTGTAGCCTGCTGATACACACTCACACAAGCATGCTTTCATCGCTTCTACTAGGGACTGTCCTCCCATGGCTTGCTCTCTGTCAGCTACATGCCCAGCTGGACACTCAATACACAGCTAGCACAGAGAGGTGCAGGGGTTAGGAAACTACAACTCACGAGCAATGACAGGATACAGAGCGGTGACCCAGCAGACAATTAATCCTGAATGCCTTTATTTTCCATGTCCTGCTGTCACTCCTCTTGTAGATCATGCTGTCTCTCCCTGGTATAAGTCCAGATTCTTTGCATCGCCATTCTTCACTTATCAGATTAACGCTCTATAAACCTTCCTGTGTTATCTCTGTTTCAAATGCTAAACATAGGCTTATCACTCAGACAACAGCTGAATGACCTCACAGAATACCATTTCAGAGAGTATTAACTGTTAGTTAACTATGTCTTCACCATACTGTATACTAAGCTCCAAAAAAAAAAAAAGTGCTGTTAATAATTGCCATGAAACTGTTAAATATGTATTGTTTCAGCGACTTGTACTTGCTGTCGTGGCAATACAAGTGTGTATGTTAAATCTAAGCACTGCAAAAATAAAGATTAAAAAAAAAAAAAAAAAAGTCTATCAGATATAACTGATAGACTTTTTTATATATTTGGTGTTACGACACTCACCGCCAGGGGAATGAAGCCGCCGTTTAGTCGATAATCCCCTTTCTCCAGAAATGCAGTTTTAGTCCAGCCGATCGTAAAACTCCCGAACGGAGCATACGAACGCGGCAACTCCCAATCAGCAATCCATCCAAAATCCTTTCACAGCTAAAAATAAACGAAAATGCTGTCCCAATAGTAAATCCCTCCACAAACGAGACCAAGCTCCGTCTTGAAGGTCAAACAGGAATGTGTTTAATGGGGGCTACCTGCCCGGTATTTATGCGGGTCTCCACAAGGTGGACACTCCCCTAGGGGACCTTGTGGAAGACTGTAAAACATATTGGACAGTAGCCAATCGCAGTGGCTTCAATATAAGCACTTCCCATTTTACCCATAAATCCTTCTTCTCTATCCCGGAGATAATTGGGAAGAAACCTAATTATCTCCAAGGATAGAGACCATCGCCATTTTAAAACATAATAAGAAAAATACAATAAAATACATAAAGTCAGAAATACCGATTGCATATGGTTCGTGTAACGTATCCCCAGATAGCCTGGATCTGAGTGCATATTCCTACCGAATAGCGCTCAGATCCGATGTACATAGCTCGATCGCCATGGAGTCAAAGTCTCTCACAAGTACTTCGGTATACGAATGACGACGGCTATCTGAGTAAAGTCCATACGAAGGATAGAAACTCCCGAACTAGCCGGTGTTCGTACGCCTCAACGAAATAGAAGGTGGGCGGCAGCCTCCAGCGGTGTTCAGCAGATAAAGTATCCGTTTTTAGTTCCATAGGTTTTGCACCGAACACCGCTGATTCTCCTCGTGTCCCAAAATGGCCGCCGCCTCATGGTCGGCATACGAACGACAACCACCCGTACGAATGGAATGGAGAGGTGTCTGCGGTTAACCGCAACGTTCTAATTGTGGTCAAGGTGTTAACAAGCAGCACACTCCTCTCCTGGGTGGCCGTTTGTTCGGTAGTTTCAATCGGTATTGGGGAAAACAGACGAACAAGGGCATACGGACAGGAAATCCATGAAATCAAGGCAAACAGACGAACCAGCAATATAAGTCTATACAGATGGGTTCGTCACATTTGGTATTTGTATTTTTATACCTTTTTGGTTTTTATAATAAAGTAATACTTTTTTTTACCTATTTGAGTCTCCTGCATCTACACAGATGGGTGTGTAGTCCCAAACTACACTAAGCTGTTTTACTGAGCCAGGACACAGGCTCTACACTTGTGAGTATATTCCTACTTGTTATAAGTTGCAACTCACTTCTAGTGGACCTTCACTATATATACTGTTTTTTTATTGAGAGGTAACGTTGGATATATACCAGCACTGGAACAGAAGAGGGGGAGGTCACCCACAACAGACCTAAAAGCATTCCATACCAGAGCTAGGTCATATTAGCTCTGGAATATGTGAGTTTTCCAATTTTTCTCACCTATATCTTTATAAATAACAATATCACACTATATGCAATTCCCTATTTTTAAAGGTACAGAAGACACCTAAATAACAATCAAAAATCCCAGCTAAGTACTATAATATCTTATTTTGGTGCACAATATAACACTGGGTTAATATATGAGCGGTCCACTGTTTTAAACTTTGTATTTCACGAATTTGTGTGTTTGGGGAGAATTGAAGATTATATTAGCTTTAGTGTACTAATAATCTTAATTTTAGTAATGACAGGAGGCGAATATTTGCATATCTTTCTTTACTGAAAACTCCAGCAGCATAGAAACAGTAACAACCAATCAGAGAAAAGATATGGTGCCCATAAAAGGCCCTGTCTATGACATCACTTCCTCTTTCTTTGAAGCGAAACAATAAGTAACAACAAGAGACATAATGATATTACGTCAACAGTTCAACAACATATTAGACTATCCAACTCCAGTAGTTCCGCGATGCAGAGGTATGGAAGGTGAATCTTTGTCTCGATGAGAGGACATTCACGCTGCAAGAAAAAGAAAAAGGTGAAAGGTTTCTGGCGTGATAACTTGTCCGCATACAATAAGCATTAAGCATCTGACATACCAACGAACATTAGAGTGTGAAACATATCAATATATATTAATACTAAAGCAATGATATTTAAGAATCTATAAACACAACATAATTCAAGGTTCGTGTCTAATATTCAACCTATACAAGATCCTCAAGATACAGGTCTAATTAGCAAACATACAAACCATAACGTACTTACCTTCCTGAACATAAGGGCATATTCTGGTCCACAAAAGGAAACATGGGAGGGATCCTATAGGGTGGGAAATATTCGAAAGAGAGAGGGCGTATACCGCGCTTATAGTATTACAAATAAAATATACAAAGATACATACATATGTTCTTGAGTATTTCAATTAGTCGTGACCTCAAAGGGAAATACAAATAAAAAAAAAACAATAATAGCGCAATACAGCAAATATATTTATAGAGATAAATGATAAGAAACTAAGTACAGTCCACTCACATGAAGTAGAGCTATAACAGAGCTCTACTGTGAAAGCGCTTGGACGGTACAATCCCCGTCTTGGGATTCGTGGTGGTTGCCGCAGTTGTATTCAAAGGTGCCAAATATGGAGTTGGTATAAAAAGAAAAAATAGCAGCAATATGGTGAAGTAAGTCCAAGTGGTAGAATAAAATAGTAAAAAGTAATGTACTTACACTTTCTAGAGCATGAAACCTGCTCTAGTGTGAACAGCTTGGGTGGTATGATCCCCACCAAGGATATACAGGATACCAGGAAATGAAGATAATAAAAAAGTAACTTAAAAGTATACTTTAATAGAACAGACTAGACAATGAATATAAAATATAGATAAAAATATAATATATAAAATATAGTCCCACTTAACGCGTTTCGCCTGATAGGCTTCTTCAGAAGTGTGGTGTAGAGTTCAAACAGTCCGTTTATATATCTTCTTTGATGATTAGATGAATTCCTGGTGAGATGACTTCCGGGTTTCGGCTTTGTGATGGTGCGCATGCGTCAGACCGGAAATGGCGCGACATCCGTGTCGCACCGGAAGTGATGCGTTGTTGTGATGCAGGCCGGAAATGGCCGCGATTTGTCCATAAGGGAAGGGGGAGGGTGCTGACGTGACACTCGTGGAGCGCACGCACAACCAGGAAGTGGTGTGCGTCGCGTTCCAGACGTCACTCCTAAGTCCAATCTTAAAGGGAGTATCGGTTGTAATGACCGGGTAATGGCGTAGCGGCCATATTGGATAAGGGCAATAGTCCATAAATATATGAAAAAAACACATAAATAATACATGATAAATATCACAAGCAATGATTAAAGGGAAAGTTAATATTCTGTTAGTGTATAATCATAATAAAAAACAGAATAAAAGGGCAGTTTTACTAAATGGCTAAAAAACCTTAAGGTGAATAAAGTGACAGTAGCTTTGCAAGCATAATTAACAGAGTGTAGATATTGCAAATAGGTGCACCTAATTGGTGGAGTATACTTTGAGAGAGGGTGGACAATTCATAATTAAAACACATGGCTTTAAAAATTGGAATATGAATAAAAATAAATATAAAATCTATTTGGGTACTTGGTAAAAATCTGATATGAAAAAGAGAGAAGATAAAAATTAAACCATACGGATTCTATAAAATATAGAGTGATTGACTAAACTTTTAAAAAATATTATAAAAAATTAAAAAGGTCGAAATCCACATTTAACCCCTTGGGGTGTAGGGTATCTAGTTGATATACCCATTGCATTTCTGTTTGTCCAATCTTTCTTATAATATCTCCTCCTCGTGGGGCGT
The DNA here is from genome assembly GCF_036172605.1 of Pelobates fuscus. NCBI lineage: Eukaryota > Metazoa > Chordata > Amphibia > Anura > Pelobatidae > Pelobates > Pelobates fuscus. Next base: position 71,178,992 of record NC_086327.1, read on the forward strand.
GGCCAGCGACTGAACCGAGCGGACGTCTTCATGCAGGGCTCCGCTCGGAATATAGACAAAACGGCAAAAAAACGAGGGAAAATAAACACAAATCCGGCTGGAAAAGATATCCCCCCCACAGAGAGAATATGGGGAAGAAGCACAAGAAGTCTCAGGGCATGCCTACACCAAGACAACCTGATATAAGGCAAGCATTTACTCCCCCCCAGAGAACCAAGATGGCGCCTGCGGCCTGCGGCACCTCAGAATCCTCAGCTGAAGAGGAGGAAACCCCCTCACCCCGATCGGAAGGGCGATCCACAACGCCAGACTCCGGGGACGACGGGACCCCAGCCACAAAGGGAGATATCAGGAGGCTGCTGGTAGAAATGCGTCAAATATGGAGAGAGGACCTCCAAAGGGTCCAAACGGAAGTGGCAGATGTGTGCCGTGCGGTCCAAGGCCTGGAACACAGAGAGGCATCCAGAAACAACAAAATCTGCGCTATGGAACAGGCTCAAAAGGATCTCACAACCCAGGTACAAGACCTAAAACGCACAGTGACCACCTTGGAGGCAAGGCACAGGATAAAAAACCTGCGCCTTAGAGGTGTACCTGAGACAGTAAATGATGCGCAGCTCCTGACCTACACCCAAGACCTCATAGCAACCATGGGCATTAACCCTGCTCCGACAGGCACTCTGATCACCGCAATATTTAGGGTGCGCAAATCAGCGGCGGCACCCAAAGAGGCACCCAGAGACATCATAATAGTCACACGTGACATCTCCGCAAAAGCCGCCATACTGACCCGATCCAGGGAGCTGGGAACGGTGCAACATGCAGGACACAGAGTGGCGATATTCCCAGATACACCATTCTCGGCTTTAATGGAAAAAAGAAAGTTGGCACCCATAGCCCGAAAACTGAGAGAAGCCGCTATCAAGTACCGCTGGGGTATGGACGGATCCCTAATCACAGATATTAATGGAGAAAGCAACACACTTACTTCAAAGGGAGACCCAGACGGCTTTTTGAAGCTCATTGATGTGGGGAAACCGCAACATCCAGGTACCCCACTACCAACAGAACCAACAGTAGAGACGGAGAACTCCACGCGACCCAACCGCAAACCAGACAGGCCACAAGGCGCCGTTATTAAGAGACTGACCCCAATACCCAGGAACAGCGTACGGAACTCTACAAATAACACGCTGCAGATAGACAAACCGTTTAGAGACATACGAGACTAAACTGCAGAGCAAAGAGCAAGGTGCCAGTGGGTATTGGCATTAGGCACATTAATGCAGGTCGCATCTTAGCCATCTTAGTCATCTTATTCAATGCTTGTTCAAATGTGGCCGACTGCACTACTGCATTTTATATATATATTGTTGCATTTTCATTTTATACTACTGTATTCACACTATATAATATATAATATGTTTCTCGATGTCATACATAAAACACCAATAAAAACATAAATTGAAAAAAAAAAAAAAAAAAAAAATAAAAAAAAAAAAAATATCTCCTCCTCTCCAGTGGTTTTTCACTATTTTAATACCAATAAAAGTAAGGTGCTTAGGATCATTGTTGTGCATGCAGAAGTGTGCTGGTATTGAATGGTTTTGTACACCTTTTTCTATATTTCTGCAATGTTCTGCAATTCTGGTTTTCAGTGGTCTGATCGTTCTGCCCACATATTGAAGGCCACATGAACATTCTAATAGATAAATCACGTTTTTACTGTTGCATGAAATGACATCTTTAATATTATATATTTTATTTGTATTATTTGATTTAAACTCAGTAATGGTTCTTTTAGTAATTTTTGTTTTCTTACATGCCATGCAGCAATTACATTTATAAAAACCCTTTTTGTCCATAAAATTGTTTATCTTATTGGGACTCTTTTTTGTAAAATTTTTTGTCAAATGCATTTTAAGGTTAGGAGCTCCTCTGAATATTATTTTTGGTTTATCAGGGATTAATTTACCTAAAATTTCGTCTTCCTTCAATAGGTGCCAGTGTTTCATTAAAATTTTCTTTAATTGTCTGTTTTTGTTATTGTAATCTAATACGATTGGTAAGGTAAAATCACAATTGTTCTGATTGGCTGGAGTTTTAACCTTATGTATAAGTTGGTTCCTATTGGTTGTGGTAATTTGGTTAATAGTTGCATCAATGTGGTTACCATTATAGCCTTTTTGTATAAAACTTTTTTTCAATGTATTTGCTTGCTCTAAAAACACAGAATTATCTGAACAATTTCTTTTTAGGCGCATCATTTGGCTTTTGGGTATGTTGTCCAGCCATATTTTATTGTGACAACTTTCAGTGCTTATATAGTTATTAACATTTACATCTTTAAAATGTGTCTTTGTTTGTATTTGATTGTCTTTAATGTATATATTTAGATCTAAATAGGTCACTGCAGTACTGCTAAAATCAGCTGTTAAAACTATTCCTTCTTCATTTATGTTTAAAAAAGAGATAAAATCCTTGGCCGAACTCATAGAGCCTTTCCAGATGAAAAAGAGGTCATCTATATAACGAGAGTAGGCTACCAGGCTTTCCACCCAGTCATGCCCCCTCCACACGGTTCGGTCCTCCCACTCCGCCATATAGAGGTTGGCATAACTGGGTGCAAACCTGGTACCCATAGCTGTGCCGGTTTTCTGTAGGAAGAAGCTATCTTTGAACCAGAAATAGTTATATTTTAAAATTAGATCTATGCCTTCAATAATAAAATCAGTATGTTCCTGAGGCATAGAGTTATCTCGTTCTAAAACAGATCTAATTGCTTGGCATCCCTTATTATGCTGAATGATCGTGTATAGTGACTGGACATCACACGTAATGAGTATATAATCATTGTTCCAGGTAATGGTTTCCAATTTTTTCAAAAGATCTATTGTGTCTTTTAAGTAAGATTTTGTTTTTTTAACGTACGGCTGCAGCATTATGTCAATATACTCAGATAGGTTAGAGAGAAGGGATCCTATTCCTGACACAATAGGACGTCCAGGTGGGTTATTTAAACATTTATGAATCTTTGGTAAAAAGTATATCACTGGGGTTTTGGGGAATAGTATTTTTATATAGTTATACTCCTTCTCGTTTAAAATTCCAATTTCCTTACCTCTATTTAAATAGTCATAAAATTTTAATTTGATATCTCCTATTGGATCACTGTCCAATTTAATGTAAGTGTTAGAGTCATTGAGCTGTCTATAAGCTTCTGTCTCGTATTTATCTTTAGATAAGATGACGAGGCCTCCGCCTTTATCAGCTGGCTTGATTACTATTGAGGTATCGTCATATAGTTCTTTTAGTATTTTTATTTCTTTTCTGCTCATATTTGGTCTATCTTTTGTTTTTTTAGTGTCTAGGATTTTTAAGTCCTTGACTACTTTCTTTTCGAATATATCTAAAGCACTCGATTTGAAATGTGCCGGGTAGAAGGTGGATTTGTTTTTTAGTTCACTATCTTTATAAACTTTTGGATTTGTGTTCGCTGTATTAGCTAATAGATTGGTTTTGCTTTTATCAACAAAAAAGCGTTTTAGGGTCGCATTCCTAACGAATTTGTTTACGTCAATGTAGGCTAGGAAGGAGTTGTATGACTTTGTGGGGGCAAACTTTAAGCCTCGTTTTAAAATGTTTGTTTCTGTTGTGTTAAGAATTTTATCAGATAGATTGAATATGCCAGTAGGTGTCTTCTGTGTTTTTTGAACTAGAAGCTCTCTAGTCTTCCTTTCTTGGTGTCTTCTACCTGATCTCCTCCCTCTAAGCATCTTTTGCGATTTTTTATAGGTGAGATATTGAGTTGGTGAGTCTGTCTCTCTCTGTTGGAGGGGATCTCTAAAAAAGATGTCTCGTCAAATTGGTCACAAAAAGATAAGACATGATATTTATTGTTCTTAGTTAGGTCTTGTGGTGATGGTGGTTTATTTTCGTCTAATCTCTTGTAGGTTTTTTTTGGGATTTCCCAAGAGTACTTTCTATTTCTTAATTTATGTTTGGGGGAGTCTGGCACAAATGTGTATCTGTGAGTTTTAGGTCTGACAACAAGAGGTGATTCTTGAGCAACGTGATGGGTGTGATATTTGTGTTTGGTACGATCTTCGTTTATTTCTAAATCGTGTGAGTTGGAGGATTTGTAGTGGAAACGAGTGTTCGGATAGTGAGTATTCTGTTGATATCTAGTATTAAATTTGTCATATCCTTTGTTGTGTCTCTCATATCTTGTGTTGTGCCTTGGAGATCTATCCGGTGATTTGTGACGATTATTGTGAACATATTTCTTTTCGTGAAATTCTTTACTTTGTAACCTTTTGTGTCTAAATTGATGACCTCCTTGTGTATTTGGGTTGTAGTTAGTTCCCCCATTTTTCCATCGGTTTTGGATATTTGGTTTTTTTATATTGTATGTACGAACTTGTTTTTGGGCATAATCGTATTTGTCTCGGTTATATTTTTGAATTTTTATTTTCTTTGTATCGATTTCAATTTTTTCTACAGTTTTTTTTATTTTTTGGGATGCATTATAGTACTCTTCAGTGTCCCCAAAAGGGATAAGTTGCTCCCGCAGTGTATTAATTTTTTTATCTATTGTAGATAGCTTCTCGTTCTTAACTTTAATGAGACTTTTCATTAGTCCGAATGTACAATATTCTAGATGGTTATACCATTCTTCCATAAATTTTTCATTTTCAGTATCTGAGGTGGGCATTTTAAACAACCTGAGACCTCTAGGGGTTATTTTCTCCTCTACATATTTAGTTAAGGTTGCAATCTCCCACCTTAATTTCATTTCTTTTGTTAAAGAGAATTCTAATTCTTTTAGTAGTTCAGGTAGATTGTCGAAGACAATTAAGGGTTCATTGGTATTCATTTCTTCTAATTCATTAAAAACATCATTGATGTTAATGGTATAATTGTCTCGATATTCGAAGAGAGACATACTATAATGATCTATAGGGCTGCCTATATGAGGAATAAGTGGTAGTTACAAAAGAAAAAAGGGTAATAGGCGCTCACTATAGAAACCAAGCAGCAGTATACAGGACAAGGATTCCCCAACCTTGTGAGTGAAATAGTTGAAAGAGAGAGGGCGTATACCGCGCTTATAGTATTACAAATAAAATATACAAAGATACATACATATGTTCTTGAGTATTTCAATTAGTCGTGACCTCAAAGGGAAATACAAATAAAAAAAAACAATAATAGCGCAATACAGCAAATATATTTATAGAGATAAATGATAAGAAACTAAGTACAGTCCACTCACATGAAGTAGAGCTATAACAGAGCTCTACTGTGAAAGCGCTTGGACGGTACAATCCCCGTCTTGGGATTCGTGGTGGTTGCCGCAGTTGTATTCAAAGGTGCCAAATATGGAGTTGGTATAAAAAGAAAAAATAGCAGCAATATGGTGAAGTAAGTCCAAGTGGTAGAATAAAATAGTAAAAAGTAATGTACTTACACTTTCTAGAGCATGAAACCTGCTCTAGTGTGAACAGCTTGGGTGGTATGATCCCCACCAAGGATATACAGGATACCAGGAAATGAAGATAATAAAAAAGTAACTTAAAAGTATACTTTAATAGAACAGACTAGACAATGAATATAAAATATAGATAAAAATATAATATATAAAATATAGTCCCACTTAACGCGTTTCGCCTGATAGGCTTCTTCAGAAGTGTGGTGTAGAGTTCAAACAGTCCGTTTATATATCTTCTTTGATGATTAGATGAATTCCTGGTGAGATGACTTCCGGGTTTCGGCTTTGTGATGGTGCGCATGCGTCAGACCGGAAATGGCGCGACATCCGTGTCGCACCGGAAGTGATGCGTTGTTGTGATGCAGGCCGGAAATGGCCGCGATTTGTCCATAAGGGAAGGGGGAGGGTGCTGACGTGACACTCGTGGAGCGCACGCACAACCAGGAAGTGGTGTGCGTCGCGTTCCAGACGTCACTCCTAAGTCCAATCTTAAAGGGAGTATCGGTTGTAATGACCGGGTAATGGCGTAGCGGCCATATTGGATAAGGGCAATAGTCCATAAATATATGAAAAAAACACATAAATAATACATGATAAATATCACAAGCAATGATTAAAGGGAAAGTTAATATTCTGTTAGTGTATAATCATAATAAAAAACAGAATAAAAGGGCAGTTTTACTAAATGGCTAAAAAACCTTAAGGTGAATAAAGTGACAGTAGCTTTGCAAGCATAATTAACAGAGTGTAGATATTGCAAATAGGTGCACCTAATTGGTGGAGTATACTTTGAGAGAGGGTGGACAATTCATAATTAAAACACATGGCTTTAAAAATTGGAATATGAATAAAAATAAATATAAAATCTATTTGGGTACTTGGTAAAAATCTGATATGAAAAAGAGAGAAGATAAAAATTAAACCATACGGATTCTATAAAATATAGAGTGATTGACTAAACTTTTAAAAAATATTATAAAAAATTAAAAAGGTCGAAATCCACATTTAACCCCTTGGGGTGTAGGGTATCTAGTTGATATACCCATTGCATTTCTGTTTGTCCAATCTTTCTTACAATATCTCCTCCTCTCCAGTGGTTTTTCACTATTTTAATACCAATAAAAGTAAGGTGCTTAGGATCATTGTTGTGCATGCAGAAGTGTGCTGGTATTGAATGGTTTTGTACACCTTTTTCTATATTTCTGCAATGTTCTGCAATTCTGGTTTTCAGTGGTCTGATCGTTCTGCCCACATATTGAAGGCCACATGAACATTCTAATAGATAAATCACGTTTTTACTGTTGCATGAAATGACATCTTTAATATTATATATTTTATTTGTATTATTTGATTTAAACTCAGTAATGGTTCTTTTAGTAATTTTTGTTTTCTTACATGCCATGCAGCAATTACATTTATAAAAACCCTTTTTGTCCATAAAATTGTTTATCTTATTGGGACTCTTTTTTGTAAAATTTTTTGTCAAATGCATTTTAAGGTTAGGAGCTCCTCTGAATATTATTTTTGGTTTATCAGGGATTAATTTACCTAAAATTTCGTCTTCCTTCAATAGGTGCCAGTGTTTCATTAAAATTTTCTTTAATTGTCTGTTTTTGTTATTGTAATCTAATACGATTGGTAAGGTAAAATCACAATTGTTCTGATTGGCTGGAGTTTTAACCTTATGTATAAGTTGGTTCCTATTGGTTGTGGTAATTTGGTTAATAGTTGCATCAATGTGGTTACCATTATAGCCTTTTTGTATAAAACTTTTTTTCAATGTATTTGCTTGCTCTAAAAACACAGAATTATCTGAACAATTTCTTTTTAGGCGCATCATTTGGCTTTTGGGTATGTTGTCCAGCCATATTTTATTGTGACAACTTTCAGTGCTTATATAGTTATTAACATTGGGAAATATTCGCCTCCTGTCATTACTAAAATTAAGATTATTAGTACACTAAAGCTAATATAATCTTCAATTTTACCACATGACAGGAGGCTTCATATTTGCATTTTTAAAGCTTTGAATTGACCAATGTGAAGGAAGCATGAGATGTTGTCGAAATAGAACGTTCCAAACGTACTTTCTCGCGCCCTGACCGCGCAGCGTATAATGCCAGCTAGGGGAGCGTCGGCCTGAAATTTGCTTGTGAGACCGCCGCTCCCCTGACCGAGTGGGCTCCGAAACAAGGTTCGACGCCCGCGAAAGACAATAGCCAGCGGACCCATCTGGCCAGTGTTGCGGTAGTCACCGGTCCATGAGGGTTCACGTACGACGTCAGGAGGTGACCCGTCGAATGAGTTCGAAGGGGGGTATTGATATCGGCATACCCATTAGCATTCTGACCACGCATAGTGTGGTGTCTGACACTGAAGACGAATCGGACTTAGTTCGTCTCGACATGGTAAAGGCAACCCCGTCTGGTGTGAGAGAGAAGCCATCTATATCGCAAGCCCTAACGTCCGCCACACATCTAAATGAGTCGAGGCATAATAAGAGGGCTAGTTTGGCTGAAAGTTGTTTCAGTGACAAACCAGGATTGTCCGGCCATTCCCTAAGGGATCTAAGCACCACATCCACCTGTCAGCGGTGTGAGTACTTGGGTGCCAGGGGTCTCGATAATTCGGCACACCGTAGTAGTCGACAAAACCAGTGAATATTGAACTACTGGCCTGCCCTGTACCGGAACGTGCGCCGCCGATATGGTGGGTCAGATCGCGTTGAGGGATCGACATGACCGACCCACGAGACCAGGTGTGACAGATAGTAAGGATCAGCGTGACAGGTGCGGTAAAGGGGTCGGAATCCCTTTCCACCCACCAGTCACACCAGGCCGACCAGGCAGGAAATAGCATTTCCTGGTGCCGGGAGCCTACGAGTCCCATAGAAGGACTTAGTTGATGCAATAGGTCGTGGACTGACCAGGAGCCCCTGAAACCGTCCAGGCCACTAGTGCCAGTTGTCCTTCCCTGACAAGGGAGTGAGCTTCCCCTCGCGGGCCCGTCAGAAGTAGAGGAAAGTCAGGGAGTAGTAGAGGGTCTTCGCGAGACATCTCCAGGCGATCCGGGAACCGCGGTTGATTTGTCCGAGGAGTGTCATGAGCAGGAGCGATATCTTGTGGGTACGTGTGTATCGAAGCACCCTTGCTATTGTGGAGAACGGCTGGGACACATCCACCGCTTCGCATCCGGAGGAAGAGTCAAGGATCGTTCAGCCAATTCAAGTTTGTATGTGAAGTAATCACCATCGAAATTCCGTCCTCCTTTCTGCTGACCATGAGATCCAGTGGTCGTAAGAGTGGCCGGTGCGTACGTATCTCGCCAACAGCTGTTGCATGGCCCTGTAGTGTAGTGGGCCAGGGAATATCGCTTGTATGGAGGGGGAGAGGAGGAGAGGAATCCTGCAATCCGGCTAGTATCCTGAGAGGAATCGTATCCAACCTTAGAGTGTGTCTGACCTCTATCCTCATAGAGGCGATCTTTGCCCTAGACCGACGCGGAACGTGGTTCTCCAAGCCGATGTCGAAACCGAGGAATTGGCCCAACTCGGATGGATAAGCGATCTTAGTTTGTGTACTACCAAATGTGTAAACCAGTCGTTATCGCTTAGGCGGTCTTGTAGAAGATGAATTTCCTCCATCTTGAAGTGTTTGTATACCACGTGGGAGTTCCATTGATGTAGCCTCCTGGCTTCTGCTTGACCAGGAAAACATTATCTGAGGAAGCCTTCCCCTCCGGTGCATATTGGATTGCGCCCTTCTTGAAAAGGGGTGCAGATTTCTCTGTCCACGAGGCGTTCCAGTTCTGCCAGCATGCGTAATGGAGGCGAAAGGGCGACCTGAACGGCTGTGATAAAAAATTCTGTGAGATAGCCTTGTAGTGTCTGGAGAATTGGAAACAGTCATCTATGTAGGTCGACTCACTAGTAGAGAAGCGAGTAAGAAAATATCCGAGGACTGTGTATACGATCTGGAACCTGTCGCCCAGAAGCGGCTGGCGGCTCGGTTCCGCTACCGACCAGTCCTCCCAAAAACATCTTTCCCCGTAGGGGAGACTTGAATAGATTTACATGCTCCTTGAGTCCTGCCATGAACACTACTTCAAATAGTAGGCCTTGTGCTTTTGGGCCGAATTCTTGTCTTTCCTAAGTCCCATAATGTGTTGTTGATGCGCACCAGAACAGAATTGTGTCTGTCGACGCATAGTACGTCATCCATTGAGCTCGGGCGCAACTACCACTTGTCTGGTAGCAGTGGTCTGGGGTATTTGGCCCTGAGGCGTGCGCATACTTCCATCCCCAGAGGGTTGCGCGGCCAATAGCGTTCCTCCAGGAACGGTCCGTCTTCGGTCACTCTGGTTTAGTGCCGCTATTGCTATCTCTGCCTCGGCCACTGTCACAGAGTCAGGTTTCCCTAACGTACTTCGAGGAAGTGTCCATCAAGCGATGTGGGGCAGAGCCCATAACAGAACCTTCTCCACTGAGGCCGCTACAGCGGCGTTTGTCATTGCTTAGAAATCTTGGGAAGGTTGAGAGTGTCCACCATGACTCATTCCCGTCCTGTTTGGAGACAGTGGTAGTCAGTGGGAGTAGTGTTTGAGGATCAGCACGTAGGGGTGCTAGACTCCTGTTAGAACTGGGGATCACCCGGGTAAAATGGTTTGACTTGCCTGTTTAGTTTGTTTGAGTGTATGAATACCTGTGCCAAGTGTAGAGGGGTCACCTCTATTAGTGTAATCTGGCTACTGAGAGCCGCGGTGCAGGCGCGACTGACTGGTAGTGGTGTTAAGTCAGGTTAGCCGGGTCCACCACAAATGTACGCCAGAGCTGTATGTACGGTATTAAATTATACCGGTTGATTATAGAGGCGCGTGGGGCCTGTCTCCATAAGGTCTGTAACCGCAGGACCCACATCTGTTCGGGTGGATTCATCCCAGGTGGTGTGCCATGGTAACCCAGAGGACACTTACATCAAAGGTAATGGTCTGTCAGTGACCTCGCATGCATATCTGGGGGGTCATCCCAGGTGGCGTGCCATGAAAAAGTACCCAGAGGACACCCACATCATAATTATTGGTACCTTGCAAGTATTGCATGCATATCTGGGGGTCACCCCAGGTGGTGTGTCATGTAAAAAACAACCCAGAGGACACCCACGTTCAATATGTACCCTAGGCACCGTAAATATACATATACGTAGCCCTGTGAAGGGTACTACGCAGTACACTCAGTTTCCTTAGTGGTCCTGCCGTCAAACCGTATCCAGCATGGTACTGTTGCTTTAAAGTAAACTGACAGGCAGTGAGAGGGCTGTATATGCACGTAGTAAGTGAAATCAGGGCTGTGTGTGTTTATCTCTTGAAAAAATACAGGCCCTTGTGCATATCATCGGGGTTCACCCCGGGTGGTGTGCCGTGGCAATCAGAGGACACCCACATCAATTGAAATGGGCCGTCAGCACCCTTGCATGCATATCTGGGGGGTCACCCCAGGTGGTGTGCCATGAAAAAATACCCAGAGGACACCCACATAAATTTTTTGCACCCTTGGGTACAGTAATGCAATATAACCCTGTGCCGGGTAATCAGTATAATATTCCCTTTGAAGGGTATTGCAGTCTTTCATCCCCTGAGGGGAAATAACGTTGCCACAAAAGGTTGACTACCATTGCTATAGCCAGTGTGTAATTCCACAGCAGACTGAACTCTTGCTGAACTCTTGCTGCACAGGGGAGTTGAACTCATGGAGGAAAACTCCCAGTGCAAGCCTTTAACCACTGAGTGACCAGCGAGGCAGTATGGCAGTTAAGGTATGTATATCATATATAGTACAGCCTCCATACCAAAGAAACTCAATTGCAGGATGGAGAGTAATGCCTACCACAAACTTAAATGTGTACCTTAGAAACTGGTACATAGGTAAAATAGGACACTTATTAAACTAATAGGTTAAATTTAAACGTAGACAATGAATGTTATTTACAAATATGTGAGAAAAGGTCCTTATATATATCTTGCTTTTATTGCCAGTAAAATGACCTTGTTGGTCATGAAAAAATACCCAGAGGACACCCACATAAATTTCACCCTTGGGTGCAGTAATGAGGTATGACCCTGTATAGGGAAACCATATAATATACCCTGGATGGGTAAAGTGATACCACCAAATTCCCCTGAGGGGAGGAAATATAAGCATATGTCACTTGAAATTGCTTGTATCATATCAGCAGGGACACTGATAGCTTGTATAATAATAAGCCTTCAACTACAAATGTATATTATATGCATGCACTCCACTTGCCTCACTGAGGCAGATATACAGGAAAACGTAAAAAATGAAAAAATGAAAAACTTTTTCACCCTTTGGGGTAGGATGCAGAAATGTAACTCTCCCCTGCACCAGAACGAAAGTGGCTAGGGGAGAGAGCGGGGAGTCACCCTGAGGGCAATCCCTGGTACCGTGGCGGCGGTCGGGTGAATACCGAGTCGCCGTGATGGGAGAGAGACGGTCGCCGCGGATCTCGCGATAACCGCGAGATCCAAGATGGCCGCCGGCCGCGTGGGGAAGGGGTTCCCACTCGCGGCCGCTAGCGAGACGCAGAACGCGGCAATCACAAAGCAAACACAGTAATAACAATAACCCCAGCTACCCTCCACCCGTCCCCACCAGCCCCTGTATAATAGCAGGCAGGTCTGCGTGGCGAGCGAGGCACGGGCAGCCGCGCCGCCCGCGGATCGCCTGGAAAGTGTGGTAGAGATATAAGGCAAAATACAGGGACAGTTAGAGACAGAGAGGGGGAAAAACGGGTACAGGTAGACAGGGTATTAAGAATGTTAGATCAAAATAAAACGGTACAGAATACAGAATAACAAGGAATAACCAATATGAAGCATCAGGTAAAAAATACTCTGACCTGTTGATGGCTGGAGCAGCAAAGAAAGAGGAAGTGATGTCATAGACAGGGCCTTTTATGGGCACCATATCTTTTCTCTGATTGGTTGTTACTGTTTCTATGCTGCTGGAGTTTTCAGTAAAGAAAGATATGCAAATATGAAGCCTCCTGTCATGTGGTAAAATTACACATTCAGTGTGGAAGCAGCTTGATTACTAATAACAATTTGATACATTGTATCTATATAAACGTTCTCACTGCACAGCTTTGCTTTTATGTTAATACGGAAATAATAGGAATTTTTCCCCCGTCTCTGAAATCATTCTGTATTATTGATTCTTTTTTGATACACCTGTTCCACACAGCTAACACCTCTCATTTATGGGTAAGTGACACCTGATTGTATAACTTTGATTGATTTGTAATTGTTTTTTATTGATTTATTGATTTGTTAATCACTTATGTCCTTATAAATTGTATTCGATGTGTGTTGTTGGTAGTTTGACATAGACCAGCTTGGTCAAAACGTTGCTTTGGCTTTGGGTTCAATAAATTGCCTATTTGTTTGATTTCTGGAGTGCCTGGACCTTTCTTCTTCTGTTATATTGATGCTGACCGACCAATTCTCCAAAATGGCTCACTTCATCCCACTGAAGAAGCCCCCTTCTGCTTTGCAACTGGCAGAGGTTTTTGCAAAAGAAGTGTTCAGGTTACATGGTATACCAGTAGACATAGACTCTGACACGGGCCCCCAGTTCATATCAAGATTTTGGAGGGGATTCTGTGCAGAGCTGGGTATAACATTATCCTTTTCCTCGTCCTACCACTCACAGTTTAATGGTGCTGCTGAAAGGGCAAACCAATCTCTGGAACTCTACCTGTGCTGCTTTGTCAATGAGCACCACGACAATTGGTTCCTGCCTTCTCCCATGGGCTGAGTTTGCCAGGAACATGGTCTCTCACACCTCTACTGGCTTAAGTCCTTTCCAGGTGGCATATGGTGTGTTCTCCAACAAGAGAATACTCGCTTTGGACGTCCACCTTGCCACTCTGCAGGAAATGTGGGATCAAGTCCATACCACTCTGTCGCATGCAGCTGAGTCCCAGAAAAGGTTCGCTGATCACCATAGGGCTGCGGCACCCAGCTATGTACCCGGTGATAGGGTGTGGCTATCCATGAAGAACTTGCGCCTTCGTGTTCCTTCTATGAAGCTGGCGCCCAAGTATATCGGTCCGTATAGGCTGCTGCGCAGTGTCAATCCTGTCTCTTACAATCTGGACTTGCCTCCATCCCTGCGCATCCCCAATACGTTCCACACGTCCCTTCTGAAGCCCCTCCTATGTAACGGTACATGAGGCCTGTAAGGCGCCCCCGGCCATATCCATGCCGACTCTAGCGAGGAGTATGAGGTGCAATCCCTTCTTGACTCCCGTTTTTTCAGGGGCGCCTTATGGTACCAGGTTCACTGGAAGGGTTATGGCGCGGAGGAGCATTCCTGGGTATCCACCTCTGATTTGAATGCCCCTCGCCTCGTTAGCGCCTTCCATGCTCATTTTACCTTGAAACATAGAATGTGACGGCAGATAAGAACCATTCGGCCCATCTAGTCTGCCCAGTTTTCTAAATACTTTCATTAGTCCCTGGCCTTATCTTATAGTTATGATAGCCTTATGCCTATTCCAAGCATGCTTAAACTCCTTTACTGTGTTAACCTCTAACACTTCAGCAGGAAGGCTATTCCATGCATCCACTACCCTCTCAGTAAAGTAATACTTCCTGATATTTTTAAACCTTTGTCCCTCTAATTTAAGACTATGTCCTCTTGTTGTGGTAGTTTTTCTTCTTTTAAATATAGTCTCCTCCTTTACTGTGTTGATTATACATGGCTCCCATAGCCAGTAACCTGTGTTTATTATACATTATCTTCCCATAGCCAGTAACCTGTGTTTATTATACATTATCCCTCCCATAGCCAGTAACCTGTGTTTATTATACATTATCTTCCCATAGCCAGTAACCTGTGTTTATTATACAGTATCCCTCCCATAGCCAGTAACCTGTGTTTATTATACATTATCCTCCCATAGCCAGTAACCTGTGTTTATTATACATTATCCCCCCATAGCCAGTAACCTGTGCTTATTATACATTATAATCCCATAGCCAGTAACCTGTGTTTATTATCCATTATCCCTCCCATAGCCAGTAACCTGTGTTTATTATACATTATCCCTCCCATAGCCAGTAACCTGTGTTTATTATACATTATCCCCACATAGCCAGTAACCTGTGTTTATTATACATTATCCTCCCATAGCCAGTAACCTGTGTTTATTATACATTATCCCTCCCATAGCCAGTAACCTGTGTTTATTATACATTATCCTCCCCATAGCCAGTAACCTGTGTTTATTATACATTATCCTCCCACAGCCAGTAACCTGTCTTTATTATACATTATCCCCCCCAGCCAGTAACCTGTGTTTATTATACATTATCCCTCCCATAGCCAGTAACCTGTGTTTATTATACATTATCCCTCCCATAGCCAGTAACCTGTGTTTATTATACATTATCCCTCCCATAGCCAGTAACCTGTGTTTATTATACATTATCCCCCCATAGCCAGTAACCTGTGCTTATTATACATTATAATCCCATAGCCAGTAACCTGTGTTTATTATCCATTATCCCTCCCATAGCCAGTAACCTGTGTTTATTATACATTATCCCTCCCATAGCCAGTAACCTGTGTTTATTATACATTATCCCCACATAGCCAGTAACCTGTGTTTATTATACATTATCCTCCCATAGCCAGTAACCTGTGTTTATTATACATTATCCCTCCCATAGCCAGTAACCTGTGTTTATTATACATTATCCTCCCCATAGCCAGTAACCTGTGTTTATTATACATTATCCTCCCACAGCCAGTAACCTGTGTTTATTATACATTATCCCCCCCAGCCAGTAACCTGTGTTTATTATACATTATCCCTCCCATAGCCAGTAACCTGTGTTTATTATACATTATCCCTCCCATAGCCAGTAACCTGTGTTTATTATACATTATCCCTCCCATAGCCAGTAACCTGTGTTTATTATACATTATCCCCCCATAGCCAGTAACTTGTCTTTATTATACATTATCCCCCCATAGCCAGTAACCTGTGTTTATTATACATTATCCTCCCATAGCCAGTAACCTGTGTTTATTATACATTATCCCCCATAGCCAGTAACCTGTGCTTATTATACATTATCCTCCCATAGCCAGTAACCTGTGTTTATTATACATTATCCCTCCCATATCCAGTAACCTGTGTTTATTATACATTATCCCTCCCATAGCCAGTAACCTGTGTTTATTATACATGGCTCCCATAGCCAGTAACCTGTGTTTATTATACATTATCTTCCCATAGCCAGTAACCTGTGTTTATTATACATTATCCCTCCCATAGCCAGTAACCTGTGTTTATTATACAGTATCCCTTACATAGCCAGTCGCCTGTGTTTATTATACATTATCCCCCATGGCCAGTAACCTGTGTCCATTATACATTATCCCTCCCATAGCCAGTAATCTGTGTTTATTATACATTATCCTCCCATAGCCAGTAACCTGTGTTTATTATACATTATCCCTCCATAGCCAGTAACCTGTATTTATTATACATTATCCCCCCATAGCCCATAACCTGTGTTTATTATACATTATCCCCCCTAGCCAGTAACCTGTGTTTATTATACATTATCCCTCCCATAGCCAGTAACCTGTGTTTATTATACATTATCCCTCCCATAGCCAGTAACCTGTGTTTATTATACATTATCCCCCCATAGCCAGTAACCTGTGTTTATTATACATTATCCCTCCCATAGCCAGTAACCTGTGTTTATTATACATTATCACTCCCATAGCCAGTAACCTGTGTTTATTATACATTATCCCTCCCATAGCCAGTAACCTGTGTTTATTATACATGGCTCCCATAGCCAGTAACCTGTCTTTATTATACATTATCCATCCCATACCCAGTAACCTGTCTTTATTATACATTATCCCCCCATAGCCAGTAACCTGTGCTTATTATACATTATCCCCATAGCCAGTAACCTGTGTTTATTATACATTATAATCCCATAGCCAGTAACCTGTGTTTATTATACATTATCCCTCCCATAGCCAGTAACCTGTGTTTATTATACATTATCCCTCCCATAGCCAGTAACCTGTGTTTATTATACATTATCCCCACATAGCCAGTAACCTGTGTTTATTATTCATTATCCTCCCATAGCCAGTAACCTGTGTTTATTATACATTATCCCTCCCATAGCCAGTAACCTGTGTTTATTATACATTATCCTCCCCATAGCCAGTAACCTGTGTTTATTATACATTATCCTCCCACAGCCAGTAACCTGTGTTTATTATACATTATCCCCCCATAGCCAGTAACCTGTGTTTATTATACATTATCCCCCCCAGCCAGTAACCTGTGTTTATTATACATTATCCCTCCCATAGCCAGTAACCTGTGTTTATTATACATTATCCCTCCCATAGCCAGTAACCTGTGTTTATTATACATTATCCCTCCCATAGCCAGTAACCTGTGTTTATTATACATTATCCCCCCATAGCCAGTAACTTGTCTTTATTATACATTATCCCCCCATAGCCAGTAACCTGTGTTTATTATACATTATCCTCCCATAGCCAGTAACCTGTGTTTATTATACATTATCCCCCATAGCCAGTAACCTGTGTTTATTATACATTATCCCCCCATAGCCAGTAACCTGTGTTTATTATACATTATCCCCCCCAGCCAGTAACCTGTGTTTATTATACATTATCCCTCCCATAGCCAGTAACCTGTGTTTATTATACATTATCCCTCCCATAGCCAGTAACCTGTGTTTATTATACATTATCCCTCCCATAGCCAGTAACCTGTGTTTATTATACATTATCCCCCCATAGCCAGTAACTTGTCTTTATTATACATTATCCCCCCATAGCCAGTAACCTGTGCTTATTTTACATTATCCTCCCATAGCCAGTAACCTGTGTTTATTATACATTATCCCTCCCATATCCAGTAACCTGTGTTTATTATACATTATCCCTCCCATAGCCAGTAACCTGTGTTTATTATACATGGCTCCCATAGCCAGTAACCTGTGTTTATTATACATTATCTCCCCATAGCCAGTAACCTGTGTTTATTATACATTATCCTCCCATAGCCAGTAACCTGTGTTTATTATACATTATCTTCCCATAGCCAGTAACCTGTGTTTATTATACATTATCCCCCATAGCCAGTAACCTGTGTTTATTATACATTATCCTCCCATAGCCAGTAACCTGTGTTTATTATACATTATCCCTCCCATATCCAGTAACCTGTGTTTATTATACATTATCCCTCCCATAGCCAGTAACCTGTGTTTATTATACATGGCTCCCATAGCCAGTAACCTGTGTTTATTATACATTATCTCCCCATAGCCAGTAACCTGTGTTTATTATACATTATCCTCCCATAGCCAGTAACCTGTGTTTATTATACATTATCTTCCCATAGCCAGTAACCTGTGTTTATTATACATTATCCCCCCATAGCCAGTAACCTGTGTTTATTATACATTATCCTCCCATAGCCAGTAACCTGTGTTTATTATACATTATCCCTCCCATATCCAGTAACCTGTGTTTATTATACATTATCCCTCCCATAGCCAGTAACCTGTGTTTATTATACATGGCTCCCATAGCCAGTAACCTGTGTTTATTATACATTATCTCCCCATAGCCAGTAACCTGTGTTTATTATACATTATCCTCCCATAGCCAGTAACCTGTGTTTATTATACATTATCTTCCCATAGCCAGTAACCTGTGTTTATTATACATTATCCCCCCATAGCCAGTAACCTGTGTTTATTATACATTATCCTCCCATAGCCAGTAACCTGTGTTTATTATACATTATCCCCCCATATCTAGTAACCTGTGTTTATTATACATGGCTCCCATAGCCAGTAACCTGTGTTTTTTATACATTATCCCTCCCATATCCAGTAACCTGTGTTTATTATACATTATCCCTCCCATAGCCAGTAACCTGTGTTTATTATACATGGCTCCCATAGCCAGTAAGCTGTGTTTATTATACATTATCTTCCTATGGCCAGTAACCTGTGTTTATTATACATTATCCTCCCATAGCCAGTAACCTGTGTTTATTATACATTATCCCTCCCATAGCCAGTAACCTGTGTTTATTATACATTATCCCCCCTTAGCCAGTAACCTGTGTTTATTATACATTTTATTTCCCATAGTCATTTATCGTTGGACCTAGGCAGCATGATGTCTTGAGGCCGGCCCAGAGAGTGAGTGAGTGAATAATATAATATATATGTTCAGAAACATATTAGTAATATATGTCAATCGGGTTCATGCAAAGAGGGTGAAAAGGTATTAAAGAAAAACACACTTATTGCATCAAATTTACAAAGCCAAACTTTTAAAAGCTTTTAAAAGCTTTCCTCATTTCTTTCTCGGGATGAGGAATATATCGGTTGTAGACTGAGGATTTCCATCTGCCCAATCTTTTAATAATATGCACTGGAGTGTCAGTGTTGAAGGAGACCGAAGCTGCCCCTATTCTAAATGAAAGACCCGAGACATGGATACAACTCAATCTTAGGAGTAGTGTTCTGATATAGAAGATGAATTTAGCCGTAGTCAGAGGGATTCAGTGAGAGTAGTGGTGAAATGTGTGTAGCATGACTGAGTGTGGGTAAGTAAGAGTCAAGTATTTTAACTGGGCACAAGTTCTAGGTGGGATAAAGTGGTATAGCGGATGGATGAGTAGTTTGGTTCGTTTTAGAGGTTTGTAGAGAAAGTATATAGTGATCATGATTTTTAGCGATATCCAATATTTTTATTGAGTAAATGTAGTGAGAGTAAATGTAAGACTCAACTACTCTTTACTAACGATATCTAAACAACGAGAAGGTCTGGGCTTACCAGATGAAACAAAATACCACCAGGCAGTACAGAATATCAACATTTTTGTACTCACACATAAGTCGTCTAATATGTACTAAGTATCAGGAATAAGGATATAAGATGATTTTGCATTGGTACAGGACTCCAGAAAAGCTAGCCAGCATGGAGTTGTTTACGACCCAGGAAATTGGGCACGCTGTTCCACATATGCTTGTTTGCATTATTATGTTTTGACCGAGGGGCGGGAGCATGGGCACACCTTTGATGGGGAAGTGATTTAGGGTAAGTAGACATTCTTCCATGGGTTATATACCACTTCTTTGTTTCTGTGGGTATCATACCTTGAATGTGCTTCTATTTTTTTAATAATCTTATATCAATGATTATTTTTGACCTCATTGTAAATTTACTTACTGTGTCCTTATATCTTAACCACTAAACCTGGAAAAATAAAAAATAAAAATTATAATAGATAAATTATTACATCATTATGTGTTCTGTGCATGTGAGTGAGTAACTGCAAGTGAGATCATGTGAGAGAGTGAAAGTGAGTGTGAGTAAAAGTGAGTGAGAGAGAGTGAAAGTGTGAGAGAGTGAGTATGTGAGAGAGTGAGTAAGTGGGTGAGTAAGTGAGAGTGTGAAAGTGAGTGAGAGAGAGAGTGAAAGTTAGAGAGTAAGTGAGAGTGAGTAACTGAGTGAGTGGGTGAGTGAAAGTGAGTGAGAGCTAAAGTAAGTGCGAGAGAGAGAGTAAAAGTGAGTGAAAGTGACTGAAAGTGAGTGAGAGTGTGTGAGATAGTGAGTGGGTGAGCGAGTGAGTGAACGTAAGTGAGAGTGAAATTAAGTAAGTAAGAGTGAGTGGGTGAGTGAGAGTGAAAGTGAGTGAGAGTAAACGTGAGTGAGATTGAATGTGACTGAAAGTGAGTGAGAGTGTGAGTAAGAGACAGAGTGAGTGAGTAACTGAAAGTGAGAGTGAGAGTAAAAGTGAGTGTCAGTGAAAGTGAGTGAGAGTGAGAGTGAAAGTGAGTGAGAGAGTGTGAGTGAGAGAGAGTGAGAGTGAGTAAGTGAGAGTAAGTGAGTGTGAGAGAGCAAAAGTAAGTGAGAGTCAAAGTGACTCTTGTTTGCATTATTATGTTTTGCCCGAAGGGCAGGAGCATGGGCACACCTTTCATGGGGAAGTGATTTAGGGTAAGTAGACATTCTTCCATGTGTTATATGCCACTTCTTTGTTTCTGTGGGTATCATACCTTGAATGTGCTTCTATTTTTTTTAATAATGTTATATCAATGATTATTTTTGACCTCATTGTAAATTTACTTACTGTGTCCTTATATCTTAACCAATAAAACTGGAAAAATAAAAAATAAAAATTATAATAGATAAATGCATATTATCATTATGTATTCTCTGCATCAATCAAAATGTGACAGAAAAATAATTGCTAGTTTTCCTTCCTTTAACACATAAAGGTGCAGAAGATTTGTCTTAGAGATTCAGTTAAACTAAAAAGCAGATTTTGCTAAATGCACTACATTTCACTGTTAAGGCAATAAATCCATATGTACTACCACTTACGTGTATGCTATTCACAGCTATAGAAGTAAAATCATATTCTTGCCACTGATCTGTAACATCCCCCACATACAACCGTTGTACAAATTAGTATTGTATACGTAAATACCAGGATGGGCTTGCACTGACTGCAATCTCTTAAGGCTTCACATTCACAAGATCTGACACTCAGTTTCAATGCTGAACAGGATCCAGGAATAAACAGACCACACCAGACTTCACATTCACAAGGTAAGAAAATAAATCTGTCATTGAAAACAAGGATGCTAAAAAAAATCAGGAATGTGTCACTAGCAGTTCAGTTTTGCATTTTAACAATTACATTAAGTAATAAAATTCCAGATGTTTAATGTTAGCTAGGGAGAAAATCTGTGTATCTGTTTGTTTCCTCATCATATATTGGTTTACATATTTAAAAATTACTTTAAATATTTCATTTATGCATTTTTATAGCAATCACTAGAAGTTACATTTGCTTTATAAGTGCTTAAATAATTGCATGAGACTTTTTTTATGAGATGCAGAATTTACAAATTTTAATTTACATTGTTGTATAAAGTATCATCATGAAAAAAAACAGTATCACATGTAATACAACATAAATGATTGCTCTTAATTTTACTGTATACATATAGTGTCATTATCAATGCTATATCATTTATCGCAACTATTGTCTTGTTAACACTGTCTTTTTTTCTTTTAACGCTTGTAGAATTGTACAATTGTGTCTGCAATACCATGCATTGAATGGTATGCAGCTTTTATAATTATTTTCTTCCCTCTTTTCTTTGTCATTTAGCTGCATTTTTAGACTGCACACAATTTGTTAGGGTGGGGGGGAGCTTTCTTAGTTCAGTGTAGGTGCAGAAAAAGAAAGTATGGCCTCCGAGATAATTTAGTGACGAGAACGAGGGACAATTACCAACATTCATGACCATCTAACTGTTAAGACTTTGGTTTGGTGGCACTCCTGTGCTTAAGTTTATATAAACATTTTTCACTAAAAACAAATATATCTTACCTTATACTCAGAGGCGTAACTAGAAATCACAGGGCCCCGGTACAAAAATTGCCCTTCCCCCCCTGTACATCTACCCCCTGGTCCATCCTCCAACCATACGTCTACCGTCCCCTCCCATACGATCCCCCCTTTCGCCACACATGCAAACAGACATGCAGACACACACAGACACACACACATATACAGAGACACACACAGACACACACATGCATACACACACCTACATACAGACACACAGACAGACGTACACACACACATACATACAGACACACATTTATACAGACACACACATACATAAAGACACACACACACAGACATGCAGACACACAGACAGACATACACACACACCCACACATACAGACAGACACACCGACATACAGACACACATAAACAGACATACACATACATAAAGACACGCAGACATACACACACACTCACACATTCAGACAGACACACAGACAGACATGCAGACACACAGACAGACATACACACACTCACACATACAGACAGACAGATACACACCCACACATACATACAGGCACACAGACATATATACACACAGACAGACATACACATACAGACACACAGACATATATATATACACACAGACAGACACACACATACATACAGACATACATACATACAGACAGACATACATACAGACACACAGACAGACACTCATACCTTTCCCTGGGGTCCAGTGGCTCAACCTGATGGGAGTCAGCGGCTCCCAGTAGTTGCTGGGAGGAAGTGATCGGGGCAGTCACTTCCTCCCAGCGTCTGACATCATCAGTGGGGGCCCAGTCGCGCTGTTAAAGCACTGACCAGGCCCCCTGGAAATACATAGCATTGGGTGGCCCTAACAGCATGGGCCACCCGATGGGCCCCTTCAGTGTTGGCCCACTGTTACACTGAGTGGCCACAGCGACCACTGTAGTTCCACCATTGCTTATACTTAGTACACACAAAGCAAAAATTATGACAGTGCTATTCTACTTTATAACCTCCCCAATGGTAGTGTATCATTTTTGCCTGTACAAAACCATACGATTTAAAGCAGGGGTGGACAGCATGGGGCACACGAGGTGCCTTTGCATGGCACACAAGGCTGACAGACCCAAAAAAGTTGGCTGGGACGATCAGAGGACCAATGGCCAAGACAGTGATTGCAGCGGGGAGTGAGGGGAAGCTCTTCAATCATCAATCATGCAAGGCAGTGCTGGGAGAAAGTGGTCATTGATGTCTGACTACATCTTCCCTATGCTTGTAAAGGGGATTCCACGTAGGATGAACAGCAACCCACAGCAGTATTCACACCCCTAGTCATAGGACTCCAAGGAATCCAAACCTCTTGCTGCTAAAATGTACACAGAGGTAGCTAAAATAATGTCAGTGTGTGCAGCAGTAACTGTGTCTAACAATGTGGTTGTGTGTCTAGCAGTATAATTGTGTGTTGGTAGCAGTGTCTATGTTTTACATTATGTGTGCTTGTCTATCAGTGTGTAAGTGAGTGAGAGTGAAAGTGAGTGAGTAAGTGAGTAAGAGTGAAAGTGAGTGAGAGTGTGTGTAAGTGAGTGTGAGAGAGAGTGAACATGACTGAGAGTAAAAGTGAGTAAGTGAGTGAGTGGGTTAGTGAGAGTGAAAGTGAGTGAGAGTGAAAGTAAGAGAGAGTAAAAGTGACTGAGAGTGAAAGTGACTCAAAGTGAGTGAGAGTGTGAGTGAGAGACTGCGTGAGTATGTGACTGTGAGGGAGTGAGTGAGTAACTGCAAGTGAGTAGTGGGAGAGAGTAAAAGTGAGTGAGTGAATGAGTGAGTATGTGAGAGAGTGAGTGAGTGTAAAAGTGAGAGAGCGTGAACATGAGTGAAAGTGAATAAGTGAGTAAGTGAGTGAGCGGGTGAGTAAGAGTGAAAGTGAGAGAGAGTAAAAGTGATTGAGAGTGAAAGTGACTGAAAGTGAGTGAGAGTGTGAGTGAGTGAGAGTGAGTGAGTAACTGCAAGTGAGATAGTGTGAGAGTGAAAGTGAGTGAGAGAGAGAGTGAAAGTCAGTGCGAGAGTGAGTGAGATAGTGAGTGAGTTTGTGAGCAATTGAGTAACTGGGTGAGTGAGAGGGAGTGTGAAAGTGAGTGAGTAAGTGAGGGTGAGTGAGAGTAAAAGTGAGTGAGAGAGACTAAGTGAGTGAGCGAAGGTGACTGAAAGTGAGTAAGAGTGTGAGTGAGTGAGTGAGCGAGTGAGAGTGTGAACATGAGTGAGAGAGAGTGAAAGTGAGTGAGCGTGAAAGTGAGTGAGCGTGAAAGTGTGTGAGAGAGAGTGAATGTGAGTGAGTGAGTGGGTTAGTGAGAGTGAAAGTGAGTTAGAGTGAAAGTGAGTTAGAGTGAAAGTGAGTTAGAGTGAAAGTGAGTGAGAGGGAAAGTGAGCGAGAGAGAGTAAAAGTGACTGAGAGTGAGTGAGAGTGTGAGTGAGTAACTGCAAGTGAGATAGTGTGAAAGAGTGTGAGTGAGATAGTGAGTGAGTGAGTGAGCGACTATGTGAGAGAATGAGTAAGTGGGTGTTATGACACTCACCGTCAGGTAGATGAAGCCGCCGTTTAGTGAATAATCCCCGTCTCCAGAAATGCAGTTTAAATCCAGCCGATCGTCAAACTCCCGAACGGAGTATACGAACACGGCAACTCCCGATCAGCAATTCAGTCGAACTCCTTCCACAGCTAGAAATAAACGAAAGCGCTGTCCCAATAACAAATCCCTCCACAAACGAGACCAAGCTCCGTCTTGAAGGTCAAACAGGAATGTGTTTAATGGGGGCTACCTGCCCGGTATTTATGCGGGTCTCCACAAGGTGGACACTCCCCTAGGGGACCTTGTGGAAGACTGTACAATATATTGAACAGTAGCCAATCACAGTGGCTTCAACATAAGCCCTTCCCATCTTACCCGCAAATCCTTCTTCTCTATCCCGGAGATAATTAGGAAGAAACCTAATTATCTCCCAGGATAGAGACAGTCGCCATTTTAAAATACAATAAAATACATAACTTAAGCAATACCGAATGCATATGGTTCGTGTAACGTATCCCCAGATAGCCTGGATCTGAGTGCATATTTCTACCGAATAGCGCTCAGATCCGATGTACCTAGTTCAATCGCCATGGAGTCAAAGTCTTTCACAAGTCCCTAGGTATACGAATGACTCCATGGGACAACTACCTGGGTAAAGTCCATACGAATGATAGAAACTCCCGAACGGACCGGTGTAAGTACGCCTCGACGAAATAGAAGGTGGGCGGCAGCTTCCAGCAGTGTTCGGCAGATAAAGTATCCGTTTTTAGTTCCATAGAACTTGTACCGAACACCTCTGATTCTCCTCGTGTCCCAAAATGGCCGATGCCTCGTGGTCGGCATACGAACGACGACCACCCGTACAAATGGAATGGAGAGGTGTCTGCGGTTAACCGCAATGTTCTAATTGAGGCCAATAGGTTAACTCGCAGCACACTCCTCTCCTGGGTGGCCGTCCGTTCGGCAGTTTCAATCGGTACTTGGGGAAACACACGAACAGGGGCATACAGACAGGAAATCCAACGAGCTGAAGGCAAACAGACGAACCAATAATATAAGTCTGAACAGATGGATCTGTCACAGTGGGTAAATGAGTGAGATAGTGTGAAAGTAAGTGAGAGTGAGTAAGTGAGTGGGTGAGTGAGAGGGAGAGTGAGTGAGAGAGACTAGAAGTGAGTGCAATTGAAATTGACTGAAAGTGTGTGAGTGAGAGTGAAAGTGAGTGAGAGTGTGAGAGAGAGTGAACATGACTGAGAGTGAAAGTGAGTGGGTGAGTGGGATAGTGAGAGTGAAAGTGAGTGAGAGTGAAAGTGAGAGATTGTAAAAGTGAATGAGAGTGAAAGTGACTGAAAGTGAGTGAGAGTGTGAGTCAGAGACTGCGTGAGTGAGTATGTGAGTGTGAGTGAGTGAGTAACTGCAAGTGAGATAGTGTGAGAGAGTGAAAGTGAGTGAGTGAGTGAATTAGTGAGTATGTGAGAGAGTGAGTGTGAATGTGAGTGAGAGAGTGTGAAAGTGAGTAAGTGAAAGTGAATGTAAGTGAGAATGTGTAAGAGAGTGAAAGTGAAAGTGAGTGAGTATGTGAGAGAGTGGGTTAGTGAGAGTGAAACTGAGTAAGAGTAAAGTGAGTGAGAGAGACTAAAAGTGAGTGAGTGTGTGAAAGTGAGTAAGAGAGAAAGTGAGTTAGTGAAAGTGAGTGAGTGAGTATGTGAGAGTGAGTGAGAGAGAGTGAGTAAGTGAGTGAGTGTGAACATGAGTAAGAGTGAAAGTGAGTGAGAGAGAGTAAAAGTGAGTGAGAGAGAGTAAAGTGATTGACTGAGTGAGATTGTGAGTGAGAGACTGAGTGAGTAATTGAGTAACTGCAAGTGAGATCATGTAAGAGAGTGAAAGTGAGTGTGAGTGAAAGTGAGTGAGAAAGAGTGAAAGTGTGAGTGAGTGAGAGAGAGTGAGTATGTGAGAGAGTGAGTAAGTGGGTGAGTGAGAGAGTGTGAAAGTGAGTGAGAGAGAGTAAAAGTGAGTGAGAGAGAGTGAGTAACTGAGTGGGTGAGTGAGAGTGAAAGTGAGTAAGAGTTAAATTGACTGAAAGTGAGTGAGAGTGTGAGTGAGAATGAGTGAGTAACTGAAAGTGAGATAGTGAGAGTAAAAGTGAGAGAGTGAATTAGTGAGAGTGAGTAAAAGTGTGAGAGAATGAGAGAGAGTGTGTGAGTGAGTGTAAACGGAGAGTGTGTGAGAGAGTAAATGTTAGAGTGAGTGAGTTAACTTGAGTGAGAGTGACTGAGTGAGAGAGAGTAAACGTGAGACTGAATAAAAGTAAGTGAGTGAGAGAGTGAGTGAGTGAGTGAGAGAGTGACTGAACGTGAGAGAGAGTGAGTGACAGTGAGCAGACATGAGAAAGTGAGTGA
Organism: Pelobates fuscus; assembly: GCF_036172605.1. Lineage (NCBI taxonomy): Eukaryota > Metazoa > Chordata > Amphibia > Anura > Pelobatidae > Pelobates > Pelobates fuscus. The sequence continues at coordinate 71,205,957 of NC_086327.1, forward strand.
GTGTGAGTCATAGTTAGAGGAAGTGAGAGAGTGTGTAAAAGTGAGAGTGAGTATGTGTGAGTAAATGTGAGAGTGAGTGAGCGTGAGTGAGAGTCAGATCGATCGAGTCAGATCGATCGAGTCAGACAGACAGACAGATAGATAGATATTGTAAAGGATCCTGCTATCCGTGCAGCGCTGATCCTTAGCGTCTCCCGAAATCCAAGCTGAAAAGAGTGAAGTATTGATTATAGCTCCCAATTCCCCAAACATGAGTTGAGACTTCATGAAGGGGTAAAACGAATGTGTTTATTGATGGCCAAACTCAGCCCTTTTATGATGGTCTCCCAGCAAGGGAACTCCCACATGGGACCTTGTGGAAGACTGTAACAAAATATGCAGAACCAATCAGTATACAGTACAATTCTTATACACACCCACAGGAAGAGTGTAACCCCTCCTCTGTATCCTGGAGATAATTAACTTACCCCTACTCTCTATCCTGGAGATAATTAACTTAAGTGGTTGCAGAGAACCTAATTATCTCCGGAGAGAGAAACATGTGCTTTTTACCTTTTAACAAAACTGTATTAAAATCAATAACTCATGTTTCGCTGAACGAAGTCCCCATGTTCCACACACCCCCAGATAGCTTGGATCTGAGCGCATATTATAGGCGAATAGCGCTCAGATCCCATGAACACAGTTCTCAATAACGTCGAGTAAAGTTTAAGTTCACCAGCTGTAATGGAAGTAAACTGCCCGAACCCACATACGAGTGTAACAGGGGAAATGTACAATCCAAGCAAGTAAGGCGAATGATGTGATCCAGAGACAGAGGGCTCTGTCTCAAGTGCCTTAAGACCCCATGACTTAACGGGCCAGCATCCCAGGGTAAAAGGCTAGCAATCCGGCTCCTCCAAGCGATAGGGGAGTAGGGCAGTTTGTCACATGCACACCCAGTGACAAAAGCCATTTTGTCACACATCTCCCCTTTTCCAAACGGACTAACAGGGTATCTGACCTCCTGCCGGTCAGTGCCCTTGTTAGTCCAGCAGCCCACCCACAAAACAGAAACAGCAGTACAGCCCCCCCACAATAACTGGTTTCTACACCTGAGTGAGGGAAAAACTTGTCCATGTCCAGGTGCCTCACCACGGCTGTGTGTGGGACTGGTAGGCTGCCTTGGTGGGTGGCTGAGTGGGCAGAGACCAGCGGTACTCTGCCCTGGTACCAGCACTACTATGGGAGTAGTCTGGTTGAAACCTGGTTGCTGGAGACCGACTGTCTCCCCTTTAGCTGCACAACTCTGCTGCTGGAGACCGACTGTCTCCCCTTTTTCTGTACAGCTCTGCTGCTGGAGACCGACTGTCTCCCCTTTAGTTGCACAGCTCTGCTGCTGGAGACCGACTGTCTCCCCTTTAGCTGCACAGCTCTGCTGCTGGAGACCGACTGCCTCCCCTTTAGCTGCACAGCTCTGCTGCTGGAGACCGACTGTCTCCCCTTTAGCTGCACAGCTCTGCTGCTGGAAACCGACTGTCTCCCCTTTAGCTGCACAGCTCTGCTGCTGGAGACCGACTGTCTCCCCTTTTTCTGCACAGCTCTGCTGCTGGAGACGGACTGTCTCCCCTTTAGCTGTACAGCTCTGCTGCTGGAGACCGACTGTCTCCCCTTTAGCTGTACAGCTCTGCTGCTGGAGACCGACTGTCTCCCCTTTAGCTGTACAGCTCTGCTGCTGGAGACCGACTGTCTCCCCTTTAGCTGCACAGCTCTGCTGTTGGAGACCAACTGTCTCCCCTTTAGCTGCACAGCTCTGCTGCTGGAGACCGACTGTCTCCCCTTTTTCTGCACAGCTCTGCTGCTGGAGACCGACTGTCTCCCCTTTAGCTGCACAGCTCTGCTGCTGGAGACCGACTGTCTCCCCTTTAGCTGTACAGCTCTGCTGCTGGAGACCGACTGTCTCCCCTTTAGCTGTACAGCTCTGCTGCTGGAGACAGACTGCCTCCCCTTTGGCTGCACAGCTCTGCTGCTGGAGACCAAAGGTCTCTACTCCTAATACAGTGTCCTGCTGCTGGGGAAAGGAGACTGGGCTCTCTATTTCCTGCTGGACACACTGCCGCTGGGGAATGGAGACTAGGCTCCCAATTCCCTGCAGGACCGGTGAAGAGACCTCGGTCCCATCTCCACCTGCCAACTGTGGGTCCTCCCCGGACCAGTCTATGAGGTCCCCTACCTCTGCAGCTGGTAGCGGAGCAGGGTGTACCTCAGCCGGGTCTTGCCAGTGGTAGTGCTGCAGGTTAGGCTGTGAGTGGATCAAGCTGAACAGATGTTGGTAGTCCTGCTCCAGCTCCCACTCCCTTCTGACCAGGAATGTTAGATCTGCTCTCACCCCCCTTTCGGGAGGCCAGTCGTGTAGGTCTTTCCTGTAGTCCATAAGGTCCCAGAATCTGGACTCTCCCGTGCTCCCAAAATCCATTTCGTCAAAGGACTCCCATAATAGACCAGGGCCATTGTAATCCTCACCCTCGGGTCTGTGGTATTCCTCCGTCCAGGGAGCCTGTCGCACTGTGTCCCACCATAGTGCCTGGTATGCGTCCTCTAACCAGGTCTCCTGCCATACCAGGGTCTCGAGCTCCGACACCCACTCCTTCAGAGGCTGCTCCCCCAGCAGAGGCTTTCGCAGCGCCAATCGCATTCGCAACCTCTGCTCCTCACTGGGGAGACTCTTGCTCCATTGTCGCTGCACGTCCTCCATGGCCTCGTGCCATACGCCTTTCCGGGCTGCATCCCTGTAATCCGGGTGCTCCTCCTCATGGAACGCTGTCCAGGAACTAGCTGATTCCATGCTGCTTTAGCCAGGGGCACTGTACGGATACTAGCGTTGCCCTAATTATAAATCCATGGTACCGGTGTCGCTAGGATGCTATTCACTACTTGATTCGGTTCTGTATATCCATTCGGGAGAAAATCCCGCCGTTTGCCACCAGTGTAAAGGATCCTGCTATCCGTGCAGCGCTGATCCTTGTAGCGTCTTCCGAAATCCAAGCTGAAAAGAGTGAAGTAGTGATTATAGAGAAAATAGGGCTAATGGTTGGTAACTCGAGAACAAATTACCTTCCAAATAGACCTTATATCCTTATGTTATACAGAGGGCTGTACTGCAGGTACCCACTAGGGGGGGTCTTACATGCAGGTAGCCAAAAAACTCTTTAATAATCCCTCTTGAGGAAAAGAAAACACTCTGAATAAACAAGTGTAAGTTTAAAATAAGGACCTAGTGGGGTAGAGTCATAGCTACACCAGCAGGCTATGCTTTAAGAAACAAATAAACCGTGGAAATATGTATAGGGCTTCAAAAATGTGCCAAATGTTCCACTGGTATAATTGTATCGAAGGGACCGAGGATATAAATATGCATCCAAAATTGCTAAAACAGCAGGCTATATTTTAGAGACAAATAAACTGTAAATATATGTGGCTTAAAGTGTGCCAATGTTAACACCAGTATATTTGTATCAAAGAGTAAAGGCTACAATATATGCATCCAGAGATGCAAAATTTAGACCCAATAGTACCTAGAAGTGCCTTCAAAAATACCCTATATAGATATCACTTATTAGGCAGAAAACAGGTACAAATATAGAGGGTATTAGCCTAGAGGTTGCTACAGGCTACAGGTTACAATACACTTCAAATTTAGAAGCAAAATAGGAAAATTCCCACAAATGCCATCAACTTATATCCCATGCATGAAGCACATATTGGTTCTTAAGGCAAAAAGTATAAGAGAACCAATTTTACATTACATAGAGAAGCGTAGTGAAAAATATGTAGCAATATGTAACAAGATGCCTAAACAGCTAAATGTGATTTGGGGGTAGGAGTCCCTAGCATCTTGTACATATCTTATACATATCGGTAACCGTCTTTAGCAGTGCCCAGGATCGTAGAATGTCAAACCCCAGAATTGCCCATAAACAAGAAAGTTAAAATGAAATTATCCGCTCTATGTGAGCTGCTCAACGCGCGTTTCGGCGATACGAGTCGCCTTTGTCAAGAGCCGTTTGCAGAGTGGATAGCACCTGTTTTTAAATCAATTTTAGGACTGCCCTCTGGCGTGACGTCATCCTCACTGTCCAATCGGTGAATCCATGTGGGCAAGGGGGGGGGGCGGAGAAAAAACCCTCCCCCCCCATGGGGTCCACATTTGCAGTTAACCCTTGAAGGGAACAGAGTGCTGATGTGGATCTTTAAATACAAAGGACCCGGGCACCATGTAGGAACTGCAAGGGATTTAAATATATATGACCCGAAAAAATGTCCCCAGAGATAGTAGTGGTAAGACTCTGTAGATTCATAGAGGTACCGGAGTCCGTCCTAAGACTTTAATGGTACATCAGTATTTTCAATTAACTATATCTGTAAGCAGAGTTGAACAAGGATTAGTACTTAAAGGAGGTCTGGAAAAATTCTAATATATGGTCCAGAGTACATTAATCCAAATATTATATACGGGACGATTTTACAGTACGTGGCATACAAATGCCCCAGATGATATTCGGAACAGACTAGAGGTTTAAATGTGTAAACAACGAGGCATAAACGAACATTATCAAAGGATAGGTAGGTGTTCGTATAGATTAAGTAGATATTGGAGAGATGATTAGCTCCAAACATATAGGGAAGACAGAGAATTTGTTAGGATAAACACGGTGTGTTGACGAGTATTGTTAAGGGGTTGAAAACATAACCCTAGATAGTAGAAAAGTGCCGACCATACATACTGAAAAAATATATAATGAATTTAGAAAATATTTACAAATTATTTACATAATATTTACAAAAAGGTTGACCTGACAGGATTAAATGGGTGTCTTTAGGTTGCTTAGATAAAGGGGGCGAAGGAAAAACCTTCATTGAGACCTTTTGGGTGAAGTGTTTTGAGTTGGAAAATCCAAAAGCTTTCCCGTTGTCTCAAAAAACGGTCATAGTTGCCCCTACGTCTGTCCTTTCGGACCAATTCTAGTCCACAGAACCGAAGCCCCTGTGGATTACCAGCATGAGTCTCTTTCAAATGGCGACCTATGGGGGTATCAACGAGCAGTTTAGGTGATCTAACATGCTCCTTGATACGCTCCTTAAAGGGTCTAAAGGTTTTTCCCACATATTGCAAATGACAGGTACATGTGAGGAGGTACACTAAACCAGCGGTGTTGCAGTTGAAAAAAAGATTTGATCTTAAAAGATCTTTTCCCAGTGCTATCAAAAATGACCTTGGAGTCGCGTTTGATAAATTTACAAACCACACAATGGCCACATTGATATGATCCCACCGTAGTGTTGTGTAGCCAGGTACGTGTGGGGGGACAATGAAAATGGCTTGGAACAAGAATGTTCCTAAGATTCTTCCCTCTATGGGCGGTCATTTCGACTCTGGGTCCCAAGACCCTTTTAAGGTGAGTATCATCCAACAGGCACGGCCAGAATTTTTGAAACACAGTTCTAACGGCCTCCCAGCCTGAATCGAATGTGGCTATCAAACGTGGGGGTTGTGGTTTAGTGGAGAACTCCACTTTCTTAGGTGATAATAGGCTGTCCCTATCTGTACCCTATCTAAGTAGTGATTATAGCTCCCAATTCCCCAAACATGAGTCGAGACTTCATGAAGGGGTAAAACGAATGTGTTTATTGATGGCCAAACTCAGCCCTTTTATGATGGTCTCCCAGCAAGGGAACTCCCACATGGGACCTTGTGGAAGACTGTAACAAAATATGCAGAACCAATCAGTATACAGTACAATTCTTATACACACCCACAGGAAGAGTGTAACCCCTCCTCTGTATCCTGGAGATAATTAACTTACCCCTCCTCTCTATCCTGGAGATAATTAACTTAAGTGGTTGCAGAGAACCTAATTATCTCCGGAGAGAGAAACATGTGTTTTTTACCTTTTAACAAAACTGTATTAAAATCAATAACTCATGTTTCGCTGAACGAAGTCCCCATGTTCCACACACCCCCAGATAGCTTGGATCTGAGCGCATATTATAGGCGAATAGCGCTCAGATCCCCAAACACAGTTCTCAATAACGTCGAGTAAAGTTTAAGTTCACCAGCTGTAATGGAAGTAAACTGCCCGAACCCACATACGAGTGTAACAGGGGAAATGTACAATCCAAGCAAGTAAGGCGAATGATGTGATCCAAAGACAGAGGGCTCTGTCCCAAGTGCCTTAAGACCCCATGACTTAACGGGTCAGCATCCCAGGGTAAGAGGCTAGCAATCCGGCTCCTCCAAGCGATAGGGGAGTAGGGCAGTTTGTCACATGCAGACCCAGTGACGAAAGCCATTTTGTCACAGATATAAATAGATAGAAAGAAAGAAATAGATAGATTGATAGATAGATGATAGATAGATAGATCAAAGAGGTACTGCAACCACCAGTGAAACTCCTCCTCCACTTCCGCCGCTGTCCGTAGACCAGGTGGCTCCATAGCGCTGTAGATAGGGACACTGCACGGTGGCTGTCTCTATCCCTCCATATAAATCCGTAACAATTCCGGTGACTCCAGGATGCTGTTCCTCTTACTAGGAAGCCATCCCACCGCTTGCCACCAATGTGACAGATCACCTGGCACCCCAACTGGGCACCTCCGCCAACAGATGCTTTCTAGCCGACGCCGAGGACAACCACCGCAGACTCCACAACCGCCGTAGCTTAACTGGAATCTCGCCATCTTCCTCCCACCCTGGACCAACCTCGGATATCCAGGACATTGTGGGAAGAACCTCTCCTGCTCCAGAGAGTGTAGCTGGAACAGCTCTTACAAGAGCTAGTAGTGATATAGCAGTTCCCCTCCAATCACGAGACAAGGCTACGTGTTGAGGATAAAACAGGATCTCAATTTTAATGGAGGCACACTGGCCTTTTATGCAAGTTTCTTAACAAGGGTGACGCCCAGGTGGACACAAAGTGTAGAAGCCAATAAAAACAATGTGACAATGAATGACACTCCCACATACAGTACACAATCCCTCCCCTCTGCCTGTGATATAATTAAGGCAGATAATGCATTAACTCCATTATCCCCAGGCAGAAAAAAACACACATTTTTATAAAGTACCATAAGTACCCCAAAACACCATATCCATATCCTCTTACATCCCCTGATAGCTCTGTTCTGGATGAACAACATATCCAAAAATCACCCAGATCAGATAAGGGCTTCAGAAATTTTATGGAAGTCAAATTTTTGCCCAGGCGCAGGCATGGTCCCATGCCCAAAACAGTTCCATAGAATCGCTGCTAAGTGCCGCTGGAGGACCGACCAGGAACCACGAGGTTTTCATGTCAAAAATAGTTCCAGGGCATTTGCGGCTAAGTCCCCCTGAAGTCTATTCGCAGTTTTGGTCCATAGAGCGCTCAGTTCATTCATAAAGAGGCAATCAATGAAGCGATTGGTACAGCGCAAAGACGCGCATGCGCACCAGACAACTATGATGCTTCTCTAAGAGAAGCGTCTGATTGAGCCCTGCTGTATCGTCATTTTGACAAAAAGGGGGTGTGACCTTCCCGAGGATCTCGGCGCTGAAACGGTGGTAAGTTTTATTGATAAAAAGCACTCACATTTATTTATCTTACATCCCATGATAGCTCTGATCTGTGTGAACAACATATCCAAAAATCACCCATATCAGATAAGGGGTTCAGAAATTTTATGGAAGTCATATTTTTGCCCAGGCGCAGGCATGGTCCCATGCTCAAAACTGTTCCAGGGCATTCGCGGCTAAGTCCCCATGAAGTCTATTCGCGGTTTTCTCATACCATGGGGGCTTGAGGGCGTGACTTGGCAGCCACGCTTCCAAACCTTCTAATTACTTTGGGGCCACTAAGAAGGGGGGCAACTGTAGACACTATAAAAACCTAATCTTGTTGAAGTTGTTATAGTCAGTACAGTGTTGTATAAAAAAAAATCTAGTTCTCCTTTTTGCCTTGCAACATTTGCCTGGCTTTGCCTTGTCTGAACTGAATTATGATGTCATTCAGTATAAATTTAAAAGAACGTGTCTCACGTCAAAAGGTTGACACAAGTTATAGGTAATTTTCTGCGTTTTATTCAGTGGTGTAAAATCCAGAGAAGTGACAGTCCCCCTTTAAATATGGGAGGATTTATAGAAAGAAAAAAAAATGAGTTTTGATTACAGTTATCTTTCAAAATACGTGTAGCTAAATATAAATACTTCATAATGGATATATATTATAGTAACCCACCAGCAACTTTTAAGCCAGAATAGGCTAAAAAAAAACTTATTGGAGCTAAAACGTTGCTTGAGAGTTCCTAATAAAATTTCTGATTTGGGAGTTTGTGTGTGCTGGATCCTTTTTGCTTTGTTCACATCTATGTTGGGAGTGACATCCTTATATTAGTGCATCGCATTTTCTGCCTTCCTGCCCATTTGATGAGTGCCATCTCCTATTGTTCTTTACTTCACACATATACTATGTCACAAATAGTCACTCACACACATTCACATACACAGTTACTCGCACATGCACCATGGTCACCCATACACACTATGCAGGGACGCCTCCCTACTCCTCCCCCCCCCCCCCCCCTCTGTAAACTGCAATTACCAGACAGCGTATGTTGTGGCATTTAAATTCACCCCACTGCCTGTATTGGTAAGGCAGCTGCTCCCTCCCTGAAACTGCAAGATGGTAGCAGTCATTGCTACAACACAAATGCAGCCAGATGAAGACGATACAAAGTGGCAGAGAGCGTAAGCTGAGCAGAGAGTTTACTTCTACACCACCTACGGGCATCTTAGGTACACCAGATGGCATGCAGACTGTGAACCACATCTCAAAGCTTCCCAGCTGCAGCAGCAGAGGCTAAATATAGCAGTAGTATGCAGGCAAACAGGGATAGCTCCATGCTGCTGCAGCCTGTCAGCCTGAGTACTTTGGGTCTTGAACTGGTTTATTTAACAAAATCTAAAAAAGAAGAGTGTGAGTGATTAGGCAACTGAAGATCCATCCAACTGTTTGCCCCTTTCTACACCCTTGGTAAATAGTTGGAGTCCTGTTATCCAGTGGTCCATAGGTCCCTCAGACCCCCACGTTGAATCTGGTCATTTCATGTAGAAGACACCAGATGTCTTCATAGAGCTAAATTATGGTCTATACAGGACCATGTACATTGACTTGGAGTGCTCAGCTAACACTCTTAGCCAATGAGTGTGGCTCTGCATGACCCTGCTTAGTTCAGTGATGCTAACCATATTTTCTTACATGCGCGGGTGCTCTGTTAAATTTAACACATTTTACAGGGAGGATGGCATTTATGGCACCATACCATAACCGCTATAGTAGGATGTAGTGTTTATGGTGCTTGGAGTGTTAATTTGATAAATGTTCACATTGTTAAAATTTTCGAATACATTAAAATTACTTTTGGTGGAAAGAACTACCAGGTACACACCCTAATGAAATGTGCTGTGCACACCTATGATGTACAATTTGTAAGTAAACAACATGATGTAATGGATTTTGTGAGATAAAAAGAAGGTAAGTATATATATATATTTTTTATATATATATAATCTTTATTGAAAAGTTTTCCTTTTCTTTTTTCTCTTTTCTTTCTTTTTACATGCATTATTACAAAAAGAAAACATAGATTAAACATTAAACATTTAGACAATAGGAATAAAATGACATGGGGTATGTATAAAATTATTACAGTTCAATCATAGTTTGGCAGTTTTCAGATCAAAGAGGAAGAAGTTAGACATATGTAATAAATTCTAAGGGCCCTTTCCTTTTCTTTTCCCTTTCCCTTTTTCCTCTTCTTCTCCCTTCATCCCTCATTTCTCCCTTTCTCTTTCCTCTTCGTTTTAAGTCCATTCCTTATATATTTCTGCTTGCCATGAATTTGCCAACTTACCCTTGCCTTGCAATAACAAAACCAGACAGAGAGAGAAGAGGAAAAAAAAAAAAAAAGCTCTTGCCGAGGATTGATCCCGAGTCAGTCCTAAGAACCTGAGAGGCAACACTCATCAGTCATTCTACAGTCATCTACTAATCAGGATCCATATAACCATGGATATCTTGAAAATGAATGCACGGGATCTGCCACCCAACAGCAATTCCACTGCATATAAACCCTAGTGTAAGTTAAGACTCACTTCTTCTACCTAATTTTACGATCCAATTCTGCCATTGTTCAATTCGTGGATTAAAGTAGTGGTCTTGTCTTAATATCCCTATTTCCATTTTGCAATTATTCAGGACCTGCTGTTTTATCAGCTCCCAATTCGGGGAGTCTGGTGTTTTCCAGAGTCTTGCAAGAGTAGCTTTAGTTTCTATGAGAATATGGACAATTAATTCTTTTTTATCCTTTGGAATTGTAGGCCAACCCAAATGTAGTATCATGGAACTACAAGTAAAGTCAAGATCTACCTCTATTTCTTCCCTACAAAATTTCACTACCTTTTGCCATAGTAGAGATATAATCGGGCATGACCACCATATATGAACATAATCTGCTCTCAATGAGGCGCAACGCCAGCAAAGATATTGTGTTCCTGGATATATTTTTGCTAATTTGGCTGGAACGTAATGCCATCTATTAATAACCTTATAATGACTTTCCAATAGATTTAGGCAGTGTGAAGCTTTCATTACTGCATTATTGGCCTTAAGCCATTCATTTCTCGTAATAATAATTTGTAAATCTCTTTCCCATGCTTTTAAGGCTGGAAATTCAGGGGTTGACTTATATTTACTACAAATTTTTTAGCTTTTGGAGACTAGATTTTTACTATGTCTGGTGTTTATTAAATTTAAGAAAGTTTGTAGTTCCTCAGAAAACAGTTATTCTGTGTCTCATTAAGAAATGTTTTATCCTTAAGTACGCAAAACTTTCTCTATAGGAAAGAGAAAAGGCTTGTTTGATCTCTTCAAAAGGTCTAATTTGTTGATGTTGGAATAACTGATCTATTCTATTAATACCTTTACTTAACCATGGATCAAGATTAAGATTCTCAATATTAGTGGACAGTACGTGTAGGGGTAAATCAATAATAATTTTATCTTCAATTTTGAGTCTTTTTTTCCAGGTTCTCCATTGACCCAATAAATTATCTAGAATTAGACCCTTATCATCTCTCTCACACTTATGTATACTCCAAAATAAAGCCATTAAATCCGGAACTTCCGCTTTTCTAGCCTCAATTTTTTCCTATGCTTCTCCCCTGGAGCTCTCTTTCATAGAGGATATAACGTGCGCCAAAGAGCAAGCTTCATATATATCTGTAATATCAGGAACTCCCATCCCTCCCAACTTAGGCTTTAGGTTCAGAATTTTTTTATTAACCCTGGGTTTTTTCCCGAGCCATATATATTTATCTAAGGCAGATTGAATCATCATGAGCCATGGTTTAGGCATTTTCAATGGTAACATACGGAATACATAACTCCATCTGGGGATCAGGTAAGACTTTACGTTGTTAATTCTACCTGTCCATGATATCTCTGCTGTTCTCAAGTCTTTCAGTTGTTTATTAATTTGCATCATTAGAGGTAAAACGTTGTATTCTAAAATCCTTAAAGTATATATATTTTTATATTACAGTTATTACATTTCTTGCAAACAGCAAGTGAAAGTTAATTTGCAAATGTGCATCCTGGTGGATGCATTTGGTCCAAATTTTGTTTAATATCTGTGCTTTGTACGTATTCCAAATCCTATACTTTTTACAGGATTTGGACATGAAAAGCACTTATTTTAAAGCAGACACTGAACACATCCAACCAAATACTACAGATTTAGTCAGATCAACCGAATTCCAGATGGATTTGGCTTTAGTAAATATGAGAATTGCCAGTCTGGTTGGAATTCAACCATATTCACCGAATTATGTCCATTTAGGCAAAATCCAGTGCTTGATAAATAACCTTGCATGTAGTCACTTTATTCAAATGGTTTTCTCTGAATCTGTTTGCAGTCTTCCACTTCTGACCCTGGTTTAAGATGCATCAACAGGAGACATCAAGTGCATTTAATTTTTACCCACACCAGGACATTGGATATTATGAGTGCGGCCATGACTTGTTTACATTCATAACAGTGGCATCCTCTCACATTATGCGCACCCTACAGAGACCTAAAAAGAGTCGACCAACCAAGCGGAAGGTTAATCATCGACGATTTCTGCAGAACCAGATTTGCAGGTAATTTATGACATTTGTAATCATACAATATACAATATACTGGCATACTATATAATTTCTTAACATGTGTTATGAATATAATCATATACACTAGTACAGGGGTAGGCAACCTTTTAGCAGCACTGTGCCAATATAAGATTGTGATGTCCTGTAGTGTGCCGGTCCTATTTTTTTTAAATTGAGGTGTGTATGCTGCCGTATTCTGCTTGTGTTATTTATACTGTAATTGCTTTGTATTGTTGTATTTGTGCGTATATGAGCTATTATATTGTATATGTACATTAATAGTTTGGTATCGTTGTGATACATATGAATGTGGGCTGTGTATGGGGGCTGCTTGTGGAATTGTGTGTGGATGGATATGTCACTTTGTGTGTTTGGTAGTGTGTGTATGTGTGGGGGCTGTTTGGGGTATTGCATGTGAGAGGCTGCACGTGGGGTTGTGTGCATGTATGTGGATTGTTAGCGGGTTACGTTTGTGCGGATTGTGTGTATGTTTGTGTGTGGGCTGTCCGTATTATTTGTAAGAGGGAAGGGTTATTGTGCAGGTCTGTGTATATCTAGCAGTGTGAGTAGCTTCCATGGGTTCCAGTGGGGACCAGGCTGGCCAGGTACAGGTCAAGGACAGGAGCTGCAACAGCAGCTGCAAGCTGCTCTACTACTGTGTGTATTCCCATTCACGAGTGCTGGGAGGAAGTGATCTGAGATCACTTATTCTATGTGCTGCAATGCATACATTGAGGATTGTCCTTCACCACCTTTTCGTATTGGCAGATATCTGAAGTTTCACTGGGACTCCTGATAGGCCAGAGCCTGTTTGGCTCTAGCAGCCTTGAGTGCCGTGCAAAGACACCTTGAGTGCCGTGCATGGCACTAGTGCCGTAGGTTGCCTACCCCTGCACTAGTAAATCAGATAGAAGCAGAGTTAAGAGTATTTCTCTTTACATAATATACATGATGTTCTCAAACAAAAACACTCACAATATTTCGATATAAATTGCATGCGAACTGTAGAGTAATCACATGAGCTGAGGAAAGGAAAATAATATGCACTGAATCTAAACTAGTAAAAATCTTCTTACTTTCAGTATTCTGTATTGTTAAAGGGACACTATAGTCACCAGAACAACTACAGCTTATTGAATTTGTTCTGGTGAGTAGAATCATTACCTTCAGGCTTTTTGCTGTATTTTCAGATAACTTCACTGGCCACTCCTCAGATAGCTGTTAGAGATCCTTCCTGGGTCATGGCTGCCTAAAATGCATCCAAACATTCAGTGTCTCCTTCCTCTGCATGCAGACACTGAACTTTCCTCAAAGAGATTCATTGATTCAGTTCATCTCTATGAGGAGATGCTGATTGGCCAGGGCTGTGTTTGAATTGTGCTGGCTCTGCCCCTGATCTGCCTCTTTGTCAGTCTCAGCCAATCCTTTGGGGAAGCATTGTGACTGGATCAGGCTACCACTTCTGCTGATGTCACCAGGCAGTGGGCAGGTCTAAAGGAAACAGGCACTAAGTAAGCAGCTGCAGCAGACTTGAATACAAGTATGATTTAACTATATTTAGGGAGGCATGAGGGGACCAGGGTGGCTAGATGGTGATTTTAACCCTATAGGGTCAGGAATACATGTTTGTGTTCATGACCCTATAGTGCTCCTTTAACCCCTTAAGGACAGACGACGGATATATTCCGTCATGATTCCCTTTTATTCCAGAAGTTGTGTCATTAAGGGGTTAATAATGGTCTGACTCAAGTAGTGTAAATAGTGAGCAAACCACAGTGCTTATGTGCAGATTGATCTAATGTATTACCTTGTTTTATGCCTTGTTTTAAACATGATGCTTTATTGTACTATTTGTGGGCATTAGGTGCTTGTATAGTACTCATCTAAAATACCACAAAATGGGGAAGCCCTACTTTCCAAATTATATAATTAGCTATGGTAGTGGTGTGGTTTTCAGAGCAAAAAAAAAAAAAACAAGGCAAAAAGTATGTTAGCACCTTCCCAGAGCCATAACCAATAAAATATGCTGTAATGGTTATGCTACTTGGAATATCTATTTAAATCTTGTGACCTTTAAATAGGTGCAGCAACACTAAAATGCCTAATCAGAATGTGGAGTGCTTATGAAGTCCAGTCGATAATTTTTAGGGTATTCATCCTCCATTGTTTTCAAGTGTCCTGACTATCTCAACTATATTTTTTCCATATAAGGATGTCTAATCATCTCTTCATGCAATACTGGCTATAAGACAGACTTTTTGAGCACTTTATTTAATATTGGTAAGGGGGTGGTCAAATGGCTGATCACGATCTATCAGTTAAGAAAACTCTCCTCTCTGGCCGCATCCCCTTCTCACTTGACCGCTGTGATTAAAAAATGCCCTGGTCCGAATTTATTTCCAAGTTCTACTGGGTATGACTTCAAGTATGAGTGTATGCATGTAAGGGAGAGTGTGCGTTTGACTATGTATGTATGCAAGCATGGGAGAGAGTGGGTATGAATGTTTGCTTGAAAGAATGTTAGTGTGACTTGAGATAGGACCTGTGTGGTTTATGTTAAGAGATTTTGGGTAGGTGGTAAAATATGTTGGTGCTTTATAAATGCTACTAATAATATTAATAAGTAATTCACACTAGGGGCTACTCTAGATATGCACGCTGTGGTAGGGAGAGTGTCATATATTCTAAGAGGCTACTACAGATAGTATAAATGACACAGCCTCCACCCCAGCATCTTGAATAGGGGTCATTAATGCAATGCTGATATAGTGGTACATTGTGTTACCCTGATTTCCCAAAAAGTTGATCCCATGCTGCTAAAGTTTGGCCACACTCATCTAAGGTATAGACAGTGCTAAGGGTTTTTTATGAGTTTAAACCTTGGATGTGGGTCTGTTATGTCTTTGGATCTCTTAGCAAAGATTTTTAAAAAGTCAACAGTGTATAAACCTCCTGTTTTTTTACTCTTTATAGTTTTGATTCACGAGACTGGGTAGTAGATGTCATTATTTTCCTGGGTTTCATGGGAAGGCAGCTGCTAGTCCGATACAGGCACATGGTGCCTGCTAATCACAATGCACTTGGAGAGAAAAGCAGAAAGGTGCTTTCCCACCACTAGACAAAAGGGACTATAACTTTGACCTCCTGTACTCCCCCCTGGTACCCATAACAGTTAGTTGTAAGAGAGGGAGATTTATTGACTGTGCATGTAGCTGTGTGTATGTAACTGTATATGAATTTGTGTGACTGTGTCTATATGACTGTGTGTGACTGTATGTGACATTTAGTACTCACCTTTTGCATTGCCAGTTTTGTTTTTTGTAGTTTAGAAATTTTGATTACCAAATCACTGTTAAGTCACACATTTATGGTTAGATGCTGGTAAAATACGCCACTCTCGATTTTTTCTTGTCCCATATGAATGTGTTTATGAGAGTCTGCATTTCTCGGAGGAAAGTGCGTGGGAGCTTGATGTGTAGCGTACGGAATAAATACTGGAGTTTGGGTAGAAGTATCATTTTTGTTGCCGAAATTCGCCCTAACCAGGAGACATATTTGCCTGTCCAACTCATAATTTGGCCTTTCAACTTATTCACTAATTTGGTGTAATTTGCCTGTAACATGGCATGCGATGTGGCTGTAAATGCAACTCCTAAAAAGGTGAGATGATCTGTTCGCCAATCATATGTGTGGGCCTTTTCTAATTCTTGTAGGGTGTGGGGTGGTATGTGCATGCCCATCGCTTGCGTTTTGGAAATATTAAGTTTATAGTATGAGCATGCACTATAATTGGCTAGGATGTCATGTAGATGCGGGAGTGATGTATGTGGTGATTCTATGGATAGCATGATGTCATCTGCGAACATTGTGAGTTTGTGTTCCATGGATCCTATTTGTATGCCTTTGACATTGTGACTCATTCTTATATGTTGCGCTAGTGGTTCCAGGATCAGGATGTACAGCAGTGGGGATAACGGGCATCCCTGGCGCGATCCGTTTGTAATACTAAATCTTTTTGATTATTGGCTACATGAGCAGACGGTGTGGAGTATAGTGCTGTCAGTAGGGACATGAAGCCCGGAGGGAAACCAAATTTTGTCAGCGTAGCCTCAAGGAATCCCCAGTGCACCCTGTCAAACGCTTTTTCGGCATCCAACGAAAGGAACACACTGGGTCTTTCCGAGGCCCGCGCGCTTGACATCAGGTCTAGCAGTTTCCTAGTACCATCCGAGCCCTGTCTCCCCCTGACAAACCCTACTTGATTTGTATGTATTACCGAAGGGATTATGGAGGCAAGTCTGTTTGCATAAATTTTTGCTAACAACTTCGTGTCAGTGTTCAATAGCGAGATAGGTCTCAAGTTTTGGGGTTTGGTAGGTGGCTTCCCCGGCTTAGGTAACGTTGCAATATGGGCTATCAACATTTCTGAGGGCATATAGCTTGTTGCTATAATGGCGTTAAACGTTTTCTCTATTTGCGGGGCTAAGGTGGATTTGAAGCATCTGTAATACATGTTTGTGAAGCCGTCTGGGCCTGGTGTTTTCCCCTGTGGTAGGGCGTCGATAGTTTTTTCTATCTCAGTGATGGTGATCGGTTGCTGGATCATTTCCTGTTGAGCTGGGCTAAGTGAAGGAAGATGAGCATGTGTTAGGAAGTTGTGTATTTCTTGAGTTGTGGGTTTATGTGTCTTGGTGTCCTGTGTAAGATTATAAAGTTTGTCATAGAACTCTGCCATAGTGTCGTTTATCTGCTGTGGGTTTGTAATTTTAGTGCCTGCAGGGTTAAATATATGTGGTATTTTTGATCGAGTCTGATGTTGTCGTAATAGGGAAGCCAGTGCCTTGAGAGTATTGCTTCATTTTTAGTCTAGTCAGTGTATCTGATGTCTTTTGGAATAATATGTCGTTTATTGCTTTAGTGGTGTGGTATATTTCAGCTTGACCTGCAATAGACGGGGAAAGGAGTTGGGCGTTTGTTTGGGCGCAGAGTTTTTTGAGGGGGGTGGTGTATTCTCCTTGTATTTTCTTTTTTAAGTATGCTGCCCGGCTAATGATTAGTCCCCGTATTACCGCCTTATGAGCGAGCCATATATTTTGAGGTTGTATTGGTGGCGTGTTGTTTGTGTCAAAATATAGTTGTATTTCCTTTTTTAATGTATCTTTGAAGGAATTATCGAACAGAAGGCTGTCGTTCAATTTCCATGGGGAGGTTCCCCTGAAGGGGAACTTGTCATGTAGTGTTAAGAGTACAGGCGCATGGTCCGACCATGTCAAGTCCCCTATTGTGCAGTCTATCATGGATGTGAGGAGGCGTGCAGCTATGAGGATATGGTCAATGCGTGAGCTCGTTTTATGGGCTTGTGAGTGATGCGTATATTCACGCATGTTTGGGTGGGTTGTGCGCCAAGAATCATAAATATTGTATTCGAGCAGCAATTTCGTCATAGCTTTGCATTGCGGTTTTAAGGCGGCCTGCCTCCTGGTGTCCCCAGGGACTGTCGTGTCTAAAACTTGGTCGAATATATGATTTAGGTCTCCACATAAAATTAAGTTTTTTAGTTGTGGGCTAGGTATTTTGGAAAGAACCTTATGTAAGAAGTTCCTTTGGTTAGTGTTCGGGCTGTACACTGAGGCAATTGTGTAATTAATGTCATTTATCGTGCAATGAATGATGACATATCTACCTTGGGAATCTTTTTTGACTTGAAGGAGTTCGAACGAGAGCGATTTGTGGATGAGTATGGAGGCGCCTTTGGACTTGAGTGAGTGGCTACTATACCAAGTACAGCGCAATGCTAAGTATTTGCAAGAGCACGTGTGTGACAGTAACGAGCCGTTGGGGCTCTTATCAGCATCTGAAAGGGCACCTGCGTCTGTTCCATATTTCAAGCTTCATCATTACACCCCTGATCTTAAGCCTCACCCGGGGGTCCAGGGGTCACCTCTTTCCCCAGGTTAGTTATTGGTCGTGTGCTGTCTCTAGGGCTTGTCAGCAGTGACTCTTGTAATATAGCAACAACAGGAAGGCAAAGGGGGTTTGGTAAAAGGGTTTGCACAGTTACAAATAAAATATATAAATCGCATAACGAGACAGACACACGGCCATTGATATAGACCGCGAGGTACCCTGCGCGTCCCCCCCGCCCCCCTCGGAGGAGAACGGCTGGGGGAAAGCGCCCGGGCCCACGCGGCCCACCTACATATGTTCGGCCAAGATCCCCCCGAACAGCCGGTATTTATTCTGCCGTGTCCCCAACAACCCTGTATCACCCCATGCCCTCCCATCAATGCGGCAGCGTGAGAGTTCACAATTTCTAGCAGGCTATCTCATGTTAGTTGTTGGTTGTGTGCTGTCTCAAAGGCTTGTCAGCAATGACTCTTATAATTTAGCAACAGCAAGAAGGCAAAGGGGTTTGGTAAAGGGGTCAGCACAGTTACAAATAAAATATATAAATCGCAGAACGAGACACATATACAGCCATTGGTATAGACCACGAGGTACCCTGCGCGTCCCCCCCACCCCTCCCCCCCTCGGAGGAGAACGGCAGGTGGAAAGCGCCCGGGCCCACGCGGCCCACCTACATAGGTCCGGCTCGGATCCCATTGAACCACCAGTATTTATTCTGTTGTGTCCCCTACCACCCTGTATCACCCCATGCCCCCTTTGATCATTATCAATGTGGCAGCGTGGAAGTGTACAGTTCTAGCAGGCTATCTCATGGAAGTTCATTTCGTGGCCTGTGAGTATGTTCAGTGCTAGTAGGGAAAGTATCTCATTATGAGAAGTGGTTGAGCCCTCCGGTGGTGCCAGAGGTGTACGTGGGTAAGAGTTCCGCCGGGCCCTTCCAATTCCAGTATGCATGTGGGAAATAAAGTGTGTGATGCATAATACTTGCGTGTCTCTCATACAGCTGTCAACTTGGTTTAATGCGTGTCGGGCACCTTCTGCCAGTCTAGGCGTAGTCTGCCTAGTGACGAAGCTGGCGTAGGTTCCAGTTGTGGGTTAATGCCCCACGACTTGAGCTGGTTAACGCCATCTTCAGGGGTCAGGATAGCCTTGAAGGAACCGTCCCTGGTTACCAATAGCTTCGTGGGATATCCCCACCTATACCTCACTCCATTGGTGCGAAGTGCCGCTGTGATGGGGGCGAATTCTTTCCTCTTGCGCAGAGTGGTCGCTGATATGTCTGGGAAGATTTGGACCGTGGCGTAATCGTCTGGAGGCTTGGGTTTACTTCTGCTGGCACGGAGGACGTGCTCTTTGATGTGATAGTAATGGGCACGTAGCAGAACATCTCTGGGTGAGAAATCAGAGAGGTAGCGTGGACGTGGCACTCGATGGACCCTGTCAAGCAACAACATGTCGGACGGGATCTCGGGCGCGTAAGCGCTAAGCAGATCTCTCACATACGCTTGCAGATCCGCTGGGAGTATCATCTCAGGCACACCCCGCAGCCGCAGGTTATTTCGCCGAGATCTGTCCTCCATGTCCACCAGTTTCGCTTCGGTGAGTAGTAGTTTGTCTTCCAAGCGCTCCACATGTGTTGCGAGAGTGTTGTGTGCAGCCGCCATTTCATCCAGTTTCGTTTCTATGTGCGACGTTCTTTTGCCTATTTCTTGGACATCCTTGCGGAGGGAGTCCATGGAGTGCTGCCAAGTTCCAATCAGGTTTCGGGATAGGGTCTCCAAAGCCTGGGTTAAGTAGCTTTTGGTTAGAGCATCTCCTGGTTCAGGCATATTTTGCGATGCACTCTCATCGTCGGTACCTTCATCGCCATCTTGGTTGGTCAGTAGTAGGCCCGAGTGTGATAGATGAGGTTTTTGTGGGAAGAAATTTAATTTTCCAGCTTTAGCCGAGTTCTTCTTGCTTTTGTGTTGCGACATCTTCTGTGTTGAGGTTTGTGTCGCGTTCTGTGTGGCAGGATTGAAACGGATTTTCAGCCAGTTTGCCGGAGCTGAGGATTATGCGTCCATCTTGTCCGGCAGTCGGCCACGCCCCCTTTTGAGCTAAATTTAATATAACCAAGTTAAATGAAGAAACTGCAAAAACAATGTGTGGACAAGGTAAAGGAGGTAATCTCCTGTTTCTGGGTCACTTGCATCTCTGGGAAATGGTGGGATTGACTGTGTTTATTCAGCGGAGATCTGGTTGTTAAAAATGTGGCTACAATTAGTTTAAATTTAGATAGTAAGCACATAGGCTATCTAACTAAGCATTGTACAAAACAGCTTCAATGGCTAGATCGCTGCTCACATGCTCTTTACCTTTTGGTCTGTATATATTGTACTGTTTTGTTTATTTATTTATTTTTTTCTCAAATGTGCAACACTGCAGAATTAAATGCCAGTAATAATAATAATGTATTCTTCTCTTTTTAATGCTATCCTATTTTTCCATTAAAATGTCGTAGATTAAAGTAATGTACTTTTTTAGTACAGAATAAGGAAAATGAATCCATACATGGGTCAAACTGACTACTTACCGGACATTGGGCAGGGGGATATTGTGCTTAGAGTATTCTTTTATGGAGTTTAGGTATTAATACATTTTCTGAAAAAGTGTATTACAGTTAGTGGTTCATCTTTATTTTCCTATTCTTTAAATTAACAGGAAATATGCTCTTATAGAAGCTGCAACACAACAACTTGCAACCTCCATCTTATCTCAAGAGGCGGAAACAGGGAAGCAGGACATGTTGGGAAAAAATGCAACAACAGTGAATAGAAATAACCCTAATAAGACTCTGTTAAAAGATGGACCTGCTATTGAGCTTTCTAGCAACAACCCAGGAATGCCAGATTTTGACATGGATTTTTCTGATAACACTTTCCTGGGTGTAGCAGAAGCTTACTTTGTTCCAGATAGGAGATCTTATGGAAACGTGAGCATGGACACATTGTCTTGTATTTCAGATGAGGCTGAAACAGTTGAAAGTTTATTTGATGACATCATAAATGAAGAAAATATTTTATTTTCCCCTTGCAGGTTATTCCACAGAAATGTCTGTTCTCTATCTACAATTCTGAACCAAAATGATGAAGTTGAGGTCAAAAACTATTTAGAACCAGAATTAAGAGTTTATGAAAGCAAAACAGATTCTTGGTTTTCAGGGGGAGGTTATAGGAATGCCCAGCCTTCACTTCAAAAACCAATATATATTAAGCCGTTTGAAGGAAGCAGCACACAAAGTTATTTGTTTTCCAGCTCAGTAGCTGGTACACAAAAATACCTTTCAAGTGTCCCTATTTAGAAACAACAGTTCTTAAATTGTGCCCACATTTTTCTGCCCCACTTTTCAGTCCTAATGCTGCTTTTTTAAAAGAGCGCCATATCTTATGTTAGAGAACTCAACCGAAAATATTAATTAAACTACAATAAATGTGTTTAGGAATAGACATGTGCACGGTCGCAATATGGGTTTTGCTTTGTTTCATTTCAATTAGTTAATATTCAAATTTCGAGTCGTCGAAAATTCTGAACTTATTGATTTGGAAAAAAATTTAATTCAGAAGAATTTTAGAACTGAAACACAATCTGGACACCGTTATTCCCACTTTTCCAAAGTATATCAAACAAAAGCGCTGTTCAGCACATAGTTCCTTAATGTGGTATCCTTAAAAATAGAAATCCTTTAAAAGGGTACCATATTAGGGAGCTATATACTAAATAGCTGTCTGACATTTTGATTTTACAGTTGTTTAGTAAATACTTCCCAAATGTCCTATCCTGTGTGTATCACATACATTCTACAAGCAGAATGTGTGTATTGCATACCTTCTATTCACATCTAGCACATACATTCACTGTTAGCCTTTTCCACTTCCACTGGAAAGCTGTTCCAAGTATCTACCACCATTTCTATATCACTATTAGCCTTTACCACGTCCACTGAAAGGCTCTTCCATGTATCTACTACCTTTTTTATATCACTGTTTTCCTCTACAACTTCCACTGGAAGGTCATTTCAGGTATCTACAACCCTTTCATTATCACAACCTTCCTGTGAAAGTGGCAGAAGCTAACAGTGATATACAAAGGGTAGCTAAAAGATCAAATTAGGAAAAGCCAATTTGTTTTATGATAATCTTTTAGATATGTTACATAGTGTCAGCAGTGTCCAGATTTAGCAGTCGTAATGGCCCCATATGCAGCCCGATGCTGGCCTGTACTGGCCATCGGGCAAAACGGGCAAATGCCCAGTGGGTCGTGGTAGCCATGGGCCGTGGCTGTCAGGGGAGGCTCAAAGGATTTCTCCTGCCAGTTCATGCAGGGCAGCAGTGAGCCTGAAATGGGTTTAAATAAAAGATGAGGAAGTGAGACGGCCACCCTCCAAGCTGCATGCAGGCCAGCGTCCCTTTTCAAGCGAGCTCCGATATTGTCAGAGCTTTTAATGATAACCCGTAGCAATGCTCTGAAACACCGGCGCTTGTAAGAAAGAGAGACATGATCTGTATCCTGTGGGGGTTTAGACCATAACTAGCCCACTGGACCACCAGGCATCAGCATGCTCCCTCTCCACCTCCAAGAAAAGAAGGGGGAGGGGGGAATACATTTAATTTTTTTAAATGTATTTATTGAATTCTTTATGTAAGCCACTATCCTACCCCTTATATAAACACTACACATACTTACACACACAAACACACTACACACACAGTATACCTCCTATACACACACACACACACACACACATTATATCCCCTTTACCTTTACTCACACACACAAACACACTACACACACTCTATACCCCCTAAATACATATTACATCCCATATTACACAAATGTTTGATCCTGGGAGGAAGAGAGTACAGGTCACTTCCTACAGATACAGGAGCAGCCGTGCGGGAGGGAAACACAGGAGTGGAAGGAGGAAGCACCAAAGTGGATAGAGTGTGTGTATAGTAGATGTATCGTTTGTATAGTGAATGCAGAGTGAATGTTTGTGTAATGGATGTAGTGTGTGTATAGTGAATGCACAATTTGTGTTTGTTTAGTGGATATAGTGTGTGTGTGTATAGTGAATACAGTGTTTGTGTAGTGGATATAGTGTTTGTGTGTATAGTGAATGCAGGGTGTGTAATAAATGTAGAGTTTGTGTATGTCAGGACGAACCAGCGGCCCAACATGCAGAAGTAAGTCAAACATGGACAAAATAAACAGTAACGACATATTACCGGGCCTTAGAATGGGCGGATTTTATTTAATTTTTTTTAATTCATTATTTGTACATTGTGAGTTGTACAATACAATGATAAAAAGCAGTATTAAAAATTCTTTCAGTGCAGAAGACCAATAAACATATTATGAACAATGGTGGTTTGGCACAGAGGTTGTCGCTGTGGTTTCGATGTACCGTGTAGAGTTTAGTGTTTTTGTAGTATATCCATAGCGTTAGAAGGCCCTCGAGTGAGCGTAAGGCTCTGTGGACCACCGGTGACAGAAGTAATAATATATAGCTATATATAGCAATATATAACAAAATAAGTGAAAGTAAGTGAAAATAACAGGTTAAGGGATTGGGGTATCGGTCGTGATGTGTGGTTGAGGGTCATCGTACTTCGATAAGTACGTGGGAGTTGGTGGATGAAGTCGGTAGGATGGGGGTGAAGGGGGGAATTTGACGTGTTCCGGTGGAGGGAGGTTTCACCTCTATTCGGTTGCAGTTGGGGTCTTGCGCGTTCCCCAGTTGGCCTCTTGTTGGTTGGTGTGCTTTTATTGGTGGGCAGTTGTGCTGGACATCCATCGGTGCATCTGTCCTGTATCTGGGTTTGCTTATCGTGATTAGTCATGCCCTGGGTATGTTGGCTACCCTCGGTTTCTGCCTGTGTGCTTGGTTAGTTCGGAAGGTATTAGGAAGTACACGTGTTATAGCTCGTTAGTAAATTTATCCTGGGCGGGTCATGGGGGAGGGTGTATGTTAGGAGGTAAGCGAGGTGGGGAGAGCTCTGCCGGTGAGTAGCAGTTGTCGGGGCAGGGAGGGTGGGGTAGGGGGAGGAGTTGGAGGAACGAGATCGAGGGGATAAGAGAAAAAGAAGAGGAGAGAGAGAGGGGGGTGGGGGGTGGGGGATAGGAGAGGTGCAGTGTGCATCAGGAAGATTGGTTCCAACCCACGTTATTCTAATGGCGGGTTCTTTTAAATTCGATTAATTAGTTTGGTGGGGAAGAGGGGATGGGGAATTCATTAAAAAAAAAACAGGGGTCTCATATTTTGTGGAGGTTTTTGGTTATGTCGTGTATCATTGCTGACAGTTCGTCCATTTTTTTAGTGTCTGTTATTTTGCGTTTCACCGTTTCCATGGAGGGGATATTTGGGCTGCCCCATTTTTCAGAAATGGCTTGTCTTGTGGCCAACACGATTCTGGCTATCAGTTTGTCTTGTGCCCTAGGTGTATTAGCGTGTGGTTTTGATAATAGCCATATCCACAGGTTGAGCGGTATGTCAAAGTGTAGGAGTGTGGAAGTTAAGGAGGCGACTTGTTGCCAGAGTTGGGTTATGTGGGTATATTCCCACCATAAGTGGAGGTATGTGCCTTTGTGTTCACATCCCTTCCAGCATCAGTCTGTCTGACCTGCCCATTTGTTTCATTTTAAGTGGGGTGAGGTACCATCTCAGTGTTTTAAATTCGTGTTCCTTGTGGTTTACACAAATCGAGATTGTGGCTGTTGCTTCCCAAATGTTGATCCAGTCGGACGGGTATCTGCTGGCCCAGGTCCCTCTCCCAAGCTGACACGTAAGTCAGGGATCCCTCCCTGTGATTTTGTATGATGATTGAGTATAGTGCTGATATCTGTCCTTTTTGGACCCGGTGGTGCATGCATTGTCTTTCAAAGGGTGTGAGGGCCTTAGTATCTGCTTTTTTTATGTCCTAATTTTCAAGGAAGCTTTTGATCTGTATATGTCGGAATAAGTTGAAGGTCCAGAAGGGGGTGGTGTGTGGGAGGTCTTTGAATGGTTTTATTTGTTGGTTGGTAAAGAAGTGGGTCAGATGGGTGAGATTGTTATCCTTAAAGCACACAAAACCGTTGGGGTTCATTCCCGGCGTTTCGAAGTATCGGCATAAGTGGCAATGGGTGTCATGATCTTGTGCAGGTCAGGTATGAGACCGAAACTGGGGTTAATTTCAGGGTCTTTATTTGTTATCTTAGACACTCTAGCAAGAACAGGATATCCTATAATTGTAGTTCTAGGAAAGAAGGATAGTAAACAGAACAGAATGTCTGAAATTACAGGGAAGTAAGTAGACTATGAAATAAAGGATTTAGACTACAAGCCCAAAGTGGAAATAAGGTAAACCTATAAAAGAAGTTATAGGTAGGATAATTTAAGATAAACCTATAAGAGAGATTATAGGTACAATATAGAGGGAAAAGGAAACAGGATTTAGGCAATAATCCCCAGAACAGGATATAAAGAAACAACTAAACAGAACTAGACAGAAATATTAAGAATACTTAAATAGGGTTGTAGATGTTCAGTCTCTTTGGATAAGAGGTTGTATTGTAGTAGCAGGTCTTTTATGATAGATGCAAATATAGTTTGGAATATCAGTAAATCCAATGTAGGAGTAACATAGATAGCCACAAAGTAAATTAAAGTCCAGTATTGATTTAAGCAAGTTGGATGTCCATCAGGAATATAGGGTGGTCAGGTTGGTATGCTGCAGGGTTTTATCCTGGCCTTCCTGTTAGCCCAGCTAAATTTGTCTATAGTCGTTTGGAGTTCTTTAAAATCGGGCCCCCGAAATTGGTATTGGAAGAACTTGGAAAAGATATAAGAGCCTTGGTAATACATTAATTTTAATGGAGGCCAGCCTTCCCAGTCACGATATTGACATGTCTTTCCATGAGTGATTTTCTGTAAGATTGGCGTGTAATTCAGTAGGTAGCATCTTGTTAGGTCTGCTGGCAGATGGACTCCTAAGTAATGTATCTGCATGGTGTGGAGGTCAAAGGGATAGGCTATAAGTCATTGATAATTGGTGGGGCTATGTGTATTGGCAGAGCTTCGGTTTTGTCATTGTTTAGTTTTTAGCCCGAAACTTGGGCGTAGTCTTCCAGTGTGGCCAGAAGGGGGGTAGGGAGTGTAGTGGGTCAGTGATCAGTAGATTGTCTGTGTACGCTGCGGTTTTGTATTCTTCCTCTCATATTTTCAGGCCCTTTATGGTTGCGTCTCGACGAAGAGTTTGTAGTAGCAGTTCCAGAGATAAAGTGAAGAGGATGGGAAAGAGTGGGCACCTTGTCTCGTGCCGTTCCATATCTGGAAAGTCGGTGGGTGTGAGAGTGGGATTAGAAGTTAGCAGTAGGGGCTGCATACAGTATTTTTAGGGCGTCTATGATAGGGGTTGGGATTCCGAATTTGTGGAGGGTTGCAAAGAGGAAGGGCCGCAGTAGTCTGTCAAATGCTTTTTCCGCGTAGAGGAAAAGCATCAGGGTTGGGATCTGTCTAGTGTGGGCTTTCCATATAAGGTCAAATGTCCGTCTTGTATTGTCGCTAGCCTGTCTGTTAGGGATGAACCTTACTTGGCATGGGTGTATTAGATTTGGTAGAAAAGGGCAGAGTCTTTCCACTAGGAGATTTGAGAATTATTTGATTTCAACATTCAATAGTGAAATCTGTCGGAAATAGCCTGGGTCTAGATGTGTCTTGTTGGGTTTGGGGATAAGGCAGATTTTAGCTTGGAGCATGTCTTGGGGTAATGCCTCTCCCTTTAGGATTACATTGAAAAGGTTTCATAAGTGTGCGGTTAGGGTCGGCGAGAATGTTTTGTAATATAATCCCATTAAACCGTCTGGCCCTGGGCATTTGTTCGGTTTGAGTGTTTTTAATATAACTGTGATTTCTTACGGTGTGATTGGTTCAGTGAGCTTCTCTGCTAAGGGATGGTAGTGGTATCTGGTCTAGGTAGTGGTCTATTAGAGTTTTGGTTGAGGCTGGGTACTGGTGCGTTTGGGGGTTATGATTGTAAAGAGAAGTATTTCTGAAATACGTCTGCTATCTGTTCTGGTTTTTCCGTCTGGGTCCCGTCTGGGGCCGTTATTTTATCTATTTTTTGGGGCAGTTATCATTTTAGTTTCCGAGCTAGGAGGGTATCCGCCTTATTAGACTTCTCGTAATAGAGGTGTTTAGTTTACTGGAGAGCTTTAACCAAGTCTCTCGCCATGAATTCTTTGATATATGTTTGGCATTTAGAGATTTGAGCGTTCAAGTCCAGCATAGGGTTTTGAGGGCCCTAAGGTTCTCCAGTGTGGACTCTAGTTGTTCCAGTTGTTGTTTTTTGTAGGTTGTTGCTAGGCTAATGAGTGTACCTCTCAAGACAGGTTTGTGGGCTGCCCATAGTGTGCATTTAGAGTCTACTGTGTTTGTGTTCAAGTGAAAGTGTTCTGTCAGTGTTTGTAGGATAGACTCCCGGATTTGAGGGTTGTATATCAAACGCCATAATCATGGTTTGGTCGTGTTGGACAATATAATTGTAAGTGTTATGTCTGCATGGTCTGACCATGTAATGGATCCTACAATTGACGTTTTGACCAAGGGCGCCAGCGTTGGGAAGAACAGGAAAAGGTCAATGCATAGTGTTGCAGAGCCGTGGGGGTGAGAGTAGTATGTGTAATCAAAGTTTGTTGGATGATGGTATCTCCATGCGTCTATCAGGCGAAATCTGGAAACAAAGGTGGAGAACATTTTATCTGCTTTGGCCGTTGTAAGTTGGAGATGTGTTCGAGGGGTAGCCAGGTGCCTGTCCACTGTGGGAGAAAGTGTGGCGTTGTAATCACCTCCCAGCACTAAGTGATGTGAGGGGAAGAGAGTCCAGTGAGCCCTTAGTGACTGCCAAAATTAACTAGAAGGGATATTGGGGGCGTATACTGATGTGAACGCATATTTTTGCATTCCTATCCTGCATTCCTATCCTGCAATTGGGACGTATCGACCTTGGGGGTCTGCAATTGTTCGGTTATTGGATAGTGGGCACAACTTGTGAATTACAATAGCCACTCCGCTTTGTTTACCTGTGGGAGAGTTTGCAAAAAAGTTTGCCTTGTAGTGTCGACTCAGGAAAGGGAAAGTTATTTCCTGGGTAAAGTGCGTTTCTTGCAGTAGGAGTATATCCACTGTCTTTCTTTTTGCCCATCGCATAAGTTGATGCCTTTTGGATGGGTTGTTAAGCCCTTTTCAGTTTATAGATAGGCAGGTCAGAGAGGCCGGCATGTTGGGGATCTGTACGAGGTGCTGTGTAGTGTAGTTGGAGTCTGTATCGTAACCGCAGCTGGTTCCATTATTTACCACTATAACGTCTTAAATGATAATGAGGAAACCATTGATATGGCTTATGATACATCTGATTGCTCAGATATAAATGCTTTCAGTGTCAGGGGTGCAGTGTGTGCTGTGAGTGTCAGGGGTGCAGTGTGTGTGAGTGAGGGTGCTGTCAGTGTCAGGGTTGCAGTGTGTGTATGTGTGAGGGTGCTGTGAGTGTCAGGGGTGCAGTGTGTGTGTGTGAGTAAGGGTGCTGTGAGTGTCAGGGGTGCAGTGTGTGAGAGTGTCAGTGGTGCAGTGTGTGTGTGTGTGTGTGTGTGTGTGTGAGTGAGGGTGCTGTGAGTGTCAGGGGTGTCTGTGAGGCCGAAGTGACTAGGGTGATTATTTCCCCCCTCCCTGCTTACCTTTAGCCTGGGAGGGGGGGAATCCTGCTGTGGGGTGATGCAACCCCTATTTGACTGTTTTCTTTTACCTTACTCATCTCACTCACACTAATTCCTGTGCTCCCCTTTCCTACTTCAGATCTCATAGTTTACATAGATAAGAGGGATATATTATTATTTTTAAATGTGCTCAACATAAGAGAAGAAAAAGTGAGGGAATGTGGTGACATTCTGTCATCAAACTAGCATGGTGACCAGGGGTCATGTGATCAAGTTCATGTAGATCTTTCTTACAGGGGGATAAGCTTTACTTTGATATGGTAATTGACATGGTAATTTACAAGTCAGGAAAGAGATAACCACTCCTCCCACTATCCTCATCTCTCTCTGTTCCTTCTTGGCTCTGCTGCAGAGCAGATGTGCAGACACCATGTGCTATCTTGGTGAACCATGTTATACTCTGTTGCTTCCTTTTCTTCCTTGGTGGATGTGATATTGGACTTGCAGCAGTGAGCCATTACTAGATGTGAAGGCCTAACTGTGGGTGAGATCAAACGTGTGGGGAAGGGGATTACTATATAGATAAATAGATTTACAAGGGTTGTTGCTCCGTGGGTCTGGGCTGTGTGTTTGTGATACATTTATAGTATTGTGTTGTTGTCTTTCTAAATAAATACCTTTTAATGTAGACGAACCTTGTGTAATATATATATTAATTTGGTGATACACCACACCTGCTGCTGGCATCCATCCCTGGTGGTCCTCGTGGTGAGTGAACTCTAGCCTGTGGGTCTAGAGTTCACTCCCGCGAGACACGGAGCGTTGTCATGGCTCCGCCGGGTCCTCTCCTGGCTCCCTCACTCTCCCCGCAGCCTGCGGCCGCAGTATACTGTATGTGGGCCGGTGAGGGAGATCTTTGACCTCCCCACCGGCCTGCAGTGGACTACAGCAGGGCCGGTGCTTGGGTAGCGCTGGCCCTGCAAAGACTGGCAGGGGAGATCCTGTGATCTCCCTGCCGGCCTCGGCCCATGGCCACCGCGGCCCACCAGGCATTTGCCCGGTGTGCCCGATGGCCAGTCCGGGCCTGCCTGATACCAAGGAGGTAGAACTTGGTCTGTACTTCTATGCCAAGTTC
Organism: Pelobates fuscus; assembly: GCF_036172605.1. Lineage (NCBI taxonomy): Eukaryota > Metazoa > Chordata > Amphibia > Anura > Pelobatidae > Pelobates > Pelobates fuscus. The sequence goes on from NC_086327.1 coordinate 71,235,951, forward strand.
ATTGCTCCTTCTGCTGTATTAGAGCTTTGTAGTAAGTTACAGCAGCAATGCTGTGATACATTTCCTGATGCCGGCCACTGGGGGTGCAGACATGTTGCATTTCCCACTGGACCACCAGGGATCAGGATCCACCCCTCCCTGGCCCAAGGTAAGCTTTAGGGGGGAGGAAGAAACATTGCTTGACTTTTTGTTTAATTTAAAAAAAGTGTTTTTATTTATTTTTTAACCTTCCCCTCAGCTCTTTATTAACCCTCTACATCTCCTAAACCCCCACTTCAGCCCTTTACCACCCACTACAGTCTTTAACACCCCCCTACAGGCCCTATCCCCCTACTACGGCTCATGACCGTTCTTACCCCCACACTACTGCCCCTAACTCCCCTCTAAAGGTCCTGACTTCCCACAACTGCCACTAACTCCAACTACAGGTCCTGATCCCCTATTGCCCCTCACACCCTACTACAGATCCTGACCTCCCACTACAGGTCCTGACCCCCGACTACAGGTCCTAACTCCCTAGTACTGCACCTAACCCCCCACTACAGGTTCTGATTGCCACACAAAACACTCACAGATGCCCAAACTTATCACTCACAGTTACTCACACAGCTACACAGTTACCCACATGCAGCCAGCCTTATACATCACGCACAGAAAGTCACAACACACACCTCACACATATCTACAGCATTTACAGCTATCTTCCACCTACACAAGACACGCAGACACCACACATCCTCTCAACATTTTATTAAATATTCACATTATATAACATTAAAAAAAATAACACAGGGATTTTCCCAATGCACACAAAATGGACTGCGCATGCCTATGCAGAGCATGCAGCGTTTTTCTGCAGTCTGGAAAAATGAGCTGTCAGGCATAACCAGCAAAGAGCACTAATACTAGGCAGTTGGCCAGACTGCTATAGAGGCAGGCACTTAGTATGTATGGATGATGGCAGCCGTACAGGGCACATATGGCCGCAGCACAGCCTTTACACACAGTGCAGCCAGACTTCTTCTGCTGGCTGCTGGTGCCCAGTGCACCCTGGAGACTGCTACATCCATCCCATTAGGTTAGGTACTGCACCGCAAGGGTGTAGCATCTGTGTACTCGCTGCCCTCTGCGCATCAACATAGAGAAAGGGGGAGCTGTGCAGTTAGTGCAGAATGAGATCTCACCAGCAAACTGCAGTACCCCAGGAATGATGATTTCAATACAAATCTAATAAATGTGCATGAAAGTGAATTATCTTTGGATTAATGTAAATATCATAAAAAGGCAGGGGCGGACTGACACCTCACAGGGCCCTCGGGCAGTGGGTGATCAAGGGCCCACCCTCCTGGTTTTCTGGCCCCCTGCTACTCTTCTCCCCCTTCTTTCTGCCGCTTTTACACATATATTATGTGTAGGCTGCCCAGCACACAGAATGGCTGCGTGAGAGCCACACATACCTGAGGTGGGAGCAGAGGTGGGTACTGGGGGCAGAGATGGGCACAGGGGGGCGGATGTGGGTACTGGGGGGCTGAGGTGGGAGCAGAGGTGGGTACTGGGGGCTGAGCTGGGTACAGGGGGCTGAGGTGGGAGCAGAGGTGGGTACAGGGGGGCTGAGGTGGGAGCAGAGGTGGGTACAGGGGGGCTGAGGTGGTTACAGAGGGGCTGCGGTGGAAGCACAGGTGGGTACTGGGCACTGAGGTGGGTACAGTGGTGGGTACTGGGGGTTGAGGTGGGTACATGGGGGCTGAGGTGGGAGCAGAGGAGGCTGAGGTGGGTACAGGGGGGCTGAGGTGGGTACTGGGGGCTGAGGTGGGAGCACAGGGGGGCTGAGGTGGGAGAAGAGGTGGGTACTGGGGGATGAGGTGGGCACAGGGGGGCTGATGTGGGTACTGGGGGCTGAGGTGGTTACAGGGGGGCTGAGGTGGGAGCACAGGTGGGTACAGGGGGGCTGAGGTGGGAGCAGAGGTGGGTACTGGGGGCTGAGATGGGTACAGGGGGGCTGAGGTGGGAGCAGAGGTGGGTACTGGGGGCTGAGGTGGGTAAAGGGGGGCTGAGGTGGGCGCAGAGGCGGGTACTGGGGGCTGAGGTGGGTACAGGGGGGCTGAGGTGGGAGCACAGGTGGGTACTGGGGGCTGAGGTGGGTACAGGTGGCTGAGGTGGGTACAGGGGGGCTTAGGTGGGAGCAGAGGTGGGTACTGGGGGCTAAGGTGGGTACTGGGGGCTGAGGTGGTTACAGGGGGGGCTGAGGTGGGTACAGGGGGGCTAAGGCGGGAGCACAGATGGGTACTGGGCACTGAGGTGGGTACAGTGAGGCTGAGGTGGGTACAGGGGGGCTCAAGTGGGAGCAGAGGTGGGTACTGGGGCTGAGGTGGGTACAGGGGGGCTGATGTGGGCACTGAGGTGGGTACAGGGGGCTGAGGTGGGGACAGGGGGGCTGAGGTGGGCACAGGGGGGCTGAGGTGGGTACAGGGGGCTGAGGTGGGAGCAGAGGTGGGTACTGGGGGCTGAGGTGGGAGCAGAGGTGGGTACAGGGGGGCTTAAGTGGTTACAGGGGGGCTTAGGTGGAAGCAGAGGTGGGTACTTGGGGCTAAGGTGGGTACAGGGGGCTGAGGTGGTTACAGGGGGGCTTAGGTGGAAGCAGAGGTGGGTACTTGGGGCTAAGGTGGTTACAGGGGTCTGAGGTGGGTTCAGGGGGGCTGAGGTGGGTACAGGGGGGCTGAGGTGGTTACAGGGGGGCTGAGGTGGTTACAGGGGGGGCTTAGGTGGGTACAGGGGGGCTGAGGTGGGAGCACAGGTGGGTACTGGGCACTGAGGTGGGTATAGTGGGGCTAGGGTGGGTACAGGGGGTCTCAAGTGGGAGCAGAGGTGGATACTGGGGCTGAGGTGGGTACAGGGGGGCTGATGTGGGCACTGAGGTGGGTACAGGGGGCTGAGGTGGGCACAGGGGGGCTGAGGTGGGTACAGGGGGCTGAGGTGGGAGCAGAGGTGGGTACTGGGGGCTTAGGTGGGTACAGGGGGGCTGAGGTGGTTACAGGGGGGCTTAGGTGGAAGCAGAGGTGGGTACTTGGGGCTAAGGTGGGTACAGGGGGGCTGAGGTGGTTACAGGGGGGCTTAGGTGGAAGCAGAGGTGGGTACTTGGGGCTAAGGTGGTTACAGGGGGCTGAGGTGGGTTCAGGGGGGCTGAGGTGGGTACAGGGGGGCTGAGGTGGGTACAGGGGGGCTGAGGTGGTTGCAAGGGGGCTGAGGTGGGAGCACAGGTGGGTACTGGGCACTGAGGTGAGTACAGTGGGGCTAGGGTGGGTACAGGGGGGCTCAAGTGGGAGCAGAGGTGGGTACTGGGGCTGAGGTGGGTACAGGGGGCTGAGGTGGGTGCTGAGCTGAATTAAAATTATAAGAAGCTTACCTGTGCTGTCTGCCAGGCTGCTGCAGCTCCATATCTTCCGGCTGCTCTTCAGGCAGGGCAGGACGTGATGTCACTTCCTGGCCCTGCCTCTTCCTCCTCACAAAGCACCGCATGGCTGGAGACCTGGCAGCAAGAACTGAATACTCACTGCCAGGACTCCCTGAGAGAGGGGAAACGGGTGAGGGAAGAAGGGAGTAAACTACAGAGTGATATGCTGCAGGGGTCCTGCAGCATATCACTGGCATAACAGAGAAATCATGTTGTTCTGGCTGAAGAGATCTCTGATCTCCTCAGCCAGAGCATGGCTGTGCTGCCGGGCCCCTGACTGCCTCGGGCCCTCGATCCATGACTGATCTGCCCGACCTGTCAGTCCGCCCCTGTAAAAAGGGATGGGGAATACTTGATGTCATGACACGTGTGGCTCATACGGGTAGGACCTTCTGATGTCACTACATGGGGGAGGCAGTAAATTATATTTTGCACCGGCCCTGGTGAAAATAATAACTTTTCTCAAAATGCTAAAAAGGTGGACGCCAGTGCCCTGTTTGGTCCTACCAAAAAAGTACCGATGACCATCTGAGTGGGTGCCTCTTTTCATTGGCGGAACTTACGTAGTGAGGGCACTGGTGTAAGAATGTTTTGGGCCTCCCTATCGCAAGGATGGACAAAATATAGATCCCCATGTTTCATACAACTCCCACAATCCTTTGATCTCCCCTGCTGGCCCATGGAGATGCGGCCCTATTTTATGGCCGTGGGCCCTCTCAGGCCAGTGTGGAGATCAGAGTTCTCCGTCAACAGCCCAAGGGCCCTTTGATCGGGGAGAGAGGACCCAGAGGAAGGGGGAGTGACCTGGGAGGAAGATCACTCCTCGCGAGAGCAGGCTGTGTGGAGCGCTGCTCCACATAGCATTCTACACACGGGAGGAGTGAAGATAGCTTGCAGCCAGAGGAGCTGCAGGCTAAACAGAACTCACCACTGGACCACCAGCGCAGACTGGGCCCCCCCTCCTTCACCAAAGGAAAGGAGAAGGGTGGGGGGGGACATAAATATTTTATTAATCATTATATATTTGTTTAATGATTTAAGAAACAACAAAAACATTTGCTCGCTGCATCCCTCACACTCTGCAACCCTCTTAAACACACACACACATACACACACACAGCACCCCGTATACACAGCACACTCTCTCTCTCACACACACACACAGAGCACTCCTCACACACAGCACCCTTCACAAACACAAACTGCACCCCTCATGCACAAACACTGCACCCTTCACACACACACACAGCACCCTTTCATACACACACACACACACACAGCATCCCTCACATACACACACAGCGCCCTTCACAAACACACTGCACCCCTCATGCACAAACCCTGCACCCTTTACACACACACAGCACCCTCTCATACACACACACAGCACCCCTCACAAACACATTGTACCCCTCACACACAAACAGCACCCCTCACTGCAGTCTGGGTGTATTCAGCAGTCTGTGTATTCAGCAGTGTGTGTGTGTTTGTATTCATCAGTCTGGGTGTATTTAGCAATCTCTGTGTGTATATGCACCAGTGTGTGTGTGTGTATTCAGCAGTCTGTGTGTGTATGTATTCAGCAGCATGTGTGTATTCAGCAGTCTGTGTGTGTGTATTCAGCAGTCTCTGTGTGAGTTTGTGTGTGTGTATTTAGCAGATTGTGTGTATGTATTCAGTAGTCTGTATGTGTGAACTCAGCAGTCAGTGTGTGTATTCAGCAGTCTGCGTGTGTGTACTCCGCAGTCAGTCAGTGTGTGTATTCAACAGTCTGTGTGCGTGTATTTAGCTGCGCGTGTATTCGGCAATCTATGTGTGCTTGTATTTAGCAGTCTGTGACTTTATTCAGCAGTCTGTGTGTATAAATATACAATAAAACAGTGAGAGCACTCAGTGCATAAATAAATTACCACAATATATTGTAGAGTGGAATATGGTTCTAAGCCACTTAACAAAAGCTGGCTCAGACTAGTAGCTTGAAATGGAGAATGCAGTGGATGCTTGTAGTGGGTCTGGATATTTATTTTCCAATCTTTAGTTTTCCGGTATTTCACTAACAAAGATCCAGGATGCAGGAAATAGGTGGTAAACACACAGTTTATTGGACAGAAATATATAAAAAAACGACCTCACATAAAACATTAAGTCCATTGGCCAGTTGACGTGTTTCGGCTGATTGCCTTCCTCAGAAGTGGATTGTATCTGTTATCCTCTATGCTCTTCCTTTTAAAGCTCAAATTTGGCACCATTTAGTAATCAGCATTAGTGGTTCTGGTCCGTGGTCCCCTCTTTTATCATCACGTTACATTCAGGCGCTTCTGTTTTTGCGCATCCTAATGTCCTGACCTTGTATGCCTGATGACGTCACTAGCGAGTGCCGGCACCAGAGTGTGAGTGCATGTCTTCCATATATTATTAAAAAGCGTTATTTTTTTACTGAGTCTGTGTGTATGTATCTATTGCATTTGTTGAAGGTACCAATAAATATAAGGTTAATTTGATCGATAATTTACATTTTTATTCCTGTGAGTTGTATAGACAGGGCCCCAGTGCACTGCTTTACCCGGGGGCCCATAATGCTGTTAAGATGGCACTGCGCTTTGCCAGTTGTGGATCTGGAATTTGCCATCCTTGCAGGTTTGTATTTAACACTGAGCAGTGGTTTTTGTTTTTTTTTTGTTTTTTTTTATCTTTATTAAGATATTAATGTTACAAAAAAAAAGAAGAGTATAAAATATGCATATACATTGTTGATATTAAATAACAATAAGACATCATATTTTATTTATATTCTTACCTACTTACAAATCTATTACTCACCATTCATACTGACACAGGGGGAGTAGGGAGGAGGATGACGTAAAATTGCGTTTTATCATATACCATGCTTCATTTTGCTTGCCTTTCCTATATAGTAATCGTTGTACTTAACTGTTAACAAAGGAAGATGTTTGCCACTTATCTCAAATTTCTGAATATAGATTCCCTTGGTTGTTCATTAAATAATATCCTTTTTCCATTGAACATTGATAACTGATTTAATCTATTGTTTTGTACCAGTTTTGATGTTTTTTTTCCAATTTCTCGCTACACAAATTTTTGCAGCCAACATAATATGATTTATTAGAAAAGAAAGAGGTTTAAATGAAAAATAAAATGATGTGGGGCCAAGGAAATGTCTTTCCCTTAGATTTCTTTTAAAAGTCTCCTGAGGTTTGTTTTTAAACGATCCAACCCTGAACATTCCCACCAAATATGGAAATGAGATCCTCTAGCGTTACTTTATCTCCGGCATTGGTCAGAATGGTCACTATGTATTTTATTTAGTATTGTAGGGACCATGCTCCACCTGTATAGTACTTTATAATAAAGCTCAATCAAGTTTACACGATGTGTACTTTGTTTAAACCATTTAATGCTTTGTTTCCAGGATTGGATTTCAAATGATTTATTGAGGTCCAGTTCCCATTTTATTATCGGGGACTCTTTAACAAAGGTTTCAGAAATACAGAGAAATTTAAGTGAGCGGGATATTCTATTCAAAGCACTATGGATGTCTAAAAAGTCAATAATATCATTGTATTATATTATCAGTTTTGAGTTTAAATAGTTTTTGACTCTCAAGTACGTGAACACTTCACTTGATGGTAAAGAATTATTAGATTGCAGCAATTGAAATGGAATTATATTACCGTTAGTATAAATGTTAAATACTTAATTTATCCCACATCTCCTAAAATTCCTCAAACTCAGATCTTTTATGTTGATTTCCAATATGTCTGTGGGGAAAGATAGAGCCAAACCATTAGTTAGATAAAAATTTTTCCTAATGTTTAAAATTGTTGTCAGTATCGTTTTAATGATTGGGTTTAATGTAATTTTGTATAATGGGCAACGATAGTCTATCCAAAAACATTTATAAAGTATGTCTTTTTAAACTCCTGAGCTTCCATATCTTTCCATAAATTAACATAATTTGTATTTTTATCCCAAGCTAAGAAATGTGCTAGCATACAGGCATCATGGGTAGGAAATCCCAGGCCTCTATTCTTTCCTGCTTTTTAAAGAATTTTCTGAGAGATTCTGGGTTTTTTGTTTGACCATATAAACCTAGAAATGGCAATTTGAAAAAAAAACTCAATATTTTGTTTAGTCAAAAATCTCACTGGAATTATTCTAAACAAATATATCAACTTTGGGAGCAATTATGCTCTAGTTGACTCAATTTTGTCCAACCAGGATAATTCAATCTTGCCTCATTTCGTGAAATATTTCCTAAATTCATCCAGGAGGCTTACATAGTTGACATTGATCAGGTCATCTAGAGAATTAGTGATCTTTACTCCCAAATACTCAATAGTTATATTGTCCCAGTTAAACTCACACAGAGCTATGAGCTGAGCCATTTCTAAGAGAGTAACCTCATATGTCAAAATCTGGGTTTTAGTTATATTCAGTTTTCAGTTAGAAAATTCACCATATTCCTTTATCAATTTTATCACAGCTGGCATAAACTCAAGGGGGTTTGACAAGGTCAGAAGGACGTTGTCCGCAAATAAAATAGCTATGGTCCGCTTGACTGACCAGGATTCCCTGAACTGCTTCTGATTGTCTTATTAAGGCCGCTAAAGGCTCCATAGCTAAAATATAGAGCAAGGGAGCTAATGGGCATCCTTGCCTTGTCCCATTTTGTATGTAAAAGTATTTTGATTCCATAGACGGACCAACAACCTTTGCTGTTGGGTTTGAATATAGCATCAAAGGCCAAAAAGGCTGCTTTGATTTTTTAAATTTTAATTTTATGAGGTTAGGTTAGGTTAAGGACTCTTTGGATGTTATCAACCGCCCCTCTGTTCCTGATGAACCCTGCTTGATCTCCTTGAATTAAGGATGGTATTATAGCTTTAAATCAGTTGGATTAACCTTTGAGTAGATCTTTACATCTAGGTTTATCAAGGATATGGGCCTGTAATTGGAAGTTCTAGTAGGGTCTTTCCCTTTTTCTGGTATAGGAAGAATGGAGGCCTGGAGATATTCCACTGGTAGATGGTCCTGTGCTGGAAGTATAGAAAATGTTTGCAATAGTAATGGAATTACTATTGTCTGGAGTTTACGGTAAAAAATGTATGTGAATCCATCTGGCCCAGTAGCTTTGTTTGGCTTCACAGTATCGATTACCTCCTTAATTTCACTTAGCGATATTGGTCTGTTCAAATTGTCTAGCTCTTCTTTGGTTATTTTGGGGAGTTTCTTAATTGAGAGGAATAAGTTAACTTGTTGACTCGATTTTTTTGTTTGAATTAAGATATATATTTGATATATAGATAAAAATAATAATCTTGAAAGGCATTAGAAATTTTTTGTGGCGACAGATGTGTTTGATTACCTACAATAATCTTTTTTATTGTTTCTGTCCTACATTTGTGTTTTAATTTATTTGTTAAGGATTTACCACTTCTATTGTTGCTGTAATGCCACTTCTGTTTTACACTTTGAATATTTTTATTAGTATTTTCTAATATCTTATCATTAGTGATGTCGCGAACATGAAATTTTCCATTCGCAAACGGCGAACGCGAACTTCCGCAAATGTTCACGAACGGGCGAACGGACTTCGATAGGCAGGCGAATTCTAAAACCCACAGGGACTCTTTCTGGCCACAATAGTGATGGAAAAGTTGTTTCAAGGGGACTAACACCTGGACTGTGGCATGCCGGAGGGGGATCCATGGCAAAACTTCCATGGAAAATTACATAGTTGATGCAGAGTCTGGTTTTAATCCATAAAGGGCATAAATCACCTAACATTCCTAAATTGTTTGGAATAACGTGCTTTAAAACATCAGGTATGATGTTGTATCGATCAGGTAGTGTAAGGGTTACGCCCGCTTCACAGTGACAGACCAAACTCCCCGTTTAACGCACCGCAAACAACCGGAAACAGTCCATTTGCACAACCGCAAACTCCCCATTTGCACAAGGTTGGATACCAAGCTAGCGATGGTTTGATATTCTGAGCCCTCTCTGATTTACCGTACACGACTATTCGATATTCCCACGAATTTTATATAGCATTTTATGTTTGTTTGAGACCACCTTAAAAATATTGGATATCGCTACAAATCATGATCACTATATACTTTCTCTCCAAACCTCTAAAACGAACCAAACTACTCATCCATCCGTTATACCACTTTATCCCACCTAGAACTTGTGCCCAGTTAAAATACTTGACTCTTACTTACCCACACTCAGTCATGCCACACACATTTAACCACTACTCTCACTGAATCCCTCTGACTACGGCTAAATTCATCTTCTACATCAGAACACTACTTCTAAGATTGGGTTGTATCCATGTCTCGGCTCTTTCATTTAGAATAGGGGCAGCTTCGGTCTCCTGCAACACTGACACTCCAGTGCATATTATTAAAAGATTGGGCAGATGGAAATCCTCAGTCTACAACCAATATATTCCTCATCCCGAGAAAGAAATGAGGAAAGCTTTTAAAAGCTTTTAAAAGTTTGGCTTTGTAAATTTGATGCAATAAGTGTGTTTTTCTTTAATACCTTTTCACCCTCTTTGCATGAACCCGATTTACATATATTACTAATATGTTTCTGAACATATATATTATATCATTCACTCACTCACTCACTCACTCTCTGGGCCGGCCTCAAGACATCATGCTGCCTAGGTCCAACGATAAATGACTATGGGGGAAAATGTATAATAAACACAGGTTACTGGCTATGGGGGGATAATGTACAATAAACACTGGTTACTGGCTATGGGAGGGATAATGTATAATAAACACAGGTTACTGGCTATGGGAGGATAATGTATAATACGCACAGGTTACTGCCTATGGGGGGATAATGTATAATAAACACAGGTTACTGGCTATGGGGAGGATAATGTATAATAAACACAGGTTACTGGCTATGGGAGGGATAATGTATAATAAACACAGGTTACTGGCTATGGGAGGGATAATGTATAATAAACACAGGTTACTGGCTATGGGAGGGATAATGTATAATAAACACAGGTTACTGGCTATGGGGGGATAATGTATAATAAACACAGGTTACTGGCTATGGAGGATAATGTATAATAAACACATGTTACTGGTTGTGGGGGGGTAATGTATAATAAACACAGGTTACAGGCTATGGGGAGGATAATGTATAATAAACACAGGTTACTGGCTATGGGGGGGATAATGTATAATAAACACAGGTTACTGGCTATGGGAGGGATAATGTATAATAAACACAGGTTACTGGCTATGGGGGGATAATGTATAATAAACACAGGTTACTGGCTATGGGGGATAATGTATAATAAACACTGGTTACTGGCTATGGAGGATAATGTATAATAAACACAGGTTACTGGTTGTGGGGTGATAATGTATAATAAACACTGGTTACTGGCTATGGAGGATAATGTATAATAAACACAGGTTACTGGTTGTGGGGTGATAATGTATAATAAACACAGGTTACTGGCTATGGGGGGATAATGTATAATAAACACAGGTTACTGGCTATGAGGAGGATAATGTATAATAAACACAGGTTACTGGTTGTGGGGGGATAATGTATAATAAACACAGGTTACTGGCTATGGAGGATAATGTATAATAAACACAGGTTACTGGTTGTGGGGTGATAATGTATAATAAACACTGGTTACTGGCAATGGGGGAATAATGTATTATAAACACAGGTTACTGGTTGTGGGGGGATAATGTATAATAAACACAGGTTACTGGCTATGGGAGAGATAATGTATAATAAGCACAGGTTACTGGCTATGAGAGGGGAAAATATATAATAAACACAGGTTACTGGCTATGGGAGGATAATGCATAATAAACACAGGTTACTGGCTATGGGGAGGATAATGTATAATAAACACAGGTTACTGGCTATGGGAGGATAATGTATAATAAACACAGGTTACTGGCTATGGGAGGATAATGTATAATAAACACTGGTTACTGGCTATGGAGGATAATGTATAATAAATACAGGTTACTGGCTATGGGGGAGATAATGTATAATAAGCACAGGTTACTGGCTATGAGAGGGGAAAATATATAATAAACACAGGTTACTGGCTATGGGAGGATAATGCATAATAAACACAGGTTACTGGCTATGGGGAGGATAATGTATAATAAACACAGGTTACTGGCTATGGGAGGATAATGTATAATAAACACAGGTTACTGGCTATGGGAGGATAATGTATAATAAACACAGGTTACTGGCTATGGGAGGATAATGTATAATAAACACAGGTTACTGGCTATGGGAGGATAATGTATAATAAACACAGGTTACTGGCTATGGGAGGATAATGTATAATAAACACAGGTTACTGGCTATGGGAGTATAATGTATAATAAACACAGGTTACTGGCTATGGGGGATAATGTATAATAAACACAGGTTACTGGCTATGGAGGATAATGTATAATAAACACAAACACAAAAAAAAAAGAAGAATGAGGCTTCAGAATTAATCTAAATTGTATGCTGTCTAGGAAGTGGGAGGGTCTGGGAGGGAGGGTCTGCTGCTGATTGGCTGGAATGTGTCTGCTGACTGTGAGGTACAGGGTCAAAGTTTACTCAATAATGACGAATAGGGGGCGGACCGAACATCGCATATGTTCGCCGTCCGTGGCGAATGCGAACATGCTATGTAAGTAAATTTTGAAATAAACTCAAAAAAGCAAAAGCAAGTGGGGTATACTAAAACATATAATTTTTAAAAAGCCAATTTCAATAAGATTAGGGCAGCTCTACAACATATCGACAGGCATAAACTCCCTAGTGATAAAAACACCGAGGATAAATGGAAACTATTCAAACAAATATTAGAAAGGTACATTTCTCAGTATGTACCATTGGGTAATAAATATAAAATAAACAAATTAAAACCAATGTGGCTTAGTAGAGAAGTGAAACAAGAAAATAAAAATAAGAAAAGGGCATTTAAAGCCCTTCGTTTTGCAGGAACTGCTGACACACTCCAGCCACATGAGGTTGCTGACACACTCCAGCCACATGAGGCATTGTCTTGCATTAGGAGGAACCCAGAACCAACCGCACCAGCATATGGTCTCACAAGGGGTCTGGCTATCTCGGTATCTAATAGCAGTCAGGCTACCTCTAGCGAGCACATGGAGGGCTGTGTGGCCCCCCAAAGAAATGCCACCCCACACCATTACTGACCCACTGCCAAACCAGTCATGCTGGAGAATGTTGCAGGCAGCAGAACGTTCTCCACGGCGTCTCCAGACTCTGTCACGTCTGTCACATGTGCTCAGTGTGAACCTGCTTTCATCTGTGAAGAGCACAGGGCGCCAGTGGTGAATTTTCCAATCTTGGTGTCCTCTGGCAAATGCCAAACGTCCTGCACAGTGTTGGGCTTAAGCACAACCCCCACCTGTGGACATCAGGCCCTCATACCACCCTCATGGAGTCTGTTTCTGACCATTTGAGCAGACACATACACATTTGTGGCCTGCTTGAGGTCATTTTGCAGGGCTCTGGCAGTACTCCTCCTATTCCTCTTTGCACAAAGGACAGAGGTAGCGGTCCTGCTGCTGGGTTGTTGCCCTCCTACGGCCTCCTCCACGTCTCCTGATGTACCGGCCTGTCTCCTTGTAGCGCATCCATGCTCTGGACACTACGCTGACAGACACAGCAAACCTTCCTGCCACAGCTCGCATTAATATGCCATCCTGGATGGGCTGACTACCTGAGCCACTTGTGTGGGTCATAGACTCCGTCTCATGCTACCACTAGAGTGAAAGCACCGCCAGCATTCAAAAGTGATCAAAACATCAGCCAGGAAGCATAGGAACTGAGAAGTGGTCTGTGGTCACCACCTGCAGAACCACTCCTTTATTGGGGGTGTCTTGCTAAATGCCTATAATATCCACCTGTTGTCTATCCCATTTGCACAACAGCATGTGAAATTGATTGTCACGCAGTGTTGCTTCCTAAGTGGACAGTTTGATTTCACAGAAGTGTGATTGACTTGGAGTTACATTGTGTTGTTTAAGTGTTCACTTTATTTTTTGAGCAGTGTATGTGTGTGTATATATATATATATATATATATATATATATATATGTATATATATATATATATATACATATATATATATATATATATATACACACACACACACACGTATCATGTGTCAATATATATATATATATATATATATATATATATATATATATATAAAACAAAAATAGTAATGCACTCCACCTTCCTTGATGTACTTGCCCGGTGCTTATCAGCAAACAGATACAGCCAAAAGTACAAGATAGCACTCCAGGGACTTCCAAGTTCCATTCAACTTGGAAGTCCCTGGAGTGCTATCTTGTACTGTTGGCTTTATATATATATATATATATATATATATATATATTTAAAAAAAAAAAGAAAAATTTCAAACTTTTGTACTTCTACCTTCAGCCAAATGGTACCGGGTGCCCAGCCACACTGTAATATAGAGAGTAGGGAATTGCCGGCACTCCCGGGTTTTAACAACATTATCACGAGACAACGTTTCAGTTCCTAGCTTGGAACTTTCCAAACTAGGAACTGAAACGTTGACTTGTGACAATAAACCGTATTGTTGTTAAAATCCAGAAGTGCCGGCAATTCATTATCTATCTCTCTCTCTCTCTCCCTCTCTCTCTCTCTCTCTCTCTATATATATATATATATATATATATATATATATATATATATGTATATATATATATATATATAGATAGATAGATAGTTAATACAAGGTTAAACACAAATACACACACCAGGCAACACATAAGACTTTATTTTACCACAGAAATCTCACTTTAGCAGTGCTCTCACTACTGCAAGGGATTCTGGGTAGGTGTATGCAAATGAGCTCAACAAAGAACCACATTTTTGTTTGGTATCTCTCTCTCTCTCTCTCTCTCTCTCTCTCTCTATATATATATATATATATATATATATATATATAAACACACTTTCTACATATATATTTAACTATTCATTTTACATAAATATTTGATTTTATTAATTATAATTTGAGGACCTGCCTGACAACCCAGGCAGACAGTCCAGAGAATTTCATTGTCAAGCCCTATATTTAACCCTGTAACTTTCCAAAACACCATAAAACCTTTACATGGGGGGTATTGTTATACTCGGGAGACTTCATTGAATACAAATATGAGTGTTTTAAAAAGTAAAACTTATCATGACGATGATATCACCAGTAACAGTGCAGTTTTTGTTTTAAAAAAAAATGCAAAAAAACGCTAACTTTGGCCTTCATTTGTGAGTAAGTGGCTACTACAAAAGACTGGATATACCCATATTGAATACCCTGGGTTGTTTACATTTGCAAATAGTATGCCATGATGGGGTTAATTCACATTCCTGGGCTACCATATGGTCTCAAAAGGCAACACAGACCCAGCAAACCAATCTGGCAAACTGAAATTGGCAAACCCTATATTGACCCTGTAACTTTCCAAAACACCATAAAACCTGTACATGGAGGGTATTGTTATACTCAGGAGATTTTGCTGAGCACAAATATGAGTTTTTCAAAACAGTAAAACATATCACAATGATGATAGTCAGTGAAAGTGAAGTTTTTTGCATTTTTCACACACTTTCACTGGTGATATCATTGTTGTGATACATTTTACTGTTTTGAAACACTTATATTTGTGTTCAGCTAAGTCTCCCGAGTATAACAGTACCGCCCATGTACAGGTTTTATAGTGTTTTTGAAAGTTACAGGTTAAATATAAGGCTTGATTTTCAGTTTTTTCACACTGAAATTTGCCAGTTTGGTTATGTTGCCTTTGAAAACCTTTTGGTAGCCCAGGAACGAGAATTACCCCCATGATGGCATACCATTTGCAAAAGAAGACAACCCAAAGTTTTTTAGTAGCCATTTAGTCACAAACACTGGCCAAAGATAGTGTTCATAATAGTTGTTTGCAATTTTAACACACAAACAAATATAAATGCTAACTTTGGCTAGTGTTTGTGACTAAGTGGCTTCTAAAAATGACTGGACATACCCCATATTGAATACCCTGGGTTGTCTACTTAAAAAATATGTATATGTGAGGTATATGGAGGGCAGGAACAACTACCTCTGCCCCCTTTAACTCAGCCTGCCACTGGGGAGGGAGGACGCTGCTCTCCTCTCCCTGCACTTCACACTGCCTTCCCGGCATATCACGCTGTTGCTGGAGGGTAGGGACAACTACCTCTGCCCCCTTTAACTAAGCCTGTCGCTGGGGAGGGAGGACACTGCTCTCCTTTCCCTGTACTCCACACTGCCTTCCCGGAATATCACTCTGCTGCTGGAGGGCAGGAACAACTACCTCTGCCCCCTGTAACTCAGCATGCCACTGGGGAGGGAGGACACTGCTCTCCTCTCCCTGCACTTCACACTGCCTTCCCAGCAGATCACTCTGCTGCTGGAGGGCAGGAACAACTACCTCTGCCCCCTGTAACTTAGCCTGCCGCTGGGGAGGGAGGACGCTGCTCTCCCCTCCCTGCACTTCACACTGCCACTGGGGAATGGAGACTGAGCTCCCAATTCCCTGCAGGACCGGCGGAGAGACCTCGGTCCAATCTCCACCGGCCACCTGGGGTTCTTCCCAGTAAATCTCTACAATATCTTCCCAGCTGAATGGGTCTGGATCTGGGTCTGTCACCTTGCTGTCCTGCTGAGCCTTCCCAATGGAGTGGAATAGATCTCGGTAGTCCTGCTCCAGTTCCCACTCCAGGGTTGCTAGGTGAACCAGGTCTTGCCCTACCTCATGGGGGTCATCCCAGTCATGCCTAGCCTCCCTTGTGTAGAAAATGTCCTGAAGTCTGGTCTGCGCAGGGCTCCCAAAGTCAGTCTCTGCAAAGGACTCCCATAACAAGCCAGGACCATCAAACTCCTCTCCCTCTGGCTTGTCATGCTCGGCTGTCCAGGGTATATACTGTGCCATATACCACCAGAGCGCCTGGTAAGCATCCTCCAGCCATAGCTCCTGCCATACCCAGTGCTCTAGTTCCTTCACCCATTCCTCCAGGGGCTGCTCTCCCAGGAAGGGCATTCGCAGGGCCACTTGCTTCTGCAACCACTGCTCTTCACTGGTGAGACTCTCACCCCGCTGGTATTGTACATTATCCAGGGCCTGGTACCAGTTGCCTTTGCGAACTGCATCTCGGTCATCCATGGCACCCTCATCGTACTCCACTGCTGGTTCCATCCTGGTGCTGTCAGGGTCACTGTACTCAGACATGCGTTGCCCTCAAATTGTAAAATCCAAAGAAATGGTGTCTCCTGTAGCTGTCCTTCTGGCAGTAGGAACGATCCCGCCGCTTGCCACCAATTGTAATGGCACCCCCAAGCATAAAAGGGTTAAACCGCCGTTTAGTAGATCTTCCCCTTCCAGATATACAGGCACAGCTACTGCAGAACACCAAACTCCCGACTGGATACAAAATAGCACTCCAACTCCCGAACTGGAACCTCACTAATAGCTGCTAGCAGACAAACAGGAAAAGCATACAATCAGCATACACTCCTGGCAATCAGTCTCTAACAGCATACAGTAAATCCCCCCAAGAAGGAGACAAGGCTCCGTGTTGAGGGTCAAGCAGTGGTCTGAGGTGCTGGCACACCCAGCCTGGTTTTTATTACAGTCTTGCAAATACAGGACCGCCCACAGGGAGGTATAAAATAACCAATCAAATAACAGTTACAACCCACAGTAAAGTCCTACTCTCTGCCTGTGATACAATTATCTTACACAATGGGAAATCTAATTATCACAAGCAGAGAAATACAGTTTTTACACAATATTTATAACTTCTAAAATATACATGTCACAAACATAAAACATACATTTTCATAATCAATCCATTCAGGGGAACAACATATTAAAAAAATGGCACGAATCAGACCAGGGGTTCAAAAGTTAGCAAAAGTATTAATAAAAAACCCTGCCAGCATGGCTTTCCGGCCCAAACCAGTTTCAGAGTCTTCTATCCTGGAGATAATTGAGAAGTAATCCAATTATGTCCAAGGACAGAGGTAAAACTCCATTAGCCACATGGCAGACAAAGGACAATAAAATACATAAAAATACAATAAAATACACAAGGTTACATTTATACATAAAACACAGACATGTCACATATCCCCAGATAGCTGGTATCTGAGCGCACAAAACTACCGAATAGCGCTCAGATCCTATTCACACAGTTCAATTGCCATGGAGTCGAAGTCTTTAACTACACGAATGGGCTCCATGGCATAGCTATCTGGGTTAACACATTCACATAAAGTCTGATCCATAGTCCAAAGGCAGCAGGCGGGCAGCCAGGCTTCTCCAATGCAATGTGGCAAAATTGCTCTTGTCACAGCACCCCTGACACTAACAGCACACACACACACATTGCACCCCTGACACTCACAACACAAACACTGCACCCCTGACACTCACATCACACACACACACACAGGCACTGTACACCTGACACTCCTAGCACACACACACACACTGCACCCCTGACACTCACAGCACACACACACACACTGCACCCTCACTCACACACACACACACACACTGCACCCTCACTCACACACATTGCACCCCTGAAACTCACAGCACCCTCACACACACACTGCACCCCTGACACTCACAGCACCCTCACTCACACATACACACACTGCACCCCTGACACTGACAGCACCCACACACACTGCACCCCTGACACTCTCACAGCACCCTCACACATACACACACTGCTCCCCCCCGGCCCCCACCCCTGAGCGGCGGGTGGGGGCCCTAAAAAAACTGCCCCCCAGGTGACTAGGGGTCCCCAAACCCCTAGTCACCCCCTCCCCCCCAAAAAAATGATCCCCCTACCTACCCCCCTCACCCTAAAAATAATGAGGGGGGGGCCTTTAACTAAGAACCTGTAAAAAAAATAAAAATAACTTGCCGTTCGATGTTTTCTTTCTTCTAAAATCTTCTTTTTTCAGCCCCAAAAAACCATGGAGGGCTCCGCGCAGACTGAGCTCTGCAGGGCGGGGGAAGGCTTATAAAGCCTTGCCCCGCTCTGCAATTAGGCTCAGAGCACTCTGATTGATGGGTTTAAGCCATCCAATCAGAGTGCTCTGACAGGTAAATGAAGAGACTGACAGGTAAGTCTCTACATTTACCTGTCACAGCACTCTGATTGGTTGGTTTGAAATCCACCAATCAGAGTGCTCTGTGTCATTTTACACAGCGTGGGAAAGTTCTTTGGAATTTTCCCATGCTGTGTAATTTGACTCATAACTCTCTTATTGGTTACTTAATCATCAGAGAGTTATGAGTCAAATTACACAGCGTGGGAAAATTCCAAAGAAAAGCCTTCCCTCGCCCTGCAGAGCTCAGTCTGCGCGGAGCCCTCCCTTGGTGAAGAAGGATTTTTTTTTTTTGCGCTCGTTTTTTTTTTTTTTTTTATTGCGTCAGTTATTATGGTTATTTATTTGGCCTTTTTGGGGCTGAAAAAAGAAGATTTTAGAAGAAAGAAAACATTGAATGGTAAGTGATGTAGAATTATTAAAAAATCTTTATTGTACTTGTATTGAATTATTGCACTAACTCCATTTTAACCTGATACTGTGACAAACCCTCCATTTTGTCCTCATAACCTGACTTCTCCATATGAAAACTACATTACATGACAGAATTGCTCAGCACATCTAACACAATAGACAAAGACTGTATTCTCCATAAAGATATGACTAACTCAGGAACTGCTGAATTTCCCCTAACTCGCAACATAGTATAAATTGAAGGCCATGAGAACACTGTAAGTAATGAAATGTTCTATTCATAAGAGACCTTGCACCTGACCACAAAATCTGACATCACCGACCGTGTAAAATGACGCTCAAGACCCCCTTGTCCCCACCCGTGTCCAAAATAATACCACCTCTTGGTGGGTGGACACGAAGCTAACCACTTAGTTTTTATCCAATTAATTATATTGATAGGTGGATACTAACCCAGACACTTAACAATTAATCCAATTAATGATGTTTATTCACTGATATCTTGATAATCAATGATGACGAAAATGTCTCTTAAAAGGGCCTGCGCGCCCTCTGATTCTTCACTTGCCAATAAATTTCCTCGAAGTTATTTTAACCTGAACTCCGCGTGTCAGACTTAATTACTTCAGCGTATATACGCAATTCAATTCTTTTAATTTGGACAGGAACAGATAGACATTTAACCATTTTGGTTTACAGAAAAAGTACCATATCAACTTTGGCGCCCGAACAGGGACTCCGGGCTATGTCTGGCCGGTGAGCCGTCCTAAGGAAGACAAGGGTGGACGGAGGAATCCAGGGGGAAGGAAAGGAGATTGATCACCTCCAGGTACACGGTAGAGACTACTGCAGAGCCACCGGTATGTTCCGGCCCCTTTGATTGACCCGTCCACGTGTCTGTGACTGCTTCCCGGGAGGACATCAAAGACAGGTAATATCTTGCCCGGAGTCGTATTACCCTTTGTTACCTGCATTTAGTCTATCTGTTACCTGGGTGTGTCTGTATTGGCATGGTCTAGTTTGGTTGCCCGGGCTGAATGTTTATTTGTTTCCCCTTTTTGGGATAAAAGGGGGGGTGGACCCGTGGTAGTTTGCCTGGGGGTCCTATGTTTGTCTGTTTCCCCTTTTTGGGATAAAGGGGGGGTGGACCCGGGGAATTTGCCTGGAGTCCTGTTGCCTGTTTTACCTCTTTTAGGAGCCACGTGTTTGTGGCTGTAGGGAAAAAGGGGGGTAGACCTGTGGAAGTTTTCCTGGGGGTCTTCTTTGCCTGTTTACCTCTTTTAGGAGCCTCGTGGCTGTGGCTGTAAGGAAAAAGAGGAGTGTTGGAACTGTGGATTTTGTGTAGACTCATAATTTCCTGCGATCCTCCTTTGTGTCACTTTGATAGCCTAGCTAGCTTCTTTGTGCACGTAGCTCTGCTTGCAGAGAGGTGGTAACCCACAGCCTCGAGCGCTGAGGCTGGTGGAATTCCAAACTTTTTATTTTGTGGTAGGGGACTTAGTCTTGTGGCAGGGGGCTCTGTTTCCTGGGGGGATTCAAGTAGGCATTGCTTGTTTTCCGCATCACGAGGTAGTGAGACTTATAAAGTGGGTTTTATAGGGGCACTACGAGGGTGAGGGTGGCGCGGCCACTTTTAAAGTGGACTGCTGTACTGAGGGAGGCATAGGGATTTCGGACCGGTGTTAGCTGTTATCCTTGGCCGTTGGTAGTGAGACTTACGAAAGTCGTTCTTCCGAGCGGAGACACTACGAGTTTGAGGGAGGTGACTTTGGAGTAAGCACATGAGAAGGAAAGGGATTACTGTCGATTTCATTTGAATTGTGATGCATGCACTGTATTTCATTTGTATTGTTGTCTTGTTTGTTTAATTAGGAGTCATCCAAACTCCTGTGTCTGTCTCTAAGGATTTTTCCTTACCTTTTACCTTTTCTACACTTCCTGTACTATTATACTATCCACTCCCATTCCTCTTAAAAGAGAAGTGATTGGTCACACACTTCTCACCTCGCTCCAATCCGTGTCTACCACCCCGGGTAGGCGGATTTAGTGACTAGTCTACGTTTTGGGAAGACGCACTTGAGAAGGGCCCACAATTCTCAAGTGGCAGTCGAGCATTGTAGACATTCTGTTCAATTTTCCTTATCTTTCCCTATATCTAGGACGCTGGTGTAGGGGGAAAGGGATTATGGGGCAGGATTTAAGTAAGCCCAGTAAGGGCTGGTTAGCATGTGATTTAGTTGATGACAGAGAGGGTGAGGAGATGGTTAAAGGTGTTGAAAAGATTGCAAAAGTATGTAAAATTGCTGTGCCGACATGTGGCAGATTGCAACCAGAAAGTTGGCGTAGATTATTGATGGAGAAGAGAGGCAAGCTTGCAAATAATGATTTATTAAAAACAGCTGAAGCATGGTACAGAGTAGCGAAGGCTATTCAGCAAGAAGGTTGGGTTGAGGAAGAAATAATTCACAAGGGTGGCTTGTCCTCAGCCAGCGCCCCAAAATGGCGCCCAGGGGATGTCTATCCCCAAGGTTCAGTCAGCAATGGGAGATTGCCAGCTGACTATGTATCCCACTCCCAATCCTCCCAACCCCCATCCCGTCACCTCTCCCGTTTGCCCGGTCCTAAATTCTGATGGATCTTACTTTTCCCCTTCTCCTTCCCTACCATTCCCATCATCCTCATCCATCCCTAAACCACCCTCTATGTCTAATGCTAACATCTCATCTGCCATTCCTTCCCCACACTTTGTCTCCGTTGATAATCCTTCCCTCCCATCTGCATCTGCCCAGTTCACTAATCCCTCCTCCCCTGCCACTGTCAATCTTGCTGATCCCACTCCGGCTCCTCCTTCTTCACCCGCCTCTACTGATTCTTCTCCATCCTCTCCCTTGCCCGCCCCAACCACGACCCAGGTTCCCACCCCCTTTGCTAACCCCTACCCAACCTTCCTGCCCACTCCAGGTTCTGCCCCAGCCCCCACCCAGATGGCTTGGCCATACCCCTACCCATACCCTATGTCCATGCCCTATGCCAATTATCCATACCCCTTTCCCCAAGCCACTCCCCAGGTTCCGGTCATGCCCAGTCCGGTACAGTCTGCCCCGGATGTGCCCACATCCAACATGGCCGCCACTTCTTCCCTTAACCCCAATGCAACTTCCTTCCCCGCCTCCAATATGGCGGCCCCCAGTCATTCAGCACCCCTGATGCCGGTGCTTCCCGGTGATTACCGATCCCACGATTATGACCCGATGGCAACTCCCGCCTCCGGGACTCCCTCTCATCCCCCGGCTCTGTCACCTCAAGTGATCCCCTCACGCAGAAGGGCCCAGATCGTAGAGTTAGATGAGGAAGAGGATGACAGGGATGACAGGCTGTCTCAGGATTCATTAGAGGCTGCAAGAGTCTCGACCCACCGCTCTATTGAAGATCCCTTCGGCCATAAGGGTCGGGGAGAGCGGGCCCCTCCTAAATATGTTGCTTTTAATCCCACACAAGCTAGTGCTTTAATGAAATCTCACCCTGACCCAGAGAAGCAGCCTATGCCTTTTTACCGAGGGATAGTTCAGATACAAAAGACTTATTCCGCCGCCTGGCGTGACTTACTGAGCATTTGTGCTATTAAAGCAGGGGATGCATATTGGCCCAGCATGGCCCGCCACCTCAGTACAGACCTGCTTACAAGTGATGTTGATTACCCCTCCGGAGTAACATTTTGCAATCAATTACGTGACTGGGCGAAAGATAAACTTGCAGATCAGGCTGCTGGTCTTACTGATGTTGTGCAAGACAAAGGAGAATCAGTAGTAAGGTTTCATGCAAGACTGTATCAAATGTTTACAGATTTGGGATTTGATCTTACTGACAAAATTCATTCACAAATGCTGTCAGGTGCGTTTGTCCAAGGTGTTAAAGACTCCATACGCAAGGGTATCATTGCTGCACGCCCCGAATATAAGGTTGTTCCTCTGGATACTTTACTCCTAGTTGCTAGAGGTCTGGAATCTGCTCAGACCCCCAGGAGACCACCCGCCTCAGCTCCTCTCATGGTGTCCCGCCCTGCTCCTGTCCCAAAAGGCACCAAACCTGAGGATGGACATTGCTTTAATTGTGGAGCTCCAGGACACTTCAGAAGTAGCTGCCCAGAACCAAAAAGGGAACCAGGGGAGCCCAGAAAGTTTTCCAAGCCTGCCCCGGCCCCTAAGGCCGAGAAAACGGTTCCTATTGTTGAGGAACCAGATGATTAGGAAGCTGGCAAGCCTGTGTCATTAACCCCTGTAATGGCAGTGTCTACAGGGGATAAAGGAGGGGGGCCACTTGCCACAGTGACTTTACCCATTGAAGGCCAACCTACCACATTTCTTGTTGACACAGGTGCAGCCCGCAGTGTTCTCAGAGAACAAGACCTGCCAGACCCATCTTTCTTGTCAAATATTGATGTCTCCTGTGTTGGAGTGGATGGCCAACCAAGACATAGCCCTTTAACAACCCCTCTGCGAATTGGGACAAGCCTACTTGCTCGTTTTGTAGTGTCCTCCACGTGCCCAATTAACCTGTTAGGTGCTGATGTCCTCTCACGCCTACAGGCATCTATAACCTTCACCCCAAATGGACAGGTAGAAATGTCTACACCTCTATCTGCTTCAGACACTTCAGCCTTGTGCTCCCTACCCCTGATGCTGCAATTAGAGGATTCCCGTAGGGAAGCAGCAGAACCAAGGTCCAATTTCCCAGATATGTTGAAAACAGAGGTGCCTGCTAAGTTATGGTCCTCAGGCCCAGAGAACATAGGTCACCTAAATGTCCCACCTGTGGTGGTAAAGCTCATCCCAGGAGCTAAATTACCAAGAAAACCACAATATCCTCTAAAACCAGCACAGGCTGCTGCCATTTCCACCCACATCAAAGCACTCTTGGAGAAGGGTGCTCTAGTAAAATGCAAATCAGAATGTAACACTCCATTATTTCCAGTAAAGAAGAAGACTCTAAAAGGTGAGCCTGTGAAGTACAGGATGGTTCAGGATCTCCGTGCTGTCAATGAAGCTACTGTCCTGGACACCCCTCTTGTACCGTACCCTAATACTCTGCTCTCTGGAGTCCCTCCATCTGCAAAGTATTTCACAGTCATTGACCTGGCTAATGCCTTTTTCAGTGTTCCACTGGATCCATCCTGTCAATACCTGTTTGCTTTCACCCATGAAATGCAACAGTATACATGGACTGTCATGCCCCAAGGGGCTCAAAATTCTCCAAGTCAATTTGCCAAAGCCATGTGTACTATCCTTGACCCATGGCAAGCTGAACACCCAGAAGTTGTTTTACTCCAGTATGTGGATGATTTGCTGCTCTGTGGAGATGATATACCCACTACTGAAAAGAGTTCAATTAGTCTGCTTTGCTATTTGGCGGAACAAGGATGTAAAGCTTCACTTCTCAAACTGCAGTTCTGTCAACCTTCAGTGATTTTCCTTGGACATTGCCTATCTCAAGGTACCAGACATCTCACTCGGGACAGAGTCAGAGCAATTCTGGACATTCCACCCCCAAGGACTTCAAAATCTCTTCATGCCTTCTTAGGCCTCATTTCCTACTGCAGAGCATGGATCCCAGAGGCCTCTCTGCTTATGCAACCTCTCTATGATGCACTCAAGTCAGACCCATTCGGCCTGACCAACGAAGCTCTGGACAACTTCAAATCTCTTAAACGTGCCATTGCTTCTGCTCCTGCCTTGGGCCTACCAGACTATACCAAGCCTTTCAAATTATTTGTCTCTGAAAGACTAGGCCATGCTACAGGAGTTCTTACCCAAACCAATGAATTAAGAGGCCGCCAGAGGCCTATTGGATACTTTTCATGCCAACTGGACATTGTGGCTAGAGGGACCCCTTCCTGCCTTAGGGCTGTTTTTGCTGCAAGAGAACTCATTGAAAGAACCTCAGACCTGGTCCTTGGCCACCCTTTAATTGTTTTGACCCCTCATGACATCTCTGCCATTATCAACCAAGTCCAGCTCAAGCACGTGTCTCCTGCTAGACACCTGCGTCTGCAATGTCATCTTCTTCTGCCTGACAACATTTCTATACAAAGATGTCAAGTTCTTAACCCATCCACTCTTCTTCCACTCCCTGAGGGGGGTATCTACTATGGATTTGTCACAGATGAAACCTACATCTACCTTCTCTGTGGATGTATCAAGAAAATGCATCCACACTTAACTTTTTACAAAGACAAGACACCTCTCTGTGAAGGCCCGGATTATGCCTTCTGTACCATGTGGTACAAGCCAGACATTACTCCTGAACCTTGCTATGAAGATGAGCTTTACCACTGGTTTGAAGTAAAGCTCACTGCCCAAGATTTCTATTGTGACTCTGAAGGCAACAGCATGGTCCTGATCCAACTGCCCCCAGAACTCAATTACCTATACCGCCATTGGGATACTGCTATTCCACATATTCCTGTTACCAAGTTGAAGACAAGATCATGGAATGACCTTGGGCCCATGGCAAAATTATGGGCCACCATGGATGAATCACAACTACAGGAAAATGGCATTGCCAAATACCCAGCAACTGACCTTCTTGAAGCATGGCCACGCCATTTCCTGGAAAAGGAATTTAAAGACCTAGTTATAGTGAATGACTATGACCCAGAAACTCCTCATGACTGTTTCGAACAGATGAAAATGGAAACAGTGCACTTACCAACTGTGCATGAGAATCCATTACCGGATCCGGATTTTACTCTGTTTGTGGATGGTTCAAGGTATGCTGATGAAGAAGGAAAATACCACACAGGATATGCCGTAACCACAACAGAGGAAGTTCTCAAGTCATCACCTTTACCGCCAGCAATGTCTGCGCAAGAAGCTGAATTGCAAGCCCTGACTTCAGCATGCAAGATTTCCGAAGGAAAGCGTGCCAACATCTATACAGATTCAAGATATGCTCTGGGTGTGGCACATGACTTCGGCCTCATTTGGAAGACAAGAGGATTTCTTACCACTGCCGGTACACCAGTCAAACACAGCTCTGCAATCAAGGAACTAATGGATGCCCTCCTACTCCCTGAAGAAGTGGCCGTTTTGAAAGTTAAGGCACATGGGAAATTGGATTCAGATGAAGCTAAGGGCAACCATTTAGCTGACCAGGCTGCTAAGAAAGCGGCCAGAGATTTGCAGGAAGTGGATGAAGAAGTTCCTATCTTTACCTTGCAAACCCTTCCTACTGACCTAAGAATTTTGCGAGAACAACAAGCTGCAATTACCCCTGAAGAAATCCAGAAATGGAAGAAGAAAGGAGCTGTCCTAAAGGACGGAATTTACTACAACAATTCTAAATTTTGCCTTCCAAGAAACTTATACCCAGCAGTTGTACAATGGGCACATGGGCCTGCACATCTGTCAAAAGACCTAATGGCCGCCCTCATTCAAAAGTATTATGAAGCACCTGGAATCACAACTCTGATCAACAGCTTCTGCAAGGCCTGTGTCATTTGTGCAAAATGCAATCCAGGAAGACCAATCAGGGTGCCTGCAAAGCACCTAGCAAAACCCATGTATCCATTCCAGAGAATTCAAATTGACCACATTCAAATGCCCAAGAGTGGGCCTCATGAATATGCACTAGTAATAGTGGACATGTTCTCAGGCTGGCCAGAAGCCTACCCTGTGACCAATATCACTGCAAAAACGACCGCAAAACGCCTACTTACAGACATTGTATGCAGATTTGGACTTCCAGAAGTTATTGAAAGTGATCAAGGTCCAGCCTTTACAGCAACAGTGACTAAAGACATTTGGACTGCTCTGGGGGTGACCCTAGCCTTCCATACCCCTTACCACCCACAAAGTAGTGGTAAAGTAGAGCGCATGAACGGCACTCTAAAAGCCAGAATGTTAAAAATGTCACAAGAAACAAAGATGCCCTGGCCAGAAAGCCTGCCAATAGCTTTGTTCAGCGTTAGGCACACACCTAGAGGGAAGCACTCGTTATCCCCATATGAAATTCTATTTGGGACAGCACCCAGACTAGGTTGTTATTATCCACAGCAGTTACAGCTTCAATCTGATGTTTTAGTAGACTATGTAACTGAACTTGCAAATGTCTTGAACAAAATACATGCCCAAGTTTTCTCTTCAATTCCAGATCCTGATTTGGACACAGGTACCCATAACCTGCTTCCCGGAGATTGGGTTCTGGTCAAGAAGTTTGTGCGGAAAAATACCCTGGAACCAAGATTTGACGGGCCATTCCAAGTTCTCCTGATCACCGCAACCTCCGTCAAAGTGGCCGGCAAGCCACATTGGATCCACGCTTCCCACTGCAAGAAGTCTCCTGCCCCAGAGGAAGCAGATACCGCACAACCATGTACCTCTGGTACATTGTCTCCTTAATTAGTTTAATTAAGGCCCAACAAGTAGCCATTACTAAAGATGTTAGTGGGTACACCTTCTGGTATAATTCATCATGTACCCGTGTGGCTACCTATACCTTTGATTATTGTGACATCGTAGAATGCCCATTCTCTACAACACAAATCCAGAACATCTATAGAGATATCCCTCATGCAAAAGACCCATATGTTTGTGTAGTTGACAGACAATGGGGGCACAATTGTGACCATTGGGGGGCGGCGGGATGGAATGCCGGGCCTGCCTGGGGTTACAAGCCAAAAAGTGCCTTATCTAAAGTAGATGATCATGGTAGGTCCCTCCTTCAAAGAATGACCCTGAGAAAGCCTGGAGGAGGCACACCAATGAAATTAATTCTAAACATTGAGCATCCAAGTCCAACAGATGCAGACCGATATGTATTAGGAATGTATTGGAAAAAGGGTTCCTATACTAAATTAGGGCATTTCTACCTTAGAGATATGTGTAATTCCTCTGAGTGGCAAGGAGCTACTCACATGGTCACAAACCCATTAAAACCACACATTCAGTCCTTTAAGGACATGATGGCCATTGCTAACCCCACCTTTGAAGATACCATGGCCGTTGAAACAGGTTTTAATGACGTTAACTTATGGTTAGAATGGATGAAATATAATGCCAATAAGCATAACAGAACCGCATGCTATGTGTGTGGTGGTGCCCGGCCTCATCTGGGCACTGTGCCTTTAACCCTGCCAGTAAATGTAGAAAATTGTGTTTTAAGTCTTTTTGCCTACCGATACAATTTTAACAGGTCCATATGTCAAGCATGGACAGCAGAGTATCCTCTTCTAGCGAAAGATGTCAAACCCCCTAATGGTATTACCGTATATAAAGGTAATTACACTTGCTATGCCATGTATGATGGGATTGGTAAATTTGTGGGTAACTTTTCTAAAGGTTATTGTGCTACATACAGAACTGTTCCTGTAAACTTGTTGCAACATCACACTAGGTCACTGGGAGACATTTACTGGTTGTGTGGGGATTTACAGCTAAGATCCAGAATGGACACGGAGTGGTGGGGGGAGTGTACTTTGGCCAAGGCCATTATGCCTATACACATTATTTCTGACACACACCCCAACACCCATAAGTCCAGCCACACTAAGGTTAAGCGTGAGGCCCCAGTAAAAGGAAGTTTTGACCCTCACATTTACATTGATGCCATTGGGGTGCCTAGGGGGGTACCCAATGAGTTTAAAGCAAGAGATGAAGTTGCTGCAGGATTTGAATCAATTTTTACCATAGTAACCGCAAACAAGAATTTAAACTGGATAAATTACATCTATTACAACCAACAGCGTTTTGTTAATTACACCAGAGATGCCCTCCAGGGATTAGCCGAACAGTTACAGGCCACATCCCAAATGGCCTTCCAGAATAGAATGGCCCTAGATATGATACTAGCCGAAAAAGGAGGGGTATGTAAAATTTTGCCTGACACCATGACATGTTGTACCTACATCCCAGAAAACACAGGCCCTAATGGTAAAGTTACTTTAGCCATAGCAAAATTGAATGACCTCTCAGAAGAGCTGAAAAGGAATTCTGGGATAAAAGATCCCTGGGACAGATGGTTTGGTTGGATGACAGGTTGGCAAAAGGCTTTAATGCATATTGGTATAGCAATACTAATTTTTCTTTTTATCTTTGCTCTTCTCTTTTGCTGTATCTTCCCTTGTCTAAGGAAAGCCCTCACGAACATGGGCGTAGGAACCGGGGGGGATGGGGGGGACGCATCCCCCCCAGCAAATCATGCGGGGGGGACAGGTAATGGGGAAATCCCCCCCAGCTCCGCCGGCCCCCCTTTTGCTGCAGCCGCCCGAGCGCTCTGCAGAGAGCCTCAGGCGGCTGCAGCTCTGCCCGGGCTGGTGCGTTCATGAGGGCGCACCGCCTGGGCGCAGCCAGAGGAGAGGGGCTGACAGGAGGGAAGCGCTCAGCCTCCCTCCTGTCACTCCCTCAATGTAGCGTGGCCGAGCCCTGTATAGTCCGCCGGTACAGGGAGAATCTGTCTCCTGTACCCGGCCGGACTAACAGGAAGTGAACACTGAGTGTGCACTTCCTGTTAGTCCGCCGGATACAGGAAACAAAAGCTCCCTGTACCCGCGGACAGTACACAGCTCGGCCACGCTACAACACAGGTAGGGGAGGGGGGAAGAAAGAAACAAGGAGGGGGGGGATAAAGAAACAGGGAGGGAGGGGGGGAAATAGAGAAACAGGGAGGGAGGGGAAGAAACAGGGAGGGGGGTAAAGAAACAGGGGGGGGGGGAGAAAGAAACAGGGAGGGAGGGGGAAGAAAGAAACAGGGAGGGAGGGGGGAGAAAGAAACAGGGAGGGAGGGGAGGGAGGGAGGGGGGAGAAAGAAACAGGGAGGGAGGGGAGGGTGGGGGGGAGAAAGAAACAGGGAGGGAGGGGGGAGAAAGAAACAGGGAGGGAGGGGGGAGAAAGAAACAGGGAGGGAGGGGTGGAGAAAGAAACAGGGAGGGAGGGAGGGGGGAGAAAGAAACAGGGAGGGAGGGAGGGGGGGAGAAAGAAACAGGGAGGGAGGGAGGGGGGGGAGAAAGAAACAGGGAGGGAGGGGGGGGAGAAAGAAACAAGGAGGGGGGATAAAGAAACAGGGAGGGAGGGGGGGGAGAAAGAAACAAGGAGGGGGGATAAAGAAACAGGGAGGGGGGATAAAGAAACAGGGAGGGGGGATAAAGAAACAAGGAGGGGGGATAAAGAAACAGGGAGGGAGGGGGGAGAAAGAAACAGGGAGGGGGATAAAGAAACAGGGAGGGAGGGGGGGAAGAAAGAAACAGGGAGGGAGGGGGGATAAAGAAAGAGGGAGGGGGGATAAAGAAACAGGGAGGGAGGGGGGATAAAGAAACAGGGAGGGAGGGAGGGGGGGAAAGAAACAGGGAGGGGGGAGAAAGAAACAGGGAGGGAGAGGGGGGAAAAGAAACAGGGAGGGAGGGAGGGGGGAGAAAGAAACAGGGAGGGAGGGAGGGGGGGAGAAAGAAACAGGGAGGGAGGGGGGGGGAGAAAGAAACAGGGAGGGAGGGGGGGAGAAAGAAACAAGGAGGGGGGATAAAGAAACAGGGAGGGGGGATAAAGAAACAGGGAGGGGGGATAAAGAAACAAGGAGGGGGATAAAGAAACAGGGAGGGAGGGGGGAGAAAGAAACAGGGAGGGGGATAAAGAAACAGGGAGGGAGGGGGGGAAGAAAGAAACAGGGAGGGAGGGGGGATAAAGAAAGAGGGAGGGGGGATAAAGAAACAGGGAGGGAGGGGGGATAAAGAAACAGGGAGGGAGGGAGGGGGGGAAAGAAACAGGGAGGGGGGAGAAAGAAACAGGGAGGGAGAGGGGGGGAAAGAAACAGGGAGGGAGGGGGAAGAAAGAAACAGGGAGGGAATAGGGGGGAGAAAGAAACGGAGGGAGGGGGGGAAAGAAACAGGGAGGGGGAGAAAGAAACAGGGAGGGGGAGAAAGAAACAGGGAGGGGGAGAAAGAAACAGGGAGGGGGAGAAAGAAACAGGGAGGGAGGGGGGAGAAAGAAACAGGGAGGGAGGGGGGAGAAAGAAACAGGGAGGGAGGGGGGGAAGAAACAGGGAGGGGGGAAAGAAACAGGGAGGGAGGGGTGGGAGAAAGAAACGGAGGGAGGGGTGGGAGAAAGAAACGGAGGGAGGGGGGAGAAAGAAACAGGGAGGGAGAGGGGAGAAAGAAACAGGGAGGGAGGGGGGAGAAAGAAACAGGGAGGGAGGGGGGAGAAAGAAACAGGGAGCGAGGGGGGAGAAAGAAACAGGGAGCGAGGGGGGAGAAAGAAACAGGGAGGGAGAAAGAAACAGGGAGGGAGTAGGGGGGAGAAAGAAACAGGGAGGGAGTAGGGGGGAGAAAGAAACAGGGAGGGAGGGGGGAGAAAGAAACAGGGAGGGAGGGGGGAGAAAGAAACAGGGAGGGAGGGGGAGAAAGAAACAGGGAGCGAGGGGGGAGAAAGAAACAGGGAGCGAGGGGGGAGAAAGAAACAGGGAGCGAGGGGGGAGAAAGAAACAGGGAGGGAGAAAGAAACAGGGAGGGAGTAGGGGGGAGAAAGAAGCAGGGAGGGAGTAGGGGGGAGAAAGAAACAGGGAGGGAGGGGGGGAGAAAAAAACAGGGAGTAGGGGGGAGAAAGAAACAGGGAGGGAGGGGGGGGAGAAAAAAACAGGGAGGGAGGGGGGAGAAACAGGGAGGGGGGAAACAGGGAGGGAGGGGGGAAACAGGGAGGGAGGGGGGTAAACAGGGAGGGAGGGGGGGAAACAGGGAGGGGGAGAAAGTGAGTGACAAGGGGGGGACGGAGGTAGAGAGGGGGAGAAAGAGTGACAAGGGAGGGGGAGAGAGAGTGACAAGGGAGGGGGAGAAAGAGAGTGACAAGGGAGGGGGAGAAAGAGAGTGACAAGGGAGGGAGGGAGGGGAAGAAAGAGAGTGACGAGGGAGAGAGATTGACATCCATCACACACACACACAATCACACAATCATGCAATCCTTACACACACAGAAACACACAATGCATTCCTTACACACACTCAATGCACCCCGTACACACACTCAATGCACCCCTTACAGACGCACACACTGCATCCCGTACATACACAGAATCACACCTTGCAGCCCTTACACATACAAACACAGATTCACACAATGCATTCCTTACACACATATCAGGACATCCCCTACACACTCCACCCCTTGTGAACAAACTCATTGGTGGAACGTGAAGGTGGACCCTGGGACCCAGACCTTGAGCTGTGTAAAGGGCCCCCAAAAAATGGAGCTGCTTCCCGTTCTCCCAGAACATTGATTTTTGGGACCACAGTTACAAACAGCCTCCAGAGAGCCTGTCCTACACCAGACCAGTGGAGCCAGACTGCAGCTAGCGCCCATCATCATCCTCATCTGGTTGTAAGTAGGCAATCTAGTATATTATTCGTGGCACTAATCTCTAATTTACCTCACATTAAAGAAACACTATAGTCCCCAGAACCACTGCAGCTTAATGTAGTGGTTCTGGTGTCTATAGCCTGTCCCTGCAGGCCTTTTAATGTAAACCCGGCGGCACTCCAGCACTGGCGTTAGTTAACATGGCAGAAAAATAATTGGAAATGGTTAGGGGGGCTACTAATAAGGATAGGGGGAGAGGGGTAGGTAGAAAAATAATTGGAAGGGTTTAGGGGGGCTACTAATATGGATGGGAGGAGGGGGGAGCTAGAAAAATTATTGGAAGGGGTTAGGGGAGTACTAATATGAATGGAAGGGGTAGGGTGGGTTCTAATATGCATGGAAGGGGTTAGGGGGTACTAATATGCATGGAAGTGGTTAGGGGGTACTAATATGCATGGAAGTGGTTAGGGGGTACTAATATGCATGGAAGTGGTTAGGGGGGTACTAATATGCATGGAAGGGGTAGGGGTTAATATGCGTGGAAGGGGTAGGTGGGGTTCTTTTGTGCATGGAAGGGGTATGGGTGGTTCTAATATTCATGGGAAGGGTAGGGGTGGTTCTAATCAGGAGGATCCCGGCGCTGTATACGGGTAAGTAAAACCCCTTCCTTGTAGTGACCCTTTAATGTTATTATTTAATCATTTATATAGCGACTGCAAATTCCGTAGCGCTGTACAATGGGATAAACAACTCCTAGTTTACGGAATAAGAATATACCCGGCGAGTAAAAATGCTATCCCCCCCAGATTTCTTTGGGTTCCTACGCCCATGCTCACGAAGACTGTTGACCAAGCGGCACCCACTTTCACACATCTTGAAGTTGATGACCAAGATTTCCAAGATCTCAACTCACCCTGTTTGCCGCTGCAATCTATCCCTTTTGTTGATAAAGTGCGAGAGTTCTAGGAAGGGACCACCTTAGGGACAGCATCTGTCAGTGAATGGTAAAGGCCCCGTGTGGAGAAGTGGTGGGTTAGCCGCCATGGGCCACCCATGGGTGTGAAGTGTTCGAGAGCCATACTGACAGGTGAATTAGCCTAGTAGGGTCAGAATTAGGGACAGACTTGCACTTTGCATTAACACCTAGCTAGCGGTCACGGGGTTTCTGTGCCTTTGGGCTAACACGTCTTCTGGTATTAACAAATAAAGTTTTTATCTCTTAGAATTTAACATTTCATAGGGGGGACTGATGTAGAATTATTAAAAAATCTTTATTGTACTTGTATTGAATCATTGCACTAACTCCTTTTTAACCTGATACTGTGACAAACCCTCCATTTTGTCCTCATAACCTGACTTCTCCATATGAAAACTACATTACATGACAGAATTGCTCAGCACATCTAACACAATAGACAAAGACTGTATTCTCCATAAAGATATGACTAACTCAGGAACTGCTGAATTTCCCCTAACTCGCAACATAGTATAAATTGAAGGCCATGAGAACACTGTAAGTAATGAAATGTTCTATTCATAAGAGACCTTGCACCTGACCACAAAATCTGATATCACCGACCGTGTAAAATGACGCTCAAGACCCCCTTGTCCCCACCCGTGTCCAAAATAATACCACCTCTTGGTGGGTGGACACGAAGCTAACCACTTAGTTTTTATCCAATTAATTATATTGATAGGTGGATACTAACCCAGACACTTAACAATTAATCCAATTAATGATGTTTATTCACTGATATCTTGATAATCAATGATGACGAAAATGTCTCTTAAAAGGGCCTGCGCGCCCTCTGATTCTTCACTTGCCAATAAATTTCCTCGAAGTTATTTTAACCTGAACTCCGTGTGTCAGACTTAATTACTTCAGCGTATATACGCAATTCAATTCTTTTAATTTGGACAGGAACAGATAGACATTTAACCATTTTGGTTTGCAGAAAAAGTACCATATCAGTAAGTTATTTTTATTTTTTTACAGGTTCTTAGTTAAATGTCCCCCCCTCATTATTTTTAGGGTGAGGGGGGTAGGTAGGGGGATCATTTTTTGGGGGGGGCAATGGGGTGACTAGGGGTTTGGGGACCCCTAGTCACCTGGGGGGATATTTTTTTAAGGCCCCCACCCGCAGCTCAGGGGTGGGGGCCGGGGGGAGGACAATAGGTCCCCCCATATTGGTATTTAGGGCCCCCACCCGCCGCTCAGGGGTGGGGGCCAGGGGGGAGGACATTAGGTCCCCCCCTTATACCAATTTAGGGCCCCCACCCACCGCTCAGGGGTAGGGGCCAGGGGGAAGGTATTAGGTCACCCCCCTATTAGTATTTAGGGCCCCCACCCGCCGCTCAGGGGTGGGGGCCAGGGGGGAGGACATTAGGTCCCCTCCTTATACCCATTTAGGGCCCCCACCCTCCACTCAGGGGTGGGGGCCAGGGGGGAGGACATTAGGTCCCCCCCTTATTAGTATTTAGGGTCCCCACCCACCGCTCAGGGGTGGGGGCCGGGGGAGAGGACAATAGGTCCCCCCCATTGTTTTACTTAAGGGCTCCCACCCGCCGGGGGGGGCTATTTTTTTTTTTTAAACACTGAGCAGCCACAGGCTGCTCACTGTTTACTAGACATGCCCCTACTTGCAGTATAGTGAGTAGGGGCAAAATTTACTAATACTAAGTCATTTTTACTTAGTAAATTTGTCTGAAAGACCAATTTAGGTCTTTCAGCCTTTTGGTAGATAACTCCCTAATACCGTGGGAATTAGGGAGTGTAACGGACTCCTTCCGTTGACGGATGCTCCTAGCCCTTCCTGAGGACTCCACGCACTGCAGACGACACCACAACCACCGCAGACTCCACAACCGCCGTAGCTTAACTGGAGCCGCGCCGTCTTCCTTCCACCCTGAATGAACCTCCAGCATTCAGGACCATGTGGGAAAGACCTCTCCTCCAAGGAGAGCGTAACAGGAACAATAGTTAAGTGATTAAAGCTCAAGGGAGTATGCAGCGCATAGCAATCCCCAGTGTGATATAGCAGTTCCCTCCAATAACGAGACAAGGCTTCATAAATATATATTTTTTTTTTTACATTCAATCGTCATAAATTGTTTTCATAATTTTAATAATCAGCATACTTTACTTACAAACATATCCAAAATTCAGCTAATGCCATCCAGGGGTTAAAGAGTTAGCTGGAAGTCATTTATGACCGACCGCAAGCACATTTTCATGCCCAAAACAGTTCCACAGATTCAGGCTGTGCGGTCGGTCTATTTCTGCCCTGAAAAGTTACAAAGTCCCATCCGAAGGCGGCGTTCGAATCGTCAAACTAACTTTGACTTTTGTCGAAGTGAAACCGGGGTTGTTTCCGTGGTGTTATATTGTCTGCCAGAGGTCTGTTTTACACCCAGAAATGACAAAGTCCCGTTCGAACGTGTGTTTGAATCTTCGAATGGGACTTAGTCTCCAGCCGCAGTGTCGAAGGGTAGGGGAAGGTACAGCTCACCGCGTTCGACTAGATTAAAATGGCCGCCGCCACGTGTTCGTCTGTAATGGCGGCCACTTTGACAACTTCGGCACTTCGACGGCTTCGGCACTTCGACGGCTTCGGCACTTAGACTGCATTCAAAGTGCCAGTTTAAAAGTTGGAACACTGCTCCCAAGTATTTAAAGGGCCAGGAACAGCATACAAACATCCATTGTGCCCAAATGTAAGTCTCAAAGGGCAATACCTTACAGGGCCATAGTCGCAGGGCAGGAGGCTAGCAATAAGTCCTCTCCAATGCCCAGTGGCAAATGGCAGTTTGTCACAGGGAGTTATCTACTAAGCGGCTGCAATAGACGTGCTGAAGTCCCGAAATGCCGAAGTTCTGAAATGCCGAAGTTCCGAAGTGTCGAAGTACTGAAGTTGCTGAAGTTCCGAAGTGCTGAAGTTGCCGAATTTCCGAAGTGCCGAAGTGCCGAAGTTCTGAATTTCGGAATGCCGAACCGAACTGAAAATTTTCCCCATGCACATGCCTAACGAATGCGCTTAAGTTCCTGCAACAAACAGTGTGAAGGTCTTGTTTCTTTTTTGGGCAATTTAAGCCTTTCAGTTTGAAAAAAAAATACAATTTTAAATTGCATCAAGGAGAATAAGTAGAGATCTGTATACCAAGGGGTGGGGAATCCAGTAAATAGAGAGGGCTCATATAGGGCTATGGACCTCTTGGGTTGTGGGAGAAAAAAATAACCCCAAAAGAAAGTATGTACACAACTGAGAAATAAAGTATGGGCTCACACATTACAAGGTACCACCTCTTCAGGGAGTAGTAGGGCATCCATTAGTTTTTCAATGGCCTCCCCATGTTTCACTGGAGTACCTGTAGCTGTGAGGAACCCTCTGGTTTTCCAGATTAGGCCAAAGTCGTGTGCCACCCCCAAGGCATATCTTGAATCTGTATAGATGTTGACACGTGTCCCTTCAGACAGTTTACAGGCCACGGTGAGAGTTGTTAGTTCGGCCTCCTGAGCTGATTTTGACCGTGGGAGTGCAGCAGCTTGTAAAACCTGGCTTCTTGTAGTGACTGCATACCCAGTATGGTATTGTCCTTGGTCATCAGCGAATCTGGAACCGTCTACAAATAGTGTGCTATCTGGATTTAGCAAGGCAACTTCATGCACGGTTGGTAAATGGGTAGTTTCCATTTTCATCTGTTCAAAGCAATCATGGGGAGCCTCTGGATCTTGGCCCATGGGCGGTTGGTCTTCACATATTTCAGTATGATACCTGGGATAACCGACTGTATTGCAATTGATGATTTTCTTAATCACCCCTGCCGATTCAAGTTGTTCTTGGGTTGCAGTATTCCAGGATTTGGCTAGCGGGCCAAGGTCTTTCCATGAAAGGTCAGGGGACTTGGTGAATGAAACATGTGGTGGTAGAGGTGTGATACTTCCATTGGCAGATGAACCAATGAAACCATATTCCCTTTGGAATCCCACATTAAATCGGTTAGTGTGATGCGTATTTCCACTAAGTGGAATAGCTCTTCCTCGTAATGTAAGTCATGGCCTGGGGTGTCTTTGAACCACAGAGTACAATGCAACAAGTACTCGGGTTGTTCATCATGAAGAGCCGTGGTAGTGGGTACCTGAAATTCCATCCGGACGTCAGGATTAATGTCCAAACTGTACCAGTAGTGTGGCACTGCCCCCTTGGGAAGTGGTAGTAGAGTGGTCGGGTTCAAGGTATAACATCTTTAAAGCGTGACGTTATCAGGCAGCAGAAGGGAGGTCTGTAGACGAAGATGGCGTTGTGAGAAAAGGTGTTTAAGCTGGACTTGCTGTAAGATAGCAGAAATGTCATGTGGTGCAAGAACAGTCAAAGGATGTCCCAAGACAAAATCATTTATCCAGTAAGGCAAAGACTGCACGAAGACATGAAGGACTACCCCTGGCTACGGGGTCAAGCATGCATGAGAAATAGCCAATTGGTCTTTGTCTGAGTCCGTGTGTTTGGGTAAGCACCCCTGAAGCATGGCCCATCTTTTCTGAGACAAACAGTTTAAATGGCAACTGGTAGTTAGGAAGGCCCAGGGCAGGTGCGGAACAAACTGCCTTTTTCAGGGCTGCAAAACAGGCCATTGCATGTGGTGACAGTGAGAATGGTTCACTCTTCAAGACATCATAAAGTGGCTGCATAAGTTGTGAGGCCTCAGGAATCCAAGATCTGCAGTAGGTAATCAGGCCCAAAAAGGCGTGTAGTGTTTGATGTGTTGAGGGAGGAGGTAGACTGAGTATAGCTTGAATTCTTTGTCGGGTGAGATGACGGGTGCCATGGGAAAGACAATGTCCCAAGAAGACCACAGAGGGCCGGCACCACTGTAATTTTGATTTGGAGGCCTTGCACCCTTCTTCAGCCAGGTAACAAAGAAGATCCTCAGAATCACGTTCAGCAGTTGAAAGGTCGTCAGCACAGAGAAGTAAATCATCAACATACTGGAGCAAGACCACATCTGTGTGTGTTCTCTGCCATGGTTCCAAGACAGTGGACATGGCTTTTGCGAACTGTGTGGAGGAATTTTGAGCCCCCTGGGGCATGACTGTCCATGTATACTGTTGACGGTCATGTGTGAAGGCGAAGAGATGCTGACAGGATGCATCCAAAGGCACACTGAAGAATGCATTAGCAAGGTCAACTACTGTGAAAAACCTGGCAGTAGATGGAACCTGAGATAGCAAGGTGTGTGGATTGGGAACCACAGCTGTGTCCCGAACAGTAACATCATTGACGGCACGAAGATCTTGGACCATACGGTATTGATCAGGTTGACCCTTTTCAGTTTTCTTCTTGACAGGAAATAATGGAGTATAAGGGCTCCTTTTGCTAGAAGACTGTCAACTTGTTTAGTGATAGCAAGTACCGGAGCATGTTTCAGTGGATACTGGGGTCTCTGTGGCAGGGCGGCCCCTGGGATAAGCGTGACCATAACTGGTGGAACATGCAGACGGCCTATGTCATCGAGGCCCGTAGACCAAAGTTCAACAGGGATTCTGTCCAAAGCACTGGGGGCATCTGTGACCCTTGGGTCTTCTGTGGGGGAGGTGAGGTGCAGCAACAAGGGTAGGGAACACAGAACAGAGGTGTCTTTGCGTGATAGGGGTGTGAGTAGTTGTACCTGACCATCTGCAGTGAATGTAATGGATGCCTGAAGGCGGGATAAAACATCTGCTCCCAAAAGATTAATGGGACAAGTGGAAGAAACTACAAACCGGGAGAGTATATCAGAACCTACATGCAGGAGCTTGGTTAACGGGTTACTACGGGGAGTGCCGTCAACACCTACACATGATACATCAGAGTCTGACAGGCAGGATGGGTCTGGCAGGTCTTGTTCCCTAAGGATACTGCGGGCTGCACCTGTGTCAACTAAAAAGGTAGTAGGATATTCCTCAACGGGTAGGACAACTGTAGCAAGTGCCCCCCCCCCCCATCTCCTGTAGACACTGCCATAACAGGGGTTTCAGACACATGCTTGCCAGTTACCTATTGTAATAAATCTAAGTGTGCCTGGTCAGGACCAGTGTACCGGCGTGTGGAAGTAGTGGGGAGACTTGCCTGGGGAGAGGGGCGTGCAGTACGTCCCTGTCTGGATGTGGGACGTTCCTCCTGTGAATCATCATTAACATACCCTTCAGCAGGCGCTGGGGGATAAGCTCGGGCGTCTGGAGGGGGTGGGGGCGCTTGGGAGTACTCAGGAGGAGGAAAATACGGAACCGGTGGAGGTGGTGGTGGTGGAAAATACCCCGGGGGAACCCAGAGGGATTGGAGTATCGGGGAAGCAGTGGCCTAGTCCACCTGGGCATAGGACATTCTCTATGGAAATGGCCAGTCTGATTACAATTGTAACAAGTTCTAGCTGCGGTCTGGATGCGGCCCCGGATGAGGTTTGTGGCCTGTGGCTGTAAGGGGTAGACTGGAGATGGGGGGACTCCTGTCAGACCTGGGACAGGTGCTGGGGCAGCAAGCATCAGAGGACTATTCCTTCTCGGTTGTGACACTGATTCTAACCACTTTGCTACCAGCAAAAGTGTATCCAGAGGGATTATTCTATACTCGGGGCGGGAGAGTACCAAACCCTTGCGTATATTCTCCTTTAAACCAGCCACAAAGGCAGCAGACAACATCTGAGTATGTGCTTTGTTGTAAGAGCTAAAACCAAGGTCAGAGAAAGTTTGGGTAAGGCGTGAATGATATTTCTCTACAGACTCGAGTTTATCTTGGACAATATCATTTATACAAGTGGCTTGGTTAGCCAGCTTATCTTGGGCCCAAGTCCGGAGTTGTTCACAGAATGTGATACCTGATTGAAAGTCCATGTCAGTGGTAAGAATTGCATCATTAAAACACCTGGCCATAATTGGCCAATAGGCATCACCAGCTTTAATTTCACACAAACTGTAAAGGTCCCGCCAAGCTGCGGAATATGTTTTATGTATCTGAGCCACCCTACGATAAAAGGGCATAGGTTGTTTTTCAGGGTCTGGGAGGGAAGTGACCAGAGTGGCCACTTGAGAAGGATTGAACGTGACATACATCGGTGGAGCCCCTTCGGTAGATGCACTCCAGAGGCGGGTTGCCTCTGTGACGGTCTGTTGCCTCGGGGACGGAACAGTCTATGACCATGTACCGTATATACTCGAGTATAAGCCGAGTTTTTCAGCCCATTTTTTGGGCTGAAAAACCCCAACTCGGCTTATACTCGAGTCAAGGTCTGTATTATGGCAATTTGCATTGCCATAATACAGACTGGGGGGAGAGGGGGGCTGGCAGAGCTGTAACTTACCTGTCCTGCAGCTCCTGTCAGCTCTCTCCTCCTCTGCGCCGTCCGGTCAGCACCTCGGTCAGCTCCCAGTGTAAATCTCGCGAGAGCCGCGGCTCTCGCGAGACTTACAGTGTAAGCTGACAGAAGAGCAGAACGGACGGCGCAGAGGAGGAGAGAGCTGACAGGAGCTGCAGGACAGGTAAGTTACAGCTCTGCCAGCCCCCCTCTCCCCCCCACTGAACTGCCACTGGACCACCAGGGAAGGAGAGCCCCCCTCCCTGCCATGTATCAAGCAGGGAGGGGGGACGAAAAATAAATAAAAATATAAATAAAATAAGAAATAATGATAAAAAAATAATAAGAACAAATTTTTTTTTAATAATAACAAAAAAAAGGGGTATAAGGACCACTATGGGAGGGTGGGGGTGGGTTAAGGACCACTATGGGAGGGAGGGGGGTATAAGGACCGCTATGGGAGGGAGGGGGGGTATAAGGACCACTATGGGAGGGAGGGGGGGATAAGGACCACTATGGGAGGGAGGGGGGTATAAGGACCACTATGGGAGGGAGGGGGGGGATAAGGACCACTATGGGAGGGAGGGGGTATAAGGACCACTATGGGAGGGAGGGGGGGATAAGGACCACTATGGGAGGGAGGGGGGGGATAAGGACCACTATGGGAGGGAGGGGGGGGGTATATGGACCACTATGGGAGGGATGGGGGGGATAAGGAACACTATGGGAGGGAGAAGGGGGATAAGGACCACTATGAGAGGGAGGGGGTGGGATAAGGACCACTATGGGAGGGGAGGGGGAAGTAAGGATCACTAGGGGAGGGGAGGGTAAGGACCACTAGGGGAGGGGTGAGTCAGGACCACTGGGGGGGGGTGAAGGAACACGGGGGTGGGGAGGTAAGGACCACTGAGGGAGGAGGAGGGGAAGTCAGGACATATGGGGGGGGGGAGGGGCGCCAATTTTTTTTTGCCTACGGCGGCAAATATCCTTGCACCGGCCCTGCACACACTGCATTCACACACTGCATTCATACACACACACACTGCATTCATGCACACACACACTGCACTCATACACACACTGCACTCATACACACACTGCACTCATACACACACGCTGCACTCATACACACACTGCACTCATACACACACGCTGCACTCATACACACACACATACGCACACACTGCATTCATTATACACACACTGTAAATAAATATTCAATTAATATATTTTTTTTAGGATCTAATTTTATTTAGAAATTTACCAGTAGCTGCTGCATTTCCCACCCTAGTCTTATACTCGAGTCAATAAGTTTTCCCATTTTATTGGGATAAAATTAGGGGCCTCGGCTTATATTCGGGTCGGCTTATACTCGAGTATATACGGTATGTTATCATCCTCGGGTAAATTAGAGAGATTGTGGTATGAAGCTGCGTCAAGGGAAGCCGGGACTCGCACAGTTGTGGGCCCGGGCTGGGGGAGATTGGTGGTAATATTGCGGGGAGT
Organism: Pelobates fuscus; assembly: GCF_036172605.1. Classification (NCBI taxonomy): domain Eukaryota; kingdom Metazoa; phylum Chordata; class Amphibia; order Anura; family Pelobatidae; genus Pelobates; species Pelobates fuscus. The sequence continues at coordinate 71,278,219 of NC_086327.1, forward strand.
AATCTTCTGTGACGTGGTGGGGTGGTAACCTGAGGCCACCGGTGAACCACCCACAGCATTGGGTGGGCCCGAGGCCGCGGACTCGTCCGAGCCGACTACCATGAGTGGATAGCTGGGTCCTGTATCGGGAGAATATGGGCGAGGGGCGTAGAGGGGTTGGGGATAGGTTGGGTCAGGTGTGGAAACCGGACAGATAGGGCCGAGGCAAGAGCAGACAACGGATCGGAGGGTACGAGGGCAGACACGTGAGGTGTAAGAGGTAACGGAGTAGGAGGGTCAGGTGTGGAAACCGGACAGGTTTCAGGTAGGAGGGTCAGGTGTGGAAACCCCACCTTACACTCGGTGGTCCCCAGCCCTTCACTGGCTGTCTATTTCCCCAACCTTCTTGCTCAGGTGGTCCCTAGCCCTTTACCGGCTATCAGGAAAGTGACCCTCTTGCTCAGGTGGTCCCCAGCCCTTCACTGGCTGTCTATTTCCCCAACCTTCTTGCTCAGGTGGTCCCCAGCCCTTTACTGGCTATCAGGGAAACGACCCTCTTGCTCAGGTTGTCCCCAGCCCTTCACTGGCTGTCCGCGCCCCCTGCCCGCTAGGCAGTCAAGCTAAAATTATTAAAAAGGCAAATCACATACACCGGCCGTCATACACATACATATAAGCACTCAGGAGGCAGATAGACAATCCACAGGTTAATTAAAAGAGGCACCGGATAAATGAGTCATTTATTACACGTGAGTTTACAGAGGAAGAGGTTCTATTTCAACTGTCAAAAGTAAAGACAAATAAGTCAATGGGACCTGATGGAATACACCCAAAGCTATTAAAAGAGCTTAGTGGTGTACTAGCAAAACCATTAACAGATTTATTTAACCAATCATTGTTAACAGGAGTAGTCCCAGAAGATTGGAAGTTAGCGAATGTTGTGCCCATTCACAAGAAAGGTAATAGGGAGGAGTCGGGCAACTATAGGCCAGTAAGCCTTACTTCAGTAGTGGGGAAAGTGATGGAAACCATGTTAAAGGATAGGATTGTTGAACATCTAAAAACACATGGATTTCAAGATCAGAGACAACATGGGTTTACTTCAGGGAGATCATGCCAAACTAATCTTATTGATTTTTTTGATTGGGTAACTAAAATTATAGATCAGGGTGGTGCAGTAGACATTGCTTACCTAGATTTCAGTAAGCTTTTGACACTGTTGCACATAGAAGGCTTATCAATAAACTGCAATCTTTGAGTTTGGATTCCAATATTGTTGAATGGGTAAGGCAGTGGCCGAGTGACAGGCAACAGAGGGTTGTAGTCAATGGAGTATATTCGAAGCTTGGGCTTGTCACCAGTGGGGTACCTCAGGGATCTGTACTTGGACCCATTCTCTTTAATATTTTTATTAGTGATATTGCAGAAGGTCTTGATGGTAAGGTGTGTCTTTTTGCGGATGATACTAAGATATGTAACAGGGTTGATGTTCCAGGAGGGATAAGCCAAATGGCAAATGATTTAGGTAAACTAGAAAAATGGTCAGAGTTGTGGCAACTGACATTTAATGTGGATAAGTGCAAGATAATGCATCTTGGACGTAAAAACCCAAGGGCAGAGTACAGAATATTTGATAGAGTCCTAACCTCAACATCTGAGGAAAGGGATTTAGGGGTGATTATTTCTGAGGACTTAAAGGTAGGCAGACAATGTAATAGAGCAGCAGGAAATGCTAGCAGAATGCTTGGTTGTATAGGGAGAGGTATTAGCAGTAGAAAGAGGGAAGTGCTCATGCCATTGTACAGAACACTGGTGAGACCTCACTTGGAGTACTGTACACAGTACTGGAGACCATATCTTCAGAAGGATATTGATACCTTAGAGAGAGTTCAAAGAAGGGCTACTAAACTGGTTCATGGATTGCAGGATAAAACTTACCAGGAAAGGTTAAAGGATCTTAACATGTATAGCTTGGTGGAAAGACGAGACGGGGGGATATGATAGAAACATTTAAATACATAAAGGGAATCAACACAGTAAAGGAGGAGACTATATTTAAAAGAAGAAAAACTACCACAACAAGAGGACATAGTCTAAAATTAGAGGGACAAAGGTTTAAAAATAATATCAGGAAGTATTACTTTACTGAGAGGGTAGTGGATGCATGGAATAGCCTTCCAGCTGAAGTGGTAGAGGTTAACACAGTAAAGGAGTTTAAGCATGCGTGGGATAGGCATAAGGCTATCCTAACTATAAGATAATGCCAAGGACTAATGAAAGTATTTAGAAAACTGGGCAGACTAGATGGGCCGAATGGTTCTTATCTGCCGTCACATTCTATGTTTCTATGGATAAGAATTTACCTGTCTTGTAGCCTTCTGAAAGCCGGAAGTGGACATTGAGACAGACCGACACAAAACAGGAGAAAACAGGCAACGACTGTATTTGGAGGTGATCAGGCTCCGGTTGTCCCACTTTCGGTAGGTCTGCTCCGGTCCGTTGGTTTACGGCCCTCCGAACCGGCCAATCCGGAGCCCCACGTTGGGCGCCAAATGAAGTGGAAATCAATCAATAAATTGATTATTTTGTGTATCTGCCCCTGGCCAAATTAAGAAACAATGCGTGCACGCTCCCTGAAGTAATTCACATCGGACACAAGTTTCAAGTTAATGAAAAACTTGAGGAATGTTTATTAGAGGGGGTGGCATGCCCTTATAAAGCAAAATTACATCATAAGCATTGTCAGAGATAACATTGATTTATGCATCAATTATTGGTTAGGGGTTAAGTGGTTGATTCATTGCTCGTCCTACCGGGTGTGATGTCACTGGCATCTTGCGAGTCTCCCCCAGATTCCAGTGCCATCTTGTTAGTGCAGGTGTTATTCGATGACTAAGGGAAAACTCCCTCGCCCTAGCGGCCATTTTAGGTAAACTAAATAAATCACATTATGAAATTATGAATGCTGATCAGAACTACATGAGTAAATAGACATTTTACTAACTATAAAAATCAGATTAATATTTCATGTCCACAACAATTCCTAAATCACAATGGATATGGATTGACACCTGACATATGACATATTGACACCTTGACATATGAATTGACACCTGTCTTCAGAGACCCTGATACACACTGAAACAGAGCAGAATAGGGACTGTTCCCCCTACATAGGGTCACTTGGCAGATATGGATTGACACCTGTCCTCAGAGACCCTGATACACACTGACACAGAGCAGAATAGGGACTGTTCCCCCTACATAGGGTCACTTGGCAGATATGGATTGACAGCTGTCCTCAGGGACCCTGATACATACTGACACAGAGCAGAATAGGGACTGTTCCTCCTACATAGGGTCACGTGGCAGATATGGATTGACACCTGTCCTCAGAGACCCTGATACACACTGACACAGAGCAGAATAGGGAATATTCACTAAATGCCAAACATTGTTATACAGGGGAATATTCAGTAAATAAGGATTAGGGAGGGGGCTACTGTCCTCCCCCCCGGCCCCCACCACTGCACGGTGGGTGGGGCCCATAAATCACAATGGAAGGGGGACCTACTGTCCTCCCACCCGCCCCCACCCATGAGCGGTGGGTGGGGGCCATAAATATAACGAGGGGGGGGACCTACTCTATGATGTTGTGTAAGGGTTATGCCCGCTTCACAGTGACAGACCAAACTCCCCGTTTAACGCACCGCAAACAACCGCAAACAGCCCATTTGCACAACCGCAAACTCCCCATTTGCACAAGGTTGGATACCAAGCTAGCCATGTCCCGTTCCTTGTCCTCACTGATGTCATTGAAGGTCTCTTCCTCCACCCAGCCACGAACAACACCAAGGGTCCCAGAAAGGTGACAACAAGCCCCCTGGGACGCCTGCTGTGTTTGGTCTTCCACCTCCTCTGACTCCTCTTCTTCAGACTCCTCTCTCTGCGTCGCCAAACCCCTTCAAAGATGGAAAAAGCGGTATGAGTGGAAGAAACGAGGAAATGTGGTCAGGTGGTGGTGCCAGCCCCACCGAGGGCTTGTACCCAGGTATGCTAATAAACTGAAAAAAGGAAAAAATCTCCCAAGAAGGAGATCTAAAACTGGCATAGGAAAAGGTTAGACAACTATAATAAAGTGATACCTGCAAATCCTAGTGAGCATAGGTGTATAATAGAGGGAGAAAGGGAAAGCAGAGTAATGCTTCCTAATACCGTGGCTAGTACCCTTTGTTAAAGTAAATTGAGTAATGGACAAAAGTCTTTATTGTATCATTTATAAATAACAAAGGGATACTATACTCATTCCCCTATAGTGGCTAATTGTGTAATAATGGTAATACTATTACCTATTATATAATATTGCCAGGGGCAAGGAAATTCCCTCTAAATAGATGGGTATAGGCAGAGTGTATGGAGACCGGAGTGATGCTGTCATAAAAAGTGTCAATAAGGTGATATAAAGTTAAATGTATCACAGACACACAGCCACCCTTTCTCTTAGCTAGTTTCCAGAAATGCTGGATAGGTAGAAGGGCTATAAAGACTCAGAGAGGTCTAAGAAGAATCCTCTAAACTAGCCCTAATCGCCTTAAACACCTTCAAGGGTGTTCTAAGCTGAAGCTCAATCTAAACGTTTAGATGACTGCCCGATTTCCCATCACAGATGCTGGCTAGGAATAACACTGTGCAAGACAAAGAGTGGGTCTAAGTGCCCATAGTGCAGTAAAGTGTCCCTAGTGAAGTGAAAAAGAGAATAACTGTAACAGATCCTTCCAACTTAGTCTTTTCTTTTGTTCGGTTCATGCCTCTGTTCGCCTGATTTCGTGCGAAGTCCGTATGTGAAATGTAGGTGGCCGCCATTTCAGGACTTTACACGTGGTCGCGGCCATCTTGTGTGCGAACAGCGGTGTTTGCCTGTAACCGCATGGAACTAAAAACGGATACGCAAACAGGCGAACACCGCTGAGTCCTCCAGACCTCCACAAGTTCGCACAGAAACTACCGAACACCCCACCATTCGGTAGTTATACTCAGTCACCTATGGGGATTTCAGCGAACCCCGCGATTCGGATGGATGACAAGATTTTCATACCGTTTTACCGTGCGAACAGAGACCGACCGCAAGGCCAAAACTCATGGAACTATTTTCGGCTAGTTGGTCTGTGCGGTCGGTCAAAACTTTGAAACTCTGTAACTCCCGAACCGTTCACCCAATCGGGCTGATTTTTGGACAGAGTGTTCCCCGAACGAAGATCTCTCAAGCGGTGCCGGATTTAAAGGTGTACCCCCTGTTTTTGGGGTACATCCAGAACTGGGGCAAAATATTGTATGTTCTAATTGTATTATGTGGTTATCTGAGGGGAGGAGACGTGGGGGTGTTACCCTGTGCATAATTGGTTGTTTTCATCCTCCCCCTGGGAGTGTCCTGTGTGTACCCTTTTCTAATAAAAAGCAGGCTGGGTGTCCCAGTCCTCAGTTCATCTTGACCCTTCATAACGTAGCCTCGTCTCGTTCTTGAAAGGGGATTGTTTGGGAAGGTTATTCTGTTCCTGTTGCAGCTGAACCTGATTTTCGCTCTGGATATCGTGGATGGGATTATATCAGCCTACTTCTCCACAGCAGCTTGCAGGGAAAAAGGACGTCTCCAACGGCAGAAACCCTCTCTCTATCTGGGTAGCCGTTACATTGGTGGCAAGCGGTGGGATGGTCCTTTTATCCAAGGAGCAAGTGCTGAATGGAGTCTCAGTATGCCAAGCTGAAAAGACCCACACTAAAGGATTTATTGGAGAATCGTGGTAGAAGTGCCAGCAACAGACCACGGAGGGAGCTGATAGCTGACCTGCTGGAGCTGGACGAGATGGATAGGTCCATGGAGGTAACGGAACCCAGGGCACCCATCAGTGAGGACGATGTGATTACGGCAATTGTGCAGCGGAGATTAGCGTTGTATCCAGTCACGTCTACAGAGCTAATAACCCAACTACTCCGGGAAACAAGGGAAGAGATCCAAACCAAGAGGGATCAAGAAATGGAACTGGTAAGAGCCAGACAGCTCACTACACAGACAGTTCCTACCCCGCTACCCACTACTACAGTAACGAAAATTCCCTTCAATGCATTTAAAACCTTTGCAGAAAATGAAGAGGAAATTGATGGGTATTTGGCGGACTTTGAAAGACAGTGCTCGCTACATCAAATACCGCCAGGGCAATGGGTCACTATCCTGGCGGGAAAACTATCAGGAAAAGCTAGTGAGGCTTTTCGAGCGCTCACTACAGAGGAGATCACGCAGTACCAAACAGTAAAGGAGGCACTGCTCACCAGGTATGCGGTCACCCCAGAAGCCTACCGTCGCCGCTTCCGGGAGTCCAAAAAGAAAGCTGTGGACTCCCACATGGAATGGGCCAACCGACTACAAAGAGTGGCATCACATTGGGTCCAAGGATGTAAGGCCAACACCGGAGAGGAGATATTACAATTATTCTTAATGGAACATTTCTTTCAAAATTTGGCTGCGGACCTACAAGACTGGGTACGAGACCGGCGCCCCGCTAATTTAAATGAGGCGGCTCGGCTGGCCGATGAATACGCCGAGACAAGGAGAGTAAGCCAGGGTACTCCACGACCAGCTCATAAGATAGAGCCACGTACCCCAGCCACTGTCTCACGCCCAGAGTTTCGAGCTCCAGTCCCACCAGGACCACCCCGTCCTCAGGGACCTACCAACTACCCCCGAGATTTGTCGAAAGTGACGTGCCATCACTGCGGCAACCTCGGACATATTGCTCGATATTGTCCCCTAAGATCCACTAGTAACAATTGGAGACGCACAACTCCCAACGCAGAGGCCCCTGCATCACGACCCTCTGCAGCTCACTGTGTGGAAGCTGAAATGGGCCCTGAGGAATGCCTGGGGATTTTGTATGAAGCAGATCCCATACAAGCTGCTTCGCCAGATAACCGACAGCATCATCGGCAGGAAGTTCGGGTGAATGGACAAACAGCACAAGGCCTAAGAGACACCGGGGCTACCATCACGTTGATCCAAAAGCACCTAGTAAAGCCAGAGAATGTGTCTACCCGCACTGTTGCTGTTCGGGTCGCAGGGGGCGCTGTTTTTCGCTTGCCCACTGCCCGAGTACACTTAGACTGGGGAGTCGGATCGGGGAAAACTACAGTTGGCATCATGGACAACTTGCCTGCCGAGGTCGTCTTGGGAAATGACATTGGCCCCTTGACCTCAGCATATTTGCCCACACCTGCTGCCGCTTGTCCCGTAACCACCCGCTCACAGGCCCGTGTCACAGATGACCCTAATACAGGCCGGGAGACCCAGGTAAGCCAAGCACCCACATGTAACCCCACTACAACAAGCAGGCCCATAGCTTGGGACACCCCAGAGGAGTTTGGGAGGGAAACTAGAGAGGACCCCACCCTCCAAAAGTATCGAGAATTAGCAGACAGTAGGGAGGGCAAACAGGAACGTTTCCTATGGGATGGGGACAGGTTGTACAGACTGACGGAAGGGAAAAAGAGAGGCGGTCCCCCTTCACAGAAGCGCCAACTAGTGGTACCCAGAAAGTACCGGTTGGAGCTTCTCCGAATCGGCCACGACATTCCGTTGGCAGGGCATCTAGGGGGTAACCGTACCACCTTCCGAATCACCCAGACCTTCTTTTGGCCGGGGATCTCAAAGGATGTACGACGTTACTGCAGCACTTGTGACGTATGCCAACGGGTAGGGAAGAGAGGAGATCACCCTAAAGCTCGACTGTTACCTATGCCTGTGATCGAGGAACCATTTAGCAGGGTGGCAGTCGACCTAGTGGGACCCCTACCTAACCCCAGTCCCTCTGGTAAGAAATACATACTTACCGTAGTGGACTATGCTACTCGCTACCCGGAAGCTGTCGCTCTGACGAATATCCAGGCTGACACTGTCGCCAGTGCTCTAGTCGGGATATTCACCCGAGTGGGATTTCCTCAGGAAATCTTGTCCGATAGAGGAACCCAGTTTACCGCAGACCTAACCCAGCAGCTATGGAAGGTTTGTAGTATTAAACCCCTACTTAGTTCCCCGTACCACCCTCAGACTAACGGTCTCTGTGAACGTTTTAACGGTACCCTAAAGCAATTGCTACGGACCTTTACAGCGGAATACAAAGATTGGGAACGATTCTTGCCGCACCTCCTGTTCGCTTATCGGGAGGTGCCACAGGAATCCACAGGGTTCTCTCCCTTTGAACTGCTCTATGGCCGGAGAGTACGAGGCCCCCTCGACCTCATCCGAGAGCACTGGGAGGGAGAGACAGAACATGAGGGTGTCCCCATCGTACCATATGTACTAGAAATGCGGGACCGCATGGAACAGTTAGCCCGGATGGCACGGGACCACCTCCATGCGGCCCAGGGCCGGCAGAAACGTTGGTACGATCAGGGCGCCCGCCAGCGAACGTTCCAAGTAGGCCAGAAGGTGCTGGTGCTTAGACCTGTCAAAGGGAATAAGCTCCAGACCTCCTGGCAGGGCCCTTACAAAGTGGTAGCACAGGTATGTGACACCACCTATGTAATTGCCAGCAGCAAAGATGAAAGGATCCAGAAGTCCTTTCACGTAAATTTATTAAAAGAATATCAAGAAAGGCCCGAGGATATAGCAGCCATATGTATACCAGCCACTGAAGACCCTGACAGCTTACCCATACCCGACCTTTTAGCTAACTCGGAACCTAAGACCCTGCTCAATACCGTACAGCTAGGGGAGCGACTAACCCCCGCTGAAAAGGGACAGATCCGACAACTGCTGACTGAAAAGAGGTTGACATTTTCCCAAGAGCCCGGATACACCCCCTTAGCAACTCACTATGTAGAGACCCCAGGCCAACCCCCTCTCCGGCAAACTCCCTATAGGATCCCTGAGGCAGTAAAAGATGAGATGAGGAAGGAAATCCAGGAGATGCTAAGACTAGGAGTGATAGAGCCATCTGACAGCCCGTGGGCCTCACCGGTGGTCCTAGTCCCCAAAAAGGATGGGACTACCCGGTTCTGTGTCGATTATCGACGTCTCAATGACAAAACCCTGACAGACGCATATCCCATGCCCCGAGTAGACGAGCTATTAGATCGTATTGCCAGGGGACGTTATCTGACCACCATCGACTTGTGTAAAGGGTATTGGCAGATTCCCCTGGCCAAGGAGGCTATCCCTAAGTCGGCCTTTGTCACCCCATTTGGCTTGTACCAATTTAAGGTCATGCCATTTGGGATGAAAAACGCCCCGGCTACATTTCAGCGCTTAGTGGATCGCCTCCTTGATGGCTTCCAGGATTTCGCCTGCGCGTACCTGGATGACATTGCGATTTATAGCGAAACCTGGGGAGAGCACTTAAGGCATGTAGAGGCCGTACTGGATCAGATTCGGGCCGCAGGGTTGACTCTGAAACCAGAAAAGTGTAACTTCGGCATGGCAGAAGTCCAGTACCTGGGACATCGAGTGGGATGTGGGAAGCAGCGCCCAGAACCCGCTAAAATTGAAGCTGTAGCTAACTGGCCCACACCCCACACCAAAACTCAAGTATTAGCATTTTTGGGAACCGCAGGATATTATAGGAGGTTTGTCCCTGACTATAGTACCATCGCAAAACCATTAACAGACCTAACCAAAAAGAACTTGCCTAGGATAGTCCTGTGGTCTCCCGCCTGTGAAACAGCCTTTCAGGCCCTAAAGAATGCTCTGATTCATGCACCTGTCCTGTCTGCCCCCGTCCCTAACAAAAGATTTGTCGTTCATACAGATGCATCCATGTATGGACTGGGGGCAGTTCTAAGCCAGGTCGGAGAAGATGGGGGCGAGCACCCTGTCGCGTATCTCAGTAGGAAACTGTTACCTAGAGAAGTGAGCTACGCGGCAGTGGAAAAGGAATGCTTAGCCCTGGTCTGGGCATTAAAGAAACTCACCCCATATTTGTACGGACAGGAATTTACATTAATCACCGACCATAACCCCCTGGTGTGGTTAAACAGAGTAGCTGGAGATAATGGACGCTTGTTGAGATGGAGCCTAGCACTGCAACCCTACAACTTTTCCATTCAATACCGCCCGGGCAGGTTCAACGGGAATGCCGATGGTCTGTCCAGACAAACAGAACTATTACCCTAACAAGGAACCGGACAGCCCCAAGTTGACCCGAAAAGGATCAATCCGGGTCTGCCGGAGTGTTCCACAAAAGGGGAGCAGTGTAACAGATCCTTCCAACTTAGTCTTTTCTTTTGTTCGGTTCATGCCTCTGTTCGCCTGATTTCGTGCGAAGTCCGTATGTGAAATGTAGGTGGCCGCCATTTCAGGACTTTACACGTGGTCGCGGCCATCTTGTGTGCGAACAGCGGTGTTTGCCTGTAACCGCATGGAACTAAAAACGGATACGCAAACAGGCGAACACCGCTGAGTCCTCCAGACCTCCACAAGTTCGCACAGAAACTACCGAACACCCCACCATTCGGTAGTTATACTCAGTCACCTATGGGGATTTCAGCGAACCCCGCGATTCGGATGGATGACAAGATTTTCATACCGTTTTACCGTGCGAACAGAGACCGACCGCAAGGCCAAAACTCATGGAACTATTTTCGGCTAGTTGGTCTGTGCGGTCGGTCAAAACTTTGAAACTCTGTAACTCCCGAACCGTTCACCCAATCGGGCTGATTTTTGGACAGAGTGTTCCCCGAACGAAGATCTCTCAAGCGGTGCCGGATTTAAAGGTGTACCCCCTGTTTTTGGGGTACATCCAGAACTGGGGCAAAATATTGTATGTTCTAATTGTATTATGTGGTTATCTGAGGGGAGGAGACGTGGGGGTGTTACCCTGTGCATAATTGGTTGTTTTCATCCTCCCCCTGGGAGTGTCCTGTGTGTACCCTTTTCTAATAAAAAGCAGGCTGGGTGTCCCAGTCCTCAGTTCATCTTGACCCTTCATAACGTAGCCTCGTCTCGTTCTTGAAAGGGGATTGTTTGGGAAGGTTATTCTGTTCCTGTTGCAGCTGAACCTGATTTTCGCTCTGGATATCGTGGATGGGATTATATCAGCCTACTTCTCCACAGCAGCTTGCAGGGAAAAAGGACGTCTCCAACGGCAGAAACCCTCTCTCTATCTGGGTAGCCGTTACAATAACGAGCTGGCGACCAAGAGAATAACGAGCTGGCACCCTATCAGGGGATGTGTATATGGCATCGATTTTAAGAAGCGGGAGATGGAAAGAGATGCTTGGTCGGTACTCCTACTTCAAATTTGGGGCACTGCGCGTGCAATCTAATATGCCACCAGATAGGAGTGGTGTGTTAAGTAGTACAATTCCTATCAGTTTAATCCCTGTTATGTGCCTTTTTTTTTGGTTTGGTTTTTGAAGCCACAGTGCAGCACCAGAGGCCCGAAAAATTAGGCATGTACACGTGCCTGAAAAATCAGGTATTGTTGCAGCCGCTACTGTAGGAGCGGCCAGAAAAATTGATGTTTGTTTCCCAGGCAGAAAGTGTCCTAAAACATTGCGGCTTGAACCCTAGTTGATGGCCGATAAGTCACGCAAGTCAACCGGCATTCAGAGCTAAAATACAGCAGCGTGTGGACCATTTTTAGCCCAAGGCAGCTCATCTCATCAGGCCTTTTTTAGTCGAATGTATCGCCCACTGTCAGTCCCTTCGGGATCCATCCCTCATTCATCTTAATAAAGGTGAGGTAATCTAGACTTTTTTGACCTAGGCGACTTCTCTTCTCAGTGACAATACCTCCTGCTGCACTGAAGGTCCTTTCTGACAAGACACTTGAAGCGGGGCAGGCCAGAAGTTCTATCGCAAATTGGGATAGCTCAGGTCACAGGTCAAGCCTGCACACCCAGTAGTGAAGGGGTTCATCGCTCCTCAGAGTGTCGATATCTGCAGTTAAGGCGAGGTAGTCTGCTACCTGTCGGTCGAGTCGTTCTCTGAGGGTGGATCCCGAAGGGCTGTGGCGATTCGTAGGACTTAAAAAGCTCCGCATGTCCTCCATCAACAACACGTCTGTAAAGCATCCTGTCCTTGCCGGCGTGGTCGTGGGAGGAGGAGGATTACTTTCACCTCTTCCCATGTTAGATTCCCGTTGTGCTGTGACATCACCCATATATGCTGTGTAAAGCATACTTTTTAATTTATTTTGCAAATGCTGCATCCTTTCCGACTTGTTGTAATTTGGTAACATTTCAGCCACTTTCTGCTTATACCGGGGGTCTAGTAGCGTGGACACCCAGTACAGGTCGTTCTCCTTCAGCCTTTTTATACGAGGGTCCCTCAACAGGCACGACAGCATGAAAGACCCCATTTGCACAAGGTTGGATGCCGAGCTACTCATTTCCCGTTCCTCCTCCTCAGTGATCTCAATGAAGGTATGTTCTTCCACCCAGCCACGTACAACACCACGGGTACCAGATAGGTGACAACGAGCACCCTGGGATGCCTGTTGTGGTTGGTCTTCCTCCTCCTCCTCAAAGCCACATTCCTCCTCTGACTCCTCTTCCTTACAATCCTCTTCCAGCGTTGCCGCAGGTCCAGCATGCGATGCTGATAAGGCTGTTTCTGGTGGTGATGGTGACCACAACTCTTCCTCTTCACGCTCATCTATGGCCTGATCCAGCACTCTTCGCAGGGCACGCTCCAGGAAGAAAACAAATGGTATAATGTCGCTGATGGTGCCTTCGGTGCGACTGACTAGGTTTGTCGCTTCCTCAAAAGTACGCATGAGCCTACAGGCATTGCACATGAGTGTCCAGTAACGTGGCAAAAACATTCCCAGCTTCCCAGAGGCTGTCCTAGCACCCCGGTCATACAAATATTAACGGCTTTTTCTTGTTGGAGCAGGCGGTCAAACATTAGGAGTGTTGAATTCCAACGTGTCGGGCTGTCGCAAATCAAGCGCCTCACTGGCATGTTGTTTCACCGCTGGATATCTGCAAAGTGCGCCATGGCCATGTAGGAACGCCTGAAATGGCCACACACCTTCCTGGCCTGCTTCAGGACTTCCTGTAAGCCTGTGTACTTATGCACAAAGCGTTGTACGATCAGATTACACACATGTGCCATGCACGGCACATGTGTCAACTTGCCCAACTTCAATGCCGCCAACAAATTTGTTCCGTTGTCACAAACCACTTTGCCAATCTCCAGTTGCTGCGGAGTCAGCCACTTTTCTACCTGTGCGTTCAGGGTGGACAGGAGTGCTTGTCCGGTGTGACTCTCTGCTTTCAAGCAAGTCAAACCCAAGACGGTGTGACACTGCCGTATCCGGGATGTGGAATAGTACCTGGGGAGCTGGGGGGGGTGCCGTTGATGTGGAGCAAGATGCAGCAGCAGAAGAGGACTCAGCCAAGTAGGTTATGGAAGAGGATGGAGTAGGAGGAGTAGAGGAGGTGGCAGCAGGCCTGCCTGCAAGTCGTGGTGGTGTCACCAACTCCTCTGCAGAGCCACGCATTCCATGCTTGGCAGCCGTCAGCAGGTTTACCCAATGCGCAGTGTAGGTGATATACCTACCCTGACCATGCTTTGCAGACCAGGTATCAGTGGTCAGATGGACCCGTGCCCAAACACTGTGTGCCAGACATGCCATTACTTCCTTTTGCACAATCGAGTACGGGTTGGGGATTGCCTTTTGTGAAAATAAATTTCGCCCGGGTACCTTCCACTGCGGTGTCCCAATAGCTACAAATTTTTTGAACGCCTCAGACTCCACCAGCTTGTATGGTAAAAGCTGGCGGGCTAATAGTTCAGACAAGCCAGCTGTCAGACGCCGGGCAAGGGGGTGACTTTCTGACATTGGCTTCTTACTCTCAAACATGTCCTTGACAGACATCTGACTGTGGGCAGATGAGCAGGCCTGACACAGACGCTTGGAGACAACTAACTGCTATTCAATCTATAACAGTGAAAAATGTTTTTGGTTTTTAAATGCAAGCTGGCGGATTTTGAGAGGGGGCAAGGAGGACAGCAGTGGTTTATGTGGCTGAAGATGCTGGACCAGGAGGAGGATGGCGGCTTTGAGTTTGTGTGCTGCTTGTACTCATGTGTTGATCCCATAGGCGTTTGTGATGTGCGATCATGTGCCTACGCAATGCAGTTGTACCTACGTGGGTGTTGGACTTCCCACGACTCAGTTTCTTTTGGCACAGGTTGCAAATGGCATCGCTGTTGTCAGAGGCAGACACACAAAAATAAATCCACACTGCTGAGCTCTGCAATGACGGCATTCTGGTGGTGGACACAGCATGCGTTGATTGGCGTGCTGTCGGGCTGACCCCGGGTGCCGATGCATGCTGTCTGACTGTGCCACTAGCTCCTTGCAACGACCTCCCCCTGCTTCCAACTCGTCCCCTCCTCCTCTCTGTCTCCCCATCTGAACTTTCGCCCTGTTCTTCTTGCCGAGCGGGCACCCACGTGACATCCATGGACGCGTCGTCATCATCAACTGCTTCACTTGTATCTGACAACTCAGCAAAGGAAGCAGCAGCGGGTACAACATCATCATCATCACACCGTACGTCCGTGTGTAATGCTGCCTGACTGAGACATATCCCTGTTATCTACATCCTCTGGCAATAATGGTTGCGCATCACTCATTTCTTCAAACGGATGTGTAAATAACTCCTCTGACAGATAAAGTGAAGCGGCTGTGGTGCTAGTGTTGGTGGTGGCGGCATCTTGAGAGGTGCCCAAAGCTAAGCTGGAGGAGGATGTTGCGTCAAGGTTCAGAGCGGAAGCTGTAGAAGATTGGGTGTCCTGTGTTAGCCAGTCAACTATGTCCTCAGAACTTTTCAAGTTCAGGGTACATGGCCTTTGAAAACTGGGCATTATTCTAGGGCAAAAGTGAATCACAGCACCACGACCACGAGGGCCCCTGCGGGGTGGCCTGCCTCTGCCTGTCATTTTTTTTTTGGATTAGTGGTACTATGCGTGCAAGCTACTGTGACACCAGGTATGAGTGGCACTGTGCACTGGCAGAGGTTGGCAGAGTAGACGCTGTAGGACTGACACACCCACTTGGAGACAACTAACTGCTATTCAATCTGTGGTGGAATCTCAGTAAAAATAAATTTACTAGGACAAGATTGCCACATGGTATGTGCATTTGCATATGTTGATGTACCAGTTAAGTCAGTTACACGTAGCTAAGATACAATCAGTTGTGTAAGGAGCATAAGTAGGAATACAGGATATACGAGTATTTCCCCTCCTCCATTGTGCTGGGCAAGCCATGTGGTCAAACAGGATTTTAGTCTCTATTCGGTTGATTAGATAAGAGTATGTGTAGGTTGAACTGATTATGGGAGGAGCTACAGGCCTATATAAGGGACCTACATTGTATGATCAGGACTCAGACTTTGCTGTTTTTTGGTGACATTAGTCCCTCTGAGTCCCGATCGGTGAACCGAATAAAGAATCTCTTCCTTCCTGAAGAAACCTGTGTCCATCTCTCTGTGCTTGGCTTCCGTCAGTTTCTCCGGTATCATTTGGTGCATTGGGCCGGGAAGCTCATCGGTAGCTGAGAAGCAGAGGCGTGAGACGGTCTATCTTTGCCCGCGTTCTCTACGGCTGCACCCCTGAACTTCTTCGTGGACCTCCTTTCGTCTCGGGGCCACTGGTCTGTTGTCCAGGAGATCATCGGCCTCTACGTAGTAAGTGCTGGGGTGCCCCCGTCGATGAGTGTGAACCCAGGTTCAGGAACGAGGAGGTAAGACGACCGCTGTTTTAGACGGCGGACCCACTAGGGGTATTGGATACCGATTGTGCGGTAGGCCCATAAGGGGTTATTTGGAATCTGCCCCCTCCAGTGGAGGGAAGGAGCGAAGGCGCACCGCTCAATTAAACGCCCTTTAGTAAGCCCGTTTAATTTTGGTTTGGAGTCAGGCGGGGTTCTGGTGTAAATAGCCCTAGCCGGACACTGGTGTCTTGTCTAGAATAGCGTTCTAGGGTGTATATTTTGTTCGCTAGGTCGGAGGGACCGGGAGACTAAGCGGCGTCTGTGTAAATTCGGTCCGCTAGATTTCAACCTATCTTGGCTAAGTGGGAAGGCGTGTAAATTTGGAACCCACTAGATTTTTGATAGAGTAAATAGACTAAAAGGGTGCTGTTGTAAATTCCGCCCTCTAGTTCGCTATATGTGGTGCTTGGGCAGTGTGGCTAACCAAAACGGATGTAGATAGTTTTAGGTAGTCCATCAAGGTACTGGCCAATAGATTAGTTGGGAATTGTATATGTGTTAAAGATTGTTTTTAGTAGAGTGTATATCTTGCTAGATAGCGTGAGCTCTGCCGTCTAGCGAGAGTGTGAATAGTGTGTAACTGTATTATAGCGCACGGTACCATAACCATGTATAATTACTGATACTGTAAATAAGTACTAATAATTGTCGTCTATGTTGCATGTTTTAACACCATAACCACTACTAATTGTACTGTGACTTTAAATTGTACTTAAATTGTACTAACCTATGCTAACCGTACTGTAACTACTGTTTGTAAAGACGATGTTACTGGGGTATGTTATAGACGGGTAATTCAAATATAGGGAATTATAGCGTGGGTGACCGTAAAGTTTCGCAAAAGGGCACAGTATTAGTTACTTAGTGACTGGTGGAACAGCTGTGTGTGTACGGGAATTCCCTGAGTGTTTTGTTGTGTGCGTTTCACTTAGTAACTGTACCACGTGGTGCTGTTGCCGAGGGAACGGGTGTGACCGTTGGTAGAGTGTTTGTATAGTTTCTGTTGGAAACGACGCTCCATTGTTAAGTATGGGCGCGTCAGATTCGACGATTTTGGATCCCTTAGGATGTATGATAAAGAATTTAAAAAAAGGGACATACAGTATGTGATTTTGGGGTAAAGATGTCTCCAGCACGCTTGATTACATTGTGTAGTAGGGAATGGCCTACTTTGGTTGCCGCATGGCCTCCACGTGGCAGTTTGGATCCTAATCTGGTACAGCGTGTACACGTGGCTGTATCAGGTAGGCCTGAACTTTACGGCCAGTTTCCATATATTGATTGTTGGAGGCAGGCCGTAAAAGACTCGCCAAAATGGATCCGAATATGCCACGAGGAACAATGTCGCCTCATGGTGGCCAGGACTCGCTTGTCCACTAAGGCCGTAATTACACCCATTTTGGACACGCCTCCTGAGTCTGAGATCCCTATGCCGCCCCCTTACTCCTCCTCCACCGGAAGAGGAAGAGGAGGTGCTGCTGGAAACGCTCCTCCCCTTGCCCCGTTGTCCCCACCTACTTCCTCCTCTAGCTCAGAGCCCAGCCCTCTTGTTTTAAACCCTCCCCTCTCAGTACCTACCTCTTTCAACTCCACCTACCCAGATTTGGCGCCATTTCTAGTTCCTGGTCAGGCTCCTCCTAGCCCAGCCCGGAATATTTTACTCACCAACCTCCCCCTCAGTAAAGCGTCCCCATCCCCTTGTCTTACTACCCCTCGACCGGAACCCGTAACTGACGTTCCTAAACAAAGCCGCATACTAACCCGACAATTGACCGGTACCCTACAACCCGACATTATCAAATGCCACTTCGACTGACACCTGGCCCGACACCC
Organism: Pelobates fuscus; assembly: GCF_036172605.1. Lineage (NCBI taxonomy): Eukaryota > Metazoa > Chordata > Amphibia > Anura > Pelobatidae > Pelobates > Pelobates fuscus. Next base: position 71,295,807 of record NC_086327.1, read on the forward strand.
ATTAACGGTGACGGCCAGATACAATATGCTGATCCAGTATTCGTTTATGTTCCCTTCACAACTACTGATCTATTTAATTGGAAGACCCATAACTCCTCATACACCGAAAAGCCTCAAGCCATGACGGATTTGTTTACCTCCATAGTCCAGACACATAATCCCACTTGGGCTGATTGGCAGCAACTGCTTATGACATTGTTTAAATAACGAGGAAAGGACAAGGATAAGCCAAGCGGCAATTAAAGCGCTGGAAGAAGTGGCCCGTACACAAAATCAGGCCAATCCGGCAGCATGGGCCGCAGCACATTATCCAAACACTGATCCAGAATGGAATATCAATGGTGCAGATATGGCCCATTTAAAAGCATACAGGGACGCTATTATTGCTGGCATGAAAGCTGGAGGAAAGAAGGCGATTAACATGTCTAAGACGGCTGAGGTATTGCAGAAATGTGATGAATCGCCCAGTGTCTTTTATGACCGATTATTGGAGGCATACCGCTTGTATACCCCCTTTAATCCGGAGGCCCCTGAGAATTCCCGGATGGTTAACTCTGCCTTTGTCAGCCAAGCCTACGGAGATATAAAGCGCAAGCTACAAAAGTTAGAAGGGTTTGTAGGGATGTCCATAACCCAACTAATGGAGGTAGCGAATAAAGTGTATATGAACAGGGAAACGGAGACGAAGAAAGAGGAAGAGCGCAAGATGCGTAAAAAGGCAGATATGCTAGCGGTAGCGATCGCAGGCGTAGATAGAAGGGAAAAGGAAGTATATAGGGGAACAGATAGAGGCGATAGTAAGTGGAATAGGGAACCCCTGAGTAGGAATCAGTGCGCATACTGTAAGGAAGAAGGGCATTGGAGAAGTGAGTGTCCACAAAGGGAACAGTATGAGAGAGACCGACCCAGGGCAGGATATGGTAATTATAGAGGCAGAGCGAGAGGTAGAGGAGGCCCCGGAGGGAGCAATGGTAATAGAGGGAGTAATGGGAACAGAGGAAGTGTAAGGGAAGATAGGTACTATCCAGCAGCGCAAAGGTCCCGCGATAGAGAAGGTAGGGACTTTATAGGATTGGCTGACACGGTCATGGAGGACTATTGATAACGACCGGGCTCCATCCCCCTTGGCCGAGCGGAGCCTATGGTCGATGTATCAATAGGGGGAAAAAGGAGTGCATTCATGATCGATACTGGTGCTGAACATTCGGTGGTGACTGACCTAGTTGCTCCTCCATCTGGAAGAACTATCACCGTAATAGGAGCAACTGGAAGGAGTGCTGCTAAACCGGTTCTTGAAAGTCGACTCTGTACATTGGGAGGCCACGTAGTAAAACATCAATTCCTTTATATGCCTGAATGTCCAGTCCAACTGTTAGGTGATTTGTTGTCAAAACTACAAGCGCAGATAACGTTTCTACCAAATGGAACAACATCTTTAAAGTTCAATGGACCTTCAGGTATAATGACAATATCTGTACTAAAGGAAGAAGAGTGGCGACTTTATACAGCGTTGACTAGCCAAAACCCTAAGAGTGATGAATCCTTGATTAATATACCAGGAGTGTGGGCAGAGAACAACCTACCAGGACTTGCTCGCAATATTCCACCAATTCGAATCAAACTGAAACTTGGGGTCTATCCAGTGAGCTTACGGCAATATCACATCCCACAAAAGGCCAAGAAGAATATACAATCGTATCTGGATAAGTTCATACGGTATGGTATCCTAAAATTCTGTACTTCCCCCTGGAACACCCCATTGCTGCCTGTTCAAAAGCCCGGTACAGATGAGTATCGCCCTGTGCAGGACTTGAGAGCAGTCAATGATGCGGTCGTAAGTATACACCCAGTTGTGCCCAATCCATGTAACCTGCTTGCTTTAATTCCGGGCGGGGCTACCTATTTCACTGTCTTAGATCTCAAAGATGCCTTCTTTTGCCTTCGAATTGCTGCGGAAAGCCAGTGTATCTTCGCATTCCAATGGGAAAATGCTGTAACGGGCTCGAAACGCCAAATGACTTCGACAAGACTGCCCCAAGGGTTTAAAAATTCACCCACCCTATTTGGATCAGCTTTAAGTCAAGACTTACTGGATTTCAAGTCCATCCCAGGAGAGTGTGTACTATTGCAATATGTAGATGATTTGTTGATAGCGGCAGTTACAAGAGAAATATGTCAGCAAGCAACACATGATCTACTACACATTCTCTGGAAGGCAGGATACAAGGTGTCCAGGAAGAAAGCTCAGTTGTGTCAGCCAACTGTCAAGTATCTAGGATTCCGTATCTCTGAAGGTCAAAGGATAATGGGGCCAGAGAGAAAAGAAGCTGTATGCCACATACCAATACCCAAGAATAGAAGACAAGTGCGGGAATTCTTGGGGGCAGCAGGCTTCTGTAGGATATGGATTCCCAGTTATGCGATATTGGCGAAACCTCTTTATGCAGCTATAAAATGTACAGAACATGATCCCTTCCTGTGGACCCCTGAACAGCAAAAGGCATTTGAAGATGTGAAGAAGGCTTTTATGAGTGCCCCAGCATTAGGTCTACCTGATCATACACGTCCATTCTACTTATATGTACACGAGCAAAGAAGAATGGCTGTGGGAGTATTGACACAGTACTTGGGATCATGGCAAAGACCTGTTGCATATATGTCCAAACAACTGGATGCAGTGGCCAGTGGTCTTCCACCTTGTCTAAGAGCCGTAGCTGCAGCCGCCCTGCTGGTAGCCGAAGCTGATAAGCTCACTCTGGGTCAGGAACTCTACGTGCGAGTCTTGCATGCAGTACAGACGTTGCTAGACTGTAAAGGCAATCATTGGTTTAGTAATAGCCGCATGACTAAGTATCAAGCTATGTTATGTGAAAACCCGAGAGTGCATCTAGAGACTGTTAATACCTTGAATCCAGCTACCCTTTTGCCACAACCTACTGAGACAAATACAAAAAGAGAAGTCCTGCGCTTAAGCAGCAAGGACTACAACACACATCAGCCCCAATATATAGTAAAAACCAAAGAAAAGAAAATGTTACTTGCGCTTTCTCCTTAATCCCTATGTATATTTAGACAAATGGAGGTCATTTAGTTGCTCCAATGGCCATTGGAGGGATGCCCGCCTGCCAACGTCAAGGCAGACCCCCCTAAGCGGGTCCTAACACTGACCCTTCAGCCTGCTTCCTTGAGCTTCTGGCAAAGATATCTCTAATGAGACAGAAAGGGGTATTTTTTATATACACCCCTTTACTTATTAACCCTTAATAGGGAACACATGGGATGGGTAGCAGCATTGTAACCAGGCTGTGTGATACAAAGTAAATACAAATACAAAAAGAGAAGTCCTGCGCTTAAGCAGCAAGGACTACAACACACATCAGCCCCAATATATAGTAAAAACCAAAGAAAAGAAAATGTTACTTGCGCTTTCTCCAAAATCCCTATGTATATTTAGACAAATGGAGGTCATTTAGTTGCTCCAATGGCCATTGGAGGGATGCCCGCCTGCCAACGTCAAGGCAGACCCCCCTAAGCGGGTCCTAACACTGACCCTTCAGCCTGCTTCCTTGAGCTTCTGGCAAAGATATCTCTAATGAGACAGAAAGAGGTATTTTTTATATACACCCCTTTACTTATTAACCCTTAATAGGGAACACATGGGATGGGTAGCAGCATTGTAACCAGGCTGTGTGATACAAAGTAAATACAAATACAAAAAGAGAAGTCCTGTGCTTAAGCAGCAAGGACTACAACACACATCAGCCCCAATATATAGTAAAAACCAAAGAAAAGAAAATGTTACTTGCGCTTTCTTCTTAATCCCTATGTATATTTAGACAAATGGAGGTCATTTAGTTGCTCCAATGGCCATTGGAGGGATGCCCGCCTGCCAACGTCAAGGCAGACCCCCCTAAGCGGGTCCTAACACTGACCCTTCAGCCTGCTTCCTTGAGCTTCTGGCAAAGATATCTCTAATGAGACAGAAAGGGGTATTTTTTATATACACCCCTTTACTTATTAACCCTTAATAGGGAACACATGGGATGGGTAGCAGCATTGTAACCAGGCTGTGTGATACAAAGTAAATACAAATACAAAAAGAGAAGTCCTGCGCTTAAGCAGCAAGGACTACAACACACATCAGCCCCAATATATAGTAAAAACCAAAGAAAAGAAAATGTTACTTGCGCTTTCTCCTTAATCCCTATGTATATTTAGACAAATGGAGGTCATTTAGTTGCTCCAATGGCCATTGGAGGGATGCCTTCAACCTACTGAGAGTCAACATGATAGCCTGGAGGTGATGGATGAAGTGTTCTCAAGTAGACCGGACCTTCGTGATTTTCCTATCCAGAACCCTGATGTCCAGTATTATACGGACGGCAGTAGTTATGTGAAAGAAGGGATTCGCTATGCAGGATATGCAGTGACTACCATAGAAAAGGTGATAGAAGCTCGGCCATTGTCAAAAGGAACATCGGCACAGAAGGCAGAACTAATTGCACTAACACGAGCGTTACAATTGGCTGAAGGTTTAAGAGTGAACATCTACACGGACTCCAAGTATGCGTTTTTAACCACTCATGCCCACGGAGCTTTGTATAAAGAAAGAGGACTATTGAATTCAGAGGGTAAAGAAATCAAGTACGCAGCTGAAATATTACAACTACTGGAAGCCGTATGGGAACCGAAAGAAGTTGGTATTATACATTGTCGGGCGCATCTGAAAGGAGATGGTGACGTAACCAAAGGAAATCGGATGGCAGATAATGCAGCTAAGCGTGCCGCTGAATCAGGAAGACAGGAATATGAGGAACATATAGCTGCACTTATACCGACTCCACTGTCTCAATGGACTCCAGTTTATACAGCTCAAGAAAAAGAGTGGTTAAAGACTGAAGCTGGGAAGTACCTGGAGAACAAATGGTATCAGTTAGAAGATGGAAGAATAGTCATTCCAGCATCACTAGCTGTAGAAATTGTCCAGAACTATCACAACGGGACACATTCTGGAAGAGATAGTATGGAAGAATCTCTCAGAAAACATTTCTACATACCAAGATTGTTCAACTTGACTCAAGCCATTGTACGAAGATGTGTAATATGTGCTAAGAATAACGCAAAGCAAGGACCAGTGAAACCACCGGGAGTCCAGTATATGGGGGGGACTCCCTATGTCCGATCTTCAAATAGACTATACAGTAATGCCTAAATCCGGTGGACATCGCTACCTACTAGTAGTTGTGTGTACCTATTCAGGCTGGGTAGAAGCATGTCCTACTCGTACAGAGAAAGCAGGAGAAGTTGTACGATTCCTGTTGCGAGAAATAATACCTCGATATGGACTACCATGTTCTATAGGATTGGATAATGGTCCAGCCTTTGTTCACCAGTGCCTACAACAACTGACTCATATGCTTGGTATTAAGTGGAAGCTTCATACGGCATATAGACCCCAGAGTTCTGGGAAAGTGGAAAGGATGAACAGAACTATTAAGAACCAATTGGCAAAGATGTGTCAAGAAACTCATCTTAAGTGGAATGTTCTTTTGCCTATAGCTCTGTTACGTATTCGTAGTACACCTACCAGAAGGATGTGTCTCTCACCTTTTGAAATCATGTATGGGCGTCCACCTCCTGTACTTGGTAACTGAAGGGGGGATTTGAGTCAGTTGGGAGAAGGAATTACCCGGCAGCAGGTTGTAGAGTTGGGTAAAACTATGGAGGAGGTACAGAAATGGGTACAAGATAGATTACCTGTGAATATTTATCCCCCTGTTCATAGCTATCATCCAGGAGATCAAGTGTGGATTAAAGAGTGGAACAGTATACCGTTAGGGCCTAAGTGGAGGGGTCCTTATGTTGTTCTTTTGTCTACCCCTACAGCAATAAAGGTGGCTGAAGTGACTCCGTGGATTCATCACTGCAGGGTTAAACCAGCAGCAGTAGATTCTTGGCAAGCTACACCAGATCCAGAGAATCCCTGCAAGATCCGGTTAAAGCGCATGACTCAGTCGGAGTAACGAGGAGATATTAGGATTACAAGTGTGTTTAAAGAGATCAGAAAGTGAGTGTTTTGTCGACCATAATAAAGCCAGACCACTCACCTACGTGACATAGCCAGGGTGTCTCGAAGGGACCTCTGTGAAGGGAAGAGAGGACATGCAGAACTCCATTCCTTGCAGCCCTTACAACCTGGAAGCTGAGGTGCCATCGCACGGACGAAGACTGAGGATGAAGACGTCAAAAGAAGTGCTCTTGATAATGTGTATTTTTATGTTTTTTATTATTCAGGAAGATAGAGGTACCGACACACCTAGCTGTGAGGTTTGCATTAAGACTACTATAACAGGTAATCATATTTCCCAGACCCTAATTTGGCATTCACAATATGAATGTAAAAGATATGTATCAAGGTGTAGATACTTAGGTATAGAGTATAGTGTATGCCATTTAGGAGTAGGCAAACCTAAGTGCTTCAGTCCAGAGTATCAACCCCGTACGATTTGGTTGACTCTCAGGAATGGAGATCCTCAGGGGACCCTAATTAATAAAACGGTATTAGAATCCGTATATTCTTCAGGTGTTCTGCTATTTGATGCGTGTAAAGCGATATCAAGTGGTAGAAAACCGTGGAATGTATGCGGGGATCTTAAGTGGGAGAGAATGTATGGGTCTAACGATAAATATATTTGTCCCAGTAGTAAAAACAAGTACGTAAGTCCAAAATGCCCAGATAAGGATTATAATTATTGCCCATATTGGTCTTGTGTGGGGTGGGCAACTTGGGGACAGACAGCAGACAAGGATATGATTGTTACTAAGTTGCCTACCAAACCGTATTGTAAGTCTATGGAATGTAACCCAGTCCATATACTTATAAATAATCCTGAACAATTTTTAGATAGGTTCGGTAACTTATTTGGGTTTCAGATATATGGGACGGGTTTAGATCCTGGGACAATATTATTTATAGGGATAGAGACCGATACCGTAGCATCCCAAACTCATCAGGTTTTCCATTCTTTTTATGAAGAGATGAGTGTAGAAAATAAGATTCCCCATAATGCTAAGAACCTGTTTATTGATCTAGCCGAGAGAATTGCTGGTAGTCTTAATGTGACCAACTGCTATGTGTGTGGAGGTACTAATATGGGAGACCAATGGCTCTGGGAAGCAAAGGAGGTAATGTCCGGTTCTGAGACAATTGAACAAATAATATCTTCTCAAGCCGATTATCAAATGAGTGTTAGAGGTAAATCTGAGTGGCGATTAAAGACCTCCATCATAGGTTATGTTTGCATAGCAAGAAAAGGAATAATGTTTAACACATCTGTAGGAGAACTAACTTGTCTAGGGCAAAAAGCTTATGATGATACTACAAAGAATATAACCTGGTGGTCGGCTTCAAATGTCTCAGAACCACCTAACCCGTTTGCAAGATATGCCAATTTAAAGGATGTGTGGTTTGATTTATCTATTACATCTAGTTGGAAAGCCCCAGCAAATTTGTACTGGATCTGTGGTAAGAAGGCCTATTCGGAGTTACCACAGGACTGTGTGTTAGGTATGCTCAAACCATCCTTCTTCTTGTTGCCTATTGAAACAGGAGAGACTTTGGGAGTTAAAGTATATGATGTGAATCATAGGAAGAAAAGGGGACCCCTAGAGATAGGTACCTGGGAAGATAATGAATGGCCTCCCCAGCGTATCATAGATTATTATGGGCCAGCCACTTGGGCAGAAGATGGTACTTTCGGATATAGAACCCCAATATATATGCTCAACCGCATTATAAGGTTACAGGCAGTGGTTGAGATAATTACCAATGAGACATCACAAGCGCTCAATCTCCTAGCGAAACATAATACTAGGATGAGGACAGCCGTTTACCAAAATAGATTAGCCTTGGAATACCTATTGGCAGTAGAGGGAGGTGTATGTGGGAAGTTTAACCTAAGCAATTGTTGTCTTCAAATAGATGATGAAGGGCAAGCAATAGCTGAGCTTACTAGCCATATGGTTAAACTAGCGCATGTCCCTACCCAGGTATGGAAAGGGTATAATCCAAGTAGTTGGTTTGGTAATTGGCATGAGCAGTTTGGAGGACTTAAGGCATTGGTAGGTGGAGTCATGCTAATTTTGATGCTGTGCCTTCTCCTACCATGTCTGATTCCTTTGGTAGTTAGGTTTGTGCAGAGCATTATAGAAAATATAGCAGAGAGAAAGGCTGCTGCACAAATAATGGCCATATATAGATATGAGGCTCTAAATCAGGGAGAACTAGTACAGGAAGAGGAATGTTGAGGGATTCACATCATTAGTAGCAAAGTCTGGTCTGGTTCATAGCAACCTGAGGTGTAAGCAAACTATGGTTAAGTGATGCATCTGGAATTGTGAAATATCAGAAGCATCAAAGGGGGGAATGTGGTGGAATCTCAGTAAAAATAAATTTACTAGGACAAGATTGCCACATGGTATGTGCATTTGCATATGTTGATGTACCAGTTAAGTCAGTTACACGTAGCTAAGATACAATCAGTAGTGTAAGGAGCATAAGTAGGAATACAGGATATACGAGTATTTCCCCTCCTCCATTGTGCTGGGCAAGCCATGTGGTCAAACAGGATTTTAGTCTCTATTCGGTTGATTAGATAAGAGTATGTGTAGGTTGAACTGATTATGGGAGGAGCTACATGCCTATATAAGGGACCTACACTGTATGATCAGGACTCAGACTTTGCTGTTTTTTGGTGACATTAGTCCCTCTGAGTCCCGATCGGTGAACCGAATAAAGAATCTCTTCCTTCCTGAAGAAACCTGTGTCCATCTCTCTGTGCTTGGCTTCCGTCAGTTTCTCCGACGTCAGTTTTCACTGTCAGTTTTCACTGTTATAGATTTGAATCTATAACAGTGAAAAAAGTTTTTTGGTTTGGAGTGGCACTGTGCACTGGCAGAGGTTGGCAGAGTACATGCTGGAGGCCTGACACACCAGCTTGAAGACAACTAACTGCTATTCAATCTATAACAGTAAAAAAAGTTTTGAGGTTTTAAATGCACGCTATTGTGACACCAAATATGAGTGGCAATGTGCACTGGCAAAGGTTGGCAGAGTACACATTGTAGGCCTGACACACAGACGCTTGCAGACAACTAACTGCTATTCATGCTATAACAGTGAAAAAAGTTTTTTGTTTTTTAAATGCAAGCTATGGGGACACCAGCTATGAGTGGCACTGTGCAATGGCAGAGGTTGGCAGAGTACATGCTGGAGTTCTGACACACCCGCTTGGAGACAACTAACTGCTATTCTATCTATAACAGTGAAAAAAGTTTTGGGGTTTTAAATGCACGCTATTGTGACACCAGATATGAGTGGCAATGTGCACTGGCAAAGGTTGGCAGAGTACACGTTGTAGGCCTGACACACAGACGCTTGCAGACAACTAAATCCTATTCAATCTATAACAGTGAAAAAAGTTTTTTGTTTATTAAAAGCAAGCTATTGGGACACCAGATATGAGTGGCACTGTGACATGGCAGAGGTTGGCAGAGTACACGCTGTAGACCTGACACACCCGATTGGAGACAACTAACTGTTATTCAATCTATAACAGTGAAAAAAGTTTTTTGGTTTTTAAATGCAAGCTATTGGGACACCAGATGTGAGTGGCACTGTGCACTGGCAGAGGTTGGCAGAGTACATGCTGGAGGCCTGACACACCAGCTTGAAGACAACTAACTGCTATTCAATCTATAACAGTGAAAAAAGTTTTTGGGTTTTAAATGCACGCTATTGTGACACCAAATATGAGTGGCAATGTGCACTGGCAAAGGTTGGCAGAGTACACATTGTAGGCCTGACGTCTGTGTGTCAGGCCTACAATGTGTACTCTGCCAACCTTTGCCAGTGCACATTGCCACTCATATTTGGAGTTACAATAGCGTGCATTTAAAACCCAAAAACTTTTTTCACTGTTATAGATTGAATAGCAGTTAGTTGTCTTCAAGCTGGTGTGTCAGGCCTCCAGCATGTACTCTGACAACTAACTGCTATTCATTCTATAACAGTGAAAAAGGTTTTTTGTTTTAAATGCACGCTATTGTGACACCAGATATGAGTGGCACTGTGCACTGGCAAAGGTTGGCAGAGTACACGTTTTAGGCCTGACACACAGACGCTTGGAGACAACTAACTGCTATTCAATCTATAACAGTGAAAAAAGGTTTTGGGTTTTTAAATGCACGCTATTGTGAAACCAGTGAGTGAATGGTGGCACTGGGCAAGTGGTCACAGTATACGCTGCAAGCCTGACACACACGCTTGCAGACAACTAACTGCTATTCAATCTATTACAGTGAAAAACGTTTTGGGGTTTTTAAATGCACGCTATTGTGACACCAGATAAGAGTGGCACTTTGAACTGGCAAAGGTTGGCAGAGTACACATTGTAGGCCTGACACACAGACGCTTGGAGACAACTAACTGCTATTCAATCTATAACAGTGAAAAAAGTTTTTGGGGTTTTAAATGCATGCTATTGTGAAACCAGTGAGTGAGTGGTGGCACTGGGCAAGTGGGCACAGTATACGCTGCGAGCCTGACACACACGCTTGCTTGCAGACAACTAACTGATATTCAATCTAGCACAGTGAAAACATTTTTTTTTAAATGCAAGCTAATGTGACACCAGTGAGTGAGTGGTGGCACTGGGCAAGTGGGCCCAGTATACGCTGCGAGCCTGACACACAGAAGCTTGCAGACAACTAACTACTATTCAATCTATTACAGTGAAATACATTTTTTTAAAATGCAATCTATTGTGACACCAGTGAGTGAGTGGTGGCACTGGGCAAGTGGGCACAGTATCCACTGTGAGCCTGACACAGAAGCTGGCAGACAACTAACTGCTATTCAATCTATTACAGTGAATTTTTTTTTAAATGCAAGCTATTGTGACACCAGTGAGTGAGTGGTGGCACTGGGCAAGTGGGCACAGTATCCACTGTGAGCCTGACACAGAAGCTGGCAGGCAGGCAACTGCAATTACATTACACAGAAAAAAAAGCAGACTGATGTTCTAGCCCTTAAAAGGGCTTTTTGGGGTGCTGTCCTTACAGCAGAGATCAGATGAGTCCTTCAGGACTGTAGTGGACACTGTATACACTAACCTAGCTATCCATTTCCCTATCAAATCAACAGCAGCTACACTATCCCTCCTCTCACTAAGAATGCAGCTTCAGAATGAATCTGAAATGGATGCTGTCCAGTAGGTGGGAGGGTCTGCTAGGGAGGGTGTGTTGCTGATTGGCTGGTATGTGTCTGCTGACTGTGAGGCACAGGGTCAAAGTTTACTCAATGATGACGAATAGGGGGTGGATCGAACCGCGCATATGTTCGCCCGCTGTGGCGAACGCGAACACGCTATGTTCGCTGGGAACTATTCGCCAGCGAACCATTCGGTACATCACTATTGCTGAGAGTTTAGTCTGCAAACAGGTTTTTTTCCTTAAAAAATAAATAAAAAATCATTCACTGCTTTTAAATCAAGGAGGAACCTGAATTAACCATCTGGCTTCTGGACTAAAAACAGGCTTTAATAAGTTCATGAAAGTCTTTCTGGAAGATAGCTCTATTAAGTTTTCTTTCAAAGTGTCTGGACTTTTGTAAAAAGATATGAAGCAGTTCAGGTTGGCTGGACTGCGGAACAAAGGAATGTTCTTAGAGGAAGTTCTGTTTGCTATTTGTAAAGGACCCAGTTGCCTGTAGTGGCATTTTACCCACTGGGAAGTAAAAGTCAGATGTCTTCATCCTATAGGTCTAGTGCCATAATCTACAATCTTTTGTCTTTTCAGAGAATTTTCCTTCAGAGATTTCTTTTAGTCAGATATTTCTTTTATTACAATGGAATTTCGCAAAGGTCCAATGTTTCTGCAATCAGGGATTTGCTTTGATTTGCCGTAGCAGAGAGTTTGCATATCTGCCCTTTTTCTGGATAATCATGGTAGCATCACTTATGGGTAGCACCTCCCTTAGCAGTCACAGGACAGGAATTAATTAGATTAATTAGACTGATAGGTATAAAGAGTCCCTCCTCCCCTTACACCGCACTCCTCTTGGGAGACTAAGCGCTTCAAGGATCGGTCCTTTTGGGATAGCAGAAGCTATAGACCAGGAAGAGAGTATTCCAGAAATTTTTCTTGGAAAATCTTCTCACATTATTGACCAATAAGGCTTCCAGAGGAAGAGGGGCTAGAACCTCTGGGAAGAACTGCCCATTCGGGGACTGTGGGAGGAAGACTGAAGTTCTTTTACCCGCTGTGTAAAATATTACGGATGTGTGGGGCAATTCCATCATAAGAGAGGGTTACAGGATAAAATTTGCCTCTTACCCAAAATCTGCTTTCTTCAAGAAATCAAAGGTGTTGGCAGGCATCAAACGAAGGGCCATGAGGGCCTGCACTTCTACTCTTCTGGAACAAAAAGTTATAGAAGAAGTTCCAAAACAGGAAAGGTTCCAAGGGGTTTACTCCACAGTGTTCTTGGCTCCAAAACCCCAGGGAAAGTGGCGTCTCATCCTGAACTTGAAAGGAGTTAACTCCATGCTCGACGTAAGAACATTCAAGATGGAATCTTTACAGACCATCTTAAAAAGCATCAAAAGAGGGGATTGGATGACATCTATAGACTTGAGGGACGCCTAATCCCTAATCTCTACAAACCATGATCATATGCTGTTTCTCAGATTCTGGGCTCTAGGAAGGCATTTTCAATTCTGGGGACTGACATTTGGCCTCAGCTTGGCACCAAGAACGTTCTCAAAAGTTCTTGTCACCTTGATTGCCTTCATAAGAGTGAGAGGTATCGCAATCTTGCATTACTTGGATAATATCCTTATCATAGGAATATCTCAAAGGATAGTGGCTCATCATACTTGGGTTACGATGAACATTCTTTGAGACTACGGTTGGCTTCTGAACATAGAGAAAAGTTTCCTAATTCCTTCACAAAAGATCATATTCCTCAGAGCAGTAATAAACACTATCTCCGCCCATGTGTTCCTGTTTCCAGAGAGGGCTGTGAGGATCTGAGACAAAATAATAAAACCACAAGGTTTCGAGACTGGCTCAGCCAGAGAAGTCACGAGCCTCCTTGTTTCTTTGACTTCAACGATTGGGCTGGTAAAATGGGCCCAATGGAAGTTTCACACTGTTCAGAATTTCTTCCTTCTTCAATTCGACACAGTAGAAACAGATTGGGAGCAAAGAATAGCTCTGCCCCTGCCAGTAAGAAAAGGGTTGGACTGGTGGATGGGTAAGAAGAATTTGGCAAAAGGCTTCCCGTTGGAGGAACCTCCTTGGAACGCTATTACAACAAATGCCAGTTTCTCTGGATGGGGTGCCCACTTCAATTCCACATGGACACAAGGGAAGTGGACCTGAGAAGAGAGTCGCCTACACTCAAATCTAAGAGAACTAACAGCTATTTCCAAAGCCGTCTTGGTATTCCTCCCGATGATCGAAAAAATCTTGGGTACTAGTCAAAACGGAAAACCAAGCAGTTGCTTCGTATGTGAACAACCAAGGAGGCACAAGAAGCAGCTTCCTCTTGAAGGAACTAGCTCCCTTGATGAAGGTGGCCACGAAAAACCTCCAAGGTCTGAAGGTTTCTTCCTAAGGTGATTTCTCAGTTTCATCTCTCTCAAGAAGTGGTCCTTCCATCATTCTACCCCAATCCTACTTGTCAAGAGGAAGTTAGGTGGCAACGTTTGGATGTCATGAACTGAACCTAGTTCATTCTGAATCATACAGAAAGACTGACTAACTCTTCATTTTACCTTCAGGAGTTAAGAAAGGTGAGGCGGCCTCTTTATCTACATTGAAACGTTGGATTTCGCTAATGATCAGGAAAGCATATATCTCTAAAGGTCAATCTCCTCCAATGAAGATAAGAACACATTCTACCAGAGCATTGTCAACTTCATGGGCTAATATATAGTAATGTGACAGCATATCACATTACTATATAGCTTCACACAAGAAAACCAGAAACAGGACTACAGAGAACACCAAGTTAATTTAACTTTAAATATTATGCATTGATACAGAGTTCCATTGTAAGGAAAGGCAAACAAGGCTTCAGTGGTGTCAAAATTCGAATTTTATGGACAAAAAGGATACATCTAAAGAAAGTCTCTGAAGTCTGACAGGTCTTTGATGGATAGGCATAAAGATAGCCAAAAATTACATCAATTGCATCACGAAATACAGTTAACCCCTTACACAAAGGATAATTGGAACTCCTGACAAATTTCTGGTGGTGTTATGCCATTTACTGACCAAACTATTGATAGCCTCTAGGGAAGACACACCCACCTTACTCTATTGGGAAGATAAACCAGAGGTTCCCAACCCTCAAGTACCCCCTACCAGTTCAGGATTTAGGGATTACACTGTTGTGTCTAAAGCATAGGCGTCCGCGGGGGGGGGCAAGAGGGGGCACTTGCCCCCCCTGGATTTCTGTACTTGCACTTTAAACGGCTGACCATGTGTGTGAGCTGTGCAGCCGCACAGGGCGCCATGGCAACAAGGGCGCCGACGGCTGCACAAGGCTAGCACACGCAGGGGACGGCAATGCTGAATTTGCAAAGCCAGCCTAAAGTCGTATGGAGGGGGCGGAAAAGTGAGCATGGAGGTGGAGCTAAATGACAGCGGGGGCGGGGTTAAATACAGCCAGAGGTGGAACCCACTGCCCTTACTGATGCAGACTGACCTGCTTCCCCAAGTACAACAGAGCAGGAACTGCACTGTCTCCACTCCTCCCCTTCCAGCCCACAAAGGAAAAATGTAAGTGTATGTGTGTGGGGCAGATCAGAACACAGAGTGGTAGGGGGGCAGAACAGGACATATGTGGGTGCTGGGGGGGGCAACACCAGACACATGTGGGTGTTTGGGGGGTGGGCAGAACAGGACACATGTGGGTGTTTGGGGGGGGCAGAACAGGACACATGTGGGTGCTGGGGGGGCAATACCAGACACATGTGGGTGTTTGGGGGTGGGCAGAACAGGACACATGTGGGTGTTTGGGGGGGCAGAACAGGACACATGTGTGTGTTTGGGGGGGTGGGCAGAACAGGACACGTGGGTGCTGGGGGGCCAGTACCAGACACATGTGGGTGCTGGAGGGGGCAGTACCAGACACATGTAGGTGTTTGGGGGGCAGAACAGGACACATGTAGGTGTTTGTGGGGCAGAACAGGACACATGTGGGTGTTTGGGGGGCAGAACAGGACACATGTGGGTGTTTGGGGGGGCAGAACAGGACACATGTGGGTGTTTGGGGGCAGAACAGGACACGTGGGGGGTTTGGGGGGCAGAACAGGACATGTGGGGGTGCTGGTGGGGCAGAACAGGACACCTGGGGGTGTTTGGGGGGCAGAACAGGACACCTGGGGGTGTTTGGGGGGCAGAACAGGACACGTGGGGGTGCTAGGGGCAGAACAGGACACGTGGGGGTGCTGGGGGGCAGAACAGGACACGTGGGGGTGCTGGGGGGCAGAACAGGACACGGGTAGAGTACTGGGGCAGAACAGGACACGGGGAGAGTGCTGAGGGGGAGAACAGGACATGTGGAGGGGCTGGGGGGCAGAACAGGACACATGGAGGGGCTGTGGGGGCAGAACAGGACACGTGGGGGTGCTGGGGGGCAGAACAGGACACGTGGGGTTCTGGGGGGCAGAACAGGAAACGTGGGGGTGCTGGGGGGCAGAACAGGACACGTGGGGGTGCTGGGGGGGCAGAACAAGACACGGGGAGAGTGCTGGGGGGCAGAACAGGACACAAGGGGTGCTGGGGGCAGAACAGGACACGTTGAGGGGCTGGGGGGGCAGAACAGGACACGTGGAGGGGCTGGGGGGCAGAACAGGACACGTGGAGGGGCTGGGGGGGGCAGAACAGGACACGTGGAGGTTCTGGTGGGGCAGAATAGGACACAAGGGGTATGCTAGGGGCAGAATAGGTCCGTGGAGGAGCTGGGGGGGCAGTATAGGACCCATGGAGGTTCTGGTGGGCAGAATAGGACACATTGAGGAGCTGGGGGGGGGGCAGAATAGGACACATGGAGGGGCTTGGGGGTAGAATAGGATACATGCAGGGGCAGAACAGGACACATGGGGCAGAAAAGAAGATATGGAGGGGCTGGCGGCAGAACAGGACACATGGAGAGGCTCCGGGGGGAGGGGGGGGGCAGTGCAGGATGCTTGGGGGCAGTATAGCAGAATAGGACCATCTTTGTCTGAGTCGTCAGAAATTGTTGTAGGATAAAAAAAGGTCATGCGTATAGAAAAAAAAATGCACAAAGCAAGTTGAACCTCAGTGTTTGTATCTGTCTGTGTATTTACATGTGTTTGTATCTGGGTATCTAGAGGTGTGTCTGTGTTTGCTTCTGTGTGTCTCTGTATCTACATGTGTGTCAGTGTTTGTATCTGTGTATCTTGTGCATCTGTGGCAGTGTTTGTATATGTGTGTGTGAATCTGCATGTGTATCAGTGTGTATCTGTATCTAGATGTGTGTCAGTGTTTGTACCTGTGTTTGTGCATGTGCATCTGTGTTTTTATGCGGTATGTATGTCAGTGTGTGTATCAAATCAGCAAATGGCAACTTGATGCATCAGGTTTCTCAACCCTTTGCATGCCTGCACTTTATGTAAAAATGATTGTGCGCCTCCCCTTCATGACATTGTCAAAAAGGGGCAAAGCATGGAAGTAATTACAATTATGCCCCCCCCCTCCCCCTTGGAATAATTTCTGCTGACGCCCATGGTCTAAAGTGTTTTTTTTCCCCTTTTTCTAAAAAACACCTTAGACACCACAGGGTAATCCCTAAATCCTGGACTGTTAGGGGGTACTTGAGGACTGGGTTGGGAACCACTGACATAAAGGAAGATTCTCCTTTAAAAATTAAGGACAAAAGGCGAACGGCAGAGATCTTAGATCCAACATCTGGTGTAGGAATGAGGACACCTAACTTTCGCACTTCCCCCCCAAAAAAAAAAAAAGAAAGAAAACTTGTCTCTCCAACTGAAAACTTTCCTATTTCCCCACAATTCTCATTTATACCTGCATTCACAATTCCTGGGATATATCTCCAAGTCTAAAAGAAATTCTACACAAAGAAGCTGGTTTTATTTAATTTGAATTAATTTTACTAAAAACATCTGGATAAAAAGGCTGGTTAGATTTCAACTATTATGAAATCTGATTTAGTGATATCTAGTTATATAAATTCCTTACTGCAGGAGGAATATTTACTGATAATTTGTAAAAAAACAAAAACAAAAAAAACCTACCTGAAATTAGGGATAATAGTCTAATTAGGAAAGTTAAAATCCGGTTAGAATTATTCTTATTGGATGAGAACGAATGGTTAACTGGTCTGAGAACTATTGTATTTGTCATTGCAATATAATAAAAAAAAAAAAAAAAAGTGTATTTTGTGAGAATTGTAGCCAAAGTTTATTGCTTTACGCTGTGCTGATGCGAAGAGTCCTGTACTAAGAAAGGTTTAGCAAGCTGATTTCAAGAGAGTGTCCGGTTGTAAAACTGTTGAAGTTTGCATATGTTACTTGTTACAAATCGCTATTTGTAACTGGCCCTTTAAATGGAAAATTGCCCTGCTTCCCTGGATTGTGGAGAAGCCTATTTGCCAGCCTCCTGCCTCATGACTATGGTCCCTGGAAGATTGTGCCCCTGAAAACTTATTAACCTATATTGGGCTGCTGCTGGCCCTTTAAGAACTGTCTGGGGCCATATTGGGACTTTGGGTAACAATACCCTATAAGACTATGACCCCTGGAAGGTATTACCTGTTAAAGACTCTTTTAGATTGGATTTTATAAGACTGTCCCTTTAAATAATTTGGAACAGTGCTGCAGCTTTAAATGGGCACTTCGGATGCAGCCGAAGTGCCGAAGTATTCGAAGTGGCCGCCATTCGACAAACGAACACGTGGCGGCGGCCATCTTTGTTCATTCGAACGAGGTCAGCGGTATGTGTAGCCAAATTCATGGAACTGAAATCGGCTACACATTTTACCGAACACAGCTGACCCTTACCTTCTCCTACACTTCGTTTTTCAGCTCCAGAGACTAAGTCCCGTTTGAAATGGGACTTAGTCGTTTTTTTCGGCATGAAATTGACCGGCCGCACAGCCCAAATCTATGGAACTGTTTTGGGCAGGAAATTGTGCTTGCGGTCGGTCATAAAGGGACCTCCAGCTAACTTTTGATCCACTGGGGGGATTTGGCTGATTTTTGGAAGTGTTTATGTTTGAAGTGTGCTGAGTTCAAATATGTAATTGAGATTGAATGTATAGTTTTAAAGTTACAGTGTATGTGTAAAAACTGTATTTTTACTGTATGCTATAATTATGTTATATGTTTATCTGAGGGGAGGAGACGTGGGGGTGGTACCATGTATGTGATTGGTTAATTTCATCCTCCCCCTGGGAGTGTCCTGTGTGTACCTTTTTGTAATGAAAAGCAGGCTGGGTGTCCCAGTCCTGAGTTCTTCTTGACCCTTCAAAACAGAGGCGGCTCTAGACTTTATGAGGCCTTAGGCGAAACGCAAACATGAGGCCCCACTAACAAAAAAGTGTCACATATACACATTGACGCACTGTCTACCTGTGTATGTGCGAATGTATGTCTCTGTGAGCATGTTTGTGTTTTTGTCTGAGACCCTATGTGTATGGGGTAGCTGATGGTGAGAGGGAGCGGGGGGTGTGATGGTGAGAGGGAGTGGACGGTAATGTGAGAGGAAGCAGGGGGTGATAGTAATGTGAGAGTGAGAGGGGGGTAATGTGAGAGTGAGAGGGGGGTAATGTGAGAGTGAGAGGGGGGTAATGTGAGAGTGAGAGGGGGGTAATGTGAGAGTGAGAGGGGGGTAATGTGAGAGTGAGAGGGGGGTAATGTGAGAGTGAGAGGGGGGTAATGTGAGAGTGAGAGGGGGGTAATGTGAGAGTGAGAGGGGGGTAATGTGAGAGTGAGAGGGGGGTAATGTGAGAGTGGGGGGTAATGTGAGAGTGGGGGGGTAATGTGAGAGTGGGGGGGTAATGTGAGAGTGGGGGGGTAATGTGAGAGTGGGGGGAGCTAATGTGAGAGTGGGGGGAGCTAATGTGAGAGTGGGGGGAGCTAATGTGAGAGTGGGGGAGCTAATGTGAGAGTGGGGGAGCTAATGTGAGAGTGGGGGAGCTAATGTGAGAGTGGGGGAGCTAATGTGAGAGTGGGGGAGCTAATGTGAGAGTGGGGGAGCTAATGTGAGAGTGGGGGAGCTAATGTGAGAGTGGGGGAGCTAATGTGAGAGTGGGGGAGCTAATGTGAGAGTGGGGGAGCTAATGTGAGAGTGGGGGAGCTAATGTGAGAGTGGGGGAGCTAATGTGAGAGTGGGGGAGCTAATGTGAGAGTGGGGGAGCTAATGTGAGAGTGGGGGAGCTAATGTGAGAGTGGGGGAGCTAATGTGAGAGTGGGGGAGCTAATGTGAGAGTGGGGGGGCTAATGTGAGAAGGAGGGGGTGATGGTGAGTGGGGGGAAGCTGAGGGGGAGTGATGCTGAGGGGGGTGACGGGGAGTGATGCTGAGGGGGGTGACGGGGAGTGATGCTGAGGGGGGTGACGGGGAGTGATGCTGAGGGGGGTGACGGGGAGTGATGCTGAGGGGGGTGACGGGGAGTGATGCTGAGGGGGGTGACGGGGAGTGATGCTGAGGGGGGTGACGGGGAGTGATGCTGAGGGGGGTGACGGGGAGTGATGCTGAGGGGGGTGACGGGGAGTGATGCTGAGGGGGGTGACGGGGAGTGATGCTGAGGGGAGTGACGCTGAGGGGGGTGACGGGGAGTGACGCTGAGGGGGGTGACGGGGAGTGACGCTGAGGGGGGTGACGGGGAGTGACGCTGAGGGGGGTGACGGGGAGTGACGCTGAGGGGGGTGACGGGGAGTGACGCTGAGGGGGGTGACGGGGAGTGACGCTGAGGGGGGTGACGGGGAGTGACGCTGAGGGGGGTGACGGGGAGTGACGCTGAGGGGGTGACGGGGAGTGACGCTGAGGGGGGTGACGGGGAGTGACGCTGAGGGGGGTGACGGGGAGTGATGCTGAGGGGGGTGACGGGGAGTGATGCTGAGGGGGGTGACGGGGAGTGATGCTGAGGGGGGTGACGGGGAGTGATGCTGAAGGTGGTGGGGGGAGTGATGCGGAGGGGTGGTGAAGCTGAGGGTGGGGTGAGGCTGAGGGTGGTGGGGGGTTATGGGGGATGGTGAGGCTGAGGGTGGTGGGGGGTGAAGCTGAGGGTGGGCGGGGGGTGAAGCTGAGGGTGGGCGGGGGGTGAAGCTGAGGGTGGGCGGGGGGTGAAGCTGAGGGTGGGCGGGGGGTGATGGTGACGGTGGGCGGGGGGTGATGGTGACGGTGGGCGGGGGGTGATGGTGACGGTGGTGGGGGGTGATGGTGACGGTGGTGGGGGGTGATGGTGACGGTGGTGGGGGGTGATGGTGACGGTGGTGGGGGGTGATGGTGGTGGGGGTTAAGCTGAGGGTGGTGGGGGGTGAGGCTGAGGGTGGTGATGGTGGGTGATGGGGAATGAGGCTGAGGTTGGTGGGGGGTGATGGTGACGGTGGTGGGGGGGTGAAGCTGATGGTGGTGGTGGTGGGTGTAGCTGAGGGTGGTGGGGGTGATGGTGAGGGTGGTGGGGGTGAGGGTGGTGGGTGGTGAGGCTGAGGGTGGTGGGGGGTGAGGCTGAGGGTGGTGGGGGGTGAGGCTGAGGGTGGTGAGATGGTGGTGGGGTGAGGCTGAGGGTGGTGGGGGTGATGGTGGTGGGGGTGATGGTGGTGGGGGTTAAGCTGAGGGTGGTGGGGGGTGAGGCTGAGGGTGGTGATGGTGGGTGATGGTGGTGGGGAATGAGGCTGAGGGTGGTGATGGTGGGTGATGGTGGTGGGGAATGAGGCTGAGGTTGGTGGGGGGTGAGGCTGAGGGTGGTGGGGGTGATGGTGAGGGTGGGGGGTGAGGCTGAGGGTGGTGGGGGGTGACGCTGAGGGTGGTGGGGGGTGACGCTGAGGGTGGTGGGGGGTGACGCTGAGGGTGGTGGGGGTGAGGCTGAGGGTGGTGGGTGGTGATGGTGGTCGGGGGTGAGCCTGAGTTTGGTGGGGGGTGATGGGGAGGGAGAGCCTACCTTTCCCTGGTGGTCCAGTGGGCTCCCTGTTGGTCCGGTGGAATAACCACCCACCCTGCCCCTTCCATACCTTTTGGTTGCAGGGAGGTGACTTTCTGGGGCTGGCTGATCCTGGTGGGAGTCTGAAGCTGCAGAGCTCTCTCTCCTCCCTCCTCCTTCTCTCTCAGCTGCCTCCTCCATCTCTCCCAGCTGCCTCCTCCATCTCTCCCAGCTGCCTCCTCCATCTCTCCCAGCTGCCTCCTCCATCTCTCCCAGCTGCCTCCTCCATCTCTCCCAGCTGCCTCCTCCTTCTCTCCCAGCTGCCTGCAGCCTGTGTCTTCTCATCCCGCGCGGTCTGTAAGCTGGGAGGAAGTAACAGTCACTTCCTCCCAGCACTCCCTGCAACTTTAAAGGGGCCCGGTCTGCCAAAGGGCTGCAGCACCCGACCGAGCCCCTAATGAGGTACAGAGGAGAGGCGGCTCTCTAATTAGGCAGTTTAGGCGGCCGCGAGGCCCCAGCCAGCGCGAGGCCTTAGGCGGCCGCCTAAACCGCCTAATTAGAGAGCCGCCTCTGCTTCAAAACGTAGCCTCGTCTCGTTATTGGAGGGAATTGCTGTATTACACTGGGGATTGCTATGCTCTGCATATTCCCCTGAGCTTAATCACTTAGCTCTTTTAAGAGCTTGTTCCGGATACGCTCTCCTGGAGGAGAGGTCTTCCCCACACGGTCCTGGAGGACAGAATCCGATCCAGGGTGGAAGGAAGACGGCGAGGCTCCAGTTAAGCTACGGCGGTTGTGGAGCCTGCGGTGGTTGTGGTATCGTCTGCAGTGCTTGGAGTCCTCTGTAAGCGCTAGGAGCATCCATCAACGGAGGGTACTCGGTCGGAGTACACGGAGCTCCGTTACATTACTATTGAACAGTGGCGTCTCTAGGATTAATTTTTTAGGGGGGGGGGGGCACAGGGTGGGCCAGGGACAAAAGTAGGGGGGCACATTCAACCCCGCCCTCGCTGCAGTTTGACTCATATCTGGTGTCTCTGTAGCGTGCTTTTACAAAGAAAAAAGGTTTCCAGTGTAAGCTAATAGCAGCCAGTCAGTGTCCTTCAAGCGGCTCTGTCAGGCCTACAGTGTGTGCTCTGCAGAACTGTTCCAGTGCAGATTGCCAATCATATCTGGTATCTCTATAGCGTGCTTTTACAAAGAAAAAAGTTTTCCAGTGTAAGCTAATAGCAGCCAGTCAGTGTCCTTCAAGCGGCTCAGTCAGGCCTACAGTGTGTGCTCTGCAGAACTGTTCCAGTGCAGATTGCCAATCATATCTGGTATCTCTATAGCGTGCTTTTACAAAGAAAAAAGGTTTCCAGTGTAAGCTAATAGCAGCCAGTCAGTGTCCTTCAAGCGGCTCTGTCAGGCCTACAGTGTGTGCTCTCCAGAACTGTTCCAGTGCACATTGCCAATCATATCTGGTGTCTCTATAGCGTGCTTTTAAAACCAACATTTTTTTTCCACTGTAAGAGAAGAGCAGTTGCCTGCCTGCCAGCTTCTGTGTAAGGTTCACAGTGGATACTGTGCCCTCTTGCCCAGTGCCACCACTCATATCTGTTTTTACAATAGCTTAAGCTTTAGATTTAAAAAAAATATTTTTTTTTCACTGTAATAGAAGAGCAGTTAGTTGTCTGCAAACGTCTGGGTGTCAGGCCTCCTTCAGCGTGTGCTCTGCAGACCTGTGCCAGCGTACTTTGACAGTTGCCACTCATATCTGGTGTCTCTGTAGCGTGCTTTTACAAAGAAAAAAGGTTTACAGTGTAAGCTAATAGCAGCCAGTCAGTGTCCTTCAAGCGGCTCTGTCAGGCCTACAGTGTGTGCTCTGCAGAACTGTTCCAGTGCAGATTGCCAATCATATCTGGTATCTCTATAGCGTGCTTTTACAAAGAAAAAAGTTTTCCAGTGTAAGCTAATAGCAGCCAGTCAGTGTCCTTCAAGCGGCTCTGTCAGGCCTACAGTGTGTGCTCTGCAGAACTGTTCCAGTGCAGATTGCCAATCATATCTGGTATCTCTATAGCGTGCTTTTACAAAGAAAAAAGTTTTCCAGTGTAAGCTAATAGCAGCCAGTCAGTGTCCTTCAAGCGGCTCTGTCAGGCCTACAGTGTGTGCTCTGCAGAACTGTTCCAGTGCAGATTGCCAATCATATCTGGTATCTCTATAGCGTGCTTTTACAAAGAAAAAAGTTTTCCAGTGTAAGCTAATAGCAGCCAGGTAGTGTCCTTCAAGTGGCTCTGTCAGGCCTACAGTGTGTGCTCTGCAGAACTGTTCCAGTGCAGATTGCCAATCATATCTGGTATCTCTATAGCGTGCTTTTACAAAGAAAAAAGGTTTCCAGTGTAAGCTAATAGCAGCCAGTCAGTGTCCTTCAAGCGGCTCTGTCAGGCCTACAGTGTGTGCTCTCCAGAACTGTTCCAGTGCACATTGCCAATCATATCTGGTGTCTCTATAGCGTGCTTTTAAAACCAAATTTTTTTTCCCACTGCAATAGAAGACCAGTTGCCTGCCTGCCAGCTTCTGTGTGAGGTTCACATCGGATACTGTGCCCTCTTGCCCAGTGCCACCACTCAATATCTGTTTTTACAATAGCTTAAGCTTTAGATTTAAAAAAAATAATTTTTTTTCACTGTAATAGAAGAGCAGTTAGTTGTCTGCAAGCGTCTGGGTGTCAGGCCTCCTTCAGCGTGTGCTCTGCAGACCTGTGCCAGCGTACTTTGACAGTTGCCAATCATATCTGGTATCTCTATAGCGTGCTTTTACAAAGAAAAAAGTTTTCCAGTGTAAGCTAATAGCAGCCAGTCAGTGTCCTTCAAGCGTCTCTGTCAGGCCTACAGTGTGTGCTCTGCAGAACTGTTCCAGTGCAGATTGCCAATCATATCTGGTATCTCTATAGCGTGCTTTTACAAAGAAAAAAGGTTTCTAGTGTAAGCTAATAGCAGCCAGTCAGTGTCCTTCTAGCGGCTCTGTCAGGCCTACAGTGTGTGCTCTCCAGAACTGTTACAGTGCACATTGCAAATCATATCTGGTGTCTCTATAGCGTGCATTTAAAACCAAAAAATTTTTTTCACTGTTATAGATTGAATAGCAGTTACTTGTCTTCAAGCGGTTGTGTCAGGCCTACAGTGTGTGCTCTGCAGAACTGTTACAGTTCACATTGCCAATCATATCTGGTCTCACAGTAGCTTGCACGCATAGTACCACTAATCCCCCAAAAAATGACAGGCAGAGGCAGGCCACCCCGCAGGGGCCGTCGTGGTCGTGGTGCTGTGATTCCCTTTTGCCCTAGAATAATGCCCAGTTTTCAGAAGCCACGTACCCTGAACTTGAAAAGTTCTGAGGACATAGTTGACTGGCTAACACAGGACACCCAATCTTGTACAGCCTGCGCTCGGAACCTTGACGCACCATCCTCCTCCAGCTTAGCTTCAGGCACCTCTCAAGATACCACTCACCCGCCTGCCGCCACCACCAAAACTAGCACCAATGCCGCTTTACTTGGTATGTCAGAGGAGTTATTCACACACCCGTTTGAAGAAATGAGTGATGCGCAACCATTATTTCTAGAGGATGTAGATAACAGGGATATGTCTCAGGCAGGCAGCATTAAACACATGGAGGTACGGTGTGATGATGATGATGTTGTACCCGCTGCTGCTTCCTTTTTTGAGTTGTCAGATACAAGCGAAGCGGTTGATGATGACGATGCGTCCATGGATGTCACGTGGGTGCCCGCTCGGCAAGAAGAAGAACAGGGCGAAAGTTCAGATGGGGAGACAGAGAGGAGGAGGAGACGAGTTGGAAGCAGGGGGGGGTCGTCGCAAGGAGCTAGTGGCACAGTCAGACAGCATGCATCGGCACCCGGGGTCAGCCCGACAGCACGCCAATCAACGCATGCTGTGTCCACCACCAGAATGCCGTCATTGCAGAGCTCAGCAGTGTGGAATTTTTTTTGTGTGTCTGCCTCTGAAAACATCGATGCCATTTGCAACCTGTGCCAAAGGAAACTGAGTCGTGGGAGGTCCAACACCCACCTAGGTACAACTGCTTTGCGTAGGCACATGATCTCACATCACAAACGCCTATGGGATCAACACATGAGTACAAGCAGCACGCCTACTCTAAGCCGCCATCCTCCTCCTGGTCCAGCATCTTCAGCCACGTCAACCACTGCTGTCCTCCTTGCCCCCTCTCAACCATCCGCCACTCCGTCTCCCGCCTTTAGCAGTTCCCACTCATCTGCCCACAGTCATGTGTCTGTCAAGGACATGTTTGAGCGTAAGAAGCCAATGTCACCAAGTCACCCCCTTGCCCAGCGTCTGACAGCTGGCTTGTCCAAACTATTAGCCCACCAGCTTTTACCATACAATCTGGTTTAGTCTGAGGCGTTCAAAAAATTTGTAGCTATTGGGACACTGCAGTGGAAGGTACCCGGCCGGAATTTCTTTTCACAAAAGGCAATCCCCAACCTGTACTCGATTGTGCAAAAGGAAGTCATGGCATGTCTGGCACACAGTGTTCTAACGGGAATCTAACAGGGGGAGAGGTGGAGGTCATCCTCCTCCTCCCATGACCACGCCGGCAAGGACAGGACGCTTTAAAGACGTGTTGTTAATGGAGGACATGCGGACCTTTTTAAGTCCTACGCATCGCCACAGCCCTTCGGGATCCACCCTCAGAGAGCGACTCGACCGACAGGTAGCAGACTACCTCGCCTTAACTGCAGATATCGACACTCTGAGGAGCGATGAACCCCTTGACTACTGGGTGTGCAGGCTTGACCTGTGGCCTGAGCTATCCCAATTTGCGATAGAACTTCTGGCCTGCCCCGCTTCAAGTGTCCTGTCAGAAAGGACCTTCAGTGCAGCAGGAGGTATTGTCACTGAGAAGAGAAGTCGCCTAGGTCAAAAAAGTCTAGATTACCTCACCTTTATTAAGATGAATGAGGGATGGATCCCGAAGGGACTGACACTGGGCGATACATTCGATTAAAAAAGGCCTGATGAGATGAGCTGCCTTGGGCTAAAAATGGTCCACACGCTGCTGTATTTTAGCTCTGAATGACGTTTGACTTGCGTGACATATCTGCCACCAACTAGGGTTCAAGCCGCCATGTTTTAGGGCACTTTCTGCCTGTGAAACAAACATTAATTTTTCTGGCCGCTGCTACAGCAGCGGCTGCAACAATACCAAATTTTTCAGGCATGTGTACATGCCTAATTTTTAGGCCCACTGGTGCAGCACTGTGGCTTCAAAAACCAAACCAAAAAAAATCCTCCAAGATGGCACCAATATACCAGTGGTCTAAGCATCTTCCAACCTTGGCCTAAAAAGGGGAGGTGATTCCACAATTAAAAATCGCTGCCATATACACGTCCACTGATAGGAGACGCGGAAGGTATTAAATTGATCAGAACAATACTAAACTCACCACTCCTATCTGGTGGCACATTAGCTTGCCCGCGCAGTGCCCCAAATTTCAAGTAAGAGGACCGACCAAGCATCTTCTTCCATCTCCCTGTTACAGAAATCACTGCCATATCCATAGAAATTGTAGAGAATATCCAGGATAGTTTTACAGGGCCAAATCATGTCGCCTGTTGAACGAGGTGACCTTGCTCGGGTCCCAGGTGTGCGGTTCCTAAAATGGCTGCCATATACACGTCCACTGATAGGAGACGCGGAAGGTATTAAACTGATATGAACATTTACTAAACTCACCACTCCGAGTGCTGTTATTTATTTAATTTTTTTGTGGTGAGGCTTTACAGGACAGAGTGCTTCTCCACGGGACATGTTAACTCGCGGGCAGCTGGCTCATCAAGGAACCAGAGCAGCTTGAACGAGGTGACCTTGCTCGGGTCCCAGGTGTGCGGTTCCTAAAATGGCTGCCATATACACGTCCACTGATAGGAGACGCGGAAGGTATTAAACTGATATGAACATTTACTAAACTCACCACTCCGAGTGCTGTTATTTATTTAAATTTTTTGTGGTGAGGCTTTACAGGACAGAGTGCTTCTCCACGGGACATGTTAACTCGCGGGCAGTTGGCTCATCAAGGAACCAGAGCAGCTTGAACGAGGTGACCTTGCTCGGGTCCCAGGTGTGCGGTTCCTAAAATGGCTGCCATATACACGTCCACTGATAGGAGACGGTATTAAACTGATATGAACAATACTCCACTCCTATCAGTAGGTCCCCCCCATTGTGATTTATGCCCCCCACCCACCGCGCAGGGATGGGGGTCGAGGGGGGAGGACAGTAGGTCCCCCAATTGTGATTTATGGCCCCCACCCACCGCGCAGGGGTTGGGGAGGACAGTAGCTCCCCCCAGTGTGTATCAGGGTCCCTGAGGACAGGTGTTAATCCATACCTGCCAAGTGACCCTATGTAGGGGGAACAGTCTCTATTCTGCTCTGTGTCAGTGTGTATCATGGTCTCAGTAGGTGGGGAACAGTCTCTATTCTGCTCTGTGTCAGTGTGTATCAGGGGTTTTGAGGACAGGTGTCAATCCATATCTGCCAAGTGACCCTATGTAGGGGGAACAGTCCCTATTCTGCTCTGTGTCAGTGTGTATCATGGGTTTTGAGGACAGAAGTCAATCCATATCTGCCAAGTGACCCTATGTAGGGGTAACAGTCTCTATTCTGCTCTGTGTCAGTGTGTATCAGGGGCTTTGAGGACAGGTGTCAATCCATATCTGCCAAGTGACCCTATGTAGGGGGAACAGTCCCTATTCTGCTCTGTGTGAGAAAGAGGAACGGGAAATGAGTAGCTCGGCATCCAACCTTGTGCAAATGGGGTCTTTCATGCTGTCGTGCCTGTTGAGGGACCCTCGTATAAAAAGGCTGAAGGAGAACGACCTGTGCTGGGTGTCCACGCTACTAGACCCCCGGTCTCTATTCTGCTCTGTGTCAGTGTGTATCATGGTCTATGAGGACGGGGAACAGTCTCTATTCTGCTCTGTGTCAGTGTGTATCAGGGGTTTTGAGGACAGGTGTCAATCCATATCTGCCAAGTGACCCTATGTAGGGGGAACAGTCCCTATTCTGCTCTGTGTGAGAAAGAGGAACGGGAAATGAGTAGCTCGGCATCCAACCTTGTGCAAATGGGGTCTATCATGCTGTCGTGCCTGTTGAGGGATCCTCGTATAAAAAGGCTGAAGGAGAACGACCTGTGCTGGGTGTCCACGCTACTAGACCCCCGGTCTCTATTCTGCTCTGTGTCAGTGTGTATCATGGTCTCTAAGGACGGGAAACAGTCTCTATTCTGCTCTGTGTCAGGGTGTATCAGGGGTTTTGAGGACAGGTGTCAATCCATATCTGCCAAGTGACCCTATGTAGCGGGAACAGTCCCTATTCTGCTCTGTGTCAGTGTGTATCAGGGGCTTTGAGGACAGGTGTCAATCCATACCTGCCAAGTGACCCTATGTAGGGGGAACAGTCTCTATTCTGCTCTGTGTGAGGAGGAGGAACGGGAAATGAGTACCTCGGCATCCAACCTTGTGCAAATGGGGTCTTTCATGCTGTCGTGCCTGTTGAGGGACCCTCGTATAAAAAGGCTGAAGGAGAACAACCTGTGCTGGGTGTCCACGCTACTAGACCCCCGGTCTCTATTCTGCTCTGTGTCAGTGTGTATCAGGGATCCTTAGGATAGGTGTCAATCCATATCTGCCAAGTGACCCTATGTAGGAGGAACAGTCCCTATTCTGCCCTGTGTCAGTGTGTATCAGGGGTTTTGAGGACAGGTGTCAATCCCTATCTGCCAAGTGACCCTATGTAGGGGGAACAGTCCCTATTCTGCTCTGTGTCAGTGTGTATCAGGGTCCCTGAGGAAGGTGTCAATCCATATCTGCCAAGTGACCCTATGTAGGAGGAACAGTCCCTATTCTGCTCTGTGTCAGTGTGTATCAGGGGCTTTGAGGACAGGTGTCAATCCATACCTGCCAAGTGACCCTATGTAGGGGGAACAGTCTCTATTCTGCTCTGTGTGAGGAGGAGGAACGGGAAATGAGTAGCTCGGCATCCAACCTTGTGCAAATGGGGTCTTTCATGCTGTCGTGCCTGTTGAGGGACCCTTGTATAAAAAGGCTGAAGGAGAACGACCTGTTCTGGGTGTCCACGCTACTAGACCCCCGGTATAAGCAGACAGTGGCGGAAATGTTACCGAATTTCAAGTCGGAAAGGATGCAGCATTTGCAAAATAAATTAAAAAGTATGGTTTACACAGCGTATAAGGGTGATGTCACAGCACAACGGGAATCTAACAGGGGAAGAGGTGAAAGTCATCCTCCTCCTCCTCCCACGACCACGCCATACCTGCCAAGTGACCCTATGTAGGGGGAACAGTCCCTATTCTGCTCTGTGTCCATGTGCATCAGGGTCTATGAGGACAGGTGTCAATCCATATCCATTGTGATTTAGGAATGTTAGGTGATTTCTGCCCTTTATGGATTAAAACTCTGCATCAACTGTGTAATTTTCCATGGGAGTTTTGCCATGGATCCCCCTCCGGCATGCCACAGTCCAGGTGTTAGTCCCCTTGAAACAACGTTTCCATCACTTTTGTGGCCAGAAAGAGTCCCTGTTGGTTTTCGCCTGCCCATTGAAGTCAATGGCGGTTCGCGCGGTTCGCGAACATTTGAGGAAGTTTGCGTTCGCCGTTCGCGAACCGAAAATTTCGGGTTCGCGACAACACTATTGCCAACATTTGAAAAAAAATTCCAAGGACATTTTGCATGCACAGCTATCAATTACTGTCTGTGTATAATATCCCTGGACAGTCAGTGCTCTCTGTATAATACAGGGTTGTGTGTATAATAAATTGGGACAATCAGTGCTCCCTGTAACGGACACCTTCCGTTGATGGACGCTTCCTAGCTTGCGCCGAGGACATGCACTGCACTGGACACCACAACCACCGCAGACTCCACAACCGCCGTAGCTTAACTGGAGCCGCGCCGTCTTCCGTCCACCCTGGAATGAGCCTCCAGCATTCCAGGAGAGGGTATCAGGAACAAGAGCTAAGTGATAAAAGCTCAAGGGAGTATGCAGAGCATAGCAATCCCCAGTGTGATATAGCAGTTCCCTCCAATAACGAGACAAGGCTACGTATTGAGGGTCAAGAAGAACTCTGGTTTAATGACACACACTCTGCTTTTATGCAATTCTCCCCTGCAAGGGAGACGCCCACATCCAATTAAACATTACCCACTCACACAATGGTTACCTCCCACAGATTCCCTCCCCTTAGCCTGAGAGGTAACCCAATTATAACGTGCAATTTAAACATACATTTTTATAACTTTAAAACTATACATTCAATCTTCATAAAAGAAGAGTTAGCTGGAAGTCCTTTATGACCGACCGCAAGCACATTTTCATGCCCAAAACAGTTCCACAGTTTCAGGCTGTGCGGTCGGTCTATTTCTGCCCTGAAAAGTTATATGTCCCATCCGAAGGCGGCGTTCGAATCGTCGAACTCACTTCGACTTTTGTCGAAGTGAAACCGGGGTTGTTTCCGTGGTGTTATATTGTCTACCAGAGGTCTGTTTTACACCCAGAAATGACAAAGTCCCGTTCGAACATATGTTTGAATCTTCGGACGGGACTTAGTCTCTAGCCGCAATGTCGAAGGTACAGCTCACCACGTTCAACTGGATTAAAATGGCCGCTGCCATGACTGCATTCGAAGGGCCAGGAACAGCATACAAACATCCATTGTGCCCAAATACAAGTCTCAAATGGCAATACCTTCCAGGGCCATAGTCGCAGGGCAGGAGGCAAGCGATCAGTCCTCTCCAATGCTAAAAGGCAGTTTGTCACACTCCCTGCTGCTCTGAGGAGATGCTGCTGAGTCCATACACACACACACAAACATCCCCCAAGCCTACCTGTTGCTGTGGGTCAGCCATCTTCTGGCCTTTGCAGCAGCAGCAGCATGGGCTGCTGCTTAACGGCGGCGGGGCTTTGTTTGGGGGTGGGGCCTGTGCTGAGGATCCTGTCAGTGCTCTCTCCTGCATTCCATCGGGCTGTCACAGACTGTTACAGCCTGAAGGAATAGAATCTAAACACATGGCCAGCAGATTGCTGGCATTTGGGGGGGCCCAAGGGGGGCACAGCATGACGTGGGGGGGCCATGGCCCCCTCTGCCCCCCCCCCCCAGCGACGCCACTGCTATTGAACTATCTGAAAACTGGTAAACTGCTGTATTGTATATTTGTTATATCTAAATATTCACTGATTGTCATGCATGTTACATTGTCACAATAAACTAAATTTTTATAGTTGGTTTGTAATGTATGAAATACAAATCCTCCAATAAAGTGTACTCCAGGGTCTATAAGCGTTAAAATAGTGAGTAGCTCTTAGCATTAAATTAAGGGGAACAGTGCCAATATATCAATTTGATAATGTTTATAATGTTAAGATCATCACCATATAAATATCCTCACATTGTCTAGTGGAAAGCAAGCTGGATCCCTGGTGGTTTAGTATTGTGTTCGGCACCAATATCAGATGCAGACCACTTTAACAGCTTCCAGTGCTCCATCAATGACCAAGAGCACTAGGGAGCTCTTAAGTAGCTGAAGGAGGTGCAGACCACAAATGCTCCCTCAATGAAGTGAGGGGGCTCAGCCAGGTGATGTACTCCTGGTTCAAGAAGTCAGGGAGAAAGAGTTCCAGGACCAAACAGGTCCCTACCAGCCCATGTCCAAACCCTAGGTGGAAGTCTTAAGGTTAATACAGTTCTGGTGGGAAGAGTAGCCGCAGTGGTCCCACAAGGTATCTGCCAAACACAAACAAGATCAGATACTCCCTTTGTGTGGCAAGTCCACACGACCCACATACAATGAAGGATGAACTTTTAGTTCAAGTTCTGAACATATGGAGCTCTCAGAACATCTAGTACCTATGAGAAGTGTGAAGCCAGAAGCCACCAATACAATAATGAAAATAAGTAGGAAGTCATTTTATTTGCTTTTAATTAAAGGACCACTCTAGTGCCAGGAAAGCATACTCGTTTTCCTGGCACTAGAGTGCCCTGAGGGTGCCCCCACCCTCAGGGACCCACTCCCCCCCGGCTATGGAAAGGGGTAAAAACTTACCTTTTTCCAGCGCTGGGCGGGGAGCTCTCCTCCTCCTCTCCGCCTCCGTTCCTCCCCGTCGGCTGAATGCGCACGCGCGGCAAGAGCTGCGCGCGCATTCAGCCGGTCACATAGGAAAGCATTCATAATGCTTTCCTATGGACGCTGACGTGCTCTCACTGTGATTTTCACAGTGAGAATCACGCAAGCGCCTCTAGCGGCTGTCAGTGAGACAGCCACTAGAGAATTAGGGGGAAGGCTTAACTAATTGATAAACATAGCAGTTTCTCTGAAACTGCTATGTTTATAAAACAATTAGTTAACCCTAGCTGGACCTGGCACCCAGACCACTTCATTAAGCTGAAGTGGTCTGGGTGCCTAGAGTGGTCCTTTAAGCAGTCCTGTCAACATACAAATGGCTTGTTACATTGTTTTATTATAACTGCCCCTTATATTTAAGATACAGTATTTACACTAACCAAGCCAGGTAACTTCTTTCAACTGTACTTTGTTTTGCAAGAAGCCATTTGGACTAGGCAGACAAGCTATAGCTACAGGGTCTGCAATGTCGTACAGGTGAGCAATAGGAGGTGCCAAGCTTGAGTTGTAAAGCCATTTGGTGAACACAAGGCATTGTAACTCAGAACATGGTGCTGCGTATTCAGAAACTAGAACCTTCATCTTAGTGCAATGATGAGAAAAAAATTATACTATCATTTGGTCCACCCATGCTGTGTGCAATATATGCATTGAAAGACTGCTTCAACTGGAGAGTGTCTATTAAACAGAAAGGTAAGGGAGTCATGGTAACTTGTGTGTCCAACACAGAGGTCTCTAGGAGGACATCCAGCTCAGAGCTAAGCTCCCGTGAGTTTCCCCGGGGGCATAAAGCCAGCATCACCAAGCATCTTCAGTGACACATCACCATCAGGTTTTATCACCAGCTTTGTAATACTACCATGATAGAGAGACAGTCGGAGCCAAGCTTCCGGTGGGAGTTGTAGTGCCCTGTAGATGAAAATATAAATTTTGTCAGTACATGGAAGGCATAAGACAAGTTTGTACAATATAGGTCTTGAGAGGTTATTTTTAATGCTGTAAAGCAGGATTCCCCAAACTCTGGCCCCCCAGATGTTTTGCAACTACAACCAGGGCCAGGCAAACTGCAGGGTGTGCGGTGTGATTCAGAGATTTATGTCAGATAACAGTGTTACAATGTCACACGGAGGGAGCACTGTAGGGAGGGAGCTTTCTGTGTCTCTTCTGCTCTTCTCTGCATTCAAGTTTCACCCCTGTCCTCAAGCTTAGTCCCCAGACTTAAAGGATCACTAAAGGGTCAGGAACACAAACATGTATACCTGGCCCTAAAGTGTTAACACCCCCATCTAGTCCCCCTGGGCCCCATATGCCTCCATAAATATAGTAAAAATCTTACTGTATTCAAGCCTGAAGCTGTAAATCTGCATGCTGTTAGACTCAGAAAAAAGCAGTCTGCTGACATGTGGTAGCCCGATCAAATCACAGTGCTTCCCCATAGGATTGGCTGAGACTGACAAAGAGGCAGATCAGCGGCAGAACCAACATGATTCAAACACAGCCCTGGCCAATCAGCATCTCCTCATAGAGATGAATTAAATCAATGAATCTCTGTGAGGAAAGTTCAGTGTCTGCATGCAGAGGGAGGAGATACTGAATCACAGGATGCTGTGCACATTGCTGCCCTGTGCTCTGCTGACAGCAGATCTGAGTGGATGGAGGCATATTATACCTCCATCAACTCCGAAGTCCCTCTGGTTCACTCTGAGTGACTGCAACTCAGAGTGAACCTTTCAGAGTGAAGCTTTCAATGTAAACACTGTATTTTCTGACAAAATACAGTGTTTACATGAGAAAGGCTGCAGGGAGCTATAGTTCTCACCTGAACAACCTCATTAAGCTGAAGTTGTTCAGGTGACTATAGTGTCCCTTTAAGCAGCTGACCTCGTCGACAGGAAGAAGCTGAAAAGTGGGAACTTTACCTTCCAGTGCTCCCAGAGCATTCAGTGCCAGGTAGGTTTACTCAGCAACACATGACTGAGAGTGAGCTTGTGTGTGTATGTGCCTGCTAGTGAGTGAGTCTGCAGTGAGCATGTGTGTGTCAGTGAGCTTGTCTGTAGTGAGCATGTGTGTGTCAGTGAGCATGTGTGTGCCAGTGAGCTTTCCTGTAGGGAGCATGTGTGTCAGTGAGCTTGTGTGTAGTAGGCTTATGTCAGTAATCTTGTTAGTAGTGAGCATGTGTTTGTCAGTGAGCATGTGTGTCAGTAAGCTTGTCTGTAGTAAGCATATGTGTTTGTCAGAGAGTTTGTCTGTACCAAAGTTTGTGTGTGTACCAAAGAGTTTGTCTGTACTAAGATTGTGGGTGTACCAGGAAGCTTGTAGGCAGTTGCAAGGGACATCAACGCTGGAATCAGGGGACAGAAGGGGTTTAAGAGAGGGAACCCTATAGGTAGCTATAGGGGCAGGAAAACAACTTCATTTTCCTGGCACTATAGTTTCTCTTTACTTATATATTGGGGGATCTGCCTTACAACCGAGTTTTCACCACACCATGCAGTGTCACCACAATCAAATTACTTGGATTAGCTTGATTTGTGTGGGTGGACTGTATGGATTGGGAGGCAGGTCCCCTGACTGTAATTGGTGCAGAGGGTAAGTATCTTGGCTAAGGGTGTCAAATCTATCCTTTTAGCATAGCACGCCAGGAAGGGGTTAATGAAAACTACAGGTCATACCTGGCCCTGGAACTTCCAAAAATCCTGCAAATCTGTACATTTTGGGCATCTTTGTACTCATGGGACATCACAGACAGGGCCGTCTTTAACGCAGCTGCCCCGGGCCCAGTTACTCCTGGGGGGCCCAAAGCAGCTGCCCCGTGGCCCCGCCGCCCATAGCCTGCATAAGAAAAATTCCCTCCCTACCCAGGGGCCCGCGGTGCTTGTATTGCGGCTGCAACGGGGCCCATACTCTAAGGGTGCTCACCGGGTGGCCAATACACTTAGGGCCACCCGGTGAGCACTTTTCAGCACGGGCCCGGTCGGATGCTGTGGCCATTTAACAGCACGACCGGGCCTCCTGCTTTACGGCAGCCTGGGAGGAAGTGACGTCCGGGAGTCACTTCCTCCCTCAGAGATGATGACCCGCGCGGGAGGGAGGCTGAGCCAGGAGGCAGCGAGGAGGGGGACTGAGCAAAGAGAGCCAGTCCCCAACTCCCAACCACCCAAGGCAGCACACTGAACCCCAGGGAAGGTAGGAAACTGGAGGGGGGCTTTACATGTGTATTTACAGTTTGCCCATCAGTATGTGTGTGTTTATGTCTGTCAGTAGGACTGTGTGTGTCAGTGTGTGTCAGTCTGTCTGTGTGTGTGTCAGTCTGTCTGTCACTAGGTCTGTGTTTGTGTCTGTCAATAGGTGTGTGTGTGTCAGTCTGTGTGTGTGTGTGTCTTGTCTGTCACTAGGTGTGTGTTTTTGTCTGTCACTAGGTCTGTGTTTCTGTCTGTCACTAGGTCTGTGTTTCTGTCTGTCACTAGGTCTGTGTTTCTGTCTGTCACTAGGTCTGTGTGTGTGTGTGTGTCTGTCACTAGGTCTGTGTGTGTGTCTGTCACTAGGTCTGTGTTTGTGTCTGTCAATAGGTCTGTGTGTGTCAGTAGGTATGTGTATGTGTGTCAGTTTGTCTGTGTGCCTGTCAGTAGGTCTGTGTGTGTGTGTCTGTCAGTAGGTCTGTCTGTGTGTGTGTCAGTGTGCCAGTATGTCTGCCTGGGTATTAGTATGTCTGTGTGTGTGTGCCACTATGTCTGTCTGTGTGTCTGTCAGTAGGTCTGTGTGTGTGTCTGTGAATGTATGTCAGTATGTCTCAGTATGTGTCTGTGTGTGTGTCAGCATGTCTGTCAGTGTATGTGTCGGTATCCATATGTCAGTATGTATGTGTCAGTTTGTCTGTCTATATGTGTCTGTATATCTGTGTGTCTGTATGTGTATCAGTGTGTATCTGTATGCTGTCTTTGTGTGTGTCTGTGTATCTGCATGTGTGTATATGTGTCTGTATATCTACATGTGTGCCAGTGTGTATATCGGTGTGTCTGCATGTTTTTCAGTGTGTGTGTGTGTGTGTATAAATATCTATGTGTGTGAGTGTGTGAATGCGGAGATGTATGCACATATACAAACACTACATACAAATACACCCCTGCATTCAAACTCCAACACTACGTACAAACACACACCAAAATTATATGTAAACACACCCCTGCATTCAAAAACCAAACACTACACATAAATACATGCATGCAAGTACGCCAACACCACATACATTCCATACAAAAACCTGTTTACATTCAAACACATAAAAACAGCTTAGTGCTAAATACAAACCTTCAAACATGGGTAAA
Source organism: Pelobates fuscus (assembly GCF_036172605.1). NCBI lineage: Eukaryota > Metazoa > Chordata > Amphibia > Anura > Pelobatidae > Pelobates > Pelobates fuscus. Next base: position 71,332,550 of record NC_086327.1, read on the forward strand.
TGGTAGAGCCCCAGCTGTCAATGCATTGCTGGAGTTGCACAACAGATGGGGAACTACCTTTTAATCACCTGTGCGATAGGGAGGCTCAAAAAAATTCTTGCACCTCTCTACATTAGGACTGCCACTGCGTTGGGGTGGAGGACGGGATTGCACACCTGGGGAGAGGGTACCAGGGGGCCCAGGCAAATGCTTTGCCCAGGGTCCAATCAATATTAAAGACGGCCCTGATCACAGAACACAAATGCGTTTTATTGCAGTAAAAGCTAGCGGTAGTATGACATTCACAGATATGCAGAACTTGGGGAAAAAAGCGTAATTTCTTAATTTCTCACACTTATTTAGATTTTATTGATATTAAATTTTTCATCTATAAGTATTTGATGTAAAATGAAAGTCGTATTTGTCCTGAACAAAATTATATAGGAGCTTTTAAAACGAACGAGGTAAACAGTTGAAAAAATATATAGTTTATATTCTAGGTTTCGGTTCAAAACTTGGACAATTGCCTTCAATGTCAAAGCGGTACTATCACTGCCTGGTTACTTTGCAGAATTAGCAAAGATCCCAGACGGTGACATGCCGCTGGGGGGTCCAGTGGCAAGCGGGGGCAGGCAAAGGTTTACCTATCTGAACCTGTCCTTCACAGGCACCACCATCTTCTTCCAGCGGGTCCTATTCAGCACCAGAAGCTGATGTCACAGCTGAACTACAGCATTAAGGTAAAGGAGGAACAAACCCAATCCTCTATAGATAGAAGTCAATTCCCTACAGCTGTCATTGGTTATGGCTGGGGGACCCACACTTCTAGACATGTCAGGTGCAGGAAATATACAGAGACAAAGTAGTCCCTACTTTGTCCCTGTGTATCTCGATTGGGTTAGAATTTCAGTGAAAATTCCACTCGGTCAATATGCGTATTTCATAAAGATTCTATCTTCATCAAATATTCTTTTTTTTTCAGGACGGATTACAGTGCCGCTTTAATGGGTAGAAATTCTACCTAGAATTGCTCTTCATGTATAATCCCCTTGGACTGACCGACCAGTAATGTCCATGTTACTGGAAATCGGGAACAGATTAAAAGGAATAGCACTGATTAGCCGCCGAGCAAAAAACACAGAAATTGCCAGGTCGGTCTGCCATTGCTCTTTACAAGCCATTCAGATTTCTATTCGAACGCACAGTATGCGTTCACATAAAACTAAGTGCCGATTTTCTATCAAATTCCCACTGATCCCTTTTATATCAGTATACGCCGTACATTCACAAGTACTCTCAATTTCCATAACACATTATGTACACTACCCATAATTCTTTTCAGAGATATCGCGCCTGGCTGTTGACGCGATTTCCTGTCGCTGTGCTGCTGACGTTTTACCCTCCCCGAAGTGTTATTGGACTACAAACATGGAGGAAGACATAGGAAAACAACTTAGTCCACATGCAGATGGAGCAGGCAATAACAATTCATCTACTACGGCCGAACAGCTGAACTTGCCTACAGTGTCTGCACAGACGGAGGAAGCGATTTGCGAAAGTAAACGTAAAAGTGAGCGAGTAGTTTAAAATAATATAGAACTTTACAAAAAGAAAGATTAGAGCAGAGAGTCTCTACACACAACACTATAACCTTGTTTCTTTTATAATACTGTATTGTGTGATTATCCACCCGCAGCCTCGCTTATTTGGCTTGTCCTTTAAACTTGCTGGTTTCAAACGCTTAAAACTGTAAGTGGTACTGTCGTTTCTATGGAAGTGGCAATTAAAGGGACACTCTAGGCACCCAGACCACTTCTGCTCATTGGAGTGGTCTGGGTGCCAACTCCCACTACTCTTAACCCTTCAAGTGTAATTATTGCAGTTTTTTCATAAACTGCAATAATTACCTTGCAGGGTTAACTCCACCTCTAGTGGCTGTCTATTAGACAGCCACTAGAGGTCACTTCCTGTTTTCTAGCACAGGAAACCTGTGCTAGAGCGTTGCTGGACGTCCTCACGCTGTGTGAGGACCTCCAGCGTCGCTCAAAACCCCATAAGAAAGCATTGAAATTATTTTTCAATGCTTTCCTATGGGGAGACGTAATGTGCATGTGCGGCATTGCCGCGCATGCGCATTAGGTCCCCTCGGCCGGTGGGCGAGATCAGTCTCACCCACCGGCCGACGCAATGGATCGGAGGTGCGTCGCGGAGGCGGAGACAGCGATGAGGGACATTGCCGCTGATACCGGAGAAACTGACGGAAGCCAAGCACAGAGAGATGGACACAGGTTTCTTCAGGAAGGAAGAGATTCTTTATTGGATCACCGATCGGGACTCAGAGGGACTAGCGTCACCAAAATACAGCAAAGTCTGAGTACTGAATACATAGAGTACATTCCTTATATAGCACTGTAGCTCCTCCCACAATTAACTACACCCACACATACCCTTAACCTATTTAATGAATAGAGTCTAAACTCATCCATCCGGTCTAACCACGTGGCTCATCTGATACAAAGGAGAGGGACGCGTAATTCCAGTTCTTACATTCCTGCACCTGGTCAGTACAGTGATAACAGTATCTTAGCTACGTGTAATTAACTAACTGATACTACAAACACATATACATACATATGCCTTGTGGCAATCTTAGCCTGCTAAACTTGTATTTTACTGGAATTACATCACATTCCCCCCTTTGATGCCTCTGATATTTCACAATTACTTGAGGCATCACTTAACCTTGGTTTGCATATACCTCAGGTTACCATGAACCAGACCAGACTTATCTTATGATGTGAATCTTTTAACACTCATCTTCCTGCATTGGTTCTCCTTGATCTAGAGCCTTATACTTATATATCGCCATTATCTGTGCAGCAGCCTTCCTCTCTGCTATACTTCCTATCAGGCTTTGCACAGACCTAACTACTAAGGGTATAAGACACGGTAGGAGTAGACACAACAGTAAAATCAGTAGGACTCCACCTACCACTGCCTTAAGCCCTCCAAACCACTCATACCAGCTACCAAACCAACTACTTGGATTGTACCCTTTCCATACCTGAGTAGGCACATGCACTAGTTTAACCATATGGCTAGTAAGCTCAGCTATTGCTTGCCCTTCGTCATCTATTTGAAGACAGCAATTGCTCAGGTTAAACTTCCCACATACACCTCCCTCTACTGCCAAAAGGTAATCCAAGGCTAATCTATTTTGGTACACTGCTGTCCTCATCCTGGTATTATGCTTCGCTAGAAGATTGAGTGCTTGTGAGGTCTCATTAGTAATAATCTCAACCACCGCCTGTAATCTTATAATACGGTTGAGCATATAAATTGGGGTTCTATAACCAAAGGTACCATCTTCTGCCCACGTGGCTGGCCCATAATAATCTATGATACGCTGGGGAGGCCATTCATTATCTTCCCAGGTGCCTATCTCTAAGGGTCCCCTTTTCTTCCTATGATTCACATCATACACTTTAACACCTAAAGTCTCACCTGTTTCAATCGGTAACAAGAAGAAGGATGGTTTGAGCATACCCAACACACATGCCCCTTCCCAGTCCTGTGGCAACTCCGAATAGGCTTTCTTACCACAGATCCAGTACAAATTTGCTGGGGCTCTCCAGGTAGATGTGATGGATAAATCAAACCACACATCCTTTAAACTGGCATATCTAGCAAACGGGTTAGATGGTTCTGAGACATTTGAAGCCGACCACCAAGTTGTATTTTTAGTATCATCATCATAAGCTTTTTGCCCTAGACAAGTTAATTCTCCTACAGAAGTATTATACATTATTCCTTTCCTTGCTATGCAAACATAACCTATGATGGAGGTCTTTAATCTCCACTCAGATTTACCTCTAACACTCAAATGATAATCGGCTTGTGTAGATATTAGTTGGTCAACTGCCTCAGAACCGGACATTACCTCCTTTGCTTCCCAAGGCCATTGGTCTCCCATGTTAGTACCTCCACACACATAGCAGTTGGTAACATTAAGACTACCGGCAATACTTTCAGCTAGGTCAATGAACAGGTTTTTAGCGTTATGGGGGATCTTATTATCTATACTCATCTCTTCATAAAAGGAATGGTATACTTGATGAGTCTGGGAGGATACCGTATCAGTCTCTATTCCTATAAACAATAATGTCCCAGGATCTAAACCCGTCCCGTATATCTGAAACCCAAATAAATTTCCATACTTATCTAGGAACTTGTCGGGGTTATTAATAAGTATATGGACTGGGTTGCATTCCATAGACTTACAATAAGGGCTAGTCGGCAACTTAGTCACTATCATGTCTTTATCTACTGTCTGTCCCCAAGTCGCCCACCCCACACAAGACCAATATGGACAAAAGTTATAGTCTTTATTTGGGCATCTAGGACTCACATATTTATTTTTACTACTGGGACAAATATATTTATCATTAGACCCATACGTCCTCTCCCATCTAAGATCCCCACATACATTCCACGGTTTTCTACCACTTGATATCGCCTTACATGCATCAAATAGCAGAACACCCGAAGAATGTACGGATTCTAACACCGTCTTATTAATTAGGGTCCCCTGAGGATCTCCATTCCTGAGAGTCAACCAAATTGTACGAGGTTGATACTCTGGACTGAAGCACTTAGGTTCTCCTACTCCTAAATGGCACACACTATAGTCTATATTTAGGTATCTACATCTTGATACCTCTCCTTTACATTCGTATTGTGAATGCCAAATTAGGGTTTGGGAAATATGGTTACCTGTTCTCGTAGTCTTAATGCATACCTCACAGCTAGGAGTGTCGGTACCTCTACCTTCCTGAATATAAAAACACATATAAATAAACACAATCAAAAGCACATCTTTCGCCGTCATCCTCAGTCTTCGTCCGTGCGATGGAACCTCAGCTTCCAGGATGTGAGGGCTGCAGGGAATGGAGTTCTGCTCGTCTTCACAGGTGTCCCTTCGAGACTTTCCTGGCTTATACACTATGTGTTGGTAAGCGGACAGGCTTTATTATGGCCTTCTCACTCACACCTGTAACAATAAAATTTGTAATCCACAATAATTCCTCGTTACTCCGACTGAGTAGTGCGTTTCAACCGGATCTTGCAGGGATTCTCTGGATCTGCTGTAATTTGCCAAGAATCGACTGCTGCTGGTTTAACCCTGGAGTGATGTATCCACGGAGTTACTTCGGCTACTTTTATCGCTGTAGGGGTAGACAAAAGAACAACATAAGGACCTCTCCACTTGGGCCCTAACGGTACATTATTCCACTCTTTAATCCACACTTGGTCTCCTGGATGATAACTATGAACAGGGGGATAAATATTCACAGGTAATCTATCTTGTACCCATTTCTGTACCTCCTCCATAGTCTTACCCAACTCTACAACCTGCTGCCGGGTAATTCCTTCTCCCAACTGACTCAAGTCCCCCCTTAAGTTACCAAGTACGGGAGGTGGTCGCCCATACATGATTTCAAAAGGAGAGAGGCCCATCCTTCTGGTAGGGGTACTGCGGATTCGCAATAAAGCTATGGGTAAGAGAACGTTCCACTTAAGTTGGGTTTCCTGACACATTTTAGCCAACTGGTTCTTTATAGTTCTATTCATTCTCTCTACCTTACCAGAACTCTGGGGTCTATATGCAGTATGAAGCCTCCACTTTATACCAAGCATATGAGTCAGTTGTTGTAGGCACTGATGAACAAAAGCTGGACCATTGTCCGATCCTATAGAACAGGGTAGTCCATATCGGGGTATTATTTCTCGTAGCAGGAATCTTACAACTTCTCCTGCTTTCTCTGTACGAGTAGGACATGCTTCTACCCAGCCTGAATAGGTGCACACAATTACCAACAGGTAACGATGTCCACCCGATTTAGGCATTACTGTAAAGTCTATTTGTAGATCGGACATGGGGAGTCCCCCCATAAACTGGACTCCTGGTGGCTTTACTGGTCCTTGTCTTGCATTATTCTTAGCACACGTTACACATCTGCGTACAATGGCCTGAGTCAAGTTGGACAATCTTGGTATGTAGAAATGTTTCCTGAGAGATTCTTCAGTACTGTCTCTCCCAGAATGTGTCCCGTTGTGATAATTTTGGACAATTTCTACCGCTAGTGATGCTGGTATGACTATTCTTCCATCTTCTAGCTGATACCACTTGTTCTCCAAATACTTTCCCGGTTCAGTCTTTAACCACTCCTCTTCTTGAGCTGTATAAACTGGAGTCCATTGGGACAGTGGAGTTGGTATAAGAGCAGCTATATGCCCCACATACTCCTGTCTTCCTGATTCAGCAGCACGCTTAGCTGCACTATCTGCCATCCGATTTCCCTTGGTTACATCACCATCTCCTCTCAGATGCGCTCGACAATGTATGATACCGACTTCTTTCGGCTCCCACACTGCTTCCAATAGTTGTAGGATTTCAGCTGCGTACTTGATTTCTTTGCCTTCTGAATTCAGTAGTCCTCTTTCTTTATACAAAGCTCCGTGGGCATGAGTGGTTAAAAACGCATACTTAGAGTCCGTATAGATATTTACTCTTAAACCTTCAGCCAATTGTAACGCTCGTGTTAGTGCTATTAATTCTGCCTTTTGTGCTGATGTTCCTTTCGCCAGTGGCCGAGCTTCTATCACCTTGTCTATTGTTGTCACTGCATATCCTGTATAGCGGATCCCTTCTTTCACATAACTACTGCCGTCGGTGTAATATTGAACATCGGGGTTCTGGATGGGAAAATCACGAAGATCTGGTCTACTTGAAAATACTTCATCCATTACTTCCAAACAATCATGTTGACTTTCAGTAGGTTGCGGCAAAAGGGTAGCTGGATTTAAGGTGTTTACAGTCTCTAAATGCACTCTTGGGTTTTCACACAACATTGCTTGATACTTGGTCATACGGCTGTTACTAAACCAATGATTTCCTTTGTAATCCAACAACGTCTGTACTGCATGTGGGACTCGTACATAAAGTTCTTGACCCAGAGTGAGTTTATCGGCTTCAGCTACTAGCAGGGCGGCTGCAGCTACGGCTCTTAGACAAGGTGGAAGTCCGCTGGCCACTGCATCCAGTTGCTTAGACATGTAGGCAACAGGTCTTTGCCATGATCCCAAGTACTGTGTCAATACTCCCACAGCCATTCTTCTTTGCTCGTGTACATATAAGTAGAATGGTCGTGTGTGATCAGGTAGACCTAATGCTGGGGCACTCATCAAAGCCTTCTTCACATCTTCAAATGCCGTTTGCTGTTCTTGGGTCCATAAGAAGGGGTCGTGCTCTGTACCTTTGATGGCTGCGTACAGAGGTTTTGCCAGTATCGCATAGCTGGGAATCCATATCCTACAGAAGCCTGCTGCCCCCAAGAATTCTCGCACTTGTCTTCTATTCTTGGGTATTGGTATTTGGCAGACAGCTTCTTTTCTCTCTGGCCCCATAATCCTTTGACCTTCAGAGATATGGAATCCCAGATACTTGACAGTTGGCAAACACAACTGAGCCTTCTTCCTGGACACCTTGTATCCTGCCTTCCAGAGAATATGTAGTAGATCGTGCGTTGCTTGCTGACATTTTTCTTTTGTAACTGCTGCTATCAACAAGTCATCTACATATTGTAACAATACACATTCTCCTGGGATAGACTCGAAATCCAGTAGATCTTGACTTAGAGCTGAACCAAATAGGGTAGGTGAATTTTTAAACCCTTGGGGCAGTCTTGTCCAAGTCATTTGGCGTTTTGAGCCCGTTACAGCGTTCTCCCATTGGAAAGCGAAAATACATTGGCTTTCTGCGGCAATTCGGAGGCAAAAGAAGGCATCTTTGAGATCTAAGACTGTGAAGTAAGTAGCCCCGCCCGGAATTAAAGCAAGCAGGTTATATGGATTGGGTACAACTGGATGTATGCTAACAACCGCATCATTGACTGCTCTTAAGTCCTGTACAGGTCGATACTCATCTGTACCGGGCTTTTGAACAGGCAGCAATGGGGTGTTCCAGGGGGAAGTACAGAATTTTAGGATACCATACCGTATGAACTTATCCAGATAGGATTGGATGTTCTTCTTAGCCTTCTGCGGAATGTGATATTGTCTTAGGCTCACTGGATAAACCCCATGTTTCAGTTCAATTTTTATTGGTGGAATATTGCGGGCCAGTCCTGGTGGGTTGTTCTCTGCCCAAACTCCTGGTATGTTAAACAATGTCTCATCACTCCTAGGGTTTTGGCTAGTCAACACTGTATAAAGTCGCCACTCTTCTTCCTTTGGTACGGATAAAGTCATAATACCTGAAGGTCCATTAAACTTTAAGGATGTTGTTCCATTTGGTAGGAACGTAATCTGCGCTTGTAATTTTGATAGCATATCACGTCCCAGCAATTGGACTGGACATTCAGGCATATAAAGGAATTGGTGTTTTACTACGTGGCCTCCCAATGTACAGAGTCGACTTTTAAGAACCGGTTTTTCAGCACTTCTTCCAGTTGCTCCTATCACAGTAATAGTCCTTCCAGATGGAGGAGCAACTAGATTAGTCACCACTGAATGTTCAGCACCAGTGTCGATCATGAACGCACTCCTTTTCCCCCCTATTGATACATCGACCATAGGCTCCGCTCGACCAAGGGGGATGGAGCCCGGTCGGTATCAATAGTCCTCCATGACAGTGTCAGCCAATCCTACAAAGTCCCTACCTTCTCTATCGCGGGACCTTTGCGCTGCTGGAATATACCTGTCTTCCCTAACACTTCCTCTGTTCCCATTACTCCCTCTATAACCATTACTCCCTCCGGGGCCTCCTCTACCTCTCGCTCTACCTCTAAAGTTTCCGTAGCCTGCCCTGGGTTGGTCTCTCTCGTACTGCTCTCTTTGCGGACATTCGTTCCTCCAATGCCCTTCTTCCTTGCAATACGCGCATTGATCCCTACTCAAAGGCTCCCTACTCCATCTATTATTGCCTCTATCTGGGCCCCGTTTATCTACGCCTGCGATCGCTACCGCTAGCATATCAGCCTTTTTACGCATCTTGCGCTCTTCCTCTTTCTTACTTTCTGTATCCCTGTTCATATAGACCTTATTTGCTACCTCCATTAGTTGGGTGATGGACATACCTGCAAACCCTTCTAACTTTTGTAGCTTGCGCTTAATATCTCCGTATGCTTGGCTGACAAAGGCGGAGTTAACCATTCGGGAATTGTCTGCGTCTTCCGGATTAAAGGGGGTATACAAGCGGTATGCCTCCAATAATCGGTCATAAAAGACACTGGGCGCTTCATCGCTTTTCTGGATCACCTCAACTGTCTTCGACATGTTAATGGCTTTCTTTCCTCCGGCTTTCATGCCAGCAATTATAGCGTCTCTATAGGCTCTGAGTTGAACCATATCAGCACCATTTACGTTCCAATCGGGATCGGTGTTGGGATAGTGTGTCGCGGCCCATGCTGCTGGATTGGCTTGGTTCAAAGCACGGGCTCTATCCTCTAATGCTTTAATGGCTGCTTGATTTATTCTTGTCCTTTCCTCATTGTTAAATAAAGTCATTAGTAACTGCTGGCAATCAGCCCATGTCGGATTATGCGTCTGTACTATTGAGGTGAACAGATCAGTCATAGCTTGTGGTTTCTCAGTATACGAGGAATTATGGGTCTTCCAGTTTAAAAGATCGGTTGTGGTAAATGGGACATATACGAAGACTGGGTCAGCGTGTGCCATTTGACCTGCGGCATCGATATAAGCTGACCCGGGATTCAGACGAAGAGGCATCTGATAGTGCTTTAATTGTTGGGCACCAGTCAACTGTCGGGTTTGGATGGGGCTACGTAGAGAGGCGTCAGTCATGGGTTCCGGTCGGGGAGAGATAGGGTATGGGGATGTGGGAGGTCGGTTTTGGGAAAAGGTCGTAAATAAAACACTTCGAGCCGAGCTAGATGAAGCTTGACCGGAAGTCTGAAGTGGCGCCAAATCAGGATATTCGTTTCTAATGGGGGTGGATTCTGGTTCCGGAAGGGGAGATTTAGTACGAGGGGGGGTGGATCCTGTACTGGAGGAGGAAGCGGAAGTGGATGAGGGTAATGAGGGGAGGGGTGCAGGACTTCCTGCGTTTGCGTCACTTCTTCTTAACGGAAAGTAAGGGGGCGGCAAAGGGATCTCGGACTCAGGGGGCGTGTCCAAAATGGGCCTAACACCAGTCCTAGTGGACGAGCAAGTCCTAGCTACCATGAGGCGACACTGCTCCTCGTGGCATGTCTGGAGCCATTTTGGCGAGTCATTTACGGCCTGTCTCCAACAGTCAATATAAGGAAACTGGCCGTAAAGTTCAGGCCTACCCGATACAGCCACGTGTAAGCGCTGTACCAGAGTTGGATCCAAACTGCCACGTGGCGGCCATGCCGCAACCAAAGTAGGCCACTCCCTAGTACACAAAGTGACCAAACGTACAGGAGACATCTTTACCCCAAAATCACAAACTTTGAATCCCTTTTTAAAATTCTTAACCATACATCCTAAGGGATCCGGAATCGTTGACTGCGACGCACCCATACTTAACAATGGAACGTCGTCGACAACGAATACTATACACGCGTACTATTCAACAGTCACACCCGTTTCCTCTGGCAACAGCACCACGTGGTACGGTTACCAAGTGAAACGTACACAATAACAATAAACACTCAGGGAATTCCCGTACACACACAGCTGTTACACCAGTCACTATATAATCAATATTATGCCCTTTGGCGTAACTATACAGTCACCCACGCTATAATTCTCTATATACGAATTACCCGTCTATAACACACCCCAGTAACATCGTCTTTTACAAATAGCGGTTACAGTACGGTTAGCATAGGTCAAAGCACAAGTTAAGGTCACAATACAATTATTAGTGGTTATGGTGTTAAACATGCAATGGACGACAATGATTAGTACTTATTATATAATGTCAGTAAATATACAGGGTTATGGTACCGTGCACTATAATACAGCAACACACTATTAACACTCTCGCTAGACGGCTGAGCTCGCGCTATCTAACAAGATATACACTTTACTAAAACAATCGTTAACACATTTACAATTCCCAACTAAACTATTGGCCAGTACCTTGAATGGACTACCTAAAACTATATACACCCGTTTTGGTTAGCCACACTGCCCAATCACCACATATATAGCGAGCTAGAGAACCGAATTTACACAGGCGCCTCTTAGTCGCACTATCAAAAGTCTAGTGGGTTCCAAATTTACACGCCTTCCCACTTAGCCCAGATAGGATGAGAACTAGCGAACCGAATTTACACAGGCGCCGCTTAGTCTCCCGGTCCCTCCGACCTAGCGAACGTAATATACACCCTAGAACGCTAGTCTAGACAAGACACCGGTGTCCGGCTAGGGCTATTTACACCAGGACCCCGCCTGACTAACCAAATCAAACGGTCTGACTAAAGAGCGTTCGATCGAGCGGTGCGCCTTCGCTCCTTCCCTCCGACAGAGGGGGCAGATACACAGATTCAAAACCCCTTTGGGCCTACCGCACAATCGGTATACCCCTAGTGGGTCCTGCCGTCTAAAACAGCAGTTGTCTTACCTCCTCGTTCCTGAACCTGAGTTCACACTCATCGACGGGGACACCCCAGCACTTCTCACGTAGAGGCCGATGATCTCCTGGACAACAGACCAGTGGCGCCGAGACGAAGGGAGGTCCACGCAGAAGTTCAGGGGTGCAGCCGTAGAGAACGTGGGCAAAGATAGACCGTCTCACGCCTCTGCCTCTCAGCTACCGTTGAACGATGAGCTTCCCGGCCAATGCACCAAATGATACCGGAGAAACTGACGGAAGCCAAGCACAGAGAGATGGACACAGGTTTCTTCAGGAAGGAAGAGATTCTTTATTGGATCACCGATCGGGACTCAGAGGGACTAGCGTCACCAAAATACAGCAAAGTCTGAGTACTGAATACATAGAGTACATTCCTTATATAGCACTGTAGCTCCTCCCACAATTAACTACACCCACACATACCCTTAACCTATTTAATGAATAGAGTCTAAACTCATCCATCCGGTCTAACCACGTGGCTCATCTGATACAAAGGAGAGGGACGCGTAATTCCAGTTCTTACATTCCTGCACCTGGTCAGTACAGTGATAACAGTATCTTAGCTACGTGTAATTAACTAACTGATACTACAAACACATATACATACATATGCCTTGTGGCAATCTTAGCCTGCTAAACTTGTATTTTACTGGAATTACATCACACCGCTGCCTCAGGTAAGTGACTGAAGGGGTTTTTACCCCTTCAGTAACCAGGGATTGGACAGTGGGAGGGAGAGGGACCCTCCAGTGCCAGGAAAACGGATCGTTTTCCTGGCACTGGAGATTCCCTTTAATTGCTCCCCATTCAGTAAACGCTGTGGAAGAGTTTACTGTTCTAAATAATAGAGGGAAGTAGAAATGTTACCTCCGTGACACTTGCAATATTCCTACAATTATAGCCATTGCAGCAGGATAGTTTTGGTGGTTAGTATAAGCCTTTTAATTTTTGTCTAGTTTACCTATTGTACAGTGCTGCTAAATATGTTGGAGTAAATTATTGTTATTGTAAAAAGAGAGTTGCAGACCAATGCCTGCCCTTGAGAATCATAATATGTGTTAGACTTTTTGAAAATGATTTGATGTTTAACAGAAAGGTGGTAAAAAAAAAGTCTTCAAGAAAATCTCTAGTGTTCGGAATACAAAGTTCCTTTGGTCACCCACTCCGGCAGATAAAAAGGTTAAAAAAGCCGTAATCCAATGCAGGAACCTAATGCACATGTGCCGCAAGCGCATAAGGCCGACCCCATAAGAAGGCATTGACTCAATAGACTCGTCTAATTGCAGTGAGTACCCATCACGTTGACACAGTCAAGAAATTAGTTCAGTATGGATGTCCTCAGCAAGATCATGAATACGGTGCAAAACTGTGTTGTTGGAAAGTGGCACAGCTTCCATTTTTTTACTCCACTTCTCACTTAAAATACATGACACTATTTCTTTTGCACATGGTTTTATTAGTGATTCCCCAATTGTGCGTGTTTCTCCTGCAAGTGCTATGCGGTAACTCACTCCGTAAGAAGCCTCTGTGGCTTTTTCATTAGCATGTTGAAATTTTTTGCTCATAAATTGTTTACTCTTCTGATACTTCTTTAGCTTTCACTTAAAAAAAGGCAATGTCTGCATGGTTTTGCTCAAAATGATGACATACCGTATATACTCGAGTATAAGCCGACCCGAATATAAGCCGAGGCCCCTAATTTTACCCCAAAAAACTGGGAAAACTTATTGACTCGAGTATAAGACTATGGTGGGAAATGCAGCAGCTACTAGTAAATTTCTAAATAAAATTAGATCCTTAAAAAATTATATTAATTGAATATTTATATGCAGTGTGTGTGTATGAGAATGCAGTGTGTGTATGAGTGCAGTGTGTGTATGAGTGCAGTGTGTGTATGAGTGCAGTGTGTATATGAATGCAGTGTGTGTATATGAGAATGCTGTGTGTATGAGTGCAGTGTGTGTGTATGAGTGCAGTGTGTGTGTGTGTGTGTGAGTGTGTGTGTATGAGAATGCTGTGTATGAGTGCAGTGTGTGTATGAGTTCAGTGTGTGTGTATGAATGCTGTGTGTATGAGTGCTGTGTATGAGTTCAGTGTGTGTGTATGAATGCTGTGTGTATGAGTGCTGTGTATGAGTGCAGTGTGTGTGTATGAATGCTGTGTGTATGAGTGCAGTGTGTGTGTGTGTATGAGAATGCTGTGTGTATGAGTGCAGTGTGTGTATGAGTGCAGTGTGTGTGTGTGTGTATGAGAATGCTGTGTGTATGAGTGCAGTGTGTGTATGAGTGCAGTGTGTGTGTATGAATGCTGTGTGTGTATGAATGTTGTGTGTATGAGTGCAGTGTGTGTGTATGAGAATGATGTGTGTGTGAGTGCAGTGTGTGTGTATGAGTGCAGTGTGTGTGTGTGTATGAGTGCAGTGTGTGTGTGTGTATGAATGCAGTGTGTGTGTATGAGAATGCTGTGTATGAGTGCAGTGTGTGTGTATGAGTTCAGTGTGTGTGTATGAGTGCTGTGTATGAGTTCAGTGTGTGTGTATGAATGCTGTGTGTATGAGTGCAGTGTGTGTGTATGAATGCTGTGTGTATGAGTGCAGTGTGTGTGTGTATGAGAATGCTGTGTGTATGAGTGCAGTGTGTGTGTATGAGTGCAGTGTGTGTGTATGAATGCAGTGTGTGTGTGTGTGTATGAATGCAGTGTGTGTGTATGAGTGCAGTGTGTGTGTATGAGTGCAGTGTGTGTGTATGAGTGCAGTGTGTGTGTATGAGTGCAGTGTGTGTGTATGAATGCAGTGTGTGTGTATGAATGTTGTGTGTATGAGTGCAGTGTATGTGTATGAGAATGCTGTGTGTGTGTATGAATGCAGTGTGTGTGTGTATGAGAATGCTGTGTGTATGAGTGCAGTGTGTGTGTATGAGTGCAGTGTGTGTGTATGAATGCTGTGTGTATGAATGCTGTGTGTATGAATGCTGTGTGTATGAGTGCAGTGTGTGTGTATGAATGCTGTGTGTATGAGTGCAGTGTGTGTGTATGAATGCAGTGTGTGTGCATGAATGCAGTGTGTGTGCATGAATGCAGTGTGTGTGTATGAGTGCAGTGTGTGTGTGTATGAGTACAGTGTGTGTGTGTATGAGTGCAGTGTGTGTGTGTATGAGTGCAGTGTGTGTGTGTATGAGTGCAGTGTGTGTGTGTATGAGTGCAGTGTGTGTGTGTATGAATGCAGTGTGTGTGTGTATGAGTGCAGTGTGTGTATGAGTGCAGTGTGTGTGTATGAATGCAGTGTGTGTGTATGAGTGCTGTGTATGAGTGCAGTGTGTGTGTATGAATGCTGTGTGTATGAGAATGCTGTGTGTATGAGTGCAGTGTGTGTGTGTGTGTATGAGTGCAGTGTGTGTGTGTGTGTATGAGTGCAGTGTGTGTGTGTGTGTATGAGTGCAGTGTGTGTATGAGTGCAGTGTGTGTATGAATGCTGTGTGTGTGTATGAATGCTGTGTGTGTGTATGAATGTTGTGTGTATGAGTGCAGTGTGTGTGTATGAGAATGCTGTGTGTGTATGAATGCAGTGTGTGTGTATGAATGCAGTGTGTGTGCATGAATGCAGTGTGTGTGCATGAATGCAGTGTGTGTGTATGAATGCAGTGTGTGTGTATGAATGCAGTGTGTGTGTATGAGTGCAGTGTGTGTGTATGAGAATGCTGTGTGTATGAATGCAGTGTGTGTGTATGAGTGCAGTGTGTGTGTGTGTGTATGAGTGCAGTGTGTGTGTATGAATGCTGTGTGTGTGTGTATGAATGCTGCGTATGAGTGCAGTGTGTGTGTATGAGTGCTGTGAGTGTGTATGAGTGCAGTGTGTGTGTGTGAATGCAGTGTGTGTGTAATGCAGAATGTGATGCAGAGCCTTGGTGGGGGGTGGGCATTTTTATTTTTTAATTATTTTAATATTTTTTTTTGTTTCATTACATTTTTTTATTATTATTATTTTTTTATTTTATTATTATTTATTTAATTATTATTATTTATTTAATTATTATTTTTATTTTATTATTTTTATTATTTTTATTATTATTGCTATATATACATTTTTTCGTCCCCCCTCCCTGCTTGCTAGCTGGCCAGGGAGGGGGGCTCTCCTTCCCTGGTGGTCCAGTGGATGGGCACTGTGTAGGAGGGGGCTGTGGGGGCTGCAGAGAGATGTTACTTACCTTCCTGCAGCTCCTGTCAGCTCTCTCCTCCTCTGCCGGTCCGTTCAGCACCTCGGTCAGCTCCCAGTGTAAATCTCGCGAGAGCCGCGGCTCTCGCGAGATTTACACTGTGAGCTCACAGAAGAGCTGAACGGACCGGCGTGTTTTCAGGATTTTTACTTGTATCTTCTTTCTCAGTTTCTATAAGTGCCGAACAAGTAGAAGTAGTAATAATTTTCCCTGAAGAGTTCCCTGCTTTAACCAGCTTTCCAAATTCATGGTGGTTTATTGCTAGGGAAAAAAAAAATGTGAACCCTTTTAAAAAAATTCAGATCTCACAACATGACTGAAAAGGATGCTGATTTTGATAATGCTCTTAGAAAGAACTGATCTTATGCAGGATTTTTGAGTTAGACTTGGAGCAAAAAGATTTGAACACTTTTTTTCAAAAATACAGTTAAAAGTTTTTTTGCCCCTGACAGAGTCTTTTAATGTCCCTTATAGAGCATTTCAGTGCCCTTACCTAACAGAGCTTTCTATTTCCTTACCTATCTGACAATAACAGATCTTTTAACTATCAGCTCCACTCTCTCACTCCTGTACTATGAATGATAGAAAATGGCTGACGTCAGGACGGGCTCTCTCACGGACGAGCTAAGTCCCTAAGTGGCTCATGGCAGGGTGGGCTCTGACGGCAATGCATGCTGACAGCAGGGCTGTCTTAAAGGACCACTCTAGGCACCCAGACCACTTCAGCTTAACCCATTAAGGACCAAACTTCTGGAATAAAAGGGAATCATGACGTGTCTCACACGTCATGTGTCCTTAAGGGGTTAATGAAGTGGTCTGGGTGCCAGGTCCAGCTAGGGTTAACCCATTTTTTTTATAAACATAGCAGTTTCAGAGAAACTGCTATGTTTATAAATGGGTTAATCCAGCCCTCAAAGCCTCTAGTGGCTGTCTCATTGACAGTCGCTAGAGGCGCTTGCGTGATTCTCACTGTGAAAATCACAGTGAGAGCACGCAAGCGTCCATAGGAAAGCATTGATAATGCTTTCCTATGAGACCGGCTGAATGCGCGCGCAGCTCTTGCCACGCATGCGCATTCAGCCGAAAGGGAGGAGAGAAGGAGGATCGGAGGAGAAGAGCTCCCCGCCCAGCGCCGGAGAAAGGTAAGTTTTAATCCCTTTCCTCTCCCCAGAGCCCGGCGGCAGGGGGTCCCTGAGGGTGGGGGCACCCTCAGGGCACTATAGTGCCAGGAAAACTAGTATGTTTTCCTGGCACTATAGTGGTCCTTTAAGCCCTTAAGGACACATGACATGTCTGACATGTCATGATTCCCTTTTATTCCAGAAGTTTGGTCCTTAAGGGGTTAAGATCGCACTCCTGCGATCTCTTGGAAGCGCCTCTAGTGGCTGTCTTGTAGACAGCCACTAGAAGCAATCTTAGTACTGTAATGTAAAAATGGGGTTACTATAAAACTGCAATGTTTTACATTGCAGGACTAAGGGATTCAAGGATGCTGCACCTAGGCCACTTCAATGAGATGAAGTAGTCTGGGTGCCTATAGTGTCTCTTTTAAAAATTTGTCATTAACCTATTGTACAGTTCTGCCACGTATGGTGGCGCTAAATAAATAATTGTTATTTGTAAAAGGAGAGCTACAGACCAGTGCCAGGGGAATCATCGTAAGTGTTAGACTATTTGAAGATGGTTTAAGGAGGAAGTACTTCTATCAGCAGTCTGATGACCACAAGAGGCATGTACTCAACCAAAGAAGAGGGGGGCGGAGCCTGGCGGCAGTCGAAGATGACTGCTTAACTTTTCTTTCCTCAACCTCCTTGTGTTATTTAGGCAAAAATCCTATCCTTACTCACCACCATGGGCAAGATGCATCGGGCTTCCGTTCCCAAAAAGGAGTCTCTTACCCCCTCTCTACGCCAGTACCTCTCCACGACGTCGGATCTGGCCTCCAAACCTCCATCGGAGGAAGCCTTAGACACGGACTCACTCTTCGGCATTCCTCCCAGAGGAAATGTCGCCTGCTCCAGACAACCGAGATTGAGGCAGACTTCTACAAGCCGTACCCACACGAGCTGACCTGGCTGCCGCCAGCAGCAAACTGCAGGTCTCTATCCGGCTGGATATTCAAGCCCCCCTAGACGGCCTTGACGACCCCCCTAGACGGCCTTGACGACCGCGTGGGCTGCATAGAGGCCACATGCAACCAACTCCGGTCGGCCCACGCTCAAGTAGGAGATTCTCTGACACGGCAGAAGGACATACTCAGGGGCATGGCACTGCACGTGGCAGACCTGGCAGGAACCAGGTACCGCTCGCTTTTATCAGTGACCGTACCAGGGGGACCCGTGGTGGTGCGCACCCACACGGAATTCGTTCACCTGGGGAAACTTCTACCCATCCCCCCACTGAACATGAAGTGGCCAGCCCCTCAGACTTCTAACTGCCAGATACACTGGCCTCTGGCTTTACCCCAGAGGGACTGACGACATCGCCAAATGACCACCCGCGCAGCTGGGGTTCCATCTTAACCAGGATCTCTGTACTGACAACTTGCCTGCCCTCACCCACTGCGATGACAGCCTGGAACGTCAGCCCTGACAAGCTGAAGACACGCACCTGAGAACATACAATACCTTTCCCCACTTGCTCCCCTTGTTGACTGGTGGAGGGCCATGCACTCGACCGACCGACTACTCCATACCCCACTCTAGATAGGCCTATCTCCCTATTGAATTGCGATTTTAAAGCTCTTTGCCAAAATCCTGGCAACTGTGTTGACACCTTACCTACCATCCCTTGCCTCCAGACCAGGGAGGCAAGGGACAGTACCTCCAGAACTCTATCCCTGATCCATCACGCACTCCTACTGATGCAGAGAAGGCCTTTGACCGAGTAAGCTGGGACTTCCTATTTAGCATTCTCTGTACTCTGGGACTGAGACCGAACATGTACAAGTGGATCAAAGCGCTGTATGTCGACCCATAAGAGAAGGTTGCATCAACAGAGCTTATACGGATGCATTCCATATCTGCAACGGGACAAGGAAAGGCTGCCCGCTATCGCCACTACGGTTTGTCCTAGCCTTAGAACCGTTCCTCCAGGTGATCAGGAGAAACCCAGATATTAGAGGAATTGAAGCAGGACCCTCGACACATAAAGTGACCACTGACGATTTGATCTTCGTCTCTTTACCTGAGAGAACCCTCCCCAACATCATGCGAGAATTTAAACTATACGGCAAGATATCTAACTTAAAGATCAACCTCACTAAATCCAACATGCTAACTATAAATATCCTGGGAAAAAGAGCTGATGTTCTGCGCCAGAACTTCCACTTTCACTGGTCCGACAGAGCAATCAAATACCTGGGGACTTGGATATCCCAAGATCTCTCAACTTCACTCAGATGCTCAACAACGTCAAGAAAAACCTAAAAGAATGGAAGCTACCTCACTTGTCCTGGCTTGGACGCATAGCTTGGACGCATTCTCTGCTTGTATAGCCTGACTATTCTAAGGACCGATATTACAAGTTTCTCTCTCTGTGTTCTCTCTCTTTGTGGTCTGTCTGGGTTTTGGTTCCGGAATCCGTGACCGCGTTGCCCGTGACGCAGATGACTGGGTACTACCCCCTGATAAGTTTACGCCAAACATTCCCCCTTTCACGGCAAATAGTATGCACTTGTTCATAATATGAATTGGTGAGCCGCTCATATTTAAAAATAGATGTGGCCTTTGAGAGGTAATTTGCAATCATGAGCTGCTATAGAAGTTGTAATCTCAGCATGCCAAATTTTGCAAAATTTTAGCTTTAAAACCATGATTCACTCCTTACAGTATTTGTTTTTATAGCTTCTGAAATACATTTTAGACATATTGGGCATTTTAACAATCAGGACTAATTAGTGAATCTATTTTGACTTTGTTTTCTTTAGTTGCACTTGTGTGTAAAAACTATTAAATGTGAAACGAAAAAAGTAGTTTTTTTTTTTTTTTTTTTTTTTTTTTTACAAATGAATAAAAAAAGATTCTATTTAATTTTGCATTATGTATACATGTAAGGCAGGACCTGACAAATCCCAGGTTGCCATGGCGCCTAAGAAATTTTTTTTTTTCTCCTGGTCTTTGGGATTTGTGAGTCCATTACCTTTCAGCGGAGGCGGCTGGCCTACCCAGGGAGCATGGTGGGGGCCGGCCAGTCCAGAGAGCAAGGATTTGGACGGTCAGAGGGCCCAGGTAGAATGTAGCCAGACGTGCAAGGAAACTACTCTTCCTGCAGTTCTTGCTCTGCTCCTTCCCCCTGCAGTAATGCCAGGATATAAAATCTCTCTGGTCCCGGCATCCTTAAACCGCACACAAGGGAGCCGAGCAAGAACTGAAGGAAGAGTACAAAATCATAGCTGGGTGGTGTTAGTTTAAAAAAAAAAAATACCAGTAATAATTTTGAGTTTATGAGAAAATATGTATGTGTGTGTTTATCAGTGAGAGTGTGTGTTTAAGTGACAGTCTTCCCTCTGATCGCATGAGAAATGTGTTCCACGCCGTGCTTGTCTCCTCTTAGATTGGATGTATGGCTGAGATCATCAATCTTTCCATAGCAAAGCATTGAGAAGCTATAGCACATGCACAGCAAACTACCAGGCTGGGCCAATTGGCATCTTCTCATAGACATATTTAATTGACTATTCTGCTTATTATATATGGTCTTTTAGGTTTTGTTCATGATCTCCTTAGCAAATATTTGTTTCCTGAGAATCTGTTCATTTTAATTTTTATATATAATTTAATATATTTGTGAATTTGAGATGACATTTGTCTATTCAAAGTGAACTTGTCACAAATTTATAAACGTAGGCTAATGCATTGAATAATTCACATGTCACAGAGATAGTCGGGTTCATAAATATTGGGACATCGACACAATTCTAATCTTTATGGCTCTATACACCAACACCATGGGTTTGAAATGAAACAAACAAGATGTGCTTTAACTGCATACTTTCAGCTTTAATTTGAGGGTATTTACATCCAAATCAGGTGAACGGTGTAGGAATTACAACCATTTGTATATGTGCCTCCCACTTTTTAAGGGACCAAAAGTAATGGGACAGATTAACAGTCATAAATCAAACTTTCACTGTTTAATACATGGTTGCAAATCCTTTGCAGTCAATTACAGCATGAAGTCTGGAACGCATAGACATCACCAGACGCTGGGTTTCATCCCTGGTGATGCTCTGCCAGGCCTCTACTGCAACTGTCTTCAGTTCCTGCTTGTTCTTGGGGCATTTTCCTTTCAGTTTTGTCTTCATCAAGTGAAATGCATGCTCAATCGGATTTAGGTCAGATGATTGACTTGGCCATTGCATAACATTCCACTTCTTTCCCTTAAAAAAACTCTTTGGTTGCTTTTGCAGTATGCTTCGGGTCATTGTCCATCTGCACTGTGAAGCACTGTCCAATGAGTTCTGAAGCATTTGGCTGAATATGAGCAGATAATATTGCCCGAAACACTTCAGAAATCATCCTGCTGCTCTTGTCAGCAGTCACATCAGCAATAAATACAAGAGAACCAGTACCATTGGCAGCCATACATGCCCACACCATGACACTACTACCACCATGCTTCACTGATGAGGTGGTATGCTTTGGATCATGAGCAGTTCCTTTCCTTCTCCATACTCGTCTCTTCCCATCACTCTGGTACAAGTTGATCTTGGTCTCATCTGTCCATAGGATATTGTTCCAGAACTGTGAAGGCTTTTTTAGATGTTGTTTGGCAAACTCTAATCTGGCCTTCCTGTTTTTGAGGCTCACCAATGGTTTACATCTTGTAGTGAACCCTCTGTATTCACTCTGGTGAAGTCTTCTCTTGATTGTTGACTTTGACACACATACACCTACCTCCTGGAGAGTGTTCTTAATCTGGCCAAGTGTTGTGAAGGGTGTTTTCTTCACCAGGGAAAGAATTCTTTGGTCATCCACCACAGTTGTTTTCCGTGGTCTTTTGGGTTTTTTGGTGTTGCTGAGCTCACCGGTGCGTTCTTTTTTTTTTTTTTTTTTTTAAAGGATGTTCCAAACAGTTGATTTGGCCAAACCTAATGTTTTTGCTATCTCTCTGATGGGTTTGTTTTGTTTTTTCAGCCTAATGATGGCTTGCTTCACTGATAGTGACAGCTCTTTGGAACTCATATTGAGAGTTGACAGCAACAGATTCCAAATGCAAATAGCACACTTGAAATGAACTCTGGACCTTTTATCTGCTCCTTGTTAATGGGATAATGAGGGAATAACACACACCTGGCCATGGAACAGCTGAGCAGACAATTGTCCCATTACTTTTGGTCCCTTGAAAAGTGGAAGGCACATATACAAACTGTTGTAATTCCTACACCGTTCACCTGATTTGGATGTAAATACCCTCAAATTAAAGCTGAAAGTCTGCAGTTAAAGCACATCTTCATTTCATTTCAAATCCATTGTGGTGGTGTATAGAGCCAAAAAGATTACAATTGTGTTGATGTCCCAATATTTATGGACCTGACTGTATATGATGCATTTAATGTAAAATATTGAGACTGCAATTTCCTCATCTTTGCAGGTGTTACTCTATATTTATTTGTCCTGCTTGCGAATGCCTTCCTAAACAGGGCAAGCCTTCTGTGTGATGCCAGCATCTGAATGCCCTGGCGCTCTCACTGTCTAATTTGTGAAACTGTTTTAGAACCGTTTGACAACTTATGTTGGTCCCCTGTGCTTCATCTGGTATTTTTATACTGGAAAAGCAAGTTGTCTTTATTGACCTAAGCCTTGCTAATGCAAGGTCACATTCAATGGTTGAAAGCACTCAGCTAATGCTTTCAGCCAGTGAGCTTTGTCCTGTACTGCTGATCTAAAAAGATTTCACAAATTTACTCCAGGCAGCAGAGTACTTGTGGCACCAACACCACCACAAGAGGTTGTTGTAATGATGCTTGCAGTAGTGTTTCTTTAAAAATAAAATATATACATACATACACATCTATCTTGTAAAATTGTTAAATATTAGTAGATCTAAATTGTTCCTATTTCTTGTAGTTGATGTTCTTTTAAAAGCTGTTGGAGATACACCAATAATGAAAAATAAAAAATGGACCATAGAGAAAACACGAACAATCCAAGGCCTGATGGACTTCATCAAAAAGTATCTGAAGCTGGATTCAGGGGAACAAATGGTATGATTTCTGACTGTTTAGTCTGGTATTTGATCAAAAAAAATGTTTTTAATGCATTTCAGGAAACCTGTTTGCTTCTGAAATTATTTTGGAATTTAAATTACCGTGTATACTCTACTATAAGCCGACCCGAATATAAGCCGAGGCCCCTAATTTTACCCCAAAAAACTGGGAAAACGTATTGACTCAAGTATAAGACTAGGGTGGGAAATGCAGCAGCTACTGGTAAATTTCTATATAAAATTTAGATCCTAAAAAAATTACATTAATTGGATATTTATTTACAGTGTGTATGAATGCAGTGTGTGCGTATGAGTGCAGCGTGTGTGTATGCCCTCCCCATATCCACACCACGCAGTGTGTGTATGAGTGCAGTGTGTGTGTGTATGAGTGCAGTGTGTGTGTGTATGAGTGCAGTGTGTGTGTGTATGAGTGCAGTGTGTGTGTGTATGAGTGCAGTGTGTGTGTATGAGTGCAGTGTGTGTGTGTATGAGTGCAGTGTGTGTGTATGAGTGCAGTGTGTGTGTATGAGTGCAGTGTGTGTGTGTATGAGTGCAGTGTGTGTGTGTATGAGTGCAGTGTGTGTGTGTATGAGTGCAGTGTGTGTGTGTATGAGTGCAGTGTGTGTGTATGAGTGCAGTGTGTGTGTGTATGAGTGCAGTGTGTGTGTGTGTGAGTGCAGTGTGTGTGTGAGTGCAGTGTGTGTGTGAGTGCAGTGTGTGTGAGTGCAGTGTGTGTGTGTGTGTGCAGTGTGTGTGTGTGTGAGTGCAGTGTGTGTGTGTGTGTGCAGTGTGTGTGTGAGTGCAGTGTGTGTGTGAGTGCAGTGTGTGTGTGAGTGCAGTGTGTGTGTGTGTGAGTGCAGTGTGTGTGTGTGTGAGTGCAGTGTGTGTGTGTGTGAGTGCAGAGTGTGTGTGTGAGTGCAGTGTGTGTGTGAGTGCAGAGTGTGTGTGAGTGCAGAGTGTGTGTGTGAGTGCAGAGTGTGTGTGTGAGTGCAGAGTGTGTGTGTGAGTGCAGAGTGTGTGTGTGAGTGCAGAGTGTGTGTGTGAGTGCAGAGTGTGTGTGTGAGTGCAGAGTGTGTGTGTGAGTGCAGAGTGTGTGTGTGAGTGCAGAGTGTGTGTGTGAGTGCAGAGTGTGTGTGTGAGTGCAGAGTGTGTGTGTGAGTGCAGAGTGTGTGTGTGAGTGCAGAGTGTGTGTGTGAGTGCAGAGTGTGTGTGTGTGTGTGAGTGCAGAGTGTGTGTGTGTGTGTGAGTGCAGAGTGTGTGTGTGTGTGAGTGCAGAGTGTGTGTGTGTGTGAGTGCAGAGTGTGTGTGTGTGTGAGTGCAGAGTGTGTGTGTGTGTGAGTGCAGAGTGTGTGTGTGTGTGAGTGCAGAGTGTGTGTGTGTGTGAGTGCAGAGTGTGTGTGTGTGTGAGTGCAGAGTGTGTGTGTGTGTGAGTGCAGAGTGTGTGTGTGTGAGTGCAGAGTGTGTGTGTGTGAGTGCAGAGTGTGTGTGTGTGAGTGCAGAGTGTGTGTGTGTGTGAGTGCAGAGTGTGTGTGTGAGTGAGTGCAGAGTGTGTGTGTGAGTGAGTGCAGAGTGTGTGTGAGTGCAGAGTGTGTGTGTGTGTGAGTGCAGAGTGTGTGTGTGTGTGAGTGCAGAGTGTGTGTGTGTGTGAGTGCAGAGTGTGTGTGTGTGTGTGTGCAGAGTGTGTGTGTGTGTGTGTGTGAGTGCAGAGTGTGTGTGTGTGTGAGTGCAGAGTGTGTGTGTGTGTGTGTGTGAGTGCAGAGTGTGTGTGTGAGTGCAGAGTGTGTGTGTGTGTGTGAGTGCAGAGTGTGTGTGTGTGTGAGTGCAGAGTGTGTGAGTGCAGAGTGTGTGTGTGAGTGCAGAGTGTGTGTGTGAGTGCAGAGTGTGTGTGTGAGTGCAGAGTGTGTGTGTGAGTGCAGAGTGTGTGTGTGAGTGCAGAGTGTGTGTGTGAGTGCAGAGTGTGTGTGTGAGTGCAGAGTGTGTGTGTGAGTGCAGAGTGTGTGTGTGAGTGCAGAGTGTGTGTGTGAGTGCAGAGTGTGTGTGTGTGAGTGCAGAGTGTGTGTGTGAGTGCAGAGTGTGTGTGTGAGTGCAGAGTGTGTGTGTGAGTGCAGAGTGTGTGAGTGAGTGCAGAGTGTGTGAGTGAGTGTGTGTGTGAGTGAGTGCAGAGTGTGTGTGTGAGTGAGTGCAGAGTGTGTGTGTGAGTGAGTGCAGAGTGTGTGTGTGAGTGAGTGCAGAGTGTGTGTGTGTGAGTGAGTGCAGTGTGTGTGTGTGTGAGTGAGTGCAGAGTGTGTGTGTGTGAGTGAGTGCAGTGTGTGTGTGTGTGAGTGCAGAGTGTGTGTGTGTGTGAGTGCAGAGTGTGTGTGTGTGAGAGTGCAGAGTGTGTGTGTGTGAGAGTGCAGAGTGTGTGTGTGTGAGTGCAGAGTGTGTGTGTGAGTGAGTGCAGAGTGTGTGTGTGAGTGAGTGCAGAGTGTGTGTGTGAGTGAGTGCAGAGTGTGTGTGTGAGTGAGTGCAGAGTGTGTGTGTGTGAGTGAGTGCAGTGTGTGTGTGTGTGAGTGCAGAGTGTGTGTGTGTGTGAGTGCAGAGTGTGTGTGTGTGAGAGTGCAGAGTGTGTGTGTGTGTGAGAGTGCAGAGTGTGTGTGTGTGAGAGTGCAGAGTGTGTGTGTGTGTGAGTGCAGAGTGTGTGTGTGTGTGAGTGCAGAGTGTGTGTGTGAGAGAGTGCAGAGTGTGTGTGTGAGAGAGTGCAGAGTGTGTGTGTGTGTGAGTGCAGAGTGTGTGTGTGTGTGAGTGCAGAGTGTGTGTGTGTGTGAGTGCAGAGTGTGTGTGTGAGTGAGTGCAGAGTGTGTGTGTGTGTGAGTGCAGAGTGTGTGTGTGTGTGAGTGCAGAGTGTGTGTGTGAGTGAGTGCAGAGTGTGTGTGTGAGAGAGTGCAGAGTGTGTGTGTGTGTGAGTGCAGAGTGTGTGTGTGTGTGAGTGCAGAGTGTGTGTGTGAGTGAGTGCAGAGTGTGTGTGTGTGTGAGTGCAGAGTGTGTGTGTGTGTGAGTGCAGAGTGTGTGTGTGAGTGAGTGCAGAGTGTGTGTGTGTGTGAGTGCAGAGTGTGTGTGTGTGTGAGTGCAGAGTGTGTGTGTGAGTGCAGAGTGTGTGTGTGAGTGCAGAGTGTGTGTGTGAGTGCAGAGTGTGTGTGTGAGTGCAGAGTGTGTGTGTGAGTGCAGAGTGTGTGTGTGAGTGCAGAGTGTGTGTGTGAGTGCAGAGTGTGTGTGTGAGTGCAGAGTGTGTGTGTGAGTGCAGAGTGTGTGTGTGAGTGCAGAGTGTGTGTGTGTGTGAGTGCAGAGTGTGTGTGTGTGTGAGTGCAGAGTGTGTGTGTGTGTGAGTGCAGAGTGTGTGTGTGTGTGAGTGCAGAGTGTGTGTGTGTGTGAGTGCAGAGTGTGTGTGTGTGTGAGTGCAGAGTGTGTGTGTGTGTGTGAGTGCAGAGTGTGTGTGTGAGAGAGTGCAGAGTGTGTGTGTGAGTGCAGAGTGTGTGAGTGAGTGCAGAGTGTGTGAGTGAGTGCAGAGTGTGTGTGTGTGTGAGTGCAGAGTGTGTGTGTGAGTGAGTGCAGAGTGTGTGTGTGAGTGAGTGCAGAGTGTGTGTGTGTGTGAGTGCAGAGTGTGTGTGTGTGTGAGTGCAGAGTGTGTGTGTGTGTGAGTGCAGAGTGTGTGTGTGTGTGTGAGTGCAGAGTGTGTGTGTGTGAGAGTGCAGAGTGTGTGTGTGAGAGTGCAGAGTGTGTGTGAGAGAGTGCAGAGTGTGTGTGTGAGAGTGCAGAGTGTGTGTGTGAGAGTGCAGAGTGTGTGTGTGAGAGTGCAGAGTGTGTGTGTGTGTGTGAGTGCAGAGTGTGTGTGTGTGAGAGTGCAGAGTGTGTGTGTGAGAGTGCAGAGTGTGTGTGAGAGAGTGCAGAGTGTGTGTGTGAGAGTGCAGAGTGTGTGTGTGAGAGTGCAGAGTGTGTGTGTGAGAGTGCAGAGTGTGTGTGTGAGAGTGCAGAGTGTGTGTGTGTGAGAGTGCAGAGTGTGTGTGTGAGAGTGCAGAGTGTGTGTGTGAGAGTGCAGAGTGTGTGTGTGAGAGTGCAGAGTGTGTGTGTGTGAGAGTGCAGAGTGTGTGTGTGAGAGTGCAGAGTGTGTGTGTGTGAGAGTGCAGAGTGTGTGTGTGTGAGAGTGCAGAGTGTGTGTGAGAGAGTGCAGAGTGTGTATGAGTGGAGTGTGTGTGTGTGTGTGTGTATGAGTGGAGTGTGTGTGTGTGTGTGTGTGTGTGTGAGAGTGGAGTGTGTGTGTGTGTGTGTGTGTGTGTGTGAGAGTGGAGTGTGTGTGTGTGTGTGTGTGTGTGTGTGTGTGTGTGTGAGAGTGGAGTGTGTGTGTGTGTGTGTATGAGTGGAGTGTGTGTGTGTGTGTGTTGCAGAGCCTTGGTGGGGGGTGGGCAATTTTATTATTATTTTTTTTTAATTATTTTATTTTTTTAATTATTTCTTCTTCTTTTTTATTTAATTTAATTATTTTATTATTATATTATTAATTATTTATTTTTTTTCTTCCCCCCTCCCTGCTTGCTAGCTGGCCAGGGAGGGGGGCTCTCCTTCCCTGGTGGTCCAGTGGCATTGGTAGTTCAGTGGGGGGGAGGGGGGCTGGCAGAGCTGTAACTTACCTGTCCTGCAGCTCCTGTCAGCTTCCTCCTCCTCCGCGCCGTCCGTTCAGCTCTTCTGACCGAGGTGCTGCACGGACCGGCGCGGAGGAGGAGGGAGCTGACAGGAGCTGCAGCTCCCTCGCCATGTGTATCCAAAACACAGAAATAGGGAATAGCTTTACCAATTCTGCCAAGGTTAGGTAGAGTTCTGCTACCTGACCTGTTTTTTTTGAGGTAGGCAAATACTGGGGAGCTTGTGGTGGACCTTTATAAAGCTAGGAGGGGTGAGAAATTCTACCTGACCTGTGAGAAATGGACAAACACATCCTACTAGTTATGACTTCCGCTTGGACGTTTGGGAAAAAAATAATGAAATGGACAGAGGGTGGTTTATTTAATTGTAACTGGTGGACTTAAATGTCTGTCCCAGGTATTTCATAACTGCTACTACTCCCATGATGTTTAGCCAGCTGCCCGGTCTCCCTCTGTTCCGGTCCCCAGCGGGTGCGACGTTCTTAGGAACGCCGGCTACTGCGGTTCAGGATTTTATAATAAACGTACCTTTGCCCACATTAAAGATGGCGCCAACGTGCGTGCGACGTCACGTCATAGACGTGCATGCACATTTTGGGGTCAGAGGTCGGAGACAGCCAATTACAGCCTAAAGAGGGTTATTTAAACCCAAATTACCTTTTTGCCAGTGCCCTGTCGTGGTTTCCACTAGCTGGTTATCAGAGAATGAGTGTGTTCCTGATCGTGTTTTTTCTGGTATTTGACTTTGGCTTTGTTTTGACTTCCTTGATTTCTTGTATCCTTGACTTCTGGCTTTCCTTATCGTTGTGTCTCATTCTGTGTCCCTTCTCGGGTACGTTAAGTCCGGCCATTCTAAGATCCGGTTAGACGTTATCCTTAGCCTTTAGGTGTGATACAATTCTGCGTGCTGGATCAACTATAATCCTGACCATCACTACTATAATTGGCACCTGCGCTAGCAGTCATACATCAAGACAAAGAAACTAAAACGAACACCCTGTTACCTAGGCAGGATGGGGAGGAGCGCGTAGGAAAGCACACCATACAAACACTCAATGTTAAATGTGCCTGTCACATTTAAAGGGGTCCTATAATGCCAGGAAAACAAAGCCGTTTTCCTGGGACTATAGGTTAATAGGTCCCTCCCTCGTGCCACCCTCCTCCATTGCCGACGTCAGCCGGTGGGGGAGACCCAATGCGCATGCGCAGCAATGGCTGCGCGTGCATTAGACCTCCCCACAGGAAAGCATTATTCAAGATAATGGACCAAAAGTCCGTTTGGATTCCGGAAGTGCCAGCTAGTCAGCTACTGAGGGCAGACTTAGAGCTGCAATGTAAATGCAGCACTAAGTGCAAAAGGGTCACAGCACCCAGACCACTTCAATTAGCTGAAGTGGTCTGGGTGCCTACAGTGTCCCTTTAATGTGCCAAATACACATATCATACTTCTAGATTCTGCTTGATTTGTTATATTGCTATAATGTTGACCGTCACAATTTCAACTTTCATATGTATTCTTTTTTATTTTTATAACTGTATATGTTTTTATTTCAGTTTATCTACGTTAATCAGTCATTTTCTCCATCCCCTGACCAAGAAGTAGGAACATTGTATGAGGTAATTGTTTCGGCTGTATTTTATTTTAATTTTTTATATTTGTATATAAGTGTATACATACATGCATATGGTATATTAACCCCTTAAGACCGGAGGGCGTACTATTACGTCCTTTTAAAAGCGGCTCTAAACGCCGCCGGACGTAATAGTACGCCCTCCGGTTTTTAGTAACTTACCCGGTCGCTGGCGGTCCCACGCCGGCGATCGCGGTTCGGGGGACTCCCAGGGAGCCCCCCGCGGCACGTCCGCCCTCCAGGAGCCCTCCCGGCCATGTGAGAGTGAGGTCCTTGCGAGGACCTCACAATCACATGGCCGGTATAGCTGCCTGCTGCATTGCCAGCAGGGGGACCAACTGTAATGACAGTTGGTCCCCCTGCTGGCTGAAAATCAAATAAAAATGTTTTAAAACAGTGTAAAAATAAATAAATTATATACTTAGATCATATATATATATTATATATATATGATCTAAGTATATATATACACATATACACACATACACATACACCGTCTAGGTGTATTTTAATATTAATATATATAGAATTATATATATATATTAATATCAAATTACACGTAGACTGATACTGATTAAATATATATATAATTATTGTTATATATATATTTATAAATAATATAAAAAAAATTAATATGTAAATACGTAAAAAAATTAAATAAAAAAAATAATTAAAAATAAAATATTAAAAAATATATAGATGTGTTTTATTTCGTTCTAACTGTATTCTGATATTAATATATATATATTTATATCAAAATACACTTATAACGAAATAATATATATATCTATATACATAAATATATACGTATATATCACTATATATATACCTATATATAAATAAAAATATTAAAAAAAAAATATATATATATATACGTATATATACACATATGTATATATATACATATATTAATTCTACACATATATTTATGTAATAATTTTACATAATTAGGTATCCTAATTAATTACAATTAGCGGGACCTGCCTGACAACCCATGCCGAAAGTATAGGGAATTTAATTTGCTAGCACTATATTTAACCCTATAACTTTCCAAGACACCATAAAACCTGTACATGGGGGGTACTGTTTTACTCGGGAGACTTCGCTGAACACAAATATTAGTGTTTCAAAACAGTAAAATGTATTACAACCATGATATCGCCAGTAAAAGTGACGTTTTTTGCATTTTTCACGCACAAACAGCACTTACAGGGACGATATTATTGCTGCAATACTTTTTACTGTTTTGAAACACAAATATTTGTGTTCAGCGAAGTCTCCTGAGTACAACAGTACCCCTCATGTACAGGTTTTATGGTGTTTTCAAAAATTACAGCGTCAAATATAAGGCTTGTGTTTAATTTTTTTCACATTAAAATTCGCCAGATTGCTTACGTTGCCTTTATGACCCTATGGTAGCCCAAGAATGAAAATTACCCCTATGATGGCATACCATTTGCAATAGTAGACAACCAAAGGTATTGCAAATGGGGTATGTCCAGTCTTTTTTAGTAGCCACTTAGTCACAAACACTGGCCAAAATTGGCGTTTTTTGCATTTTTCACACACAAACAAATACAAACGCTAACTTTGGCCAGTGTTTGTGACCAAATGGCTACGAAAAAAGACTGGACTTCGCTTATTTGCAATACCTTGGGTCGTCTACTATTGCAAATGGTATGCCATTATGGGTGTAAATTTATTTCCTGGGCTACTATACAGTCTCAAAGGCAACGTAACCAATCTGGCGAATTTCAATTTCAAATGTAACACATAGAAACATAGAAACATAGAATGTGACGGCAGATAAGAACCATTCGGCCCATCTAGTCTGCCCAGTTTTCTAAATACTTTCATTAGTCCCTGGCCTTATCTTATAGTTAGGATAGCCTTATGCCTATCCCACGCATGCTTAAACTCCTTTACTGTGTTAACCTCTACCACTTCAGCTGGAAGGCTATTCCATGCATCCACTACCCTCTCAGTAAAGTAATACTTCCTGATATTATTTTTAAACCTTTGTCCCTCTAATTTAAGACTATGTCCTCTTGTTGTGGTAGTTTTTCTTCTTTTAAATATAGTCTCCTCCTTTACTGTGTTGATTCCCTTTATGTATTTAAATGTTTCTATCATATCCCCCCTGTCTCGTCTTTCCTCCATGCTATACATGTTAAGATCCTTTAACCTTTCCTGGTAAGTTTTATCCTGCAATCCATGAACCAGTTTAGTAGCCCTTCTTTGAACTCTCTCTAAGGTATCAATATCCTTCTGAAGATAGGGTCTCCAGTACTGTGTACAGTACTCCAAGTGAGGTCTCACCAGTGTTCTGTACAATGGCATGAGCACTTCCCTCTTTCTACTGCTAATACCTCTCCCTATACAACCAAGCATTCTGCTAGCATTTCCTGCTGCTCTATTACATTGTCTGCCTACCTTTAAGTCATCAGAAATAATCACCCCTAAATCCCTTTCCTCAGATGTTGAGGTTAGGACTCTATCAAATATTCTGTACTCTGCCCTTGGGTTTTTACGTCCAAGATGCATTATCTTGCACTTATCCACATTAAATGTCAGTTGCCACAACTCTGACCATTTTTCTAGTCTACCTAAATCATTTTCCATTTGGCTTATCCCTCCTGGAACATCAACCCTGTTACATATCTTAGTATCATCCGCAAAAAGACACACCTTACCATCAAGACCTTCTGCAATATCACTAATAAAAATATTAAAGAGAATGGGTCCAAGTACAGATCCCTGAGGTACCCCACTGGTGACAAGCCCAAGCTTCGAATATACTCCATTGACTACAACCCTCTGTTGCCTGTCACTCAGCCACTGCCTTACCCATTCAACAATATTGGAATCCAAACTCAAAGATTGTAGTTTGTTGATAAGCCTTCTATGTGCAACAGTGTCAAAAGCCTTACTGAAATCGAGGTAAGCAATGTCTACTGCACCACCCTGATCTATAATTTTAGTTACCCAATCAAAAAAATCAATAAGATTAGTTTGGCATGATCTCCCTGAAGTAAACCCATGTTGTCTCTGATCTTGAAATCCATGTGTTTTAAGATGTTCAACAATCCTATCCTTTAACATGGTTTCCATCACTTTCCCCACTACTGAAGTTAGGCTTACTGGCCTATAGTTGCCCGACTCCTCCCTATTACCTTTCTTGTGAATGGGCACAACATTCGCTAACTTCCAATCTTCTGGGACTACTCCTGTTATCAATGATTGGTTAAATAAATCTGTTAATGGTTTTGCTAGTACACCACTAAGCTCTTTTAATAGCTTTGGGTGTATTCCATCAGGTCCCATTGACTTATTTGTCTTTACTTTTGACAGTTGAAATAGAACCTCTTCCTCTGTAAACTCACGTGTAATAAATGACTCATTTATCCTTTTTCTTAACTGAGGTCCCTTTCCTTCATTTTCATCTGTAAATACCGAACAAAAATATTCATTGAGGCAGTCAGCTAGACCTTTATCCTCATCTACATACCTTCCTTCTTTTGTTTTTAATCTAACTAATCCTTGTTTTACTTTTCTTTTCTCATTTATGTATCTAAAAAAGGTTTTGTCCCCCTTTTTTACTGACTGTGCTATTTTCTCTTCTGTGTGTGATTTGGAAGCTCTTATAACTTGCTTAGCCTCTTTCTGCCTAATCTTATAGGTCATTCTGTCTTCCTCACTCTGGGTTTTTTTATAATTACTAAATGCTAACTTTTAGTTTTTTACTATTTTGGCTACATCTGTGGAGTACCACAGTGGTTTCTTGAATTTTTTGCTTTTACTGACAAGCCTAATGCAATTTTCTGTTGCCTTCAGTAGTGCAACTTTGAAATAATCCCATTTCTTTTGGACTCCATTTAAATTGCTCCAGTCTGATATTGACTCCTTTACACATATTCTAATTTTGGAAAAGTCTGTTTTTCTAAAGTCTAAAACTTTTGTTTTTGTGTGGTGTGACTCAGTCACTGTTCTTATATTAAACCACACTGACTGATGATCACTGTACACGCTATATTTGACCCTGTAACTTCCCAAAACACCATAAAACCTGTACATAGGGGGTACTGTTTTACACGTGAGACTTTGCTGAATACAAATATGTGTATTTTATTGCAGTAAAAGCAAACAGTATTATGACATTGACAGTTAAAATGTCATGAAGAACGAAAAAAATCAAAAAAAATCTTATTTTCTCCCATTTTTTTCATATTAAATTATGTTTCATAGCTAAATATTTGATATTAAATGAAAGCCCTGTTTCCCCTGAATAAAATGATATATAATAAGGGGGGGTGCATTTAATATGAAAGAGGTGAATTACGGTTGGACAGACATATAGCGCAAATGCCAGGTTTTGTTTACGTTTTGTTTCGTTCACAACTTGTACATTTGGCTGCGGTGTTAAGGGGTTAATGGGACGGTTTGTCACCTTAAAGCACCATAACAACCTTATCTAAATTATGTGAGGAGGCCCCCAGCACACTCTTACCTCAAGGGGTTAAACGGTTTGATCTCAACTCCCCCCATCCCCCCTGTTGCCATCCAGCTTCTGAACTTTCACTTTCAGAAAGTGCAGAGTGCCGCGGTTGATTTGTTGGTCAGTGGTCAGCTGTCACTCTCAGCCAATCAGTGACTCCCCATTCACAAAACTGGCTTGGAAAGAAACTTATCTATTCCAAGCCAGCTTCAAGAACAGTTTAACACCTTGAGGTAAGAGTGAGACAGTAGTCCCTCGCACCATAACAACTTAATTTAGATGAAGTTGTTATGGTGTCTGAAGTGTTTTTTACTCTTTTTTTTTTTCCTTCTATTTTCATTTTCTGTTTTATTAAATAGTGTTCATGTTGAAGTCTTAAATTGGTGTGCCATCCTGTTATTAAAATGAGTAATAATTCTGCAGTATGAATTCATGATTTACTGACTGCAGTGCACTTTGTGTTCTAGTTGTTAATCATGAAGTGAACCTATATATATATATATATATATAAAGGTTTCCAACCTGAAGAATACCGCTTTCTATAACATCCTATGATTCGTAGCTTAATTACTCAATATTTGTAATCCTGGCAATGCAATAAAAATGTAGTTTGAAAAATGTGTAATGCGATAAATTAATACATATTTTTTTTTTTTTAAAACCTGTTTTTGTTTCGGCAGGTGCACATCAAATCTCAAAAATTAAATTACACTTGTATTGTGTATTCCATAATGCTTACCAGCTCGTGACCTGTTTTAGAATTGCATTTTTACATATGTATGTATTTGTTGTATTTGTTTAACGAAAGTTTTATCTTTATTACATGTATAATAACATATTTTACAATGTGGCAATTTGCAACATGGACCGACTGAATTGAAATGAATTAAAAAATTAAAGGCTTTAAAATGAAGGCCACTATTAAAATAAATAAATTTAAATTAAAAAATAGCCTTGTAACAAGAGGATAAATGGTAAATGTTAAAGAGATACTCCACTGTCCAGATAAAATCACTGTTTAGTAGATATTTACCCTATGAAAACATGCATCTAATTAAGCAGTTTTTAAATTGGAGGTATATCTAAAAACTGCTCACAAAAGATGAAGATCTCTTGTCTGAAACCTTTGTAAGGCCCCTCCCCCCCCCCCCCCCCCCCCCCTCCCCAACCCAGCTCAGACTTTCTGTGGCTTTCCAATTACAGACTTCCTAATGAGAAGTCTTTACAAAGCAGGTGCTCTGGGCAATTACCTGCCTCTTACGTTTAGCTCCACTGAGCTAAACAACCAGGAAATTGTTTATAAATTTAACTTTTTGTAAAATGAAAAAAAGTATATACTTTTTCCCTCCAGATTAGTGGCAGTGCACTACACATGGGATATACTCTAGTCTGGACAGGAAAGGCAGGCAGACACCTAAAAGTTAAATGGTTTGGCTCCTCACCTAGGTATATCTCAGAGAGCTCCAAGCCACAACCCCAGTTCTCTACCTGCCTTCACTTTTGTGTCTCCAGGATAAGGTGAGTCGGCTGCTGCTGAGGAGGGCTCTGTCCGGACTAATTCAGAGGATGCAGAATGGGTCTGGCTCTCTCCTCTGCACTTAGCTCACAGATGTACTTGGAGCTGCACTGTGAAATCCGATGGTAAGCAGGAACAGAGTCTCTTCTAACAGCTGCAGGAGACAGAGGCAAGAGAGACTCTGTTCCTGCTTACCGTCGGATTTTGCAGTGCAGCTCCAAGTACATCTGTGAGTGTGACATCAGGCTTCAAGGTCAAGGTCGCTGGCAACTTAAACATCCAGATCTTTTTGACACCTCTGTATCCCTATCAATAGCATCACTTCATATCCGTGGAGGGGCCCCCGACGGATAAGTACAGGTGGTTCTCCTTTTGCGACCTACCTGTTTTACGATGGCTCGCAGTTAAGACCAGCTCTCTCGCAGGTTGGTAAGTGCGAGCCATCGTGGGAATTTGATAGATTCCCTGCTCTGCTGCGTTATCCCTGAACATAGAAGAACGCAGCAGAGCAGGGAGTCCCTGAACTCCTCACTTACTGACCAAGTCGTTCTACAACCGGGTCGTAGGAACAGAACCCTGTCAGTACGTGAGGAGTGTCTGTTCATCATTGTGTATTTTTGCTGCTATCTATTTTTATTTTCTGGTTTACATTGTGCTTTGTGGTTTTATTTTTGCAGAGTTTTATTTTTATTTTAGATTTCATTGCTCCTTCGAAGGTTTGTAACGCTGCTTCCCCTTTTCACCATTTAGTAGACATGACCCCTTTTTAGGAGTTTAGGAGATTTTTATCAGTATCCTTTTGATCCTGCTCATTTGTATACAGTTACCTTTGGATAGCAACTTAGTTGCAGTTGTTTGTACAGCATTGCACATATTTTGTTGCTATTTTGGGTACTTTCTGTATCTATATAATGTATTAACATTGCCTTTGGAGTTGATCTGTTCTGCTTATTTATGTATTATCTATCATATTAAACTTATAACTATAATTATTTTCATTGATATATATAGTAATTTATTTTCTACTTAAATCTCTTGTGGTGCACACTCTATGTATTTGTTTATTTATATAACCAGTCGCTATTCCTTTTGTGTGTAGCAGACAACGAGGGAAAACAGGTAAGATACAGCAAAATGGCGACTTGACCGGAAGTAACCCCTCCAACTCGCCAGGCCAACAACGGGAAAGTGGGAGAGGATTGCCAGCCCTTTTAAAGGGGATTCAAGCCCCTCCCACAACTACAGGCCCAGCCTTAAATATATATTTAGATTATACGTTTGCACATTTCTTTTGTTGTATCTTCAAAAAAGGCCATTGGATTTGTATATTTTTTGGTGTTTTTTTGTTTTGTTTTGTTTTTTAACCCCTTAAGGATGGCGGGCGTGCTATGCCGTCCTAGGGGACCCGCCTCTAAACCCGGCTATTGCAGTGGGGGGACTTACCTGCTGCCATTCCGTCCCTCCTGGGCCATGTGATCGCGAGGTCCCGTCCACAGCAGTGCCAGCAGAGGGAGTGCCTGTAATTACATGTAGTGCCCCTGCTGCCTGAAAAAAGTAAAATGTTTTAAAAACTGTTTAAACTAAAATATATACTTAGATCGTATATGTGTATGTATGTATGTATGTATGTATGTGTGTGTGTGTGTGTGTGTGTGTATATATATATATATATATATATATAAATATATGTATGTATATATTTAAGGCTGGGCCTGTAGTTGTGGGAGGCCAATCCTTTCCCACTTTACCTTTGTTGGTCTGGCAAGTTGAAGGGGTTACTTCCGGTCAAGTTGCCATTTTGCTGTATCTTACCTGTTTTTCCTCGTGGTCCTGGTTCCTGACTCCTGTTTGTCCTACTTACCTAACCGCTCACCAAACGCTACAAGCCTGCTGCCACCTCTGGTTTGCTGGGTGAGGCTAGTTTTTCAACCGTAAGTCAGACCCTTACCGTAAGGTCGTTCAGCGTCATCGCGGTTTGGGTCTATTCCTTTTCTTATTTCATTCGTATGTTTTGTAGGTGTTTCGGCACTATTCATATAATTAGTTTACTCCTATGGGTACGAGTTTCTGTTCTTGCAAACATCGTTCGGTTCCTTTCACTACGTTTGCACGTTTTAATCGTTCACCATGTTTCATACTAACCTTTCCAGTAAGATTGTTGTGAAACATGCGAACGATTGGGTAAAGGCATAGAATGTTCGCACGATTCTTCCCCATTGACATGTGTTACTAATTCCTCTCTTACATGAGTTCAGATGAATAGTAGATATACCTGTCACTTTGGCTCCACGGTAGGGATCGACCGATTATCGGCTTTACCGATCTAATCGGCCGATATTCTGTATTTTTGGCAATATCGGTATCGGCCAATATAGATACCGATATTGCCGATAATACCTCCTAGGACCGCCAGGCTAATTACAAGCCCGACGGGCAGCAAGCGTTTACTCCCCTCCCAGCAGCTCATCCAGCTCCCCAGTGTAACTCTCGCGAGACCCGCGGCCGTCAGAGTGTTGCCATGGGTTACCATGGCAACGCTCCTCGCGGCACGCTGGCCGCGAGACTTACACTGGGGAACTGGAGGAGCTGCTCGGAGGTGAGTAAACGCTTGCTGCACCCCCCTCTCCCACCCACAGCTCAGCCAAAGCCACTGGACCACCAGGGACTGCTATACCCCCCTCCCTGGCCAAGTATGAAACAGAGAGGGGGGACAACAATAATAATAATAATTAAATATAAAAAATAATAATTTTAATATAAATTTTTTTTTATAAAAAATGCCCCCTCACACACACACTCCATTATATACACATACACTACACAAACACACTGTGTATATAATGCAGTGTGTTTGTGTAGTGTTTGTTTGTATAGTGTGTGTGTGTATATAATGCAGTGTGTATAGTGTGTGTATATAATATAATGCACACTATACACACACACTGAATTATATAAACACACTACACAAACACACTGCATTATATAAACACACTACACAAACACACACTGCATTATATACACAGTGTGTTTGTGCAGTGTGTTTATATAATTCAGTGTGTGTTTGTCTAGTGTGTTTATATAATGCACACTACACAAACACACTGCATTATATACACACACTATACAAACACACACACTCTGCATTATATAAACACACTACACAAATACACACTCTGCATTCCTTATATACACACACTACACAAACAGACACACACACTTTGCATTTAGTATATACAGCATTCACTTTACACACACTGCATTCACTTTACGCACACTACCCACACACTACACAAAAACTCTGCTTTCATTATATACACACTACACTAATACACACTGCATACACTACACAAACACACACTGCATCCACAACACACACTACACAAACACACACTGCATACACAAACACACACACTACACAAACACACACTGCATCCACAACACACACTACACAAACACACACTGCATCCACAACACACACTGCATCCACAACACAAACACACATTACACAAACACACACAGCTCCCCTGTCTAAACACACTGCATCCACTACACGTGGCATGTATATTTTGTGCATTTACCTTTAGAAATAGTTTTTATTTTCCAAAATGGTAAATGTACAGAATATCGGCAAATTATATCGGCTATCGGCCCAAAAGTTTACAGAATATCGGTATCGGCTCGAAAAAAATCAATATCGGTCGATCCCTACTTCACGGTGCCCCCTACTGGTTACAAATGTTATTACAGGTCTACAAATATTGGTATATGATTATTTCTATTTAGATTGGCTATTTATAGTATATCATCATGCCATTTGAGCTGACATTTTTTTTGTCATAATGATGTTCTTCCCACAGGTGCGTTTGGGGAAGATTAGTCAAAGAAATTGTTCCTGCTTTGACAAACTTGTCCTTTTAGGTTGGTAATTTGGTTGTTTGGCTTATTTAACCCCATAAGGACCAAACTTCTGGAATAAAAGGGAATCATGACATTTCACACATGTCATGTGTCCTTAAGGGGTTAAATAACCCTTTCTGATATTGCATTAACATTTCAGATCCTTGGTCAGACCAGACTGTAGCATTTATACAGGTGCTTCCATTTCGTATCAGCTTCTGTCAAATTTCACTCCTCGCATCTAGGTTTTGGGGTAGGTTCCTTTACTATTCCTCGGCCCATGGTCTGGCCCACTCACATATATTAATATGCTCAGATACTCATTACATCTTATCTATAGGTCGCAGCACGTATCATCTACACCCTCTTTTCTCTAGTTTCTGCAAGAATCATTACGACATTTACAATTCCTATACCTTACTCCTGTTAGCAGATAGTACTGGCTATAAGGTATTTGGGTGTCCAAATAGGTTATGTTTTCTGGTCTTAAAGCATAGGCTAGTGGTCCCACAAGGCCAACACCCATCCTCATACTCAGAGGTATACGCCCATCGGCCCAAAACATTGTTATGCTTTAGTTAGCACTGAGATACCAACACCCCGCCACACCGCTTCAGTGGCCTCAAATTACCCTCAGGCCAATGCCATAGTTAGAGCCTCTCATGCTGCTTGCCAACTAGTAGGGACTCATCTGTCACTTTGTGGTAGTATAATTTTTTGCGGCTTGGCATCTAGCTAGCTAGCCAGCCAGTACCAGGCCACATTGTCCCACTCATGGTAATTACAGTGTATGTATATATTTTCAGTATGTCTCAAGTTCCTGAAGTACCAGAGGAGCTGTCCCTTCCTAGTACCCCTGCCAGGTCCTGTACCCCTGCCCACTGAACTGATGTGACTAGTCCATCTTCACTTAGATCATGGACTATTCCATGCCTCACAGCAGAGCTCCGTAGAAGTTGGATTCCTTTCCCAGCTACTGTCAGGAAAGCGGAGTTATTCAGACTACTCAAAACTAACACAGACAACTCTGATGCAGGGAAAGGGCCTAGTGGGACTCGGATGCTGGCTCTTCATGCTATGATGACCTTCTATTGGAACTATAAGTGATAGACTGGAGAAATTCTTCCCATGTGCGTGCAGGGCCTGCTATTCCTGATTCAGCAGGATCAGCTGTCACGCCTGGTAACTCTCTTGCCACATTTAGGGTCCCTGAGAGTATCAACCCATCGCATATAGTCCTGGCTAATCTCAAAAGGGACATTCTGTAAGGCAAGGATGTTAACCTAGTCTCGCTCCTCATTGCCTCCCAGGATGTCCTTGAGAACAGGACCTTTGCATATGGGGACATTTCAGTGGTGCTGAGGACAAGAGATCCTAGGCTAAACTAGAAACTGTCTATATCTGAATTTGTGTTTTGGGGATTCATAGGGATGTGTATTGCTCTGTATATCCTGAGAAAAGAGAAGAGTTGGACGTATATATGCACATGCTGGTGGATCTGGGGCACAAATACGGTTGAACAGCCTTTTATGACTACCACCGTTCCTTTTCTGCAAATGTGTCTGCAGGTCTGACTCAGTGTCCAACTTACTTCAATTTATGCTGTAGTTAAACCGAGTTATTCTGCAGACATTTTGCAGGCCTCAAGACTCTGGCTTGTGCAGTTTGTGCATCCACAGCACATAGTACCAACTTTTGCCCTAATACAGCAGAAGTTGAGCAGGGCCACTCAGGCCCAAACTCTGCACAACCAACCAGAATTTTGAAGGATACGCTGGGTAGGGACATAGTTTTCCTGGGCAAATCCCAAATATGCAACAATTTTAATGCGGGCACTTGTGGTTTTAGTTGCTGTAGATTGTTACACGTTTGTGCTCACTGTTTACGGGCTCACGCAAAAACCACGTGTCCAAATAAAACTTTCCTAAACCGTACCACACTTGCATCAACGTCACGTTATTTGCTGTGCTGTTACAACACCACCCCTCACAACACTTGGTTCATTTTCTCACCGAAGGGTTGTCTGAGGGATTTCACATAGGTATCATACACTTGCCATCTGGTATACTGGAATGTAATAATCTACAAACAGCAATTACAGCTCCAGAGTTAGTGAGTGATCTCATAAGAATTGAATTAGAACAGGGTTTTGTGTTCGGGCCGTTTGTTTCCCCACCTTTCACTTCATGGAGAACTAACCCTATTGGGGTTGTCACGGGAAAAACTTCACATAAACAGAGACTGATCATCGATTTATCAGCACCACATTCCTCCGCTATCCCCAGCCTCAATTCCCTCATACCCTCCGATGAATTCTTCCTGCAATATGCCACTATTGACAATGCCATCTAGGCCATTTAGGCAGCTGGGACAGGAGCATGGCTCAGTAAAACAGACATTGTCAACGCTTTCAAGTTACTGGTCAGGGGTGGTGGTCCGGTGACCGGGACCCAGTATGCCTGATCTTGATAGTAGGAGTCACTGTGTGGAAATGGATTATCAGGGCCTGGTGCAGGGTAACCGCACGCCCCCTGGTGTTGAGCACCAGCATTTGTGCGGCCACATACCAGGGCCCTGATGCAGCTTCTGCGGATCCCAGGTGCCAGATGACAATAAGCAGACCTCCCAGGAACTGGATAGGGAGGATCTGCAGCAGACATATATCCAGTACAGAAAATAGGCAAGAATAGAATAGACACCAAACAAGAAAGCAAGACAAAACTAGGAGAACCCAGAACCGGAGCAGGACAGAAAGCAGAACCCAGAACATGTCTTGTATACATGAGGAAAACAAGAACAGGACAGGACAAGACTGTACATGAACTGAAAATACAAGACAAAATAATACAAGAGGAGACCTAACTAAGTACTATATATGTAAAACATTGGAGATTTAGACATACATAAATGACCAAGATGTATGCAGCCCACCAACTGCGGCAAAGTACTCTAAGGTGTGACCGATCTGCCTAGATATGCATGTCTAAATAAACAATATTGTTACTACTTAATGTGTGTGCAGATGTCCGACTGTAATTCACTATTTAGATGACTCACTACCCCCTAACCCCCTACCCCACCAACTGCGGCAAAGTACTCTAAGGTGTGACCGATCTGCCTAGATATGCATGTCTAAATAAACAATATTGTTACTACTTAATGTGTGTGCAGATGTCTGACTGTAATTCACTATTTAGATGACTCACTACCCCCTAACCCCCTTAAACACATGTTGGCTCTTTTTGAGTCCCTGGGTATCCAGTCTCCCTTAAAACATAGGTACAGACACGGTTATGCATTTCCTGAGGAGTCAACTAGACTTGATTCACATGCAAGCAAGTCTTCCCCAGGATAAGATTGAGCGCACCCTGACGAATATTGAGCTGTACTTACAGCTAGGTTCTTGCAACCGGAAAGAACTTCAATCTCTGCTGAGGTTGCTCAATTTTGCCATGAGGATCATTCCACAGGGTAGATCTTTCATTTCCCGCCTACTCACCTCAGACGAATCATGCATCACGTTAGACACTCACGCAACAGTTGACTTACTCATGTGGCACATTTTTCTCACATCTTGGAATGGGCAAGCCATGTTCATTCCTCCTCTTTCCGACAATTCACCTACACTCTGGACAGATGCTGCAGCCATCTGTGGAAATCAATGGCTTTGGGGTCCATGGCCTAGAGAAGTTATGTCCCTACCTAGCTGTGACGAGAGCAATCTCGCCACATTGCATTGGAAAAGCCTGGCTGCCCGCCTGCTGCCTTTGGACTATGGCCCTGGGAGATTGGGCCCTTTAAATGGCCCTTAAAGGGCCATACCAGAGTGTATGTCACTCATTCTGGCCCTTTAAATACAGTGGGGTCATTCGGTACTTGCCCTGTGTGAGTGGTGATACCCCAGATAGCTATGCCATGGAGCCCATTCATATAATGAAAGACTTTTAGCTCCATGGCAATTGAACTGTGTGAATAGGATCTGAGCGCTATTCGGTAGTTTTGTGCGCTCAGATCCCAGCTACCTGGGGATATGTGAAATGTCTGTGTGTTATGTGTAAAAGGTGACTTTATGTATTTTTAAGTGTTTTATGTCTTTTTGCAACCATGTGCTCAATGGAGTCTGCCTCTAGCCCGGGATAATTGGATTACTTTCCCCTTTGTCTCCAGGATAGAGGCCCCTGTAAAACCTGTTTGAGCCAGATTGCTATGCTGCCAGCCAGGGGAACAAAAGATACTTTTACTAACTTTTGAACCCCTGGTCTGATTCATGCCATTTTTTTAATATGTTGTTCCCCTGAATGGATTGATTGTGGATATTTATTTTTATGTGAATGTGATGTATGGTTTTAAAGTTATAAAAATGTGTACGTTTTAGCTTGGAGATAATTGAGTAGATCTAGTAGGAAACTCGATTATCTCCCAAGCAGAGGGGAGGGAAACTGTGGGCTGTACTATTATGTTATTGGTTGTTTTATACCTCCCCCTGGGTGTGTTCTGTTTGTACCTGACTGCAATAAAAACCAGTCTGGGTGTGCCAGCACCTCAGACCACTGCTTGACCTTCAACACGGAGCCTTGTCTCGTTCTTGGGGGGATTCACTGTATGCTGATAGGGACTGACTGCCAGGAGTGTAAGCCGCTTGGGAGCTTTTCCTGTTCGTCTGCTAGCAGCTATTCGTGAGGTTCCAGTTCGGGAGTTGGAGTGCTATTTTGTATCCAGTTCGGGAGTTTGGTGTTCTGCAGTAGCTGTGCCTGTGTCTCTGGAAGGGGAAGATCTTCTAAACGGCGGTTTAACCCCTTTATGCCTGGGGGATCCGTTACACTAGCTTCTCCACTACATCGGCCATGTTTGAATTATACCCAATCGTGGCCGTTGCCTGGGGGCCGGTCACTCAGTGAGATGTTTTTCTGACAACCTAGCCACTTGTTAATAAAGGTCGGTCATCATCTTTTTTGAATTCTGAGATTTTTAAGGCAACTCACATGGATAGCGGCCACTTGCCAATTTATCACCTGCATTCACGTTCCGGGTGTCACAAATATATCAGCTGATCACTTGTTTCGATTTCAGGCTTTCCTCCAGACCGCTTCCCGACTGGGACCAAAACGTTGATCACTCATGGCAGTTGCTGAATAAAGTTATTTTTTTCATCCTTTAAATGAAGTCCTTAGAGTGCTTTTCCTATCCTATTTCCAGGGCCGGACTGGGGATACAAAGCAGCCCTGAAAAAAAAAACTATGCCAGCCCCATAAGACATTGCGCCATATATTGTCGCAT
Organism: Pelobates fuscus; assembly: GCF_036172605.1. Lineage (NCBI taxonomy): Eukaryota > Metazoa > Chordata > Amphibia > Anura > Pelobatidae > Pelobates > Pelobates fuscus. The sequence goes on from NC_086327.1 coordinate 71,377,064, forward strand.
GTAATATGTAGGGCTATGTCTTGCCACCCCAGATGGTTGAGTAATATATATATATATATATATATATATATATATAGCTTTTTCTAATATAAAATATTGGTCCTTTCAGAGTAAAACATTTAATTATACAGTAAGCATACTCACATGCAGACACAGACAATCTCACTGACACACACAAGCTCATTGATACACAGCCTCAATATACATAAGCTCATTGACATAAAAACACAAGCTCACTCACTAGCAGGCACACACACACATGCAAGCAAGCTCACTCACTAGCAGGTGCACACACACACAGCTTAATGTAGTGGTTCTGGTGTCTATAGCCTGTCCCTGCAGGCGTTTGAATGTAAACACTGACTTTTCAGAGAAAAGGCAGTGTTTACATTGCTTCCTAGTGACACCTCTAGTGACAGACGGTCACTAGAGACGCTTCCTGTGTCAGTGCAGATTGGCTGAGATAATCAAGCTTGATGATCTTAGGGAAAAAAAACACGACGTTGGGAAAAAAAAGGTGAGTAAAACACTGTTTAAAAACACACACACACACCACGACTGACACACACACCACGACAGACACACCCACACCACGACAGACACACCCACACCACGACAGACACACCCACACCACGACAGACACACCCACACCACGACAGACACACACCCACACCAAGACACACACCCACACCACGACAGACACACACACCACGACACACACACACCATGACAGACACACACCATGACACAGACAGACACACACACCATGACACAGACAGACACACACACCATGACACAGACAGACACACACACCATGACACAGACAGACACACACACCATGACACAGACAGACACACACACCATGACACAGACAGACACACACACAATGACACAGACAGACACACACACCATGACACAGACAGACACACACACACACCACGACAGACACACACACCACGACAGACACACACACACACACCACGACAGACACGCACTCCCACTGACATACATACTTTTTGGTACCTAGGGCCGGGGAGACATGTGGGTGTCCTGCGGCCGCATGGAGAGCTTAGATGGCGGCCGCAGGGGAAGCTCTTCTTGCGGCCGCTGGGGGAGCAGGCTGTTCTGTCTCTGCTCCCCCTCCCTCGCGCGCAGCTTAATGAGACAGCCCCGGTCTCTTTCTAGCGCGCGAGGGAGGGGGAGCAGAGACAGAACAGCCTGCTCCCCCATCTGCCGCAAGAAGAGCTTCCCCTGCGGCCGCCATCCAAGCTCTCCATGCGGCCCCAGGACACCCCGGCCCCAGGTGCCGACGGCCCACCGGGAAATTTCCTGGTATCCCGGTGGGCCAGTCCGGCCCTGCCTATTTCTATCAATTTTTGCTGACAAGCACCGGGCTATTTTTACTGGAGTGCAAGCATTGGACAATGGTGTGTGTGTGTATATGTATGTATGTGTATGTGTGTGTGTGTGTATATATATATATATATATATATATATATATATATATATATATATATTTTACACATATAATGTCGAAGTGTATTTTAATACATATATGTAAATACGTAAAAAAAAAAAATAGAACGATATTACACATATATTATTTTTTAACTGTATTTTGAGATATATATATATATATATATATATATATATATATAAACTCACAAAATAATATATCTATATACATAAGTATATCTATATACAGGTGATACTCGAAAAATTTGAATATCGTGCAAAAGTTCATTTATTTCAGTTGTGGGGATATTTATGGGATGATAATATTATACAGTTGAGAATTGCCCACTATTTCAATTCTCTTAGATCTTAGAGATCATTATCATGTAAGTGAAATGTATTCCATACAAATAAAATCACAATTTGTTATAAAAATAGATATAATTTATTGTGACAAATAAAATAATAATATTAGGCAACATGCATGATAATAATCAGTGAATATTTAGTATAACATAAGTATGCAATACAATGCCAATGTTAAAACAATCCACCAGCTAACAGCATCAACTGATTTATGAGGGTACTTCGAAGACACAGAAAGCTAAACTTCCAGCGAAAAGTCGTAAAACCTTGGCTAACGGTTAGATCAACTGAGTAACCCTTTCAATGCTGGCTAGATCCTCCTAGGCATATAATATCCTATTCTCATGTAATTTTCAATTAAAATAACATTCAAACCAGCTCATTATTCTTATTGGATGGTTCCAGGAAATGATTAATCTACCAGATTCTATAAGCCGAATTTTAATTTGCCTAAAAAGATATCTTATCTTATTTTAGAGCAAATCAATACACCTGGATACAAACAGCAGTATGCTAACACGTGATAATCACATTAATATATAATTATTCTTAATTCCACCTGAAGAATGGAATGTTTATAACTATATATACTTTAGTTAACTAAGATTTCTAAATATTGAAATCTGACCGTGATTTATCCAGTCATATATCATGCTTTTAGATTTTAATTAATTTAGATTAATTAAATAAAACCAGTGTGGCGGAACCAACCTCGCCACTGTGAACTGGAGAAGCCTGGTTGCTAGCCTCCTGCCCTGCGACTATGGCCCTGGGGTGTATTAACCCTGTAAGAAGTGTATTTGGGCACAATGGATTTTTGTATGCTGTTCCTGGCCCTTTAAATACTTGGGAGCAGTGTTACAACTTTTAAACTGGCACTTCGACGACTTTGGCACTTCATCTGCATTCGAAGTGGCCGCCATTCGACAAACGAACACGTGGCGGCAGCCATTTTAACTTGGTCGAACGCAGCCAAATCTATGGAACTGTTTGCGGCTACCCAATTGCACGAACACTGCTGACCCATACCTTCTTCGACGCTGCGGCTGGAGACTAAGTCCCGTTCGAAGATTCGAACGCTCGTTCGAATGGGACTTAGTCGTTTTCTCGGTGTAAAATAGACCGACCGCACAGCCCAAATCCATGTTACTGTTTTGGGCATGAAAATGTGCCTGCGGTCGGTCAAAAGTGACTTATACTTATCTCCCGAATGGCTGGATGGATTTTTATGATTTTTGGGTATGTTTGTATTTGGAATGTCTGATTAATAATATGTAACTGTTATTAATATTGGATGTATGGTTTTAGAGTTATGAAAGTTGGGTAAAATGTATGTTTAAATTGTACATATAATTGGGTTACCTCTCAGGCTAAGGGGAGGGAATCTGTGGGATGTAACCATTGTGTGATTGGATAATGTATAATTGGATGTGGGCGTCTCCCTTGCAGGTGAGAATTGCATAAAAGCAGAGTGTGTGTCATTAAACCTGAGTTCTACTTTATCCTCAGTTTGGAGTGCTGTCTCTTATTGGGGGAATCTGTTACAAGGGATTGCTATGCTTGTCATATTCCCTTGCTAAATCACTGCTAAGCTTTTGGAATAGCTGGTTCCTGTTTTGCAGACTCTCTGTACTTCATTAGTTGGTAGAACCAATAGGATTCTGAAGGTGTGGTCAACCTGCAGATTGCAATTTAAATTGTTCGTCCATAGAGGGTGCAATTGCCTAATTAAACTTTCCTATCCAGGAAAGAGTTCACTTTTCCTGATGACGATTTTGATGTCATTTGGCTTATCTAAAATGACTACCATAACTTAAATTTGCTGTCAGTTCAAAGCGTTTGCCTCAGTCTTTGTGGCAACCACTTTGATCGTAATTTCTAAAATTGACATGTCTAAACTCAATTTCACCCCTTACTTACAATGGGACCTTGTAAGATTTAGAAAGTAAAATGAATTACGTAGTCTTCTCTGTCACTAGTGTCTGTGTTTAAAATTATTTTTATTCTATTAACATTTAACCCCTTAAGGACTGAGACAAATGTACAAGTTGTGAACAGAACAAAACGTAAACAAAACCTGGCATTTGCGCTATTTGTCTTTCCAACCGTAATTCACCTCTTTCATATTAAATGCACCCCCCTTATTATATATCATTTTATTCAGAGGAAACAGGGCTTTCATTTAATATCAAATATTTAGCTATGAAACATAATTTAATATGAAAAAAATGGGAGAAAATAAGAAATTTTGTTATTTTTTTTTAGTTCTACATGACATTTTAACTGTCAATGTCATAATACTGTTTGATTTTACTGCAATAAAATACACATTTGTATTCAGCAAAGTCTCACGTGTAAAACAGTACCCCCTATGTACAGGTTTTATGGTGTTTTGGGAAGTTACAGGGTCAAATATAGCGTGTTACATTTGAAATTGAAATACGCCAGATTGGTTACGTTGCCTTTGAGACTGTATAGTAGCCCAGTAAATACATTTACAGCCATAATGGCATACCATTTGCAATAGTAGACAACCCAAGGTATTGCAAATGGGGTATAGCCAGTCTTTTTTAGTAGCCATTTGGTCACAAACACTGGCCAAAGTTAGCGTTAGTATTTGTTTGTGTGTAAAAAATGCAAAAAACGCCAATTTTGGCCAGTGTTTGTGACTAAGTGGCTACTAAAAAAGACTGGACATACCCCATTTGCAATACCTGTCTACTATTGCAAATGGTATGCCATCATAGGGGTAATTTTCATTCTTGGGCTACCATAGGGTCACAAAGGCAACGCAAGCAATCTGGCGAATTTTTATGTGAAAAAAATGAAACACAAGCCTTATATTTGACGCTGTACCTTTTGAAAACACCATAAAACCTGTACATGAGGGGTACTGTTGTACTCGGGAGACTTCGCTGAACACAAATATGTGTGTTTCGAAACAGTAAAAAGTATTGCAGCAATAATATCGTCCGTGTAGGTGCTGCTTGTGCGTGAAAAATGCAAAAAACGTCACTTTTACTGGCGATATCATTGTTGTAATACATTTTACTGTTTTGAAACACTAATATTTGTGTTCAGCAAAGTCTCCCGAGTAAAACAGTACCCCCCATGTACAGGTTTTATGGTGTCTTGGAAAGTTATAGGGTTAAATATAGTGCTAGCAAATTAAATTCCCTATACTTTCGGCATGGGTTGTCAGGCAGGTCCCGCTAATTGTAATTAATTAAGAGACCTAATTATGTAAAAATATTACATAAATATATGTGTAGAATTAATATATATATATATATATATATATATATATATATATATATATATACGTATGTATATATATAATTTTTTTTAAATATTTTTATTTATATATAGGTATATATATAGTGATATATACGTATATAAATGCAGAAAGAAAAGTCCTGTGCTCACTCCCATCACTACTGGGCGGCTGCAATGACTACAGTATACATTAGCCCCAATATATAGTAAAAAAACAAAGAAAAACAAGTTACTTGCGCTCTCTCCTTTATCCCTATGTATTTTTAAACAAATGGAGGTCTTTTAGTTACCTCCAATGGCCATGAGAGGAATGAGCCCACCTGCCAACATCAAGGCAGACCCCCCTAGGTGGGTCCTAACTATATACGTATATATTTATGCATATAGATATATATTATTTCGTTCTAAGTGTATTTTGATATAAATATATATATATATATATATATATTATCACAATACAGTTAGAACGAAATAAAACACATCTATATATTTTTTAATTTATTTTTAATTATTTTTTAAATTTTATTTTTTTACGTATTTACATATTTTTTTTATATTATATATAAATATATATATAACAATAATTATATATATATTTAATCAGTATCAGTCTACGTGTAATTTGATATTAAAATATATATATATATATATATATATATATTAATATTAAAATACACCTAGACGGTGTATGTGTGTGTATATATATATATATATATATACTTAGATCATATATATATATAACATATATATATATATATATATATATGATCTAAGTATATATATATATATTTTTTTTTTACACTTATTTTACTTTTTTCTAATTTGATTTCAGCCTGCAGGGGGACTAACTGTCATTACAGTTAGTCCCCCTGCTGGCAATGCAGCAGGCAGCTATCCCGGCCATGTGATTGTGAGGTCCTCGCAAGGACCTCACTCTCTCATGGCCGGGGGGGCCCCCAGGAGGATTGACGTGCCGCGGGGGGCTCCCTGGGAGTCCCCCCAACCGCGATCGCCGGTAAGTAAAAAAAAAAAAAAATGGAGGGTGTACAATTACGCCCGGCGGCATTTAGAGCCGCTTAAAAAAGGACGTAATTGTACGCCCTCCGGTTTTAAGGGGTTAGACAGAGCATTCCATCCCCCTGCTTCATTGCTTATCACTTGGCTTGTTTACATAATGCATTCCTTAGCTCAGGCTAGTGGCTAGTGTTACTGAAAGCAAGAAGAAATGATGTGTCTTTGTTAGCCTGAAGATCCAAAATGGAGTCCGCTCTGTTCTGAATGACTCAGGCAATATACACTTTTAATTTCTATCTTGGCACAAAATGTCTGCCGATATAAATATCCTGACACAGTAATGCAACGTAAAAGGGGAAACTAATATATGAGATTAGATGCATTACATGCAAAGCAAGAGATAGTTCAAGCCGTGATTTGTCATAAGTGCGATGATTATGGCTTACAGCTCATGGAAACCCCAAATCCACAATCTCCGTAAATTAGAATATTGAAAAAAGGTGCAATGTTCTAGGATCACAGTGTCCCACTCTAATCAGCTAAGTAGGCCATAACACCTGCAAATGGTTTCTGAGCCTTTAAATGGTCTCTTAGTCTGGTTCAGTAGGAATCACAATCATGGGGAAGACTGCTGACCTGACAGTTGTGCAGAAAGCCATCATTGACACCCTCCATAAGGAGGGAAAGCCTCAAAAGGTAATTGCGAAGGAAGCTGGATGTTCCCAAAGTGCTGTATCAAAGCACATTAATAGAAAGTTATGTGGAAGTGAAAAGTGTGGAAGAAAAAGGTGCACAAGCAGCAGGGATGACCGCAGCCTGGAGAGGATTGTCAGGAAAAGGCCATTCAAAAGTGTTAGGGAGTTTCACAAGGAGTGGACTGAGGCTGGAGTCGGTGCATCAAGAGCCACCACACACAGACGGATCCTGGACATGGGCTTCAGATGTCGTTTTCCTCTTGTCAAGCCGCTCTTTAACAACAAACAACATCAGAAGCGTCTTACCTGGGCTAAAGAAAAACAGACCTGGTCTGTTGCTCAGTGGTCCAAAGTCCTCTTTCCTGGGGGGGCGTGGCCTGGACGCCGACAGAGATGGCCGCATAGCAGAGGAGCTCCGTCCCGCTCAGATTTTAAACAGCAACTGCACACCAGAATAACCTACCGATGGGCCGAAATAAGAGATCAGACACACACTCGACGGACACAGGACCCCAACAGGCACAGCACGCTGGTACACTGGACTGGTACCTGAGAACACCAGCCAGGCAACCACGCGCGGTACCGGGCTCCAAGATGGCCGACGGCCGTCCCACAATACAGGTACCTGAACCGCAAGAACCCTCCCTAGCAGACATCAGGGCAGATATTAGGGCACTCACCACAGCCATGGTCACAAAATCAGACCTCCAAGCCCTGTCAGCCAACCTGCATGAGGCCATTAGATCAGAGGTGGCCACGCTGCAGAGGGACCTCACCGCCCAAGATGGCCGCATACAGGCCTTAGAGAACACACAGCAAGTGGCTGCAGCTAGAATGGAGGCCACGAACACTGCCATTGCAAGACAGGGAGCCCTGTTACTTCAGATTAGAAGGCAGGCTGAAGACCTGGACAATAGAGGGCGCAGATCCATCATAAGGATCCGCAACATGCCTGAAGCCCCTGGGGAGGAAGATGTCAGCGCTATGCTGACAGACCTATTCAGGGAAATCCTGGGCCCTGACGCACCACAGCACTTCGACTTTGACAGGGCACACAGGGCCCTGAGACCCCGCACTGCTGAAAACCCACCAAGAGACGTCATATGCTGTCTACATGAATACAAGATAAAATAAATTATCATGAACAAAGCTAGAACCAAACAAACATGGAGATTTAGAGGGGCAGATGTGTCACTTTTTCAAGACCTGTCACCCCTCATGCTTGAAGCCAGAAGAGCCCTGAGACCAGTAACACAGCTACTGAGGAGCCGGAATATACCATATAAATGGGGCTTCCCCTTTTGCCTGACCGCCAAGCAGGGCAATGACTGGAAATCCCTACGTTGGCCGGAAGAGGTACCCGCCTTCCTACAGACCATGGGTCTACCTCACACTGAAGTGACAGACTGGGTCCTGGGACCACCAGAGCAGGTGAACCGCCAAATGGCACCCAGACCACACAGACGCCGCAGGGAAGATTCGCCGCAAGGACGCCAGGCACACAGACTCCCGCAGCCAGTACATCACCAAGCACGTCCTGCAGCAGACTAGACCACAGAGATGGACAGGAGTCTGATCTATTGACTCCAATCAGCAGAGGTGTACGTTCTCCCGCAGCAGACCGGGACCAAGACGCAGGACTCACAGATAAGTACCACACACACTTGGACCTATAGACACTCGACGACAGAGACAATGACATATGATCCAAACACGCAGAAAAAACTCTGACACCTCCTAGACGCACGAAGCCACGAGCACCACCCTCCGCCCTGCGGAGAGAGACACTGGGACACTGAACCACGACTAGCACCTTGAACTTTCGCTCCCCCGACTAACCCCAGGGAACATCAGCAGGTTGGGGGGGAACGGGACAGGGGGGTAATTTGGGACTGATGCATGTGGACACTATGCATGCACTGATCGCAATCTGAATCGAACACATAACCCCCGAGCCGGGTTCACGTGTCATTATCACACTGCTTGAAGACACAGAAAGCGTGAGCAAGGACATAACGGGATCCGGGACCAGAGATGCTGGCGGGTGGGGGGGAGGACGGGAACCTAAGCAGCATCAGGCCAGCTATGGGAGAGGCGAGGAGATAGGGGAGAGGGGGACATGAGGGAAGGATACCCATCACTCGGAATAGGCGGCCGGCAGATGGTTAGGGCGCATTAAGTTTGAAAGAGAATGGGGAGTAGACTTGGAGCAAGGGGTAGGAGTAGGCAGAGAGGGGAAAAGGACCAGACATGGAACCACAAAAAGTAACTAATCTTGTTTGCTTGAGTAGCGGAGCGGGGCGGGGGGTAGGGAGGGGGAAGAGATTTGATAGGACGCAGAAAGTAAACCGGGGAAATGGGGACCCACACACTACAACAAATTGAAAGGTTAACGTACCAATATTAGGGGGGAAGGGAGGAAAGAAGGAGGGTGGGGGAGGAAGGGAGGGAAGGAGAATGTAACATGGAATGTATATGAATGTCATGCTTACTACTTGTACCATTTGCTGAAATGAGTACACAAACTAATGCAAATTCTTACAGTGTAAGCGCACTGGGCTGCCACCCAACTCCGACACACACACCTATGAAGCTTGACCGAATACCCGTGAGCAATAGCTGTCACCCCGCGCCTAACACGCCAGTAGCCCATGGATGAGCTTTCCCGTCACTCAGGACAGCTCAGCCAGCATCGGAGGAAACCCCCACACATATAAGCGCCGCCTCCCATGCGAAACGGATCCCATGTCTTTCATAGGTAACCCACTTAGCACACGCTCCGCATGTGATGACAAACTGACACGGAGGGAGACGACACCTCACTAACGATATCCTCTAACGGAAGAGACAGACCTCCACACACACTGGACGTACCAGACGACGACCCCACCCATCTGAATACCTGACCAACCTACGACTACCTACCATCGCGCCGGCTGACGCAGAGGAATTGGACGCACCTATCACCGAAGAAGAGGTACGAAGAGCACTAAAAACAGCGAAATCGGGCAAGGCCCCGGGACCAGACGGCTTCCTGGTGGAATACCTCAAGAAATTTGGACATATACTACTACCGTACCTGACCAATGCACTCAATAGCATAAGAGAAGGACACCCCTTTCACAGGGAGGCACTGGCAGCTATCATCACAGTAATTCCCAAACCCGGAAAAAACACCGAACATGTAGGCAACTATCGTCCCATATCGCTCCTTAACGCGGACATCAAACTTTTCTCCAAAATCTTGGCATTGAGACTGCAAACCCAGATGTCGCGATTAGTACACCCAGACCAGACAGGCTTCATACCAGGGAGAGAGGCAAGAGACTGCACTCTGAGACTGTTTGCCATCCAACATCTGGCCAGACGCAAGACATCCACAGATGCGGAGAAAGCCTTCGACCGGGTGGACTGGGTCTTTATGTTGGAGACGCTACGCGCCACAGGTATGGGCATGGGTATGCTCCCCTGCATCGCCGCGCTCTACAGCAGTCCGACCGCCAGAGTCAGGGTGAATGGAGCACTTACAGGCGGATTCGACATCAAAAACGGCACGAGGCAGGGATGCCCGCTCTCGCCCATGATATTCGCCTTCACGCTGGAACCCCTACTGGAAAACATCAGATGAAATGAGAGGATAACGGGACTAAGACATAACACACAGGAACATAAAGTAGCCGCGTACGCGGATGACATGATGTTCTTCCTCGACTACCCACTAGGCTCATTACCACCTCTTATGGAAGAATTGCCTATGGTCGGTTATCCGGACTGAAACTCAACCTGGCCAAGTGCGAACTCCTCAACGTCACGGTTCCAGATAAAGACTGCGAACAGCTGAGGCGACAGTTCCCGTTCCACTGGTGCAAGGACAGAATGAGATACCTAGGAATCTGGATAACGCACACATCCAAAGGCATATACACTCAAAACCACGCACCGCTCCTAACACACATCACGGAGGACCTCAGCCGATGGAATTACCCGCACATATCTTGGGTTGGCCGAATAGCGGTCTTAAAGATGAATATCTTGCCACGGATATTATATATCCTACACACGACACCGCAAACCATTCCCCATGTATTCTTTAAGACGCTTAAGAAAGCATTCATACAATATGTCTGGAAGGGGGAAAGGGCCAGAATTAGCTATGACAAACTGTGCCTTCCAAGGAGCTGGGGCGGGCTAGCCCTGCCCGACATCAACGGATACCATCAGGCAACTGTCCTACAGAGACTTAAAGAACTCCATGTCGACACACCACACAAACGATGGGTCCAGCTGTGGAGGGACACAGCAGGCAAAAACCTGCATAACTTGATTTGGAACGCTGATAGAGACGCCCGAACACTCCTCGGGGACGCCTCACCACTCACGCACACCCTGACACACTGGTCTGCAATGAGGAAAGAACAGCAGATCTCCCCTAAGCCCAGCCCCCTGATACCTATCACATACAACCCAAACCTGGGGGACAGTCTCCCACCAACAGCCTGGCTGGCCGAAGACCGGGAAGGATATATACCGATCCACGCAGTCTTGAACAATACGGGAGTACGACCGTTGAGGGAAATCGCGGTAACAGAAACGCCCACACTAATGCATCAATTCCACCACCTCCAACTGCAGCACTACTATCACAACCTGCCTCGAAGGAACAAGATACACAGAGAACTAACATGGTACGAGGAGTTATGCACACAAACACCTGATTCGGACGGACGGGTGTCCGCTCTGTACCAGAACCTGCAGACATCCCACCGCACTGCCAACAACCTATGCAAAAGACAATGGGAGGACTGGTCGGAGGAGACCTTCACGGACGAACAATGGGAAAAAATATTAACCCTACAACACAAAAGCGCCTCCAGCACCCAATACCAGGAGGTGAATTATAAGCTCCTGTCACACTGGTATCGCACTCCATCCCAGATCGCCCGATACAGCCCGACAATGCCAAACACCTGCTGGAGATGCGGGGAGGACCCCGGCACCCTAAAACACATTTGGTGGGATTGTAGGAAAATAAAACCCTACTGGGAGAGCGTACAAAGGGAGATAAAACGAATACTAGATGAACCCACAGACTTGACGATGGCAGCCGCTCTCCTGCATCACACAGAAAGTCCAATCCCCGTCTACCGGAGGTCGATATGCGGGTATATATTTGCGGGACCTGCCTGACAACCCAGGCCAGTAAAATGTGTTACAACGATAATATCGTCAGTGAAAGTTAATTTTTTTGCATTTTTCACACACAAATGGCACTTACACTATAATTGTGATACGTTTTACTGTTTTGAAACACTAATATTTGTGTTCAGCAAAATCTCCTGAGTATAACAGTACCCCCCATGTACAGGTTTTATGGTGTAAGTTACAGAGTCAAATATAAGGCTTGCGTTTCAGTTTTTTCACATTGAAATTCGCCAGATTGGTTATGTTGCCTTTGAGACCGTATGTTAGCCCAGGAATGAAAATTACCCCCATGATGGCATATCCCTTGCAAAAGTAGACAACCAAAGGTATTGCAAATGGGGTATGTCCAGTCTTTTTTAGAATCCATGTCTCCCCATAGGAAAGCATTGACAAATCATTTCAATGCTTTCCTATGGGTTTTGAGCGACGCTGGAGGTCCTCACACAGCGTGAGGACGTCCAGCGACGCTCTAGCACATGTTTCCTGTGCTACGGACCAGGAAGTGACCTCTAGTGGCTGTCTAGTAGACAGCCACTAGAGGTGGAGTTAACCCTGCAAGGTAATTATTGCAGTTGATGAAAAACTGCAATAATTACACTTGCAGGGTTAGGAGTAGTGGGAGTTGGCACCCAGACCACTCCAATGAGCAGAAGTGGTCTGGGTGCCTGGAGTGTCCCTTTAAGGGTTTATACCTCTTATGTACTTTTTTTTTTTTTTTTTTTTGACAGGATGTGCTTCATGTTATATGATGCTATACAAAGCAATATCCCACGGGTCAGATTCAGATTACATTCCGAATGCACTTACTGCTAGCTACATTTCCACTGGCTGAGACTCTCCCAACCTCCCTATACACATTCTGAAAAAGTCGAAAATATTTAGTTTCCCTTATTGCATAGCATGTTTAATTTAGTTTATGTCTTGATCTGTTAGTTGACTGCTGGAGGCTGCAGGACCCTAATGTGTGTGTTATTTAAATTAATATTATATAATATATTAAAATTAATATTCTGGAGAGATTCGTTAACAATTTGATCTTTTGTCTTGTGGTTTATTCTGATGTCTCCATAATGTGTCATTTACCCATAATACACCATTAAACTTTATGTATTCTCTCTCCCTCACTCAGATTTGTAAACCAAATTCTCGCTACAAATTTTATTGTGGTAAATCAACAAGGGGATTGCAAATGTTATGCTGAAGTAAAAGCGTAGATGGGAAGCAGCGAAGATCTTAATTCTTTTTTTCTTCTTTTTGCTAATTTCCATAATTTTGTCTGAAACCTGAAATTTACATGCTAGTCTATAACAATTCAGGTTTTAGTTAATAAACTCTAGTTTTAATTTGTAATAACCATACCTTTCTAAACTTTTCTTCTACAGTGTTTTGGAAGTGATGGAAAACTGGTTTTACATTACTGTAAAACGCAAGCTTGGGGATGACCAATTCCTGGATCATATTTGAAATCCTCTGGTTTAGGAAAAGGACTTAATGAACTTCAGTCTCATGATCCTTCTTTAAACCATGCATCATGATGAAATGAAGAGCCACACCAAACTACTAAAACGTTCAGAGCATGACCTGCAACAAATCATTTTTCACAAATTACTTGGAATGACAAACGTTATCTATTGACTCTACTTGTTAGCCTGTCTCAGTAAAATAAGAGCAAATGATCCTTATAAATTGTAATGCGTAAGTGCAATGTTTCTTGTCCATTTATAGATGCAAAATATATAGTGGTTTGGTTTTTTGAATGGTATGTGATATAAGTATGGATCATAAAAGCAAAAATCAATTACGTTTTCCAATTTAAAATTTCATACACAATTATTTTCAGTTGGATTTACTTTTTTCTTTGTTGCGAAAAGATGTTTTTTTCCATGTCTGCACTTAATATAGTTTTAATTTGAATGTTTAGATGTAAAATTCCTTCTAGTGTATTTAACTTTAATGTTAAATTATTTGTTGGGAAGGCTAATTATTAGAAGCTATTATAAAGACTGCAATTATATTCATAGTCATCAGTGCAACAATACATACCTTCCAAATTTCATTATTTATGAAGGACAGTCCCTATTATGGGTCCAAAGCCCTCTGAGCTTGTTTTCTATCCTAATGATCTTCTATTCTATGGGCTCATATTTTGGTGTGTCTGGTGTATAACAGAACTCTACAGCTATTGTAGTTTAATGACACATTACTGTGGGTACATTAGCTGTATTTAGAAATCAGTCTGTGTAAATAAAATTTATTGTTCTTGTTCTAAATTACATTTTAGTTGTATACATTATTAGTAAGTCGCCTTAAATTTATTAGAACAGCCCTGTCTCTGTCCAGACTCCCATTTGCACCACTAACCTTAAAGTTTCCCATTTTGTCCATTTAAAATGTTGGGAGGTATGTCAACATACTGTGCACACATAAAGTCCACTGAGAGCTAGTGGTAACCTTTTGAGTAATGGCTCCCCATTATATCTGATTCCTACCTCTTGAGAGTCGGGTCCCTCCCGCGCTGCTGCTTACTGATCTCTGCTCCTGTTCCGGCCTTCTCAGACTCTACTGCTGTTAGTTCCTGCTATGGCCACGAGACCTTGCACGTTTACATATGTACACGTGGGAAAAAACGTTTTGTGTTGTTGCCACGTTCGGGCATAAACACCACGGGGATTTGCTTTCTGTCTTTCACATTTCTTAGTACATTCGTTACATTATATGTGTATGTTAGTTTTTTTTGCTAACTTTAATTGCATATACGTTGCTGTCGTTCGGCTCCATTCGGTTCTCATATTTGATGTACGTTCCTTTTTACTCCATGGGGGGTTTTCATGCCAGCTCGCGCTTTGCTTTAATATTTTAAGCACGTTTGGCATGTCGTGGGTTTAACTGTTTGCTAACCTATCCATTCATATGTGGGTTCTCCATTCAACTAGAGCCACAAACTGGCATATACATACAATTAATACAATGCATACAATTAAATGTACAAATGCTTACGCTTACAAGCCAGTTATATGGCTTGTTCATTACTTTGGCAACTCATTCGTGGGTTTTACTGTTCATCCATTTTTCTAATTATACCATGCGGTGGTTAATACCCTTTCTTACAATCGAATCATTCATCTCCCTACAGAGCATGATGACGTAGGATGCACGACACTGAGCGTCCACGTGATATCAAGCGCAGGTGTAGTGATATGAATAGATGTGGTAGCTAGTGGAGATGGCGAACTGCAGTTTGTAGTGAGGAGAGGACCGAGAAAGTTGGACGGACTAGCCTAGCCTGCTGAGGAAACAATTGACCAAATATGAGATGGATTATCTTGCTGACACCCCTTGCTGGTATATCGAGCTAATTAAAAGAGAGACCCGAGAGATTGAGAAATCTGGGAGACAAAGCAATTTTCAACGTGACTGCAACACGCCGAGGCCCACGTGGCAGGTGAGCGAAGGCGCAATATAACAGAGTGAGCTTCCAGTCTGGGTCCAACATAGCTTCGAAAAATCGCAAGGTGAAGGATAGCAAATCTTGGCTCAGATTCTAAGCGTATAGTAATATCCACGCTCTGAGCCTCTTCTGTGATAAGGAATTATGCAGAAGCATTTACAAATGAATTGGCACATATAGAAAAGTATCTACAAGACTACAATATCTCCTGTTCACAGCGTTTCTACTAGACTAGTACAATTTTACTTTTTCGATTTATCTCAAGAATATAGTCTGTATTACTGCTATATTGGCTACCTTAAAATACTGCAGTTCACTTTTGGACACTTTATTCCTGATCTGACTAACCGTATACTGAAAAAATAGTATAGGAGTTATAAACGTAACTGTTGATTTATAGTTCTCTTAAAAGAACTAGAGCCTACATACGAAGTAAAAACCTAAACTGGGAAGCGCTAACAGAAAGATAGAAGATACCGACCGAAAAGAACCAATATACTGACCATTATCTAGAGATTTAGAGATATTTGTTTGTGTAATAATTCTTTCTTGGTTTATGTATATTTAAATTGTTGATTAAAAATAGAATATAAGCTAGTGGAAGGTAGGGGGTGAAAGAAAGATCAGAAGATTGGAGATAGGTAAGAGATATAGTTGAAAGAGACAGGTAAAATATAAAAGAAAGTAGAGATGGGAAGTAGGATTAAAAAATGGGAGGTGTAGTCCAAAACATCTGGAGTGCCAAAGGTTGCCTATGCTTGTCCTAGAGGGTAATGGTTACTTCACAAACCTACATCTCATTCTCTTACAGAGTTCACACGCCACTCTCCTCTTCCAACTCTGCTGCCTTTCCACCCTGTTGCTTCCTATTTTGTTTTTATAACCCACCTCCTTTAGATTATAAGCGCATTCAAGCAGGGTGCTCCTCAAGCTATTGTTTGCGTACCAATTTGTATTTGTCTCATTTATTGTTAAGTTTTACCTTCTATATAATATTGTACGCATGTAAATGATCCGGAACAAGTTGGAGCTATATAAATGGCCGCAGGCCCCCCCAACAACAACTCTGGCACACCAAGCTCACTCGATACCTCCAAAAATGCTCCAGAACTGCTGAACGCTGTAGGAGAAAGTCTCACTGTGCATCTGACTTTCTCCACTATAAATTTATGCTGAACTCATACAGCTTGGCTCTTTCCTCTGCAAAAGTTAATTACTTCCATACCCTCATAACCACATTCTCCCGCGAACCCAAACGACTATTTCACACATTTAACTCTCTTCTTTGCCCTGCTCTTCCTCCTCCACCTACTAACTTGACCGCCTCAGACTTTGCAACTCACTTCACTGACAAGATCTCTACAATCAGAGAAGAGATCTTTCTTCTTCCCCTTACAATACTTCCCCTAACTTCACTCCCTCTGCTGTTCTATGTTCATTTGCACCCTCTACATCGGAAGAGGTTTCTGCTCTGCTCCAGTCCTCCCGCCCCACCACATGCTCCCTAGATCCAATTCCCTCGCATCTCATCCGTACTCTGTCTTCTTCTCTTTCTCCACCTCTCACTAAAATTCTCAATCTCTCTTTCTCCTCTGGTATATTTCCATCGCCCTTCAAACATGCAACTGTAACCCCAATACTAAAGAAGCCCAATCTTGACCCTAACTCCCTATCCAACTATCGTCCTATCTCGCTACTGCCTTTTGCATCCAAGATCCTTGAAAAAATTGTGTATGCTAGATTGACAGACTTCCTCGAGTTCAACTCTCTGCTAGACCCGCTTCAGTCTGGTTTCCGCGCTAAGCACTCTGTGGAAAAGGCACTGACCAAAGTATCCAATGATCTACTCGCTGCAAAATCTCGTGGTCACTACTCTATCCTAATTGTCCTTGACCTGTCTGCGGCTTTTGACACTGTTGATCATCAACAGCTTCTTCTCATCCGCAATATCGGTCTACAAGATATTGCTCTCTCCTGGTGCTCCTCCTACCTCTCCCAGCGCTCTTTCAGTGTTTCTTTCTCTGGCTCTTCTTCTTCTCCCCAACTCCTCTCTGTTGGTGTCCCCCAAGGTTCAGTCTTTGGTCCCCTATTGTTCTCCATCTATACTGCCTCCCTTGGTAAACTGATTAGCTCCTTTGGCTTTGATTATCATTTCTTTTTCGGATGACACGCAAATCTACCTGTCCTCTACTGATCTCTCCCCGTCCCTCTTGACTAGTGTCTCTGACTGCCTCTCTGCTGTTTCTAACTGGATGGCTGCCCACTTCCTTAAACTAAACTTGACCCAAACTGATATTCTGGTCTTTCCTCCCTCAAGTGTTGTTACTCCTGTGTCTGTCTCCCTCCAAGTCAACGGTGCTGCCATCAGCTCCACCACGCAGGCTCGCTGTCTAGGTCTTCTCTTTGACTCCACCCTCTCCTTCAAGCCTCATGTTCAATCTATCGCCAAATCCTTTCATATCCATCTCAAAAACATTGCGCGCATCCGCCCCTACTTAAAGCCAGGTGCGACTAAGGTGTTGGTCCATTCCACTGTCCTTTCTCGCCTTGACTACTGGAATCCGCTTCTCAGTGGCCTTACGTGCTCCCAACTTGCGCAGTTACAGTCCATAATGAATGCGGCGGCGAGGCTAATCTTCCTGTCCGCCCGCACCTCCCATGCCTCATCCTTCTGTCAGTCCCTACATTGGCTTCCTATAAAATTTAGAGCTCAATTTAAAATTCTGGTTCTTGCTTTCAAATCTCCACATAATGCTGCTCCCACCTATCTATCCTCTCTTATACACAAGTATGTCCTGTCTAGGCCCTTACGATCTTCTGAAGACTTACGTCTATCTTCTGTCCGTACTCACACCTTTGATGCTCGCCTTCAAGATTTCTGGAGGGTTGCACCGTTCCTGTGGAACTCGCTTCCCTCCTCCGTTAGATGCTCACCCAGTCTCCACTCCTTAAAAAAATCGTTAAAAACTTAATAAAAGCGTATCAATTAAACTGTTATTAGCTCCCAACTGATTCCTCTTCTGCAACTGTCACTAGTCTAATACTATCCTTACCTTTTTGTGTCATTTTACCCCACTCCCTGTAGCATGTAAGCTCATTGAGCAGGGCCCTCAACCCCTCTGTTCCTGTGTGTCCAACTTGTCTGGTTCCAACTACATGTCTGTTCGTCCACCCATTGTAAAGCGCTGCGGAATTTGACGGCGCGCTATAAATATCATAATAATAATAATTTCCAACTGCTTATGAATATACATTGAGACAGTATTAAAGGTGTATGAATAATAATTATCTAATAGTGCCAAGTAGTTATTTATAATATTAGGATATGATGACTAAGTAAACAAGAAGAGGCAATATCACAATTTTATGGCCCACAATTCCTTCTTTGACTCAAGGCCATCGCACAAACATATTACAATTCTGACAAATGTATAATAACAAATATGGATAGATTTGAATAAATTATAAACATAATTTCAATATACACATTTTATCAGTATAGAGTCAGAAATCATAAATATATATTTTGCATTAGTGTTATCAGGCTTCCCCAAACTCCGGCCCTCCAGATGTTGCTGAACTACAACTATGTACTGAACTATGAATGAAAAAGGCTGAGAATCATGTAGTTCAGCAACATCTGGAGGGCCGGAGTTTGGGGAAGCCTGGTGTTATAATTTAGCATTAATCTGTATATAGTTAATCAGTACATTATTGAACTAGTCATGCAAAACAATCAAGGGACCAAACAAAGAAAGTAATCTAGTGACAACAAAATTACAGACTATTTTCTCTTAACCCCTTGAGGACAGTGACACACGTGGTAAAAGTTTATGGGATTTCATGGTCGGATCCCTCTTCTACAAGAATCAGTCAACACGGGATGTTATAGGTGTTTGGGGTAGCATATCATCCCAGGGAAGCATATTTATACATCCACCTAATGGTAAGCAGTATAAAATATGACATAGACTCACATGCACTTTGGATTTCGTGGTTTACAAGCACAAAAGCTCCTATAGACTGTCTTATGTGGGGGTAGACTGACCTACCCCTGCGAGAAAGGATGAGAAATCAAAGATCCAGAATAAGAATAGCTTACAGAGACAATAAAGTGGAACTCCCTGCAGCCACATATTTTCTAGCAATGTTACACCCATTACCCTCTCTAAAACGTATGGATATACACCACATCACGTTGTGGGGATCGTAAAAAACTGTTACTACAAAAGGAGGTATTTTGGATAAGGACCCTTGATACAGTGTGGCCCAGAGGTCTTAATGAAAAGGTTTCCTTCTCAGTATTTTTGTCAATTAAATTCTCAAATGGAAGGGCTATGATGCTTATTCTATAATACATCAAGGTGACATGCACAGATGTTCACTTGGCTCTAGTTACTCGTTTCTGGTGTTCCTAATGTTTGTCTCCTCAGAGTTCCTATGAACACTGAGTTGGTTTCCTCAGATTTGCTTTTCAACTACTGTCTAGTCTCCTTCTATGCTATAGATTGGTGTTGGCCTTGGTTTAGAGATGCACTTTATGACAAATATTGGTGACATACTTTTTACACCACAACATATTCCAGCTCTCACTCATTACTCTTCGGTTTTTCACCAATTTTGGTAAGTTTTCTGCTGACGCCAGGCTCTGCTTTAGCATGTTTTTTGTGTCATCTCTTCTCTTTTTAGTTCAATTTTGGGCTATTCTAGTTTCCCTTGTTATTATTACCCTATGTGGTGATTTAAATATGCCTGTACTTAAGGCTTTTGATCTTGTGAACATTTATCACCAATTTATGATTCATAACTTGTAGCTTAAGATGTATGTACTTTGTATCTTGTCAGACATTTACCACATCCTTTACGTTGATATGCTACTGCTGTAATTGCTATGTGTTCTATGTTGCAACAGAAGCTCTACTGTATCCACTTGTATTTTTATTAGGACCGAAGAGTCCACTCTATGTGCTTATCTCCAGCATGTATAGTGGGGGCCTTATTGCTCATTTCATCCCCAGCCAGTGAGGATTTGGCTGGCTGGGAATGATTGCTCTGGCAGTCGGTCTGGCAGGGCCACTGATACTGATCAGTTGTATGCGTTCCAGCAGTTGCCACGGCAATGTAGTGGAACGCAACCGATCAGCCTCCGCCAACAGGTCGATGGTGAGGCCTGAGCCCCACAGCCATGTGTGTATCCAATACCTATGAGCATCCACACATGCAGGCGGTACGTACATGATTTTATCATTGATTATGCACTTTATAGATTTGCTTTGTAGTCATTTCTATTATTTTGTCATCCTGATGAAAGCTCTGAATTGGAGCTGAAATTTAGATTATTTTACATACCATGAATTAAAAGTTGTTTTATATTTTCTAAATCAAGGCCTTGGAGTGCGGTCACTATTTGGATTGGTATATACAGTATCTCACAAAAGTGAGTACACCCCTCACATTATTGTAAATATTTTATTATATCTTTTCATGTGACAGCACTGAAGAAATGACACTGCTACAATGTAAAGTAGTAAGTGTACAGCCTGTATAACAGTGTAAATTTGCTGTCCCCTCAAAATAACTCAACCCACAGCCATTAATGTCTAAACCGTTGGCAACAAAAGTGAGTACACCCCTAAGTGCAGGGCCGGATTAACATAGGGGCTGATGGAGCTGCAGCTCCAGGCCCATGGAATACGGCCATTTAAAAAAAAAATAAAACTTTTTTTTTTTTTTTTTTTACACACTACTCTTAGGTTTGCCACCTGACTGGTATTTTACTGACACAGCCGGTATTTGAAGCTGCCTGGCCGTGCCAGTATTGCAGTAATACCGGCAATACAAATGCAGGTATTTTTCTCAGAATAAATGGAGATTACTCTGCAATACCAGCACCGCCAGTAGGGGTCACTGTGTGTGGAGAGAGGCAGGGATAGGAAGTTACAGCATATCCCTGCCTCTCTCTACTACTCACTGATCCATGGGAGAGCAGCAAGACAGCAGCTCTACAGCTCAGGTAAGTGAGGGATGGGGGGAAAGGCAGCAGGGACACTGAGACACTAGGAGATATATGGGGCCACTGAGACACTAGGGGACACAGACACTAGGAGACACATGGGGACACAGACACTAAGACACAGACACTGGGATACCTAGGAACACTGAGACACTTTTGGACACTGGAAAACATGGGGACACTGAGACACATGGGGACACTGGGACACATGGGGATGCTGTGAGACATAGGGACATTGGGACACGGAGACACTATGTCCCCATGTCTCCCAGTGTCTGTGTCCCATGTCTCTCAGTGTGCCTAGTGTCCCCATGTCCCTATATGACCCAGTGTCCCCATGTCTATGTCCACAACTGTCCCCATGTCTCCCAGTGTCCCCAAGTGATGGTTCCCAGCCAGTGTCCCCTAGTCTCCCAGTGCCCCCTAGTATCCCAGTGTTTGTGTTCCCATGTCTCTGTGTCCCTAGTGTCTTAGTGTCCCCAAATGTTTCAGTGTCCCCATGCCTCCCAGTGTCTGTGTTCCTAGTGTCCCCATGTCTCCCAGTGTCCCCATGTCTATGTCAACAACTGTCCCCATGTCTCCCAGTGTCTTTCTCCCAGCCAGTGTCCCCTAGTCTCCCAGTGTCTGTGTTCCCATGTCTCTGTGTCCCTAGTGTCTTAGTGTCCTCAAATGTTTCAGTGTCCCCATGTCTCCCAGTGTCTCTAGTGTCTCAGTGTCCCTAGTGTCTCCATTTCTCCTAGTTTCCCTAAATATCTCTGTGTCCCCATGTCTCTCAGTGTCCCCATGTCTCACTGTGTCCCCAGTATCCTAGTGACATGGGGACACACTGAGACATTAGGACACTGGGAGAAATGGGGACACAGACACTGGGAGACTAGGCGACATGGGGACACTGACACTGTGATACATAGGGACACTGGGTGACTTGCGAGACTGAGACACTGGGAGCAATCCATCTATACAGCAGAATCAAACTGTGAGTAGTTTGTTGGTGATTTTACAGAATTTTCTCTGATGTCACTCCTTGTTATTTACATCATGTGATGTCACGCATAACTAATCAAATGTCTCTAGTGTCTCAGTGTCCCTAGTGTCTCAGTGTCTCCATTTCTCCTAGTTTCCCTAAATATCTCTGTGTCCCCGGGTCTCTGTGTCCCCATGTCTCTCAGTGTCCCCATGTCTCACTGTGTCCCCAGTATCTGTCAACTAGGCAGATCAGGGGCAGAGCCAGCACAAGTCCAACATAGCCCTGGCCAATCAGCATCTCCTCATAAAAATAAATTGAATCAATGCATTTCTATGAGGAAAGTTCAGTGTCTGCATGCAGAGGGTGGAGACACTTAATGGCAGTACTGCCCCAGGAAGCACCTCTAGCAGCCTTTAACCCCTTAAGGACCAAACTTCTGGAATAAAAGGGATTTATAACATGTCACGCACGTCATGTGTCCTTAATGGGTTAAAGGAGCGGCCATTGGAGTTATTTTCTCTGAAAAGACAGTGTTTACTGCAAAAAGCCTGAATGGAATGATTCTACTTACCAGAACAAATACAATAAGCTGTAGTTGTTCTAGTGACTATAGTGTCCCTTTAACCCCTTAAGGACCAAACTTCTGGAATAAAATGGAATCTTGACACACATGTCATGTGTCCTTAAGGGGTTAAGTTTGGAAGCTTAAGAGGGATGTATGGAAACAAAACTTGTGTGGACTGGCTGACAATAAAATTAGTTTAGGTAATGCAGACGTTGGTCTCTCTAACACTGTGGCATGTCCCCTTTCTTCTATACTCACTACATACACCTTTTCTCTGTCTCAGACTATATACCAGGAACTTCTGCCTGCTAGTAAGAAGGTAAGGAGACAAGTGGACCAGCGAGTGCTAGGGTACAGTCCTTAGAAAGCATGGAGTGAGTGCATCATTAGACGCATTTATGTCAAGCTCAGGGTGCTGCCTGCATAGTATGCCCTTAGTTGGACAGCCTGCAGGATTGGCAGGCAGCCTGACATGCATTCATGCCAGGCTGACCTTCCAATTCTTTGGACAAACATGCCCCCTTTTTGAGCATGTTCACCCCCTTTTGGCGGGTCTGGTCACATGATTCGCGCCAGTGGCACACCCTTTTACCCTACCCATTGACTTCCTGCTTCACTGAACACTGCTGTTAGGGGTTATGGATTTACTTGAAAGATGAAAGCATAAGTTAGAGAGAGATTAGCATAGTATGTGTTTTCTTATAGCTGCATCCTATGAGTTTCCCTCCAGCACCATCTCCATCAGATACATGACGCTTGGGAGGTATGACTGTTTTATATTTTTTTTGGTCGATAAGATTCCGTAATTAGGCCCATCATAATTGTCAGCACCAGGCCCACTGTGCTCTTAATCCGGCCCTGCCTAAGTGGAAATGTCCAAATTGGGCCCAATTAACCATTTTCCCTCCCCGGTGTCATGTGACTCGTTAGTGTTACAAGGTCTCAGGTGTGAATGGGGAGCAGGTGTGTTAAATCTGGTGTTATCGCTCTCGCACTCTTTCATACTGGTCACTGGAAGTTCAACAAGGCACCTCAAGTGTCAATATTTTGTGTGGTCCAATTTGGACTTTTCCACTTAGGGGTGTACTCACTTTTGTTGCCAACAGTTTAGACATTAATGGCTGTGGGTTGAGTAATATGCACATTTCATACATGCAGAAGTGCAGCTTACAAGACCTTAGACTACCTCTTACAAGACCTCCTGCTAGCTCTCTGATAGACTTTTGTTTTGCAGCCTAAGGATGGCCTGTTGTACTTGCATTGAGATCTCCTTTGACTGCATGTTGTGGGTTCAGACCAACAGCTTCTAAATGTGAATGCCACACCTGGAATCAACTCCAGACCTTTTACCTGCTTAATTGATAAAGCAATAACAAAGCGATGACCCACACCTGTCCATGAAACAGATTTTGAGTCAGTTGTACAAGTCCTTTTGGTCCTTTAAAAAAGAAAAAAGGGGAGGGGAGGCATATATTAAAGAGCTGTAATGCCTAAACCATTCCTCCAATTTGGATGTGAACAACATCAACTCTAAGCTGAGACATTGCACTTTAAGCCCACATTCGTTATTTAACTGCAACTTGAGATTGGTAAACAGCCAAAATAGGAAAACGTGCATCAGTGTCCAAAATATTTCTCAACCTAACTGTATATAGTGCAAACAATTACTTACATCTGTGCCCCATCATTAACCCCTTAACGACGCTTGACGGAAATCTTCCGTCATGGCAGACCTACCGTAAGAACGCATGACAGAACATTTCCGTCATTTACTAAAGTTAACCCCAGATCGCTGCGATAGTGGGGTTCACACTCCTCCAGTCTGCCTCGGTATTCGAGGCAGACCGGGAGCACCCGATTGCGCTGTCCCTGCAGCTGTGATAGGCTGTCAGAGCGAGCACATGTTCTGCAGGGACTCCTCGTCTGCAACCCTGCGCTTCCACGTTCAGTGTGAAGTGCAGGAAGACAGATCAGCACTGATCTTCTCCCTGAGTGAAAAAAAATTAAATTAGTTTAAAATCCCACACCACTTTACCCATTTTAAATAAAAAATTAACCCCTTTCCTGCCAATTGATCACTGACTTCAGTGATTAATTGGCAGGGACTACATTTTACTGTGATCTGATTATTATTATTATTATTATTTTTTTAAACCCTCGGGGATTACATTTATTTTATTAATTTATATATTTAGCTAGCTGGGGTGGAAGTTATGGGAAATTGGGGAATTTACTGTAAGTGCTGCTTACTGCTAGTAAGTGTCACGTATTTTTCGTCTCCACGTGACAAAAACTGAGATAATTACCTTCCGAAGATAGAGGGGAGTGCCACTCGGCGGCCTTCTGCTATCATGCCTGGTTTTTGCGGCATGTCAGTGGACGCTGGCCACTGCGGACCCACACAATTATATAGCCCCACGTCCATCCACGGTAAAGACAATGTCGACGTGCAGGTGACGTCACGCAAAAGATGAACAAGCACGTTTTGGGGTCAAATGCTAGGTACAGCCAATTGGATCTGCAAAAGGGTTATTTAAACTCTCATATTCCCTTAGCTCATTGCCCTGCCGTGGTTTTGCCTTGTCACCAAAGGAAAGTAGGATTATGGGGGAATACATTAAAGAGTCTCTACAAAAAGGTCACATACGTAAATCATCTTCACCTGCAGGTGTGGGGTTCTTTTTTGTATCCAAGAAAGATGGAGACTTACAGCCATGTATTGATTATAGGGCATTGAACAAGATCACCATCAAAAATGCTTATCCCATTCCCCTTATCTCAGAATTGTTTGACAGACTCCAGGGCGCTAAGATGGTTACCAAACTCGACCTTTGGAGTGCTTACAATTTGGTAAGGATTAAGGAATGGATGGAGAACTGCATTAACACGAGAAGTGGTCACTGAATATCTTGTCATGCCCTTCGACTTATGCAATGCTCCAGGCATATTTCAGGATTTCATTAATGATGTTCTCAAAGACTACATTTATACTTTTGTATTAGTATATCTGGATGATATTCTCATTTATTCCCGCGATCTCCAGACTCATCATAGGCATGTGAAGCAAGTATTGCAAACTTTGCTTAAAAATGGGCTATTTTGCAAACTGGAGAAATGCATATTTCACCAGACAGAGGTACAGTTCTTGGGATATAATATTTGGATTTCAGATCGATCTTGCAAACTAGAAGGCGTTCTACACTGGCCATTACCTAATGGGTTAAAAGCCATTCAAAGGTATATTGGGTTTTCTAATTACTATAGGAGATTCATCAAAGGTTTCTCTACTGTGATAGCCCCCATAACCAATATGACACGTAAGGGAGTTAACTGTACTATATGGTCTAAAGAAGCTAGAGAGGCAAAATTATTCGCCTCTGCCGACATATTGGTACACCCTGGCACTAGCAAACCCTTCATACTAGAGGTAGACGCCTTTGAGACAGGGGTAGGGGCTGTTCTTTCTCAGAGGGAGTCAGGATACCCCTTTGCATCCTTGTGGGTTATTTTCTAGAAAGTTGTCACCAGAGGAGCATGACTATGATATTGGTAACAGAGAACAGAGAACTGTTGGCCATTATACTAGCTCTGAAAGAATGGCGACATCTTTTGGAATTTTCCAAGGATCCTCTCCTGATCATAACTGATCACAAAAACTTGGCATACATTGGAGATGCTAAAAGGCTGTCTTCTAGACAAGCTAGATGGTCATTGTTCTTGTCACGCTTTAACTTTATTATCACGTACAGACCAGGTCCTAAGAATGTTATGGCTGACGCCCTATCTAGGCAATTTGACATAGTCAGAACAAGAACAAGAGACCTCCCCTTTCATTCCACCTGAGTGTATCATTGCATCTACTTTCCTTGTCTTCTCCTCTTTTTTGTGCTTTCATGGCGGCTCAGTCTCAGGCACCTAGTGATAAACCTCAAGATAGATTGTTCATTCCGTTGCGAGAAAGCAAGGAGGTACTAAGAGTGTTCCACGATAATGTGACAGCTGGACATCGGGGTATTAATAAAACTGTATTAGCTGTCTCCAGATCATTTTGGTGGCCTTCTCTTAGAAAAGACAGAGAATATGTGGAGGCTTCTACTATTTGTGCGGTTTCTAAGGTTCCCCATAAACTACAATGGGGGTTATTACAACCACTTCCAATACCCAGTGTCCCATGGTCTCATTTGTCTATGGACTTCATTGTGGAACTCCCAATTTCTAAAGGCTATACCACCATCCTAATGGTGATTGATCGCTTTTCTAAAATGGCACACTTTGTTCCGCTCAAAAAGTTACCTTCTTCCCAAGAGCTGGTTCATATATTTATACGCAAACTTGTCAGACTGCATGGTATTTCACACAATATTGTGTCAGGCAGGGGTTCCCAATTTGTGTCATGATTTAAACAGCAATTAAACAGTTGGATATTGAATCATCATTTTCGTCTTCATACCATCCTCAAACGAATGGTGCGGCAGAGTGGCCAACCAGTCGTTGGAATTATATTTGCGATGTTTTATTAAGGAATTGTCAGGAAAACTAGTCTGGCATACTACCTTGGGCCGAATTTGCCAGGAATAATGCTACACATGACTCATCTGGACATAGTCCATTTTTTGTCAACAACGGTCATCATCCTACTGTTCTTCCTGCGGTGTTCTACGACACTGCTTATTCTGCTCTGGATGAGCATCTCACATGTATACGTGATACTTGGACTAAGGTCCACATGGCTCTTGAAACTGCTGCTGCTTGTTTCATGCTGATAAGTGGAGTGGTGCCAACCCTGTTTTCCAGGTGGGTGATCAGGTATGGCTCTCCTCGCGAAATATCAAACTCAAGGTTCCTAGTAGGAAGTTTGCACCCAGGTTTGTTGGTCCTTTTCGTATTGTTTGGAAAATCAATCCTGTTTCATATTTTCTTGCACTTCCTGCCTCTTTGCATATACCCAATTCATTTCATGTATCTTTGCTTAAGCCTCTTATCTGCAATAGGTATACTGTCCCTTTTGTCCCACCCCCTCCTTTGGTTATTGCTAGACGGGAGGAGTACGAAGTCTCCTCCATAATTGATTCCAGATTTTCTCGTGGTTCTTTGCAGTACTTGGTTGATTGGAAGGGTTATGGACCTGCCAATCGTTCTTTAGTTCCTGCTTCTGATATACACGCTAGCTGCAACATCCGTTCTTTCCACGCCAAATTTCCTCTCAAACCTGGTCCTGCCCGCTCGGTGGGCGGTCTTCAAGTGGGGGGGGTAATGTCACGTATTGTTCGTCTCCAAGTGACAAAAACTGTGAAAATTACCTTCCGAAGATAGAGGGGAGTGCCGCTCGGCGGTCTTCTGCTATCACGCCTGGCTTTTGCAGCATGTCGGTGGATGCCAGCCTCTGCGGACCCATGCAATTATATAGCCCCACGTCCATCCACAGTAAAGACTACATCGACGTGCGGGTAACATGACGCAAAAGACGAACACGAAGGTTTTGGGGTCAAATGCTAGGTACAGCCAATCGGATCTGCAAAGGGGTTATTTAAACTCTCATATTCCCTTAGCTCATTGCCCTGTCGTGGTTTCCCCTAGATGGTTATCCAAGAGTCTGTTCCTGATCATGTTTGTCAGATTTTTGACTTTGGCTTCGTTTTGTCTTCCCTGATTTCTGGTACGCTTGACTTTTGGCTTATCCTTATCGCTGTGTATCGTTCTGTGACTCTGACCTAGTTTTCTCACTATTCTCGGGTACGTTAAGTCGGGCTATTCTTTTTTTTTTTTTTTTCAATTCTTTATTTTAAATGTCGACCGGCACATTGCATCACAATACTTTTGGCCTACGCAGAGGCCCGATCACAAGAAGCATCTTAATAGTTGCAGTACAGAAAGGAAGGGTATGTTAGAGCATATAAAATACTTCGCATATGGCTTGCGCAGAAGCCTTTCAGGTATATCTTTGTGTTGTGCCACGTCCACATGTATTTAAATTTCGTCTCAATACGTTGGTACATGCATACATCGGTGACAATTGTACATTGAGACATATACAAGTAGTGATATCAAACAAAATATAATAGAATAAAATAATATATAATATATGTACAGTATAAAACAAAAACTTCAAAACCTGTAACATTGGGTATGTCATGCTATTTGTTTTATTTTCAAAACTGTCGGAGTTGGGATTATGCTTAGTATGTTATATGTCATATTGTTCCCAGAGTGCCCAAGTTTTTTGGAAGGAGGCACTAAAATCGCGAACCTGTGCGGTTAACTTGTCCATCAGGTAATTATCCCTGATTTTGGAGAGGACTAAGGAGATCGGGGGTACTTCGTGCTTAATCCAATATTGTGCTAATGCTCTACGAGCTGCCAAGTTAAGCATATTTAGCAGTTTTTGGTCGTGTTTATTTAGCCCCTCTGTTGGCCGTGATAGTAGGCATGCCCAAGGGTCTAGTGTTATCCTGCGTTGTAGGATATTCGAGGTTAGGTCAGTAATGTTCCCCCAGTACTCTTTAACCTTGGCACAGTGCCACCACATGTGAATGTATGTGCCCTTTTCCCCGCAGAGCCTCCAGCAAGTGTCTGTGGGGCTTAATTGCATGTGGCATTGTTTAACAGGGGTCGTGTACCACCGAAGTAGTATTTTGTATGATTGTTCCTGGAGGGCCGTGCATACGGAAACTTTTGCATTAGCCTCCCAGATATCCTGCCAATCTGTCCCCTCTAATGACTCCCCCAAGTCCGCCTCCCATTTGTCAGTGTATGTCTGAGTGCCCCAGGTCCCTGATTCTAGGCATAAATGATTGTACAGTAGTGAGATTAGTTTGGTTGGCATACGCTCTTGCAAGCAAATTTTCTCAAAGAAAGTGAGTGGCTTGGCTATTGCCGTTCTGACTTCTCTGGTCTGTGCGAAGTCCCGTATCTGGAGGTATCTGAAGAAGTCACTTGTTTTTAGTGGGGCCAGAGTTTGTAGATGTTGGTAAGAAACTAATTGGTTGTTTTGAAAAAGGTGTGTGTATCGTTGTAGACCTGTGGCCTCTATGCCCTGAAACTCTTGTGCCCTCAGTCCGGGTGGAAATGCCCTGTTGCGCAAGACCGGAGTCATTAACCCCTTAAGGACCAAACTTCTGGAATAAAAGGGAATCATGACGTGTCACACACGTCATGTGTCCTTAAGGGGTTAAGGACGGTAAATCTGTTAGTTTAAGTTTCTTTGCGACCCTGTCCCATAAGCTAAGGGAGTTAAGGAATGCCGGGCATTCTGTCCGTAAGAGTACTCTGTGTTCCCTGGGCACCCACATAAGAAATTGCGGTAGGTCTGCCCCAGTCA
The DNA here is from genome assembly GCF_036172605.1 of Pelobates fuscus. Lineage (NCBI taxonomy): Eukaryota > Metazoa > Chordata > Amphibia > Anura > Pelobatidae > Pelobates > Pelobates fuscus. The sequence goes on from NC_086327.1 coordinate 71,407,383, forward strand.
TGAGGGATTCTATGTCCACCCACCTACGTTGGTTAGTCGGGCAGTGCCAGTGAGCTATTTGAGCCAATTGTGCGGCCGTGTAGTAATGGTGCAGATGTGGCATACCTAAACCTCCCTCCATTTAGGGTTATATAAAGTTGCCTTGGCTATCCTGGGTCTCTTTCTTTGCCATATAAAGGCATCTATTGCCTTTTGCGTGTCTGCTAGGTCATTCTTGGTGACCCGAACTGGGAGCGCTTGGAAGAGGAATAGCAGTCTTGGCAGTATATTCATTTTTACTGAGTGTAACCGTCCCAGCCATGTAATCGGCTTGTCTGTCCAGTTGTCTAGGTCTGTCTTAAGTCTGTTGAGCAGCGGTGTGTAGTTGTGTTGGTAAAGCGCTTTGTGGTCCGCGGTTAGCCTGACGCCTAGATATGTGAGCGTGGTTGTAGTCATTTTGATGTGGTGCGTTCGTCTAATGTATTGTAACTCGTGATCAGGAATGTGAAATGGTAGTGCTGTTGATTTGGTGAGGTTGACTTTGTACCCGGATAACTCCCCGTAAATTTGAAGTAGTTTTTCCAGATTCGCCATTGAGGGAATCTGATCTTCCAGTGTGAGGAGAATATCGTCCGCATATGCTGCTGTTTTAAATTGCTCCCCTCTAATTTGTACCCCTTTAATATTTGGATCAGTTCTGATTAGATGCAGGAGTGGCTCTAGAACTATCGCGAACAACAGCGGCGACAAGGGACACCCCTGTCTCGTACCATTGCTCACCCGAAATGGTGTCCTCGGGGCGCCCGTTATTATGGTTTGTGCCTGCAGGTCTGTGTATAGGGCTTTTATGGCAGTGATGTATGTGTCTGGGAAGCCTTGTATTTGTAATAAATGGAACAGAAAAGACCATTGGACCCTGTCAAAGGCCTTCTCTGCGTCAAGGGACAGCGCCAGGGCTGGCGACTTAGAGTTAGACATGAGCCACATCAGATCAGCACCTCTGCGTGTATTCTCGTATAATTGGCGCCCCGGCATGAAGCCAACTTGGTCTGGGTGTATTAATTTTGGAAGTAGTGGGGCTAGTCTCCTCGCCAATATCTTTGCATATATTTTTAAGTCCGCGTTTATAAGTGATATTGGTCTGTAATTAGTGGCTAATGTACCGTCTTTGTCGGGTTTGGGGATTAAAATTATGTTGGCCGTGGCCATGTCGCGGTCCGGAGTGCCGCCTTGGAGGAAGTGGTTGTATAATTTGGTGAGGTAGGGGGCTAATTGCGGTTTATATCTTTTGTAATAGCCCATATCGTACCCGTCAGGGCCCGGTGCTTTGCGACCTTTAAGGGTTGCTATCACCGATTCTACCTCCTCCTGTGTGATGGGGCTCTCTAGGGTATTGGCCTCCACTGCGGACACCTGGGGGAGGTTTAATTGGGACAGGAATTCCGTTATGCGTGTGGTATATTGTGTCTGCGCTTCCCCTTCTCTTGGGGTGTGGTTGTATAGTTTCTGAAAGTATTCGGTGAACGTGCTATTGATGTCTTTCGGGGTGTGTACCAGGTCATTGGCTGCGGTTCGTAGCGTGGTTATGGGTTTACGCCCTGGTCTGGGTCGGAGGGTCCGTGCTAGTAGTGTGTCCATCTTGTTGGCTTTTTCATAGAAAAAGCGCTTTGACCAGACTAAAGAGTGTGCTATGTCTGCTATGGTGAGTTCTTTTATAGCGTGGCGTACGGTTTGTAGCTTTGTGTATATGGTGGTGGTGGGCGTCTGCTTATGTCGTTGCTCTAGTTTCCGCATTGTGGTTTGTAGTTCTAGGAGGTGTTTCGTTTTGGTTCGTTTTTTGTGTGTGGCTGCCTGTATGAGGTGTCCCCGTAGCACTGCTTTGTGTGCTGCCCACAGTGCGGTCGGGTTGATATCTTCAGTGTCGTTAGTGGTGAAATAGTCTAAGATTTTCAGTCGGGTAGTGGCGGATATGTCATTGTCAGTGAGTAGGTCCGTGTTGAGTCTCCATGTCCATGCGTTGCGATGTTGGCCTATGCCTAAGGTTATAGTCACATCTGCATGGTCCGACCATGTGATGTTGTTGATTTCTGAGTGTATTAGTTTAGCCATGCCAGCTCCATTGAGGAGAAGATTGTCTATTCTGGAGTATGTAGTGTGGGGTGCTGAGTAGTATGTATAGTCTAAGGTGTCTGGGTGTTGAAGTCTCCACGCGTCCATTAGTCCAGTGCGTTGTAAAAAAGTATGGAGGAGTTTGTCCTGACCCCCTCTCCCCTGTGAGCGCTGAGTCCCTGTTTTAGAGCTACGGTCGGTCGCCTGGCTGGGTACGGCATTTAGGTCCCCTCCCACCACCATTATGCCTCCTTGTAGGGAGGCGAGTAGGGATGTTATTGTGTTCCAGTAATCACTATCTGGTTTGTTGGGTGCGTACAAGTTTACTATGTGCAGTTTGGTATTGTAGTAGTTGCCGGTGATGGCCAAGAATCTGCCTTCAGAGTCCTTCTGTGTGTGAGTGACCGTAAAAGGGCAGCGCTTGTGTATGAGTACGGCCACACCTGCGTGTTTACGTAGCGCCCTGGCCTCGTGGATGATATTGTAAATGTTATCCCCTAATTTGGTTGGCGAGGCCCTCGGTATGTGGGTCTCCTGTACCAACGCTATGTCTGCTTTTTTTGCCTTGAGATCACGTAGGAGCAATCTGCGTTTGGTAGGTATGTTTAGGCCTTTGGCGTTAATGGATAAGATTTTTAGTGTCATGTGCCCATTACTCTCGTGTGGCGTGTGATTGCTGAGTGTGTTTCTTCCCTACCTGTCCGTTGTCTGTTGGTCACCCCCTTTTCGTCAGACTGCATGTCTTGGCCCTCTAACCAGAGTTGGTTCCTTCCTCCAGTTGTGTTATTCATACCCAAAATCATAAATAAAAACATGAACATAAACATAAAATAACTGTAAACCTTTGGTACATAGTAATATATCAATCTGTGCACACTGGTCTTATAACTTGCCAGTGTCGGGTGGGGGTGCCCCTCACCTTCGCAGGTCCAAATTTTCTCCTGCGAAGGGGGGGGGGGAGTCTCCATTCCACTGTGCCTCGGCATGAGGCCTCTAATGCTGCAATAAGGTCGTGGAGCCAGGCTCCGTATCTTGAAGCCCCCTGAGCGTAATGGGGTGAGGGGGGGGGGGGTCTACTCTTTAAAGCTGAACATCATACCCCTTGCTACGTGCGGAACTCTGGGTCTCTAATTGATCTAGAGTCCTATACTGTCTGCCGTACTGATATCGGGCAGTCTGTTCGGGCGTTGCTACACACGCTAATACAATGAGCCCCATTGTGCCCTTTACACGCATATCAAGAGCAGGTTTGCAGTTAACTGGTGACAATGCCAAGCTTTCTTCAATTTTTTCTCCCTTTTTTTTTTTTTTTTTTTTTTTAAATAACATTGTTTTTTTTTTTTTTGTTTTTTTTTACATTTTGGTGCTTTCCAGTATCTATCACATGTCTTCTATATTTAGCAGATTGCTGGCATGGATAGGGTATCACTGCGGGGGGGGGGGGTGCCCCAATGAACTGGTAGTGCACCGCATGTTGGGGTACTCCGTGTGGGGGTCATCATATCACAACATACAGTACACAAGCACACCCCACCTCCACGGATCGCTCCCTCAGAGTTAGGTGCAAGAAATTAAGTCCCTTGTAGAAGACTTTAACTAGGTAAAGGCGGCATACGATACCAATTAGCTGTCAGCGACAGAGTGTTCGACAGTTCTGGTGAGTCCCTCTCTCCTTAGGAACCGGGTCCCGGCGGGTTGGGAGAGTGAACCATGAGTGGTTGCGAGGTGTCCGCTGAGGGTCTCAGGTGTGGCGGTCCGTTGAGGCTTTAGCTGCTTTGGCAACTGTCCAATCTGTGGGCAGATCTTTAAGCTCGGGCAGTGCTTCTCCGGATAGGGCAAAGCTTCTTGGTGGTTCTATCTGGAGGCTCCTTAGGAATCTTAGTGGGTCCCCTCCCGGTTGCAGGGTGTAGGTATTCCCGGCCTTGAAAGCTACCAACTTGAAGGGGTGTCCCCATGTATATTTGATTTCCCGCTCTTGAAGCAGAGTTGTGAGGGGTCTCCAGTTTCGCCTGCGTTGCAGTGTGGATGGGGAAAAGTCCTGGTATAAGGTGATGATAGCGTTTTGATAATTTAGCTCATTGGTCCTAGCATATTTCATCACCGCTTCTTTTGTGGAATAGTAATGAAAACGGATGATGATGTCTCTCGGTGCCTGTCCCTCCGCTCTACGGGCCCGGAGCGCTCTGTGTGCTCGATCGATTGCCCAGTAGGCATCCGGGATGTCTGGGAGTAGGTGCTTATAATAGTGCTCCATTTTGCTTACCAGGTTTCCGTCCGTGGCTGTTTCGGGGAGGCCCCTAAGCCTCACATTATTGCGCCTGGAGCGGTTGGCGAGGTCTTCCACCGTGAGTTCTAGGTCACATATCTGCTGTTCCATTGCTCTGGAATATGATGCGGTGCTGTTATGGGCCTGTGTGACCAGATCCATCTTTTCCTCCAGGGCCGCCGTCCGGGCGCCCAACGCCTGAATTTCTGCCTTGACCTCTCTTGTGCTGTTGGAGATTTCTTTGGCAAGGAAGCTCTTCACCTCCTGTAGTTTAGCCAGTATTTGTGCAGGGTCCCCCGGTTGTGTTTCTGGCAGGTCGCTGCCTGCGGTAGAGGCCGGGGAGAGGGATCCACGCGGGCTGTGCTGGCGGCCATCTTGTGAGGCCTGTCTGCCTCGCGGAGTTGTTAGCATGTCTGCCACTGACCTGCCGGTTTCTCTCCTGTCGCCTCTTTTTTTCGAGTTCTGTTTCATGCCGGAGTGCATGCCTGGCATATTAGAGGGCGTTAAGCCAGTTTTTGGGCCTCGATGCTTATGGCTAGTGCCGGATTAAGAGTGGATTCGACGGAGCTCCGGAATTATGCGGCCATCCCGGTCGGTGTCTAGGCCACGCCCCCAAGTCGGGCTATTCTAAGGACCGGTAAGACGTTACCCTTAGTTCTAGGGTATGATACTATTCTGCGTGCTGGATCAATATAATCCTGATAGCTAGGGGTTAACGGTAAAAAAAAAAAGTTTATACAAATTTTAAAAGTGTAAAAAAGTTTTAAGAAAGTTTAAAAAAGTTTAACAAATTTAATAAGTAAAAACAAAAGTTTAAAAACAAGTTTTTAAAAAGTAAAAAAGTTTAAAAGAGTAAAATAATTCATTACATATGCTCATTACGACTACACCTGGAACAAACTAGCGAAGAGCCAAGCGCGCATTCAGCCAGTCCATAGGGAAGCATTCTCAATGCTTTCCTATGAACGCTGGCGTCTTCTCACTGTGAAAATTGAGACAGCCACTGGAGGCTGGATTAACCCATATGTAAACATAGCAGTTTCTCTGAAACCTATGACTCAACGATAAGACAGTTTCTCTGAAACTGCTATGTTTACAGCAGGCAGGGTTAACCCTTGATGGACCTGGCACCCAGACCACTTTATTGAGCTGAAGTGGTCTGGGTGCCTATAGAGATCCTTTAAAAATCCGCAATTGTCACGTTTCTTTTACAGCACTGTAACAAAATACAAAATAGTCTCTAGGTCAAGCATGTCAAAATCAAAGTCTAAGACGGGCCAAATAAACAAGGTTTATGTTTATGTGGGCCACAAAAACAAACTTCAGTTTCCATAGAAATGTAGGTTTAGTTAGAAAAGTACAGTTTAAAAAAAGTTGCCTAACTGACAATGGATGTCCTCACGCTCATAGGGAAAAAAAAAATTATTTAACAAAATGCATTTGCATATAACCAACGTTTCAGTCCAACTACCTTGACATTTTAAGAAAAGTTTGGTAATGACACTGAAATGGTGAATGTATGCTGTTGCACACCTGTAAAAAAACAAATTACGTTATCTTGTTTATTTTGAAGTTCTATGAGTGTATCCTTCACTTTAGCAGAGATTGACGATGAAATGGCTATTTAAAAAGTGTCAAAATAACCTTAGGTAAATAGTCTGTGATGTCTACTTTATATAAATATATACTTTTGTGGATCAATTTTGTTTTTTGTGATGGCTATTAAACCTACAAGACAAACATACCAACTTCTAAAAAGTAATTCAAAATAAATGTATGTGTCTTGATTTATAGAGTGCAAAATATGGTAGGATTTCAGTTTATTTTGAAAGTTACAGGTCACAAAATACAAGGACTAAAATAAAATTTCAATGTGAAACAATATTGGAAGTTGGTGTGTTTGTAATTTTGCCATTGCAAATGTAAGTCTCCTTTTCTAACAGCATTTAGCCATATTTGTTTGTGTGTGAAAAATGGAAAAAAAAACCTAATTTGAATGCTAATTTTGGCCAGTGTTTGTGACTAAGTGGCTACTAACAAAGACTGGACATATACCCCATTTGCAATACCTTGGGTTGTCTACTTTTGCAAATGGTATGCCATCATGGGGGTAATTCTCAAATACACATACATAAATACATATATGATCCAAGTACTTTTATTTACTTTGTTCAACTTTTTATTAGCTTTTTAAACTTTTTTGCAGGCTTTAGAAGGACAGCCTGAGAGCTCAGGCAGTCCCCCTGCAGGCACTGCATACGCTGGCTATTCCGGCCATGTGAACGCAAGGACCCTGTGATCACATGGCCCGGGAGGGCCGGATCGGGCAGTGGGGGTCTGTTTGAGCTCCCAGGCAGACTCCAGGATTCCACTTTTAATGTAAAGTACTGCGGAATAAGCTGGCTCTATATAAATAATATTAACAATAACATTCTAATGCATGTAACACTGTTTATGATGCCAACCATGCCAACTTCATTATTACATTGTCACTTTATTAATTTCTTAGCACTGTTAGATGCAATGGCACTTTAAAGGGAAACTCCAGTGCCAGAAAACCGATCCGTTTTTCTGGCACTGGAGGGTCCCTCTCCCTCCCACCCCTCAATCCCTGGTTGCTGAAGGGGTGAAAACCCCTTCAGTGACTTACCTGGGACAGCGGCGATGTCCCTCGCCGCTGTCTCCGCCTCCGCGACACTCCTCCTTGTGATTACGCCGGCCGGTGGGCGAGACTAATCTCACCCACCGGCCGAGGAGACCTAATGCGCATGCGCGGAAATGCCGCGCATTACGTCTCCCCATAGGAAAGCATTGAAAAATAATTTCAATGCTTTCCTATGGGGTTTTGAGCGACGCTGGAGGTCCTCACACAGCGTGAGGACGTCCAGCGACGCTCTAGCACAGGTTTCCTGTGCTAGAAACCAGGAAGTGACCTCTAGCGGCTGTCTAATAGACAGCCACTAGAGGTGGAGTTAACCCTGCAATGTAATTATTGCAGTTTATGAAAAACTGCAATAATTACACTTGCAGGGTTAAGGGTAGTGGGAGTTGGCACCCAGACCACTCCAATGAGCAGAAGTGGTCTGGGTGCCTGGAGTGTCCCTTTAAGTGACTGTGTTGTCACTTTAAATAATTATTTTGTTACTCCAGTTTAATCTCTCTATGTTTGTGTCACTTTACGAATTTATAACACTGTTATTTGCACTGTCACTCTAAACCATTAAAAATACTTGACAGTCTGTGGGTTATCTACAGAATAAAATAGCATGTTCATGGTAACTTTAATTATTATGGAGGAGAATTTATGTATGTATTTTTAGAGCTAGAACAATTAAATCCATTTTGAGAGAAATTGGCACTTTAGTTTCATAAATAAGTACTTTTATAATGACATATTTTGAACATTAGGTGCTCCGTTGCCATGAGACACGGCACTAAAGTAGTGTGCTAAGAGATGTGTATATTATGTCTTGCTTTGCTTACTGTTTAATTGCTGGTGCGTTACCATGGCATTGCATGGATCAATGTAAATGTGCTTTTACATCATAACTGGTTTGGGACATCAAGTTGACAATATGAATCTTTTTCAATTTATTTTATAAATATTCAAACTCTGCATTTTTCGTGTATATATGCAAGTGAGTAATGTGAGCTTCATCTATGGTGAACTCACCACATTTGAATGTAAGTCTTTCTAATCTTTATTTTCTTTCTTTTATTTATAAAATATGTTACCAGGAAAGATACATTGAGATTTCTCTCGTTTTCAAGTATGTCCTGGGCCCCTGGTTCTTTTTAATGTTTTACTGCTGCAGCGACCTAATCTTAAAGTCACTGACTTGTGTGGGGTGTTTTTCATTCTCCTTACAAGCAATTCTTACCCAGAGCCAGGGAATAGGCTCGGGTGGATGTGAGTTGTATCCATTTGGAGGATTTATACAGTATGCATGTTCACATTTTAGGATATGAAAATTTGTGAAACCATTGTACGCAAGTATTATTTTTAATACTGGCTATTATGCAGTTTAATTATTAGAAAGTGCAACACTACTTTTTTTGTTATATAGCGGAGCATTGGGACCCAGTGACAAAGGGTGAGAGAGACAAGGGGACAGAGTGGCAAAAAGCTAGGGGGAAAGGAGTTTATGAGGACAAAATTACAGCAGGGCTAAGGGGACCAAGTGAAAAAGGAACAGGAGGACAGTGACAAAAGGCTTGAGGTTTATCGGATTAAGGACACACAGGGCAAAGGGCTCGGGTGACAGCTAAGAAGGACAGAGTGACACCAGGCTTAGGTGGACAGAGTGACAGGGGGTTATATTATTTAACTGTCACTCTGTTGTCCTAGTCCTGAGTCACTCTGGCCACCTAATGCTTTGAAGGGGGGCAAGAGTTATATTTACAATGTTTATCTTCTTCCTGTCTTGCTGGTCTCTGATACTTGCAGTGAGGCTGTTCATTGAAGAAGTGAGGCTGCCGGCTGTTCTGCACATTAAAACTAGGGCTAAAATGCCTCCTCAGCAGTCTGCCAGGTCCTCTGGGGAGTCTGGGAGGAAGGAGGCAGAAGTTGCACTCTCCTAATGTCATTGGACGGGCCGGCTGACTCCAATACCATATTGTTGCCAAACTAAGTCTCCGTACAGTAAAGCTTCTTGAAGGGAGGATTCGGAGCCTGCAAAGGTAGCAGGGAGGTAGGTGCTAGTTGCAAGCACCGAGCTCCACGAGTTAACTATATTGTACCCACAACCTACATATCTTGTGTGCATGCATTTAGTATATCAAAGGCGTTGTGATGGTCCGCTGGCACTCCGACCGAATACCTCTGCCAATCGATGCTCCTAGTGCTTGCCGAGGACTGCGAGCACTCCAGACACCATAATCACTGCAGACCTCACTCCCAGCGATGCAGCTGCGCCGGGGTCTCGCCTTCTTTCACCCACCCTGGACCCAAGACTGTCAGGGTACCTGAAGCCTCTACCTCTGAGAGAGGTAGAGACGTAGAAGTTTATCCGTCCGGACGGCATGTCTCCTCGGCCCCTCGCGGTTCACTCGGTCTTGCTAACGCCGGCCGCGAGGGAGTCACTTCCTTTTATAGCAGGAGGACCGGAGGTCGACGTCATGACGCCAACCCGGAACGTCCTGTCACTCAAATCTCGGGAGACGAATCAGGACTCGCCGGAGGCGTGTCTTCTCTCCCTAGCCAGGATACTTAACAGTGGCTCTCTCATTTACTCATTGCCCTGTCGTGGTTCTAGTCCGCCTAGTCACACAGTGCTTTGTTATTCTCTTGCCTTTTGGTTCTGATCCGGCTTTGGTATTTATTCTCCTGTCTTTCTGTTATCCTTGACCCGGCTTGTCTCTCGCTTACCTGTCTTCTCGTTCCCTCGACCTCGGCTTGTCTCTGACCATTCTATCGTAGTTATACGTTAAGTCCGGCCATTGTAAGGACCGGTATACGTATCTGCTACTCTTTGTACTCTGCGTGTTGGATCCCTGACCCGATCCTGACATTACGACAGGGCCATGGATCCTGCAGGTACAAACTGTCAGCTTGGTTCTCCTGATCCTAGGTTTGACGCCATGGATCATAGGATGGATCAGATGGCTCTAGCACTACAGGCGCTGCTATCTCGTCCTATTAATCCACCTGAGGAGATGCGTAATATGTCTGCTTCTTCTGTGGGTTCAGGGCTAGAGGTAGCTACTGTAGGTGCTTCTTCCCGAGTTACCCCACCTGTACGTTATGCTGGTTCTCCTGAGAGGTGTCGTGGCTTTTTGAACCAGATCAGTATTCATTTTGAGCTACAGCCCCGTTCATACCCTACTGATAGGGCAAAAGTGGGATTTATTATTACCTTACTCATTGAGAAAGCTCTGAGATGGGCTAATCCGTTGTGGGAGAATGATAATACATTAGTCTATAACTATAATGCCTTTGTAGCTGCTTTTAAAAGAACTTTTGATCCCCCTGGCAGGAGGGTCAATGCAGCCAGATTACTGTTGCGCCTTAGACAAGACAACCAAACACTTGTGGATTACGCACTAGAGTTCAGGTCTTTGGCGGCAGAGGTAAAATGGAATGAACAGGCCTATATAGACGTATTTTTAAATGGATTATCCGATGTAATACTTGATGAGGTAGCGACAAGAGAGCTTCCCGAGAACCTGGAAGACTTAATTTCCTTTATCTCTCGTATTGACGAACGTCTAAGGGAGAGGCAGAATACTCGAGATAGAACCGGTAAATCTTCCTTTAGACTAGCACCATCATTTCAAATTTCTGAAACCAAAACTCCACAGGTTTCAGAACCTATGCAGTTAGGCCTTACTCGTCTCTCAGAGGAGGAGAGACAGTACAGGAGAAGGGAGGGACTGTGTATGTATTGTGGGGCCAGAGGTCATGTACGTTTGAGCTGTCCCAGTCGTCCGGGAAACGCTCGCACCTAAGTTTCTCTAGAGGACAGACCTTGGGTGTTTCGATTTTGTCCTCTACTCATAACTACAAAGAACATAGACTCCTATTACCGGTCTCTTTAACTTGGGAGAAGGGAACTTTAGAGACTATGGCATTGATAGACTCCGGCGCTGCTGAGAGTTTTATCGACCAAAAGTTTCTCACCAAACACACTATCCCATCCCAGTTAAGGAAGACACCCTTGGCTGTTGAGGCCATTGATGGTAGACCTTTAGTTGAGCCGGTGATTTTCCGGGAGACCACACCTCTTTACTTAACTACTGGTATTCTACACAAGGAGGAAATATCCCTACTACTCATTTCATCTCCTTCTGTTCCCATAGTCCTGGGATATTCCTGGCTTAAGAGACATAACCCCGTTATAGATTGGAGATCAGGGGAAATAGTTTCGTGGGGTCAGGATTGTCAAGAGAATTGTTTAAAGAAAGTGTCACCTCTTTGTAGTGTCAACTCACTTAATAACGCTACCGACTCTACCAAAGTACAGATACCGTTCTTGTATCAAGATTTAAAGGCAGTATTTGACAAAGGAAAGGCTGATACCTTACCACCACATAGGCCTTTTGATTGCAAAATTAATTTACTTTCTGGTACTATGCCCCCCAGGGGTCATGTATACCCTTTGTCTACGAATGAAAACTTAGTTCTAGAGGAGTATATTCGTGAAAACCTAGACAAGGGGTTCATTAGAAGATCCTCCTCTCCTGCTGGGGCTGGATTTTTTTTTGTTAAAAAGAAGGATGGTTCTTTAAGACCCTGCATTGACTACCGAGGTCTTAACAAGATAACCATTAGAAATGTATATCCGATTCCCTTGATCACCGAGCTTTTTGATAGATTAAAAAGTTCTAAGATTTTCACTAAGTTAGACCTTAGAGGTGCTTATAATTTGGTGAGAATTCACGACGGAGACGAGTGGAAAACTGCATTCAATACTCGATATGGGCACTATGAGTATACTGTAATGCCTTTTGGTCTCTGCAATGCCCCGGCGGTATTTCAGGACCTTATTAATGAGGTTCTTAGGGAGTTTCAAGATGACTGTGTGATTGTATACCTTGATGATATACTTATACATTCCAGGGATATTGAAACTCACCACGGACAAGTCAGAAGGGTTTTACACAAACTTCTTCAGCATGGCTTATACTGCAAACTAGAGAAATGCAGCTTTGACCAATGCCAAACTACCTTTCTTGGTTATGTGATTTCTGGGGAGGGGTTTGAAATGGATCCGGAGAAGCTCCAATCCATATTAGATTGGCCTTTACCTAAGGGTCTCAAGGCTATCCAGAGATTTATTGGTTTCTCCAATTACTACAGACGTTTCATTAAGGGATACTCCTCTATCATTGCTCCCATCACCAATATGACCAAACAAGGGGCTGATACTAAGAATTGGTCTACTGAAGCACTTCTGGCTTTTAAGACGCTCAAGGAGCTGTTTGCTTCCGCACCGATTTTAGTTCACCCTGATACTACACTACCTTTCCTACTCGAAGTTGACGCTTCTGAGACAGGTATAGGTGCTGTTCTGTCCCAAAGGTTGGGTGTAGATAAACCATTACATCCTTGTGGATACTTTTCCAAAAAATTGTCAGGTACTGAAAGCAGATATGACATTGGTGACAGGGAACTACTAGCGGTTATAATGGCCTTGAAGGAGTGGAGACATTTGTTGGAGGGTACTTTGCATCCTGTTACGATTTTGACAGATCATAAAAACTTATCCTATATTGGAGAGGCTAAACGACTATCATCTAGACAGGCTCGTTGGTCCATATTTCTCACTCACTTCAACTACGTACTCACATATAGGCCAGGTTCTAAGAATTCTAAAGCCGATGTCTTATCTCGCCAATATGAACCTGCTGCCGTATCTGAGCCGGTTTTGTCCTCTATAGTACCCAAGTGTAACATTATCGCTAACACTACTCTCAAAGTCCATTCTCCGCTACTTGATCAGATAAGGAGCTTGCAGCATCTGGCACCTAGACTGACTCCGGCTTCCAGACTTTTCGTTCCTCCTGAACTCCAATTGGAGCTCTTACAGTGTCTTCACGAGAGTAAGGTGGCTGGTCATCCGGGTGTTCGCAAGACGTATTCTTTGATCTCCAAGGATTTCTGGTGGCCTTCGTTACGGAAGGATATTAAGGATTTTATCGGAGTTTGTGAGGTCTGTACTAAAACTAAACTACCGCATTCGCTTCCTTGTGGCCTTCTACAACCTCTGGAAATTCCTGACAAACCTTGGTCCTGTGTGGCAATGGACTTTATTGTGGATTTGCCTGTTTCTAAAAGGCACACTGTTATCCTCACCGTAGTCGATAGGTTTACCAAGATGGCACATTTCGTACCTTTGCCTAAACTTCCGACTTTAGGAAGAGATTTTTCGCTTGCATGGGATTCCTTCGGAGATCACTTCTGATAGAGGCTCCCAATTTGTTTCACGTTTTTGGAGAGCCTTCTGTTCTCAATTAGGCATCAAATTGAATTTTTCGTCCGCCTATCATCCTCAGTCTAACGGAGCTGCCGAACGAACCAACCAGAAGATTGAGCAATACTTACGTTGTTTTGTTTCCGAACACCAGGACGATTGGGTCGGTTTGATTCCTTGGGCGGAGTTTGCGCACAACAATCTCGTTTGTGACTCTACGCATTCAAGCCCCTTCTTCATGAACTATGGCTTTCATCCATCTATTCTTCCCTCGGTTTCTCCTTCCCAAGGAGTGCCGTCGGTTGATGTCCATGTGGCCAATTTGAGGAAGTTGTGGGATCAGACTCGACAGATTCTTCTACACAATTCTATACTGGTTAAGAAACATGCTGACAAACGTAGAAGGGCGGCTCCGAATTTTGTTCCAGGCGATAGAGTTTGGTTGAGTACTAGGAATATTCGCCTTAAAGTTCCTTCCATGAAATTCGCTCCTCGTTATATTGGTCCCTACAGGATCTTGACTCGAATTAACCCAGTGGCGTATCGTCTAGCTCTCCCAGCTACTTTACGCATCCCGAACTCCTTTCACGTGTCATTGCTGAAACCTCTAATCTGTAACAGATTCTCCTCCACAATCGCCCCTCCGCGCCCTGTTCAGGTGGAGGGTCAGGAGGAGTATGAGGTTAACTCCATTATTGATTCTCGTGTCTCCCGGGGGAGAGTACAATATTTGGTTGACTGGAAGGGTTATGGTCCTGAGGAGAGGAGTTGGGTACCACAAGAGGATGTTCATGCTCCTCGCCTTCGCAGGGCATTTCACTCCCGCTTTCCATCTCGCCCCGGCTCCTTCCGCCCGGTGGGCGTATCTGAGAGGGGGGGTACTGTCAGGGTACCTGAAGCCTCTACCTCTGAGAGAGGTAGAGACGTAGAAGTTTATCCGTCCGGACGGCATGTCTCCTCGGCCCCTCGCGGTTCACTCGGTCTTGCTAACGCCGGCCGCGAGGGAGTCACTTCCTTTTATAGCAGGAGGACCGGAGGTCGACGTCATGACGCCAACCCGGAACGTCCTGTCACTCAAATCTCGGGAGACGAATCAGGACTCGCCGGAGGCGTGTCTTCTCTCCCTAGCCAGGATACTTAACAGTGGCTCTCTCATTTACTCATTGCCCTGTCGTGGTTCTAGTCCGCCTAGTCACACAGTGCTTTGTTATTCTCTTGCCTTTTGGTTCTGATCCGGCTTTGGTATTTATTCTCCTGTCTTTCTGTTATCCTTGACCCGGCTTGTCTCTCGCTTACCTGTCTTCTCGTTCCCTCGACCTCGGCTTGTCTCTGACCATTCTATCGTAGTTATACGTTAAGTCCGGCCATTCTAAGGACCGGTATACGTATCTGCTACTCTTTGTACTCTGCGTGTTGGATCCCTGACCCGATCCTGACAAAGACCAGGGTCCAGCTTCCAGTGGGCAGACCTCTCCTAATTCAGAAAGCGTATCAGGAACAAGCTCTTACAGGAGCTTATACTCAGGGGAATATTGTGATATAGCAATCCCCAAGAGTGTAATTATCCAATCCCCCAAACATGAGCCAAGGCTTCAAGAAAGTAGGTCCCAGGTTTAATGGCACACAAAGCAACAGTATTCATGCAGTAAAACCTCTCCTGCTCTTAGGAAAACAAAATGACAGTTAAAAGGGTCAGACAGAGTTTGAAAATATGACAGTTATTAAGGCTTTAAACTGGTGTTCTAAGGGGGTGGGGGGACAAAACTGTCGAACTAAGGCCATAAAACAGGGGTTTTCTTCATACTGTTCCCCCATTGCTGACAGCTCCGGCAGACACAGTTGGACCCTTTTCAGGTTGACTTGGGGCTGTCTGGGTAATCCTTGTGAAATTTAGGCCGCTAATTCAGTTTGTCGGGATAGGCCATCCGCATTCCCATTCATTTTGCCAGGTCGGTAGTGGATGGTGAAGTCATATGATTGTAATGTGAGGCTCCACCGTAGAAGTCGGGCATTATCCCCTGCAACCCGATTGAGCCAGACGAGAGGATTGTGGTCAGTGATGAGGGTGAACAGCTTAAGACTGCCCCCAGTCCAAACTGGCTTAAGACTGCCCCCACTCCAAACATGCTTCAATGCTTGAAAGGCTGCCACGCACTCCGGGGACCACAGGACCTGTCTGGGTAAGTTATTTTTTGTCAAGTCCGTCAGGGGTTTGGCCAGGGCGCTATAGTCAGGGACAAAGCGTCTGTAGTAGCCGGCTGTCCCTAAGAAAGCCATAACTTGAGTCTTAGTACGGGGGGTGGGTCAGTTGGCAACAGCCTCAACCTTAGCGGGCTCCGGCCGTTGTTTTCCGCATCCTACCTGGTGGCCCAAGTTCTGCACCTCCGCCATACCAATGTGACACTTGTCAGGCTTCAAGGTCAAGCCGGCTGCCCGGATTCTATCCAGAACCGTCCCTACATGTCCCTACATAATCCTGGAGACCATTTAGGAGGCGATCTACCATGCGTTGGAAAGTGGCTGGGGCATTCTTCATCCCAAATGGCATAACTCCGAACTGGTATAACCCGAACGTGGTGACGAAGGCCAATTTCGGAATGGCGTCCTCGGCTAGGGGAATTTGCCAGTAGCCCTTACATTGTTGTCAGATATTTCCCCCAAGTTATCCGGTCCAACAGTTCTTCTACCCGGGGCATCGGGTAGGCGTCTGTGACAGTCTTATCATTGAGTCATCGGTAGTCTACGCAGAAGCGGGTCGTGCCGTCCCGCTTCGGCACTAGCACTACCGGCGAAGCCCAAGGACTTTCGGAATGTTCAATGACCCCTAAGCGTAGCATTTAATTTATTTCCCTTCGCATCCCTTCCCAGACTGCCTCAGGGATGCGGTAGGGGGGCTGACGCAAGGGAGCCTAGCCTGGGTTCTCCACCCTGTGGACGGCCAGTCTCGTGTACCCGGGCACCCGAGAGCCTGTTTGGCTTCCCGAAGGGCGATCGCCTGGGCCTGTTCCTGTGGTCCCAGCTGTTCCCCCAACTGTACCAACTCTATAGCCCGTACCCTCTGGTCGCCCTCCAATAGATCGGGCAGGGGTAGGGTGTCTAGATCCTCGGATGGTGGCGCACACACGGCCCCCACCTCCTCTTCTCTACCCTTGTATTCCTTCAGCATGTTGATGTGGAATGCGCGCTTTACATTCTCATCATAACAGCTGGCTACCGTGTATGTAGTGTCACATACTTTCCCAATAATTTTGTAGGGTCCCTGCCAGGCAGCCTGTAGTTTGTCCCGTCGGACTGGTTTAAGTATCATAACTCGCTGTCCTACCTGAAAACTACGGTGCATGGCCTTCCGATCATACCATACCCGCTGGCGCCGCTGAGCCAACTGGAGGTTTTCACGCACCATCTGAGTCAGAGCCTCCATACGGTCCCTCAGTTCCAGCACATATGGCACCACCGGGGTCCCTGCTGACTCTGTGGCTCCCTCCCCGTTGATTCCTGCAGGACTTCCCGGTAAGCAAAAAGGAGGTGCGGCAGGAATCGCTCCCAGCCCCTGCAAGCGGCCGTGAACGTCTTCAGCATCTGCTTCAGAGTTCCATTGAACCGCTCACATAGACCGTTGGTCTGGGGATGGTACGGGGAGCTAGTCAGGGGTTTTATCCAGCAGACCTTCCTCAACTGCTGGGTCACAGCGGCAGTGAACTGGTCTGATAGGATTTCCTGGGGAAATCTGACTTTTGAGAACACCTTGACCAGGGCATCCGCCACTGTCTCTGCCTCAATGTTAGACAGTGCTACCGCGTCAGGATATCTAGTGGCGAAGTCGACTAGAGTGAGTATGTACCTTTTACCTGAGCGACTGGGATGAGCTAGGGGTCCTATTAAGTCTACAGCGACTCGACTAAAGGGTTCTTCAATTATGGGCATTGGAACCATCTTAGCTTTAGGGTGGTCACCCTTCTTACCCACCCGCTGGCATACTTCGCACGTTTGGCAATAGCGCCGGACATCGTTAGAGATTCCTGGCCAGATGACGTTTTGGGTTACTCGGTACGCCGTCCGTCTAATCCCTAAATGTCCGGCTAATGGAATATTGTGCCCAATCCTCATCAGCTCCTGCCTGTATTTCTGGGGTACCACTAGCTGATGTATATGCCTTGGCCCCGGGGCTTTGGTTCGGGAATCTGTAAATCTATACAACCGGCCCCCTTCCCACAAATACTGTTCTCAATCCAGTCCCCCTGGGTCAGAGATGGCCTTTTCCCGGTATCTTCGCAAAGTGGGGTCACCCGCTACCTCTTTCCCAAAATCTTCAGGGGTGTCCTAGGGTACGGGCTCTACCGTCAGGGTTGGGGAAGCATGTCTTACCTGGGTCTCCGGAGTTTGAGAGTGTCTTTCTGCAGCGTGGCTCTGAGCTTGGATAGTCACAGCGTGAACCTCCTGGTTAGGTGTAGGCATATAGGCGGAAGTAAGTGGACCTAAGTCATTTCCGAGGATCACATCTGCAGGCAAATCCTTCATGACCCCCACTTTCACAGTTCCAAACCCCACACCCCAATCCAAATGAACCTGGGCGGTAGGAATCCTGTAGACGGCTCCCTCTGCTACCCGCATAGCGATGGATTTTCCGGGTGGCTCGTGGTTGTTGAACAAGTATCTCTGTACTAGGGTGATGGTGGCTCCTGTATCTTGTAGGCCTTGCACTGTCTTGCCAGTAACCATCACTAGTTGTCGGTGGTGTTGTCGATTATCTCCGCTGGCGGCCTGCACCAGGTTGGCCTCATGAAGGAACCCCAAGGGCTCCTCCCTGGTTAAGTCCCGGGCCTCCCAGGTAGAGGATACAGGGTATTCGATGGTGGGCACTGCTGGTCGGGAGCTGGTACCGATTCCACGTAGATTGGGTAGGTTCCATTGGGCAATCCCTCCGGTAGTGTCCCACCTGCTTGCACCGGAACATCTGGGTCCCGCAGTCTGGGGAGGTCGACTAACGGCTGCTGGGGATCACTGTGGTGATGGATAGTTACCCCCTGACAGTGGTGCTGGTGGCTCATCCCGTGCTGGTTGTGGACTGAGGGACGGTCGTTCCTGCTTGCGGGCATCCGTATATTCATCTGCAAGCCGGGCTGCTTCTTGCAGGGTGAGGGGGTTACGATCCCTTACCCATTCCTTTACATCCGTTTGTAGCAGCGAGAGCAGCACCAGCTGTAATAATTCCTCCAGGGTGGTAGCTTGGCATCCATTCACCCAGTGGGTGGCTGCCCGATGCAGCCTGCAAGCCCACTCCGTGTACGAATCGGTTGCTGTCTTCCTGTAATTTTCACCGGTACGCCTCTGGGGTCACTGCGTACCGGGCTAGGAGGGTTTCCATCACCCGCTCATAGCTGCTTGTGTCCTGATCAGGAATGGCTCTGAATGCATCAGCTGCTTTGCCAGAGGGCTTTCCAGCCAAAATTGGAACTCATTCCCCTTCTGGTATCTTGTGTAGGGCACATTGTCTCTCAAAGTCCGCCAAATAGCCATCAACCTCGTCTGTAGCCTCCTCAAATGCTTTGGCTGCAGCTGGGGATCTGGGCCGGCTGCCCAGCATCCCTGTAGGGCCAGTAGAGAGACCGTGGTCCCATCTCCACCTGCCTGTTGGAGGTCCTCCCAGGACCAGTCTATGAGGTCCGCTACCTCGGGTACCTCTGGTTGCTGCTGGGGAAGGAGACCAGTTGTCTCTTCCCTCTGCACAGTGTACTGCCACTGGGGAGGGAGGTCGCTGCTCTCCTCTCCCTGTGACTTGGTCTGCTGCTGAGAAGGGCGACCGGTTGTCCCCAGCACCAGTCTCCACAATCTGAACTCACATTCCCGTGCTGCTCGGTTCTCCTCATCCAACTCTTGCATGATTTGGATGATCACCCGAAGGGTCTGGGCCATACTCAACTAGCTGCCTCTTTACCTCCTTGATGTAAGCATCACCCTCATAGCAATAGGTCATGTTTGCTTGGCCCCAACTCTGGGCCACTAGCGCTCCGATCCGCGCCTTGGATTCGACTGTACACAGGGGCGCTGCATGAGTGCTAGCGTTGCCCTCAATTATAGCTCCGTAACGCTACCGGTGTCTCTGAGCTGATTCTCCTCGCACTAGGACGCCATCCCACCTCTGCCACCAAATGTGACGGTCCGCTGGCACTCCGACCAAATACCCCTGCCAATCGATGCTCCTAGTGCTTGCCGAGGACTCAGAGCACTCCACCAGATACCATAATCACTGCAGACCCCATTCCCAGCGATGCAGCTGCGCTGGGGTCTCGCTGTCTTTCACCCACCCTGGACCCAAGACCAGGGTTCAGCTTCTAGTGGGCAGACCTCTCCTAATTCAGAGAGCATATCAGGAACAAGCTTTTACAGGAGCTTATAATCAGGGGAGTATTGTGATATAGCAATCCCCAAGAGTGTAATTATCCAACCCCCAAACATGAGCCAAGGCTTCAAGAAAGGGTCAAGCAGGTCCCAGGTTTAATGACACACAAAGCAACAGTATTCATGCAGTAAAACCTCTCCTGCTCTGAGGAAAACAAAATGACAGTTAAATGGGTCAGACAGAGTTTGAAAATATGACAGTTATTAAGGCTTTAAACTGGTGTTCTAAGAGGGGGGGGGGACAAAACAGCTGAACTAAGTCCAACAAACAGGTGTGATCTTCACAGGTGTGATCTACTAAATTGTGCCTACTAGATAGTAGAGCACGTGCATGATTTAATAAATAAATACATTTGGATGTCACCTGTTGGGCTTTGTACATATGCAGTGACTGTGATCCAATAGCCACACATCACTAGACTGATGTAATGCTGTCCTTATGATGTCATAGTTTAAGTTTACAACTACCTAGCACAGATAACATCTAGGTCAGTGTAAACTTGAGTATTAACCCCTTAAGGACCGAGGACGGTTCAGGACCGTCATCGGCATTTTTGCATTGCCGACCGAGGACGGTCCTGAACCGTCCTAACGGTCCAATGTACTTACCCGATCGCCGTCGTTCCCCCGGCGGCGATCGGCGGTGCTCCCGGTGTGGGGAGACTGCCTGCAGCCCAGACAGTCTCCCCATGGCGGATTAGGACCCCTGTGGCCATGTGATCGCCCAACAGGGCGACCACATGGTCACAATAGGTGTCCTAGTCTCTGCCTGCAGGGGGACTGTCTGTGCTGACAGGCAGTCTCCCTGCTTAGTGTAAAATCATAAAAAAAATTAAGTTTAACCCCTTAAAGACCAAACTTCTGGAATAGAAGGGAATCATGACATGTCAGACACGTCATGTGTCCTTAAGGGGTTAAAGTTAATAAATAAAAATAATAATTATATATGTGTATATATATATATGATATATAGACGTATATTATATATATATATAATATACGTCTAAATATCATATATATAATGTCATACTAAGTGTATTTTTATATTAATATGTACATATATTAATATAAAAATACACTTATAATTAAATTACACACGTGTATATATATAATATATATAATAACTATATATATTGTATATATATTATTATAAACTACAAATAATAAGTAATTTAAATTAAACTAAAAAAATGTAAAATAATAATAAAAATTAAAAAAAAAATTATATCTATACGAAATTTTATTCTAACTGTATTTTGATATTAATATATATATATTTATATCAAAATACACTTAGAATGAAATTGTATATATATATCTATGTATATATAAATAAATAAAAAGAATACGAACTATTCATATGTCCATATACAAAATTACATAAATAATTATATAAATATACACGTAGACTTCAAATATATAAATATGCTTATATATTTAAATTCTACGTGCGTATTTATGTAATATTTTTACATAATTAAGTTATTTTATTGATTGGAATTTAAGGGGCCTGCCTGCCAACCCAGGCCGAAATTCCAGAGAATTTAATTTGCTATCACTGTATTTTACCCTGTAACGTTCTACGACACCTTAAAACCTGTACATGGGGGGTACTGTTTTACTCGGGAGACTTCGCTGAACACAAATATTAGTGATTCAAAACAGTAAAACATATCACAGCGATGATATTGTCAGTGAAAGTGACTTTTTTTGCATTTTTCACACACAAACAGCACTTTTACTGATGATATAATTGTTGTGATACATTTTCCAGTTTTGAAACACTAATATTTGTGTTCAGCAAAGTCTCCTGAGTATAACAGTACCCCCCATGTACAGGTTTTATAGCGTTTTTGAAAGTTACAGGGTCAAATATATGGGTCATATTTTTACATTGAAAATGGCCAGATTGGTTACGTTGTCTTTGAGAGCGTATGGTAGCCCAGGAATGAGAATTACCCCAATGATGGCATACCATTTGCAAAAGTAGACAACCCAAGGTATTGCAAATGGGGTATGTCCAGTCTTTTTTAGTAACCACTTAGTCACAAACACTGGCCAAAATTAGCGTTCAATTTAGTTTTTTACTTTTTTCACACACAAACAAATATGAACGCTAACTTTGGCCAGTGTTTGCGACTAAGTGGCTACTAAAAAAGTCTGTACATACCCCATATTGAATACCCTGGGTTGTCTACTTTAAAAAAAATATGTACATGTGGGGTGTTATTTAGCGATTTATGACAGATAATAGTGTTACAATGTCACTATTGATACATTTTAAAAATATAGGTTTTGAAACCGCAATATCCTTCTTGTACCTATAGCCCTATAACATGCAAAAAAATAGCAAAAAGCATGTAAACACTGGGTATTTTTAAACTCAGGACAAAATTTGGAATCTATTTAGCAGTTTTTTTCATTCGCTTTTGTAGATGAGTAAAAGATTTTTTACATAAAAGTCAAAAAACATGTATTTTTTTCAATTTTTCATCATATTTTTTCATTTTTTAAAAATTAAATTACATGAGATTATATAAATAATGGTATGTAAAGAAAAAAACAATATATAATTTGTATGGGAACAGTAAATGAGAGAGCGTAAAATTACAGCTAAACACAACCACCACAAAAGTGTCAAAAAGATGCCTGGTCGCAAATGTACAACATCGCAAAAAAAGTCCGGTCCTTAAGGGGTTAAAGAGCAGGCAAAAACACACTCAGAGTTTAGTATGAATTGGATATGAGCTACAAATACTAATTAACAGAAATGTTAACTATTTTATTCCAATATGTGAAATTTCCTAGGTCGATCTCCCTATGGTCTTCCTGGTCTTTACTCCGTGTGGGTATCTAAGGGCCCATTCTTTTGGATGTTTGACGGGTGTAGAAATTCTAAAAAATAATCTAAATTGTCCATGAGATTAAATTAGTACCCCAATCCACTTGTCCTTTATGACATGTTTTTTGTCCTCACTCACAAAATTATTTTAGTTCAAAATAATGAGCATGGAGCGCCTCTCCCTCCAGCCTTCCTCATAGTGTGCAGACATTGTGTGTGTATTCTCGCTGGCTTTGTTTAGTATAACTGTGTACTGTGCGTTGGCTGTGTGTGTACTGTGTGTTGGCTTTGTGTAATGTGTGGGGAATTTGTGGGCTTTGCGTACTAGGGCTATGTGTAGGGTTGTTGTGTGTCTGTTGTCATGGTACAGGAAGTGGTGGTGGTTGTTATGTCACTGCTGGTAATACCAGTGACACACTGGATGTGATTTTCTCTTTCAGTTCCATTTTGTTGGCGTGATGTAATTATTCCATTGTGGCTGTCCTCTCGTTAAGGGCCCATTACAGGATAATTCTGTATGCTGTATTTTATCTGTAGGGACCTATTTTATTAATGGGAACTTAAATTTAAAGACTGTAATGTGGTCAGGGCCAGCCTTAGGCATTTAGGTGCACTGTGCGAAAGAACATCGCAGCCCTCCCCCTCCCCCACCATGTCATACCCCTTCATCCATGGGGGATGAAGTCAATAGGTGTAATGTTTGTGTATGGGATTTATTAAAAAGACACTATAATCACCAGAACAACTACAGCTTATTGAATTTGTTCTGGTGAGTAGAATCATTACCTTCTGGCTTTTTGCTGTAAACACTGTCTTTTCAGAGAAAATGCAGTGTTTACATTACAGCCTAGTGATAACTTCATTGGCCACTCCTCGGATAGCTGTTAGAGATCCTTCCTGGGTCATGGCTGCCTAAAATGCATCCAAACATTCAGTGTCCTCACCCTCTGCATGCAGACACTGAACTTTCCTCATAGAGAGTCATTGATTCAATTCACCTCTATGAGGAGATGCTGATTGGCCAGGGTTGTGTTGGAATTGTGCTGGCTCTGCCCCTGATCTGCCTCTTTGTCAGTCTCAGACAATCCTATGGAGAAGCACTGTGATTGGATCAGGCCACCACTTCTGATGATGTCAGCAGACAGCTTGTTTTTCTGAGGCAAACAGCATGCAGAGCTACAGCTTCAGGCTTGAATACAAGTAGGATTTTGCTATATTTATGGAGGCATGAGGGGCCCAGGGGACTAGATATTGGTTTTAACACTATAGGGTCAGGAATACAGGTTTGTGTTCCTGACTGTATAGTGCTCCTTTAAATTAATAATTATTTAGAACCAAAAATGAATTCCCCCTTCCCTGTTACCTTGCATGGAGGGGGCATGCTGATCTCATGAGCTCAGGCACTTAGTGTCAGAGCTTTCCTGTGGTAATCAGCGGCAAGCGGAGCTTGACAAATTCCAGGCGCCAGGTCGACAAGACATTAAAAACATCTGAAGTAAGTGGGTGGCCACCCATAATGACTGGCATTTGTCAGCCCTTTGCTAAGCCACACAGGAACCATTAAAGCCGTCCGACGCAGGGAGCATTAACCTTCCTGCAGTTCCTATCTGCTCCCTCATGCGCTGTTTAGTGGCATGAAGTCACTCCTGCTCCGGCATCACTACAGAGAGCACACAGGGGAGCAGAGAGAAACTTCAGGAAGATTGAGAGGAGACACACTGGATGCCAGGGAAAGATCCACTCAGCTCTCCCAAAGGTAAGGTAATAAAAATAGCAATTTGTGAGAAAATGTGTGTGTATTTGTCTCAGTCAGAGAGTGTGTGCCTGTCACTGTATGTCTACAAATTGAGTAAGGAGCACAACCATAAATGTTTATACACAAAAAAAATCTTTATTCAATGGGTACACACTAATGATATATCTCATTACATGAAAAACCAAGATATAAAGTCATATCATGTTGTAAAGAAACAGCCAGAACAATTCTGGATATATATATATATATATATATATATATATATATATATATATATATATATAAATGCCAAATGCGTAGTTTGTAAAAGAAATAAATGTCAGTATCATAGGTAGTAAAAATGAGATACCAATACAATCCAACCCCACATATACATATAGAAACAAATAAAGAAATAACACCAACCGCAAAGTGTAAAATACACACAGTGAAATTGTTCATTATTATCAAGTATTGAAGCGCCGACTTGTATTTGTTATTTGATATAGAAACAAATAACAAGCATACCAGACCTAGTTAGAAGCAGGGACAAATTCAATCACCAAACCACCCCCAACGTTTCGGCAAAAATGCCTTTATAAAGGGAGCCTGTTGAGAGAAACTAAATCCTGTTCTTATATACCCAAAAAGGAACACCTAAATTAAAAACACCTGAAGTAAATGGGTGGCCACCCATAATGACTGGGATCCTCCCAACCATAAACACCTGTTTATGGTTACCAAGGAAACCAAAAGTACTGACATGTACACATCCATGTAATTTTGATAAATAATAGTCGGTTGAGGTGTGCCGAAACCGACGAGAGGTTAGGCCTGCAAAAAGAGGGCCCACCTGGATATAATGATATGAAAAGAGGGTGTGGTGGGAGGGGAATTTCCGGAATCGACGAAGACAGGTAAGCAGGGGGTTTGCTGGGTTTATATAGGCCATAAATCCCTCCCACAACTTCAGGCATACGCCTTCTATTTGTGTACGGGTTTATGAAAGGGGGCGCACATTTAAAGTGAGTGTAATTTTGATAAATAATAGTCGGTTGAGGTGTGCCGAAACCGACGAGAGGTTAGGCCTGCAAAAAGAGGGCCAAAAAGTATGAACGTTTTATTTATTACCACAATAGCAACATTATTTAGACATATTGTAGAAAGCGAGTCTGATTTTTCTCTGGGTTTGGAACGTACCGGTTGTATGCCAAAGATTTCCGGCGTTTCCCTCTCTACGATATGTGTTGGCACTTGACTACTTGATGCCGCAGTGGCGGCCCCGATCCGGAATGAATGACCCGAGAAGGGATTTGGATTAAGGCCAAGTCTAAGCAATAATGAACGTATGTATAGCATAACTGTTATGTAGTGAGTGCTTAGAATGTATTTAATGGGGTATGTGGATAAGAAGGGAGTCTTGTTCGGGTAGAGAGTAAGCATGAAGTGCTGTATCCCTGTCCAGTATGGTTTGATGGTATTGTATGCTAGTTATGATGAGATGTGGCCAAAAGTTGTAACTGCAACCATGGTTTCTACAAAAAATGATTGACTATGTTAAAATCGTGAACAAATACTTAGAACATGTCAAAAGCCCTACTATATATACATATATATACATATTTATTAATTTATTATTATTTCTAATTTTATATATATATATATATTTTTTTTCTGTTTCTTGATAAACCCGCCTGAGCAAGAATCATTCAGTGAGCCAACAATTGGTTTAAAGCATGATTAGTAATTTGAACCACAGGGGAGTATTGGGTAGCTTGTTCGCAGTAGGGTGCAGACCGAGGATTCCTGCAAATTAGAACGTGACAAAACGTCAGCTGCGTTATTAAATTCCTGGAACATGCGTACAACAGATGTAAAACTGTAATTTTACCTGCCAACCATGTGAGCTTCGTACGAGATACACAACAGACAGGGACTGAGAGCGGCCTTTGTTAACTATATCACAGGCCGCTAAGATAGCAGAATAACGCTTAACTATTTCACCCCCCCAATTCCACCCCAAGTGTGTGCTGCTGCCACTATGGGGAAGATTTCGAATAACGCTGAGGTGTTGTCGAAGTTCTCTAGCGTAACTGCTTCGGGGACCCCAAACAATGCCGCGTACCCGACTGAAGCTGCAGCGTCAGTCCAGATAACTGGGGAATCGTCGGAGATGGGGGAAAGAACGATGGCCTACCAGTCCATGAGGATAACAGCGTAAAATGGCGTACCCAAATGATTGAATGTGCACGTAGAACGTTGTGAACGGTAGGCGAGCCGAGACAAGTCTCTACTAGCAGTAGGGATTTGAATTGTATTCGTTTGTACGCAATGAAGGCTAAATGATGCCTTGATGACCGACATGAAACAAGTGGGAACTCTGGTCCACCCTGTCGTATTAGAATGCTAGCGCTTTTACCTGCATTGCCTTATATAATTTACGTAGACGCGATAATTGAGCGACAGTATGAGTCAACGTATGGCAATTTAGAACTTAATGTACCGAAAAGCCCCTAACGGGCTGCCAGTTAATGACAGTATATTTGTAATGAATAAAACTGGAAGCAGTCATTATATGTACAGAAGCATATTGAGGACCTGACGATGGTCTGCCGCAAGGGGTATAAGAATATGAATATTTATTAATTATTTTTTGTATTTTCATACAGCTAAATTAATTATGAAGTAGACCCTTAGTTCGTAAGTGAGTAACGTATTGAACGCATGGAACATCCAAGTATGATAGTTCTGACATACTGTTTGAATTACTGTAAGGGTATATAGACTCACCTTTGAAACTAGAGCAACAACGAGGCGGGAAACAAACCGCTAAGATACCCGGTCAGATCATCGGTCCTGTAACGTAGTGGGTCTGCACAACGGGGTCTGCAGGTGCGGCCCCCCAAAGTGCTACGTGTGTGTGTGCGTGTGCTGGCTGACTAGCTAGTGCCGCCATGCGGCGAAACAATTACTCTAGGTTGGTGACAGGTGAGGCCCTGCTAATTGCCAAGCGGCTTGAGAGGCTCTATCTATGCGTTGGCGCAAGGGGATAGCGTGGCCACTGAGCGTTGTGGCGGGGTGTCGGCCTCTCGGTGACAGTTAACATAAGATAGACTGGGAGTGACAGGTGAGGCCCTCTCTATGCCACAATGCGAGGCGACTAACTATGATTTGGCCCGAGGGGCGTAGTACCTCCGAATATGAGGATGGGTGTTGGCCTCGCGGGACCACTAACCTAAGGCGAAGAAGCCAGGGGGAATGATAACTAGTGGACACCTAGGAACCTAAACAGCCAGCCAATGCTGCTTAAGAGGGAAGGTTAGTTAGGGAGAGAGAGGGCATACCATGGGATGAAACATGAGGGATAATGAAGTAGAATTGTAAGGCTGACCGTAGCTGGAGTGCCCTGCGAGCGTGTCGGGTCCAGATGGAGAGTATTTTTTTTTTTCTTTTTTTCATATAACGTATACCGTAGTGGAAAGAACGACCCTGCTAACAGGTTTGAGCTTTGGTGTTCAGCGGTCTTGTAAAAGCGTGTAAAAGCGTATGATTGTGCACAACACCCTACCTACTGCCATTACATGACGACACCAAAACTACCGTATGACATTATAATGTGACACAACCATTACCAATTCATATTGTGACTACAACACCATAGTTAACCGTACGATAATTATTAACCATACCATATCTACAGATGGTAGAGACGAATTGTTGAAACGTTATGCGATCGGGCCAAGGTATGGTTACTGCGTAGGTAATTGAATGAAATGAAACTTGGATCCATCGAGAATTGAATGGTCTCTGGAGGTTTTGATGTGTGTACATGTGGGCGACGTCGCACTTTTGTGCCACTTATGAGGATCCTGTCAGGCTTATCCCGGTAGGGTGATGATTTGAAACAAGTGAGATTTATTCAGTACAGGTTACCAGAAAGGAATACATGAATTTTAGATAGGTTCCGAGGCCAATCTCTTTAAGTAATGTGGGGTATTTAACCCAGTAAGGCCCAATAGCAATCAGTAACAGTAACTCTACGACCCTTACAGGAGGAGAACTCACTTAATTGTCGTCTTATATATGTACAGCCTAGCGTAATTAGGAACATGAGATGCCGGAGACAGGAGTAGAGCGAAATTAAGACTTAGTAACCCCCTCATACATCAGTATTCACAACGCCGTATAAACGGAATGAACTAGAACCGCTAGGTATGAGGCAGTTCATACGAATAACGAAAGTTTGTGCGAAAGAGTGACCGTGTATACCAATGGAAAACAAAAGCGTTTATGCGAACGGATAACATACGAAAGTTTAACTGAAACGCCAGTTAGCAATGCACAAGACGGAATCCAAGCATAATCATACCCTGATTAGCATACTTGTACATTTATAAACCACATTAGCTACGCTTTGAGGAGAAATACTTTAATAAAATTATACCTTAACTGCCGTCGGGACATACTGATTTCGTATATTTTAGAGAGTAGAAAAACAAGGACGTTTTCAAAGAGTGACACGATAAATGCTTCGACATTGAAAGCTTTACCAGCGCTGTTACAACCAGAGTTTCACTTCTACTGCAAAGCCAGCAAGTTAAAGTAAAACCGTTTATAACTCCCATATGAAAGTAATGAACGGAACAATGAAAGAATACAAATTGCCAAATAAACGAACATTAGCCATCCATTAACTGAAATGCCCCAAGCAACATTGAAAAACCGTGAGGTAGCGCTATTAGTGAAACAAATTGACTAGTATACAAAAGCTGAAAATAAACCAAATGCGGGGAATAGCAGTGCAATAGCTATATAATAGGGAATGCAGCACCAACAGGGAGATGACCACGAAAAATACCTTTTTTGGGGGGGGGGGGGGGGGGGAGGGGGGGGGGGGGGCAGGGGCTACCTCTGTAAATGGAGTAGTGTATTTAACCAAGAAGGCACCTGTTGCAATTAGTGACCGAATTTGTAAAAAACTTTAACAGGAGGGAAGAAAATGAACAAAGTTGACAACCTATTAAACACAGCCTTGTGTAAATTGGACTAATGAGATGCAGCAGCAGAGCATAAATAAAACTTAACATGACATACCTATGTAGCAAAGCACTTTACTGTATAAGTTACACAGTGAATGTAACCATGTGCCATCCTGACAAGGGTACTGCTGTACGTTTTAACTTAGGCATAAATAACAAGTAAACGCTGTATTTAACAAAAACTGACATTGACCCGTTAGGTACCGGAAGGATTCAACATGAGCGATATAGATGAAAGAAACGTGTAGCTGAACGTGTGAGTAATTGACAAGTAGCAGGAAAGATGCTGTATAACTTACGATTAGCCGTTCGTGTGTTGGCTACCCACATAATACTCACGAACACAAAGCAGAGAGAGATGCAGACGGACTGCCGGCGGGCGAGAAAATGCTTGTAAGACGAATGAGCCCGTTCGTACGGGTGCAAGTTACTTACAGTTAACAGTAGAACTCGACGAATGCCTCGGTCCGTGTGTTATACTCACGAACTAGTTGTACAGTTTCCCGACAGTATTTTTTGGCGCGTCGCGAAAATATGACGTCAGAGGTCTCCTTGACCGGAAGAGAAGGCGAGAATTTCCGGAATCGACGAAGACAGGTAAGCAGGGGGTTTGCTGGGTTTATATAGGCCATAAATCCCTCCCACAACTTCAGGCATACGCCTTCTATATATCACCACCCAGTGTCCTAAACTGTAGCAAGTAAAGAAAAAGTTAAAATATGCATCAGAAGTGTAATCAAATGGAAATACCAGAGCTTGCAAATGAAGGCACCCAATCAGGCAAATTAAACTGGTTAGAGATACATTCAATTAGAAACGCAGGCACGAACCGTATCGTGCATGGACTGTGCAAGGTGGAACGCACATGCGTTTCAATATGTCGAGCTGCGTAAGCCTGTCAATGCTAGGCGCATGCACGAACCGCCAATGCGCCTAGACTCCCTGAGCCCGTAAACAGGCAAGAAAAGGTGGAACACATATGTGTTCCAACCAGTGCTGTGGAGTCGGTAGATATATGTTCCGACTCCGACTCCTCAGCTTTTTGTACTTCCGACTCCGACTTTCCGACTCCTCTGTATTAATATGCAAATGTATTTTATACATTCCTTGAAGGAAAGAAAGGCAACATACATGTCATTACCACAGGACTACTGGTTGGGAAGCTAACAGTCTACTGTATTGAACAGTCTAAGCAAAAGACAAACACAATGAAAACAACAAAGTTTTATAAAAATGTTTTTATTAATCAATCAAGTGGCTGGATAGTAGCAGCAGGCATAAACATCAGGAACAGGAACTTTACCAGTTCAAAAATACAAACCACGTTATTTGGTTGTTTTAGAACAAAAACAAAGATTATCTATATGAACCAAAAACAAAATCTGTAAAACCTAGAAATGGTTTATATTAATCTTGAAATGTACCGTATATACTCGAGTATAAGACGAGTTTTTCAGCACATTTTTTGTGCTGAAAAACTCCCACTCGTCTTATACTCGAGTGAGTGTCTGTATTATGGCAATTTTCATTGCCATAATACAGACTGGGGGGAGAGGGGGGCTGGCAGAGCTGTAACTTACCTTCACAGCAGCTCCTGTCAGCTCCCTTCTCTCTCCTCCGTCCGTGCAGCTCCCAGGTCGGCTTCCTCTGCAACTCTCGCGAGAGCCGCGGGGTCAGAGCGTTGCCACGGGTTACCGTGGCAACGCTCCGCGCGGCCGCGAGAGTTGCAGAGGGAGCTGACCTGGGAGCTGCACGGACGGAGGAGAGAGAAGGGAGCTGACAGGAGCTGCTGTGAAGGTAAGTTACAGCTTCCTGCCAGCCCCCCTCCTACAGCCCATCCACTGGACCACCAGGGAGTGAGAGCCCCCCTCCCTGGCCAGCTAACAGGCAGGGAGGGGGGATGAAAAAATAAAAATATTAATAAAACAAATAATAAGAAAAAAAATATTAAAATAATAATAACAACAACAAAAAAAATACAATTAATAATAAAATAAAAAAATAATTACCTAAAAAAAATAACAAAAAAAAAAATATTAAGATAATAATTAAATAATAATTAATAAAATGCCCAACCCCCACCAATGCTCTGCACACACACACACACACACACACACACACTGCACTCACACATACACACACTGCATTCATACACACACTGCACTCATACACACACTGCACTGCATTCATTATATACACACTGCACTCATACACACACTGCACTGCATTCATTATACACACACTGCATACACACTGCACTCATACACACACACTGCACTCACACATACACACTGCATTCATCATTCATTATATACACACTGCACTCATATACACACACTGCACTCATATACACACACTGCACTCATATACACACACTGCACTGCATTCATTATACACACTCATATACACACACTACACTCATACACACACTGCATACACACTGCACTCATACACACACTGCACTGCATTCATTATATACACACTGCATTCATACACACACTGCATTCATACACACACACACACTGCACTCATATACACACACTGCACTCATACATACACACTGCACTCATACACACACACTGCACTCATACACACACTGCACTCATACACACACTGCACTCATACACACACTGCACTGCATTAATTATACACACACTGCACTCCATTCATTATATACACACTGCACTCATACACACTGCATTCATATACACACTGCATTCATTATATACACACGCTGTAAATAAATATTCAGTTAATATAATTTTTTTAGGATCTAATTTTATTTAGAAATTTACCAGTAGCTGCTTCATTTCCCACCCTAGTCTTATACTCGAGTCAATAAGTTTTCCCAATTTTTGGGGGTAAAATTAGGGGCCTCGGCTTATATTCGGGTCGGCTTATACTCGAGTATATACGGTAGTTATAGGCTTAGCAAATCAATTCAATGTAGAGTTCGAAAGAAGAGAATTGCCTCTGCCAGATCCTCTTTCATAGAGGCTCTTAAGTCAGACTTTATTATTTTTAGGGTTGAAAATAATCTTTCGACACTGACTTTAGTGGGTGGCATTGCAGTAACTATTCTGGCTACATCACTAACGATCTCTGGATAAACAAGGATGGCTTCTTCAACAGTAAGTTTTGATGAGCGATCATACTTTTCAACTTCTTTTAGTGCTTCATAAAACTCCTGTTGGAATTTTTTTATTTGGACATTTACTGGTTCTGTAACGCTTATGTGACTTCGCTTTCTTTTAGAATCTTCCATTTTGTCTAAGAAGGAATCAAAATCTAATTCTTCGTTTGAAGAAGATGATCCTGATTTACCACTATTGCTTAAAAGAACTTCATCCAGTGGAGGTATTTCAGGTCGTAATCCCTTCATGCGAACTGCTACATCATAGAGGGCCTTTTTCCCAGTAGCAGTCTGTTCACTGTTCAACAAAAGTCGGCTCATAAATTGCCGCTAACAAGATTTCATTTTCCAGCAAAAGACTCTCTCTTTTCATCATTGAAGATGCAAATACAGTTGAATCCAAGAAGCTGTTCCACCAAGTTCTTCTAAGCTCTTCTAGCAGAGAGAGGTAGTTGGACAGAAGCTGCTGCCTTCTCCTTTTTGTGTGCTGAATTGCTGATCTGCTGCTGAATATAGGGCAGTGGGAGGATCCAGGAAGGGGCATTTATTATAAAACATGATTTCCCTAGTAGAATCCTATAGTCATGTTTAAAGTTTAAGCTAACAATCAGAGTTTACAAGTTTTTATAGCCTTAGCTGAATGACAGCAGTTTTTCAAATGGTTTACAGCTTCAGTCTTGAACTATTGATCCTCCATTACCTTCACTTATACAAGTGTCTCTAGTCCTGCAAAAAACATATTTACGTAATCCCTTATCAGTGAGAGGCTAGGTTACCCATGTGCGCTGCGTTCCCTGTAACAGCAGAACATAGCACTATGGAAAGTAGAAGTATTGCCGCTCCTAATTGTGCGTTGCATGCCCTATAGTGAAGCACATAAAAAGCATGCTTCTTCACGGTCACTTAACGTGTTCGTTTTGCGGTTACGTGAGGCACTGCATGCATTGGTCTTTATTCTTACAGTAGAGAAGTCATTAATTATAACTTTTTGTGAATTGGGACATTTAAACTTGCTTTTTTTAATTCCAATCTAAATTTAGTATGAGTAGGAGTCGGCAAACAATGCACCAACTCCGACTCCGACTCCAGGTACCCAAAATTTACTCCGACTCCTCGACTCAGACTCCACAGCCCTGGTTCCAACACATGAAGATATGCGAACTGATCGATGATTAGTGCATGAGCCAACCGCCGATAATAGAAACACTGAGGGGATTATACTGTACTACATTGACAAAAGAACAAGCAGTTTTATCGAGAAGGATCGAAAAGAGCCTCATACAGCTCCAGAAGGGAGCAAAACAGGACCAAAGTGTATTTTTCCAGCCCCTATTGTAAAGCAAACGGCATGCTAACATGCTAATAGAAATGTGTAGAAAATAAAACAATAAACAAATAATAGAAAAGAAAATGAAAAAATATATAAAGATGAAAAAATAAAATAAGGAGTAGTAGAGATGCATAACCAGACATGAGAATAGAGATAAGCAAAAAGCAGTCTGGGCATGAGCACCATCTATATATTCAGGCACTCACATGAATCAATACATAAAAGAGAATTTTCAATGCAAGCAAATACAGGGAGTGCAGAATTATTAGGCAAATGAGTATTTTGACCACATCATCCTCTTTATGCATGTTGTCTTACTCCAAGCTGTATAGGCTCGAAAGCCTACTACCAATTAAGCATATTAGGTGATGTGCATCTCTGTAATGAGAAGGGGTGTGGTCTAATGACATCAACACCCTATATCAGGTGTGCATAATTATTAGGCAACTTCCTTTCCTTTGGCAAAATGGGTCAAAAGAAGGACTTGACAGGCTCAAAAAACTCAAAAATAGTGAGATATCTTGCAGAGGGATGCAGCACTCTTAAAATTGCAAAGCTTCTGAAGCGTGATCATCGAACAATCAAGCGTTTCATTCAAAATAGTCAACAGGGTCGCAAGAAGCGTGTGGAAAAACCAAGGCGCAAAATAACTGCCCATGAACTGAGAAAAGTCAAGCGTGCAGCTGCCAAGATGCCACTTGTCACCAGTTTGGCTGCAACATCACTGGAGTGCCCAAAAGCACAAGGTGTGCAATACTCAGAGACATGGCTAAGGTAAGAAAGGCTGAAAGACGACCACCACTGAACAAGACACACAAGCTGAAACATCAAGACTGATTTTTCTAAGGTTTTATGGACTGATGAAATGAGAGTGAGTCTTGATGGGCCAGATGGATGGGCCCGTGGCTGGATTGGTAAAGGGCAGAGAGCTCCAGTCCGACTCAGACGCCAGCAAGGTGGAGGTGGAGTACTGGTTTGGGCTGGTATCATCAAAGATGAGCTTGTGGGGCCTTTTCGGGTTGAGGATGGAGTCAAGCTCAACTCCCAGTCCTACTGCCAGTTTCTGGAAGACACCTTCTTCAAGCAGTGGTACAGGAAGAAGTCTGCATCCTTCAAGAAAAACATGATTTTCATGCAGGACAATGCTCCATCACACGCGTCCAAGTACTCCATAGCGTGGCTGGCAAGAAAGGGTATAAAAGAAGAATATCTAATGACATGGCCTCCTTGTTCACCTGATCTGAACCCCATTGAGAACCTGTGGTCCATCATCAAATGTGGGATTTACAAGGAGGGAAAACAGTACACCTCTCTGAACAGTGTCTGGGAGGCTGTGGTTGCTGCTGCACGCAATGTTGATGGTGAACAGATCAAAACACTGACAGAATCCATGGATGGCATGCTTTTGAGTGTCCTTGCAAAGAAAGGTGGTCACTGATTTGTTTTTGTTTTGTTTTTGAATGTCAGAAATGTATATTTGTGAATGTTGAGATGTTATATTGGTTTCACTGGTAAAAATAAATAATTGAAATGGGTATATATTTGTTTTTTGTTAAGTTGCCTAATAATTATGCACAGTAATAGTCACCTGCACACACAGATATCCCCTTAAAATAGCTAAAACTAAAAACAAACTAAAAACTACTTCCAAAAATATTCATCTTTGATATTAATGAGTTTTTTGGGTTCATTGAGAACATGGTTGTTGTTCAATAATAAAATTAATCCTCAAAAATACAACTTGCCTAATAATTCTGCACTCCCTGTAATATTGTCCCAGGATCCAAACCTGTTCCATATATCTGAAACCCAAATAAGTTCCCAAACCTATCTATGAATAGTTCTGGGTCATTGATAAGTATATGGACTGGGTTACACTCCCTAGACTTACAATATGGCTTGGAAGGCAACTTAGTAACGATCATATCCTTATCTACTGTCTGTCCCCAGGTTGCCCACCCCACACAGGACCAATATGGACAATAATTATAATCCTTATTTGGACACTTTGGATCCATATATTTGTTCTTACTACTGGGGCAAATATACTTATCATTAGACCCATACGTTCTTTCCCATTTAAGATCCCCACATACATTCCACGGTTTTCTACCACCTGATATCGCCTTACATGCATCAAATAGCAGAACACCTGAAGAATGTACGGTTTCTAGTATGGTCTTATTTATCAGGGTCCCTTACGAGTCTCCATTCCGAATAGTCAACCAAATTGTACGGGGTTGATACTCTGGGCTAAAACACTTAGGTTCTCCTGCTCCTAAATGGCATACACTGTAATCTATACCTAAGTATCTACACTTAGATACATATCCTTTACACTCATATTGTGAATGCCAAATAAGGGTCTGGGAAATATGATTGCCTGTTTTCGTAGTCTTAATGCAAACCTCACAGCCTGGTGTGTCGGTACCTCTACCTTCCTGAATAATTAAAAACACATAAATACACATTATCAAACACATCACTCCTGACATCTTTGTCCTGACTCTTCGACCGTGCGATGGCACCTCAGCTTCCAGGGTGTGAGGGCTGCAGGGAATGGAGTCCTCCTGATCTTCACTTTCCTTCACAGAGATCCCTTCAAGACACTCTGACTATGTAACGTAGGCAGGTGGTCAGGCTTTATTATGGCCGTCAAAACACCTACTTGCTGATCTCTATGATTACTCTAGAAGTCCCGATATCTCCTTGTCACTCCGAGTGAATTGCACGCTTCAACCGGATCTTGCAGGGATTCTCAGGATCTGGTGTAACTTGCCAAGAATCTGCTGCTGCTGGTTTAACCCTGGAGTGATGAATCCACGGAGTCACTTTGGCCACCTTTATAGCTGTTGGGGTAGACAAAAGAACAACATAAGGACCTCTCCACTTTGGCCCCAACGGTACACTGTTCCACTCCTTTATCCAAACTTGATCTCCTGGGTGATAAGAATGGACAGGTGGATAAATATTCACAGGTAACCTATCTTGTACCCATTTCTGTACCTCCTCCATAGTTTTACCCAACTCTACAACCTGCTGCCGGGTAAATCCTTCTCCCAACTGACTCAAATCCCCCCTTAAGTTACTAAGTATGGGAGGTGGACGCCCATACATAATTTCAAAAGGTGAGAGACCCATCCTTCTGGTAGGTGTACTACGAATGCGCAACAGAGCTATTGGCAAAAGAACATTCCACTTAAGTTGAGTTTCTTGACACATCTTTGCCAATTGGTTCTTAATAGTTCTGTTCATCCTTTCCACTTTCCCAGAACTCTGAGGCCTATATGCCGTATGAAGTTTCCACTTAATACCGAGCATATAAGTCAGTTGTTGTAGGCACTGGTGAACAAAGGCTGGACCATTATCCGATCCTATAGAACATGGTAGTCCATATCGGGGTATTATTTCCTGTAACGGCTACCCAGGTAGAGAGAGGGTATCTGCCGTTGGAGACGTCCTTTTCCCTGCAAGCTGCTGTGGAGAAGTAAAGCTGGTATAATCCCATCCACGATATCCAGAGAGAGAGTCAGGTTCAGCTGAAACAGAGCAGAGTAATATTCCCAAATAATCCCCAAGAACGAGACGAGGCTAGGTTTTGAAGGGTCAAGAAGAACTGAGGACTGGAACACCCAGCCTGCTTTTTATTACAAAAAGGTACACAAAGGACACACCCAGGGGGAGGTTGAAAATAACAACCATGCATGGTAACACCCCCACGTCTCCTCCCCTCAGATAAACATATAATATAATTATAGCATACAGTATTTTACCCAAGTTCTGGATGTACCCCAAAAACAGGGGGTACACCTTTAAGTCCAGCACCGCTTGATAGGTCTTGGTTAGGGGAACAACATGTCCAAATTTCAGCTCATTCGGTTGAGGGGTTCGGGATTTATGGGTCTTTGAAGTTTTGACCGACCGCACGGATTTTCTAGCCGAAAAGAGTTCCACAAGTTTTGGCCCTGCGGTCGGTCTCCGTTCGCCTGTTAAAACTCCACGAAATCCTTGTCATCCACAACTATCTCGGTGTTCGCTGAACTCCCCATAGAAGATTAAGTGTAACTACCGAACGGCCAGTTGTTCGGTAGTTCCAGCACAAAGTTCTGGGCGCATGGAGGTCTCAGCGGTGTTCGCCTGTTTGCGTATCCGTTTTTAGTTCCATACGTTCACAGGCAAACACCGCTGTTCGTGCGCAAGATGGCCGCGAACACGTGTAAGTCCCGAAATGGCGGCCACCTATATTTTACACACGGAGTTCGTGCTGAATGATACGAACGGCTGGGAACAAGCTGGGAGGTAAAATATGCTTTTATTACACATCAAGGCAGTCCGGTGTTCGGTAGAAATATACTGATAAAGAAACGAATCAAACTACCGAACAGATGATTTATAATGCAATTCACTGTCTTATTCCACAGGGCATAGGGGATGAAGTTCTGTTACACTGCTCCCCTTTTGTGGAACACCCCGGCAGACCCGGATTGATACCACAGACCTTCCATAACTGCTGGGTTAGGTCTGCGGTAAACTGGGTCCCTCTGTCAGACAAGATTTCCTGAGTAAATCCTACTCTGGTGAATATCCCCACAAGCGCACTGGCAACAGTGTCCGCTTGGATATTCGTCAGAGCGACGGCTTCCGGGTAGCGAGTAGCATAGTCCACTACGGTGAGAATATATTTCTTACCAGAGGGACTGGGGTTAGGTAGGGGTCCCACTAGGTCGACTGCCACCCTGCTAAATGGTTCTTCGATCACAGGCATAGGTGACAGTCGAGCTTTAGGGTGATCCCCTCTCTTCCCTACCCGTTGGCATACGTCACAAGTACTGCAGTAACGTCGCACATCCTTCGAGACCCCCGGCCAAAAGAAGGTCTGGGTGATCCTGTAGGTGGTGCGGTTACCCTCTAGATGCCCTGCCAACGGAATGTTGTGGCCAATTTGAAGAATTTCCAACCGGTACTTTTTGGGTACCACTAGTTGGCGCTTCTGCGAAGGGACACAGCCTCTCTTTCTGCCTTTAGTCAGTCTGTACAACCTGTCCCCATCCCATATAAACCGTTCCCGTTCGTCCCCTCCACTGTCCGCTAATTCCCGATACCTTTGGAGGGTGGGGTCCTCTCTGGTTTCCCTCCCAAACTCCTCTGGGGTGTCCCAAGCTGGGGTGTCCCAGCTCCTCTGGGGTGTCTTCCTATCGTAGTGGGGTTACATGTGGGTGCTTGGCTTACCTGGGTCTCCCGGCCTGTGTTAGGATCATCCGT
The DNA here is from genome assembly GCF_036172605.1 of Pelobates fuscus. Taxonomy (NCBI): domain Eukaryota; kingdom Metazoa; phylum Chordata; class Amphibia; order Anura; family Pelobatidae; genus Pelobates; species Pelobates fuscus. The sequence continues at coordinate 71,446,389 of NC_086327.1, forward strand.
GACACGGGTCTGTGAGCGGGTGGTTACGGGACAAGCGGCAGCAGGTGTAGGCAAATAAGCTGAAGTCAAAGGGCCAATGTCGTTGCCCAACACGACCTCGGCAGGCAGGTTGTCCATAATGCCAACTGTGGTCTTTCCCGATCCGACTCCCCAGTCTAAGTGTACTCGGGCGGTGGGCAAGCGAAATACAGCGCCCCCTGCGACCCGAACAGCAACGGTGCGAGTAGACACATTCTCCGGCTTTACTAGATGCTTCTGGATCAAAGTGATGGTAGCCCCGGTATCTCTTAGGCCTTGTGCTATTTGTCCATTCACCCGAACCTCCTGACGGTGATGTTGCCGGTTATCTGGAGAAACAGCTTGTATTGGATCTGCTTTATACAAAATCCCCAGACACTCCTCAGGGCCCACCTCGGTTTCTAGGCAGTGAGCCGCAGAGGGACGTGATGCAGGGGCCTCTGTGTTGGGGGTTGTGCGTCTCCAGTTGTTGTTGTTAGATCTTAGGGGACAATATCGGGCAATATGTCCTGTGTTGCTGCAGTGATGGCACGTCACCCTTGACAAATCTCGGGGGTAGTTGGCAGGTCCCTGAGGACGTGGTGGTCCTGGTGGGACCGGGGCCCGAAATTCTGGGCGTGAGACAACGGCTGGGGTGCCCGGCTCTGCCTTATGAGCTTGTCGTGTAGTACCCTGGCTTACTTTCCTTGTCTCGGCATATTCATCGGCTAGCTGAGCCGCCTTGTTTAGGTTAGCGGGGCGACGGTCTCGTACCCAGTCTTGTATGTCCGCAGCCAAATCTTGGAAGAAATGTTCCATTAGGAACAACTGTAATACTTCCTCCCCGGTGTTGGCCTTGCACCCTTGGACCCAATGTGATGCCACCCTTTTTATAGCCGGTTGGCCCATTCCATGTGGGAGTCCACAGCTTTCTTTTTGGACTCCCGGAAATGGCGACGGTATGCTTCTGGGGTTACAGCGTACCTGGTGAGCAGTGCCTCTTTTACCTTTTGATACTGCGAGATCTCTTCTGTAGTAAGTGCTCGGAAAGCCTCATTGGATTTTCCGGATAGTTTCCCTGCCAGGATAGTGACCCATTGCTCTGGCGGTACTTGGTGTAGTGAGCACTGCCTTTCAAAGTCAGCCAAATACCCATCAATTTCTTCTTCACTTTCCACAAAGGTTTTAAAAGCAGTAAATGGATTTTTTTTTACCGCAGCATTGGGTGGAGGGGTAGGAACTGTATGTGTAATGGGCTGTCTCGCTCTTACCAGTTCCATTTCTTGTTCCCTCTTGGTTTGTATCTCTTCCCTTGCTTCCCGGAACAGTTGATTTATTAGTTCCACGGACGTGACTGGATACAAAGATAATCTCCGCTGTACAATCGCAGTAATTACATCGTCCTCGCTGATGGGTGCCATGGGCTCAGTTACTTCCATGGACCTATCCATCTTGCTCCAGCAGGTCAGCTATCAGCTCCCTCCGTGGTCTGTTGCTGGCACTCCTACCACGACTCTCCAATAAATCCTTCAGTGTGGGCCTTTTCAGCTTGGCATGCTGAGACTCCATTCAGCACTTGTTCTTTGGATAAAAGGACCATCCCGCCGCTGCCACCAATGTAACGGCTACCCATGTAGAGAGAGGGTATCTGCCGTTGGAGACGTCCTTTTCCCTGCAAGCTGCTGTGGAGAAGTAAAGCTGGTATAATCCCATCCACGATATCCAGGGAGAGAGTCAGGTTCAGCTGAAACAGAGCAGAGTAATATTCCCAAATAATCCCCTTCCAAGAACGAGATGAGGCTACGTTTTGAAGGGTCAAGAAGAACTGAGGACTGGAACACCCAGCCTGCTTTTTATTACAAAAAGGTACACACAGGACACACCCAGGGGGAGGTTGAAAATAACCAATCATATGCATGGTAACACCCCCACGTCTCCTCACCTCAGATAAACATATAACATAATTATAGCAAACAGTATTTTACCCAAGTTCTGGATGTACCCCAAAAACAGGGGGTACACCTTTAAGTCCAGCACCGCTTGATAGGTCTTGGTTAGGGGAACAACATGTCCAAATTTCAGCTCATTCGGTTGAGGGGTTCGGGAGTTATGGGTCTTTGAAGTTTTGACCGACCGCACGGATTTTCTAGCCGAAAAGAGTTCCACAAGTTTTGGCCCTGCGGTCGGTCTCCGTTCGCCTGTTAAAACTCCATGAAATCCTTGCCATCCACAACTATCTCAGTGTTCGCTGAACTCCCCATAGAAGATTAAGTGTAACTACCGAACGGCCAGTTGTTCGGTAGTTCCAGCACGAAGTTCTGGGCACATGGAGGTCTCAGCGGTGTTCGCCTGTTTGCATATCTGTTTTTAGTTCCATGCGTTCACAGGCAAACACCGCTGTTCGTGCGCAAGATGGCCGCGAACACGTGTAAGTCCCGAAATGGCGGCCACCTATATTTTACACACGGAGTTCGTGCTGAATGATACGAACGGCTGGGAACAAGCTGGGAGGTAAAATATGCTTTTATTACACATCAAGGCAGTCCGGTGTTCGGTAGAAATATACTGATAAAGAAACTAATCAAACTACCGAACAGATGATTTATAATGCAATTCACTGTCTTTTTCCACAGGGCTTAGGGGATGATGAAGTTCTGTTACATTTCCCGCAACAGAAATCGCACAACTTCTCCTGCTTTTTCTGTACGAGTGGGACATGCTTCTACCCATCCTGAGTAGGTACACACAACTACTAGTAGGTAACGATGTCCGCCGGATTTAGGCATTACCGTATAGTCTATTTGAAGATCAGACATAGGGAGCCCTCCCATATACTGGACTCCTGGTGGTCTCACTGGACCTTGCTTCGCATTGTTTTTAGCACATAACACACATCTTCGTACAATGGCTTGAGTCAAGTTGGACAATCTTGGTATGTAGAAATGCTTCCTAAGAGATTCTTCCATATTATCTCTCCCGGAATGTGTTCCATTGTGATAATTCTGGACAATTTCTACAGCTAGCGATGCTGGAATAACTATCCTTCCATCTTCTAACTGATACCAATTATTCTCCAAGTATTTTCCAGCTTCAGTCTTTAACCACTCTTCTTCTTGAGCTGTATAAACTGGAGTCCATTGAGACAGAGGGGTCGGTATGAGAGCAGCTATACGCTCCACATATTCCTGTTGTCCCGATTCAGCGGCACGATTGGCTGCATTATCTGCCATCCGATTTCCTTTTACTACATCACCATCACCTTTTAGATGCGCTCGACAATGTATGATACCAACTTCTTTCGGTTCCCATACAGCTTCCAATAATTGTAATATCTCAGCTGCGTATTTGATTTCTTTACCCTCTGAGTTCAGTAGTCCTCTTTCTTTATACAAGGCTCCATGGGCATGAGTGGTTAAAAACGCATACTTAGAGTCCGTATAGATGTTCACCCTCAATCCTTCAGCCAATTGTAACGCTCATGTGAGTGCGATTAGTTCTGCCTTCTGTGCCGATGTTCCCTTTGACAATGGCCGAGCTTCTATCACCTTGTCTATGGTTGTCACTGCATATCCTGCGTAGCGAATCCCTTCTTTCACGTAACTACTGCCGTCCGTATAGTACTGGACATCAGGGTTCTGGATGGGAAAATCACGAAGGTCCGGTCTACTTGAAAACACTTCATCCATCACCTCCAGGCAATCATGTTGACTCTCAGTAGGTTGTGGCAAAAGGGTAGCTGGATTCAAGGTATTAACAGTCTCAAGATGCACTCTCGGGTTCTCACATAACATAGCTTGATACTTAGTCATGCGGCTATTGCCATACCAATGATTTCCTTTATAGTCTAGCAGCGTCAGTACTGCGTGCGGGACTCGCACATAGAGTTCCTGACCCAGAGTGAGCTTATCAGCTTCAGCTACCAGCAGGGCGGCGGCAGCTACGGCTCTTAGACAAGGTGGAAGACCACTGGCCACTGCATCCAGTTGTTTAGACATATATGCAACAGGTCGTTGCCATAACAGTAGTTATAGTACGGTTAGCATTGGTTAAAGTACAATTTTAAAGTCACAGTTCAGTTAGTAGTGGTTATGGTGTTAAACATACAACATAAACGACAGTTATTAGTAGTTATTTACAGTATCGGTAATTATAATACATGGTTATGGTACCGTGCGCTATGATACAGTTACACACTATTCACACTCTCGCTAGACGGCAGAGCTCACGCTATCTAGCAAGATATACACTCTACTACAACAATTTTTAACACATTTACAATTTCCCAACTAATCTATTGGCCAGTACCTCGATGGACTACCTAAAACTATTTACATCCGTTTTGGTTAGCCATCGCTGCCCAAGCACCACATATAGCGAACTAGAGGGCAGAATTTACACAGACACCCTCTTAGTCTATCTACTCTATCAAAAGTCTAGTGGGTTCCAAATTTACACGCCTGCCCACTTAGCCAAGATAGGTTGAGATCTAGCGAACCGAATTTACACAGGCGCCTCTTAGTCTCCCGGTCCCTCCGACCTAGCGAACGAAATATACACCCTAGATACGCTAGTCTAGACAAGACACCAGTGTCTGGCTTGGGCTATTTACACAGGACCCAGCCTGACTCCATACCAAGATTAGACGGCTGACTACAGGGCGTCTAATTATAAGCGGTGCGCCTTCGCTTCTTCCCTCCAGTGGAGGGGGCCAATTCCATACACAATACAAACCCCTTATGGGCCTACCGCACAATCGGTATCCAATACCCCTAGTGGGTCCACCGTCTAAAACAGTAGTCGTCTTACCTCCTCGTTCCTGAACCTGAGTTCACACTCATCGACGGGGACACCCCAGCACTTACTACGTAGAGGCCGATGATCTCCTGGACAACAGACCAGTGGCGCCAAGACGAAAGGAGGTCCACGCAAAAGTTCAGGGGTGCAGCCGTAGGGAGCGTGGGCAAAGATAGACCATCTCATGCCTCTGCTTCCTAGCCACCGTTAACGACGAGCTTCCCGGCCAATGCACCAAATGATACCGGAGAAACTGACGGTGGCCAAGCACAGAGAGATGGACACAGGTTTCTTCAGGAAGGAAGAGATCTTTATTCGATTCACCGACCGGGACTCAGAGGGACTAATGTCACCAAAAACAGCAAAGATCTGAGCACTGAATACATAGAGTACATTCCTTATATAGCACTGTAGCTCCTCCCACAATTAACTACGCCCACACATTCCCTTAACCTATTCAATGAATAGAGTCTAAACCCATCAATCCGGTCTAACCACGTGGCTCATCTGAAACAAAGGAGAGGGACGCGTAATTCCAGTTCCTACATTCCTGCACATGCTCAGTACAGTGATGACAGTATCTTAGCTACGTGTAACTAACTAACTGATACTACAAACACATGTACCTACATATGCCTTGTGGCAATCTTAGCCTGCTAAACTTTTATTTTACTGGAATTCCATCACAGTGGTATACTCTTGGATAGTCACAGCTAAACAGTCAGGTATACATATAAGCACATTGTTTTCTAGTCAAGATGGAATGTCGGGTTGGTGTGAGTGGGCGATACTGTTTAGTTTGCCTGTGTAGTTGTGTGGTTGCTAAGTCATGTGTAAAGGTCAAGTTTTGTTCATCCACATCGGCCTAAGCAGACCGGCAAACATTGAGTCCTGCAAAATTACTTAGCCCACGCCAGCGGACGGTATATGGTTGTCTCCCAAGGCAGCTGTGGAGTGCAGGAGGCCGGTAGAGTGCTGTAGAGGTCCCTGAGTGTTCTCATGTGTGCTTAGTCCCCTTGTCTCCTGGTCGGGAAACTCGTGCCCCGTTTCAGCTTGTGCCGGTATCTTTTCAGCCAGCCCAGGGTTGTGTCTTTGCTGTCTGCGCCGCCGGGATCGTACCCTCCGGATCGTTGTGGCCGCAGGTCGAGCCTGGTGATGTAGCAAAGTCCCAGTATGTAAGTAGTTTTTTTGCTTCCGCTGCTCCTTATGGCGTCGGGTGGGAGTTGCGGCGGCAGCCTGTCGCGGGGAGTTGCTGCTCATTATCTGGCCCTGTTTCTCCGAGGGGCATGCCTTTTTGCTGCGTGCTGGATCCTGATAAGGCTGCTGAGGTGAGTCCTCGGCGGTTGTGGTGAGTCAGGATGGGTGGGTGTCAGCAGGTGGTCCTGTGCTGCGCTCGAGGGCTTCTCTGTCGGCTCCCACTCACCCACTCCCCGAAGGTTTTCCTGCCTTGTCGCTGCACGGTTCTGCAGTTTCTCCCAGAACCTTGTGAGTATATCATCCAGGCGCTTCCTGAGATCGCTGTTGTCAGCGTGTTGCGGGCTGGTTCCGCTGTCGTATTTGGCGCTCTGACGCCATTTTGCTTGTGCCTCGTGTGTTGCCGGCCCAGGAGCTTGTACACATTTGAGGTGTCGCTTTAACCCCTTAAGGACACATGACATGTGTGACATGTCATGATTCCCTTTTATTCCAGAAGTTTGGTCCTTAAGAGGTTAATGGTCCCAGGGGTACACAGAGTCCGGTGGGTTGCAGGCTGTGTTATGGGGGTAATCGTCCGCAGCGAGGACCGGGATGACCCCCACTGGTCCAGAGGGGGAGGGGGTAGCAGAGCTGTTTCAGGCGTGTGAGCGTGCCCCCCGCCAGGAGATCGTCCGCCTCCCCCAGGCTTCAGGCTCCGCTCTGGCTTAGACCGCATGGCCGGTTCAGGCGATTTCGTCTCGTTTTGGGCCGGGACAGGTATCATCCTGTTCCTCAGTTTTTCCTTAGTCGCTTTTTGGTCACCGTGGGTCGGTAGCGTCGGTAGTTTATCCCGGATTGGCGTTTATTAGCCCACCGGTGCTGGAGCTCTTAGAAAACACGACCGGCCATCTTGGCTGACAGGCTCCGCCCCCAGATTGGGTTGTTTTATGCTAAACTTCACTTAGAATTCCTAGAAATTCTGTCTAAATGTAGTGACTAACCCTGTAATTCCCTGAAATGAGAAATGTCAAGAATTCAGAGGGAATTTCAAATGTAAGTCCAAAATAGTTGAACTGAAAGCATTGCTGACTCTGGGAAATTTTTCAGTTCATCTATTTTATCCTGAAAGGGACACTGTAGGCACCCAGAACACTTCAGCTAATTAAAGTGGTGTGGGTGCTGTGTCCCTTTTGCACCTAGTGCGGCAATGTTAACGTCTGCTACTAAAGGGCTTCTGGAATCGTAACGGACTTTTGGTCCGTTATCTGACGCTGGAAATGAGGACCTCCAGCGTCAAATTTCTCCCCATAGATTCAATGCTTTCCTATGGAGAGGTCTAACGCGTGTGCGGCATTTGCAGCACATGCGCATTAGACCCTGCTCGCCGTGGGATGAAGGAGGGGGTGGTGCTTCGGCCCAGTGCCGAGGGACATCGGCGCTGGGATAAGGTAAGTAAATAAAGGGTTTTAACATAAAAACAGCGCTGCTCTTGCAATTTTGTGTTTAAGTGGTGGGGTACATCACCTAAAAAGTCAGTTTGTTTGTTTCACCTTGTTTATAGTGGAATTGGGAAATCCACAAAGTGTTTTCAGCAGCTGAACACAAGATACTCTGTTTTCCAAAACTAAGCACTTAAATCTGCACACTTGTTTTGTTTGGTATATTCCTTTGGTTTTTAACTCTTTACTTACTGGGTAGGAGGGGGTGCGAGAGAGGGGGAGGCAGAGGTAGTGTACAGCTTTGTATTCCTGGCACTTCAGTATCCCTTTAAATTCCAAATACACTTCACAATTCTCACTTTAGTTAAAAACTCTAATGGAAGGAATATAGAAAAATACTGAAAATCCTTTTGAACTGTAGGTGGCGATATTATTTTTTTCGGTTTTGGAACACTATTATATCTATGATCACGTTCGTATTACGTAGAAAAGAGGCTTGGAACGCAGTGTTGTGACATATCTCGAATCAACTGATATATTATACATGGTTTCACTATTTAGCTATTGCGCTTCGCGCGTTTTCAGTTCAGTGCTTAATATTCCCACTTGTCGTCTTCTGTTCGGAAGAACTTGCGTTCCAGCTGTCACACTCTGCAGGCGTCAGAACATGGCAAACAACCAAGGGCAGCGCATGGTGTGGGTGGATCTTGAGGTAAGGGAAGAGTAGGGGGTGTAAAACCGCGGGAATTTATCTCAAGTATAAAATACTGGTGACATATGCGGTTTTAAGCGTAAATGAGGAAAATTTTAATTTGCTTCTCAGCATCCATAGCTCTAAAAGGCACGATATACTGGGCTTCCTGTTTATATTTTTTTTAACGTAGCCCACGTTAACTGCATGCATTTTGGAGGAGAAGTGCAATATTAACTTTTTTTTTTTTTTAAATGGGAGATACTGGGTACCTGTCAAATGTCATTTATTTCGTAGAGACAAACCCTGTTTGGTATCGGTAGCTTTACTTTCATCTCTACACTTTTCAATTTAAGAGTTAACAGAATGTTTTGTATATTTGTCACAAAGCTCTAATTTGCTGTATGTTTTATTTTTTAAATTTGCACTATTAAGCATTCTTAACATAGTAATTTCCATTCTATATTTATAAATCAATAGGTAATGAAGTTTGCTAACCTTTTGGTTATTAGGAAATGTTTTGGCAATTTGGTTTTAATAAAACATTTGTGGCTGTATATTTGCAAAGCATCTTCATGTGTATTTATATTTATGCATATCCTAGGCTAACAAGTTACGCATATTAGACATAAAATGGTCACTCCACAGAAGCAGCAAAACCACTTCAGCTAAGCACTGATGCAACGATCCCATTCATGCAGCTTCACCTTTAAATCTAAATGTGGCGCTGTTGCCTGTCGGGTCTTTGCAAACCACCCCTAAGATGACATGTCCATTTGTATGGTGGTGGTGGGCAGTGAGTAGGTAGGAAATTCTACATACCTGAAAAGGGTAATATTAGGCGTCATAACCGCTACATCACACTATGGTGCCAAAGGTCACCTTATGTTCTCTCAATGTAAGAAGTCAAAATGTTCTGAAATAGTTTGACACTGACACTTAGCAGAGTCCTCTCTGCACTTATAGTCTGGCTTCCTCTTCTAATTGATCTATAGTGGAAGGGATGGCTTATGAAGGGTTGTAGGCTAGTCCTAGAATCTGTTCTTCTTTACTTCCTATCTGATCTATTTTTTATACATAAGACAAAGTCGGAACGTATGCCGTGAGTAAGTGCTTCTCACTGTTGGAAAAAAAAAAATTAGCCCCAGGTATCCTACGATGCCGCATCACCATCACGATCTTCCCTCCAGATAGCGCCCTGCCGGGGGACCTAGCAATGCGTGATTAAAGATTCACCAGTTCTGAAAAGTTGCAGAGCCATTCAGGGTTCTAACAGTCAGACGCATGATGTGTAGGTGTGTGTCTTTGTATGTGTGTCTTGTGTCTGTGTCTTTGTAAGTGTGTCTGTTTGTCTGTATGTGTGTCGTGCCTGTCTGTTATAGTGGGCTACCTAGCTCAGCCTACCTACTGGGCATTGCTAGAAGGAAGAAAAAGATGGGGAGGAGATGAGCTGACGCACAGATGAGAAATCATATTATGCGCAAACAGAGAAGTCGTCTGAATATCACCGAAAGAGGAGACCTTCGTTTGTTCCTTTACGAAAATCGAACCAGATATCAAATCTTTAGTCTCGCAGCATCAACCTCAAGGATCTCGTTAATCACTAGTAAAGGTAATTTCAATTTACTTTATTGTTTTCTCATTAAACTTTATCAAGTTAAAAACATACGTACAATATTTTATTTTTTTCAAAACACCCTCCTTTATAAAAAATATTCCGCAGTTACATAGCTGAAAAGAGACTTGCGTCCATCAAGTTCAGCCTTCCTCACATTTGTTTTTTTGCTGTTGATCCAAAAGAAGGCAAAAAACCCAGTTTGAAGCACAATTTTGCAACAAGCTAGGAAAAAAAATCCTTCTTGACCCCAGAATGGCAGTCCGATTTATCCTTGGATCAAGCCGTTATTACCCTACATTGAAAGATTATATCCTTGAATATTCTGTTTTTGCAAGTATGCATCTAGTAGCGGTTTGGACATCTGTATGGACTCTGATAAAACCACTTCTTCAGGCAAATAATTATTGTTCTTACAGTAAAAAAACCTTTCCTCTTGCCTTAGATGAAATCTTCTTTCTTTCAGTCTAAACGCATGACCTCGTGTCCTATGTAGAGTCCGGTTTGTGAATAGATTTCCACACAATGGTTTGTATTGGCCCCGAATATATTTGTATAAAGTTATCATATCCCCTCTCAGGCGATGTTTTTCTGAAATAAATAGGTTTAAATTTGTTAACCTTTCTTCATAGCTGATATGTTCCATTCCTTTTATTAATTTTGTAGCCCAACTCTGCACTTTTTCTAGTGCCATAATATCCATATTTAGAACAGGTGCCTAAAATTGCACAGCATATTCAATATGTGGTCTTACCAGTGATTTATAAAGAGGCAAAATTATATTCTCGTCCCGAGAATGAATGCCCTTTTTCATGCATGGCAATACCTTACTGGCCTTAGCCACTGGCCGTGCCACTGCTGATTGACATTGCACATTGTTGCATAGTTTGTTGTCTATAAAAATTCCCAAGTCCTTTTCGTGTGTTGTTATCCCTAATTCGCTTCCATTAAGGGTATACGTTGCGTGTGTATTCTTTATATTTATAACTTTGCATTTTTCAACATTAAATTTCATCTGCCATTTGAGTGCCCAGTCCCCCATTCTATTTAAATCCCTTTGCAGCAAAGTAATATCTTGCTCACATTGTATTATTTTACAGAGTTTTGTGTCATCTGCAAACACTGAAACATGACCTTCAATGCTGTCTTCAAGATCATTTATAAACATGTTAAATAGAAGGGGTCCCAGAACAGACCCCTGAGGGACACCACTTGCCACCTATGTCCAGCTTGAAAATTTAAAATAAATGACAACTCTTTGTAATCTGTTTTTAAGCCAATGTTCTACCCAAGAACAAGCATTTTCATCTAGACCGATTTCCCCGAGTTTGAACACTAATCTATTTTGTGGAACTGTATCAAATGCCTTGTCAAAATCCAAATAGATCACATCCACTGCAACACCCTGATCTATACTTCCACTTACTTCTTCGTAGAACGCAATCAAGTTAGTTTGACATGACCTGTGCTTCATAAAACAGTGCTGATTTTTGCTGATAACCATGTTCTTCTCAAGGAATTCTTGAATATTATCCATTAATAACCTTTCAAATATTTTCCCAGCCACAGAAGTTAAGCTCACAGGTCTATAATGTCCAGGCAAGGATTTTTAACCCTTTTTGAATATAGGATCCAAATCTGCCTTCCTCCAATCCTCTGGAACACTTCCTGAAAGAAAAGAATGTTGAAAGATTAAAAACAAAGGTTCACTTATTTCTACACTTAGTTCCTTAAGTACTCGTGGATGGATACCGTCAGGCCCTGGAGCTTTGTTTATATTAACTTTCTTTAGTTGCTGCAGCACCTTGTCTTGAGTTAACCAATTACAATTATTCTGCAAGTTTTTAGTAGCAATCATTTGCACATCTATTGCCATGGGTTCTTCCTTAATATATACGCAGGAGAAATAGTTATTTAAAATTCCTGCCTTTTCCTGGTCTTCATTAACTAACACACCCGTTTCAGTTTTTTTTTTTTTTTTTTTAAATTCTTTATTTTTCGTTTTTGGTGCTTGATATTGTAGTATCGCATACAGGTGTGCACGTAAGTGCCCCAAATATACAATAGAGATACAATTTCGTTTAAGTTTCGCACCAATTTTGGGTCAAGCAATAACATTCAGAAATAACATCAACATATTAAACATTAAATGATGCACTGTCTAGGTGAGTGAGTATGTTTCGTGCATTTAGGGTGAAGCCTTATGTTTGGTATCAGTGCCAGTACCTGTGGGTTGTGGGTTTGTTGCTATTAGCGTTCCGCGTGAGCGGTGGTGTGTTGACATGCTTATGGTGTCTGTGTTGCAGTAAAGCTGTGTTCAATTGTCTAGTTCTTCATGTCGTGCTGAGTGAAGGGGATCTTCCGCAGGTGGCATTTTGCATTGAGTGATTACCCCTAACCAAGGGGGCAGCGGGGGGGGGGGGGGGGGGGGGGAAATGTCGGGTTTCTTGTCGCCGAGTGTGTGTGTGTACAGGTTGTGCTGGTTGTTGTGGTGTTGAAAAAGTGAACATAAAAATATTAATGAATAACCAACTAAAACATAAAGTAAACATTATAGTTCCAGCATGAAAGGTATGCCACTATTGTGTTGGTAGGGTTCGTGGTGTCGTTTCATATCCTTCACGGCACCGGTTGTTGTGATCCGCCTTGTCCCGGTTCAAACGGGGTAGAGTTCTCAGGGATCCAGGCCCTCGTCTGAGGTCTGTTCCGTGTCACGTTCGTGGGGTTAGATAGTCCCAGGGTATCTAGGAGGGGTGTTGCTTCCTCCACCGAAGTTAGAACATGTGTTGTTTCTTTGTGCGTGATCTCCAAAGTTCCGTTTGCGCCCCACCTGTAAGCTATGTTTGCTGAGCGTAGTTGTGTGGTGAGCGGACCATAGGTTTTGCGCCACAAGAGGGTGGCTTTAGATAGGTCTTGGAAGAATGTTAATGAGGAGTCCTCAAATAGCAGTGGTGTCTTGCCTTTCAGCCCCGCCATTATGTGTAGTTTGTCTTGTACAGTGACGCATCTGAGGATGACATCTCTGGCCGGTGGGTTTTTTAGGTGAGGGGCGCTGGGTAAGCGGTATACTCCGTCTATAGTGATTTTCTTTGCGAGTGAGTGTGGCAGCACGGTAGTCAGCAGGCGCCTGACATAGTGTGGCAGCTCGTCTGCAGATATCGTCATAGGTATGCCCCGGATCTTGATGTGGGAGCGGCGCTGTCTGTCTTCAATGGTTGACATTTTAATTGCCAGGTAGGTATGTTGTTGCTGTATTTGTTTGATGGTGTCTTCCATTTGGGTCATGTGAGTGTGGACTTTCACCACTTCTTCCTCCGTGTTTCGCACCCTTTCTGCGACTGTGTGTAGTTCAGTCTTAAGGATGGCTGAGTCTGCGGCAAGGAGTTTGTGGATCTCTGTTAGAAGGATTTTGAGATCTCGTTTGGTGGTTGGGGCTGAGTCATCTGTGGACTCCGGTGGTGGTGCCCGTGGCTCTTGTGAAGGCCCTGGGGAGTCAGGTCTGTGCAGTGTAGTGGTGTGTGCACTCATCTGCTGCAGTGCCTGGGTGTGCTCCTGAGGGTCAGAGCCCTGGTTTGCCTGGATTTGGGGCCTTGTATGCGGTGGCGTCAGGGAGTGCTCAGGGGGGGTAGGGTCTGGTGGTTTCATGTGGGTTGCCTTGTCCGTCTGTCGTGTCTGAGACAGCAGGCCAGTTAGATTGGGGCTCTGTTGAGCTGTATTGGGTGCCTGGTCGGGGTCCGGCCTGTCTGCTGTGGCAGCTGGCTTGGAGTTAGTAGGCCGTTGTAGCATGGCCCCTATATCCCTGTCCCCAGGTGTACCTTGCGGTTTTTGAGAGCGGCGCCCCATGGCTGGTGTATGAGCAGGGACGATGGGTTGGTCCCACAGATAGTGGTCGTTCCTGAACTCTGTCGGGTGTCCGCACAGGATTTCCGCGAGGCCGGGGATCGCTGGTGTTTGGTAGGCCCCGTTTTTCCGTCTCCTCTTCTGCAGCCGTTGCGGCTGAAAGAAAGGCATCGGGTGGTGCAGTGAATTGTGCCGGTGCCCGTTTGGTAAGTGGCAAGGCTGGATGGGTGCTGGATACTTTGATGTTCGTGGATGTAGTTTTGGAAGTTGGGAGCTTAGCGAAATGGCGTCCGCTCGGGTCTAGTAGCAGGCTCCGCCCCCCCCGTTTCAGTTTTTAGTGTACTTACACTTTTTTTTTTTTTTTTTTTTAGAATTTATGTACTTTAAATGCGTTGGGGTTGGTTTTGCTCTCTTTAGCTATAATTTTTTCATTTTGAAGTTTAGCAAATCTAATTGCCTTTTTGCACGCATTATTTGCTTCCTTATATCTTTTATAAGATGCATCTGATTTGTCCGATTTAAATGCTTTAAATGCCCTTTTCTTTTTTTTTTTTTAATTCTTTATTTATTACAAGGTTAGACACAACAGGCAGCACAAAACAGTATGAAAAAGCGAAATACTTTTAAGTACAATGTCATAGACATGAACACACATAATATCAACACGAACAATACGGAAGCATAAGGAGCAATGTTAGAAACCATTGTGGCGGGTCCACATCAAATGAGTGTTCCTTAGCCATAGGTAGTCAAGTGTTCATGGCGCCCCACCCTGTCTTTTTAAGTAATAAGTAAACAAGAAAAAGTTGATCATCTACAACATACCCATCAGGCTCATATATCTCCCACGTTCATTGGGATGTGGAGCAAGTACTCTTAACCAGTAAAACCTGCCATCACCAATCAAATGTACGGGGCCACCTGTATAGATGGTTTAGCTGGCCCCGTATCAGCAATCACCCACCACATGAAGACCTGGGGGTGTCGTTATCTGATGCATGCACTGGAGAAGGCAGTCCAAAGAGGAAGTGTAGTAGAGAGGGGTACGAAGTAAAAATATAGATGATCGTAGAATAGATAGAGAAGAGTAGAGTAGAGAAGAAGGAATGACTATGGGATTGGGAGAAGGGATGGGATGGGAGGGGAGAGTATAATATATTGCCCACAAAATAATATGATGAGTAGTTCCCGTGGGCTAGACTCATTATAGCCATGTATGATGGCCGAGATCATGGTGCCCAAGGCGCGGGCCATGTTCCGAAAACCTCCCGGCGGGATCCTGAAAGTCCCACCCTAGGAGATCAGATTGAGAGAGTCGAACGAAGCTAAGAAAGTGGTAACAGAGACAGGGGCCCGGGGAGAATGATCCCGTCTTCCCCGCCTCCTAATCGCCTACTCCGCTATCTATCCATGGGGCCCAGACTCTATCAAACTTTTTAAAGGTGCCCCTGACCCGCGCCGTTAGCTTATCCATGAGGAAGGCGTCTTTGATCTTCTGTATCACAACACCAAGTGGGGGGGGGGGGGTTCTCCCTATGTAGCCACACTTGGGCAAGGGCTCTTCTGGCTGCCAGGTTTACTTTGTGTAATACATTTTGTTCCATTCTGGACCAATCGTCCAGAGATCTGGCCAGAAGGAATACCCAAGGGTCAGATTTAACCTCCCTATCAAAGATGTCCTTCAAGAGTCCTGCCACTAGTTTCCAAATTTTTTGTGCCTCAGGACAGTCCCACCACATGTGTAGGTATGTCCCCTTCTGACCACAACCTCTCCAACACAGATCTGTGGGCAACTTGTGCATCCTACATAACTTTACCGGGGTAGTGTACCACCTAAAGATAGTTTTATATGCTTGTTCCTGCATGGAGACACATATAGACGAGGTCGCCACGGCTTCCCAGATCTCCTGCCAATTAATACCTTCCAATTCCTCGCCCAGGTCAGCTTCCCATTGAGAGATGTAAGTGAGTTCCCCCCCATTCTGTCGTGCTCGTGCTTAAGTGTGTATACAATATGGAGATGAGGCTCCTAGGGAACCGTTCTTTAAAGCATATATTTTCAAAGAAAGTAGGCGGCATCAGGGCACCGAAGGAGTCTGGGCGAAATCCCGAATCTGAAGGTAGCGGAAAAAATCAGCGGGGCATAGAGTAGCCCTGGTTTTCAATTCCTCAAACGATATAAGGGAGCCACCTTCGTATAGGTGGCAAAGACGTTGGATCCCTGTGCTTTCAATACCTTTTAAAATCCTCAGCTACTAGTCCCGGGGTAAAAGCTTTATTTTTAAAAAAAGGGGCTAAGGGTGAAAGTCGGGGTGACAAACCATACTTGGTCGACGTGGCGTCCCAAAGTCTCAGGGAGTTCGCAATGGCTGGACAGTCAATGCGGGTCGATGGCCTATGGTCCCTAGGGACCCACATCAAAAATTGGGGCAAGTCGAACCCATGAGAGATGACTCTAAGTCTACCCACCGCCTCTCTTCCGGGGGGAGTGCCATAGAGCTATTTGTGTTAGCTGAGCTGCCAAATAGTAGAAGTATAGATTCGGGAGGCCCAAACCCCCCCTTGTCTTAGCCCTATAGAGAATGTTTCGGGAAATTCTTTGTCTCTTATTTTGCCAGATAAATTTTCCTATAGCCTGCTGGAGCACACCTAGGTCAGATTTAGCCAATCTGACCGGGAGGGCCTGGAACAGGAATAGAATTCTGGGGAGAACGTTCATCTTTACCGAATGAATTCTACCGATCCAAGAGATCGGTTTATCCAGCCATTTCTCCATATCGGTTATCAAGGCGCGAATCAAGGGTACGTAATTTTGTTGATATAGACGGGTAGGATCCGCAGTCAACCAAACCCCTAGGTATTTAACGTGGTCTCTTGTTATACGAATATTGTAAGTGTCACCGATAAAGGCTATGTCAGGGTCGGACATGCAAAGAGGGAGCGCGCTAGACTTAGGCATGTTCACCCTATAACTGGTCAGCCCGCCGTAGGCATCAAGGACAGCTGCCAGCGCCCCCATTGACTTGACCGGATCCGTCAGGGTCAGCAAGATGTCGTTGGCGAAATCCGACACGACATACCGCTGGCCCCTAATCGAAATCCCCTGAATATCTGAGCTATTTCGTATCTCCTGCAAAAGGGGCTCCAAGGAAAGGACGAATCGCAAGGGAGACAAAGGACATCCCTGCCTAGTACCGTTCCCCAAGCTAAAAGGTGTAATTTTTGCCCCCGATATCCGAGCCCGTGCCTTAACATCTGTATACATTGCTCTAATTGCGGTTATAAAAGTGTCGAAGAACCTCAAAGAGATAGGGCCACTTAACCCTATCGAAGGCCTTCTCCGCATCAATGGATAAAAGCAACGTCGGGATCTTTTTATCTGTCTGCCTCCAGATGAGGTCAACGTTTCGCCTAGTGTTCTCGAACAGTTGCCGGCTGGGTACAAATCCCACTTGGTCTGGGTGTATCAATCTCATTAGCAGGGGATTCAGTCGGCCAGCCAAAATTTTCGGCAGAATTTTCGAGTCGTGATTGATCAACGAGATCGGGCGGAAGTTGCTCGGGATAAGGTCATATTTGCCCGGTTTCGGTAAATGCACGACATCCGCCAGCGACATATCTCTATCCGGGGCGCCCCCCTCCATAAGGTCGTTAAACCACGTCTCCAAGTGGGGAGTGAGATCCTCACGGAAAGTCTTATAATAGCTGCCCTCAAAACCGTCCGGACCTGGAGCTTTATTGCCTTTCAACAGTGAGATTGCATCATCTATCTCTTCAGCAGAGATCCGTGTTCCAAGGGCGGCAGATTCTTCTCCCCGCAATGTTGGTAAGGCTAGGTGGGACAGGAAGGCGCGAGTGTCGTCAGCTTCGCCTTGGTGGTCCAAGGCGGTCCCATTGGAGTGATTGTATAATTTGGTATAATACTCCGTAAAAACCTTAGCGATTTCAGTAGGATCCGTACAAAACGTACCTGAGGAGTCCTTAATCCTCGTAATATGTGAGTGTCCCTGTCTCGGGCGGAGAGATCTGGCTAACAGTGTATCCATTTTATTGGATTTTTCATAAAAAGTCCTCTTGGACCATGTTATAGCTCTGGCGGTATCGTCTAAGAGCGTTTCGCGGACCGAGGATCGCAGATTTCGTAAGTCTGACAAAGTGCCAGGTGATGGGTCAGCCTTATGTTTCTCTTCCGCCTTTCCCAGAGCCTCCAATAGTGATGACAATAGTTGTGATTTACGTTTCTTCTTCAAGGAAGCTTCACGGATTAATATACCCCTAATAACCGCTTTATGCGCGGCCCACACTGTAGCCGGCCGGATGCCAGCTTCCGTATTCCTAGCGAAATACTCCACGATTCCCTGCGAACAGTGTCTACTACGGCCGGATCCTGCAGTAAGGAAGTATTTAATTTCCAAGACCACGGAGAAGCCGCACACAACTTATCCAAAGTTAGCGTGACCTCTGCGTGGTCTGACCATGTAATAGAGCCGATCGCAGTGTCTGAAACTCTGGATGCGGAATGAGAGTTCACCAAGAATAAGTCTATCCTAGAGTAGGTATCATGGGGCGCTGAGTAAAAGGTGTAGTCACGGTCATCTGGGTGTTGTGCCCTCCAGATGTCAATGAGGCCCGTACGGTGCAAAAAGGAGCAAAGCAACTTGTCTTGGCCTCCTCTCCACCGCACAGGCCCCTGTCCACCGCAGGGCACGGTGTAGCGTTAAGGTCTCCCCGACAATTACCATGCCGTGGAGTAAGCTGTTCACCATGTGAGTCATGTTATCCCAAAAGTCTACAGAGGGGTCGTTGGGAGCGTAGATATTTAGAAAATGTATTGTGTGAGAATACAAACTCCCTGATACTAATATATAGCGCCCACTCGGATCAGCTGTAACAGTCCCTACTCGGAACGGGCATCTATGGTGTATAAGAACTGCTACGCCATTCCGTTTATTTAAAGCCCTCGCTTCGTGTACAGACCTAAAGGTATGATCCTTAAGAGCAAATTTCGCTGAGATCGGTATATGTGTCTCCTGCAGGAATGCTATATCCGGGTTCAAGCGTTTAAGGTCCCTGAACATAAGGCGACGTTTGCTCGGAGCATTTTGGCCCTTAACATTCAGGGATAATAATTTCAGGGGCATTGTAGCTGATCAAGAGGCAGGCCCATCCTTCCGACCAGTCTCACCAGGAGCTTGCATTATAGGAACAATAAATGATGCAGCAATGGAGAACAGCTGCCCGGTCTCCATTGGCCAGAACAGAGCATTATTGCGCAGTTATACCAGCATCCCCTCCCAAAGGAAATCTCATAAATGGGGGGGGGGGGGGGGGGGGGGTGGTGAAAAGAAGAGGGAGAGGGAAAAGTAGCAAAAGAGAGAAAGAGTAACACAGAGAACAAACGCCTGGTCTTACCTATAGCTATGGGAAATTGGGGAATATGTCGAAGCTCATCTAGAGCCCAGAAAAGACTCAAGAGTAGCCGAAACATAAACCAACGAAAAACGAGCAACCCCAGGGTGCCCATATAAAACCTTACATGAAATACGATGCGCTTTGCGAAACCGCCGGTTGCGGCCCAGCCCCCGTGCCGAGGGGCCATCTTCCCCACCATGTCAGCTCAGGTCGGTGCAATTCCCAACGCCCCTCCCCGCCCCCGTTACCCAGGAGGGAAGCCCCCCCTCCGAGACCGACAGGCGGGCGGAGGGGG
This sequence comes from Pelobates fuscus, assembly GCF_036172605.1. NCBI lineage: Eukaryota > Metazoa > Chordata > Amphibia > Anura > Pelobatidae > Pelobates > Pelobates fuscus. Next base: position 71,465,648 of record NC_086327.1, read on the forward strand.
GAGGACAGCAGATAGTGAATGCAACATCCGTTCAAACAAAAAACTTTCAAGGGGAGGGGAAGACCAAGAGGAGGGGGGAACACCCCTCCAAAACGGGGTCCCCCAATCGAGAGCCGGATGCTCCGGGGGACATCCGCAAGGATGCAGGCACCCAACCGTCTGCCCCCGGAACAAAGACAAGCAAAAAACAAAAAACACGGGATAAGCGACAATCTAAGGAGAAGGGTAAATCCAAACCCGCCCGCAACCCCAGAGGACATACCGCATACCGTTGTGGTAACTCAGGGGCGGTAAATAAATGAGCAAGTAAAACCCCCCACAATGAAAACCTATCTCACGTATCACCCAGTAAAGGAGGATGCACAAAACAGAAGGCCCGCTCCCCGCCTCAGTCGGCCGCGGAAGGCATGACCGGAATAATTACCGCTATACCCCTCCAGACCCGGATCCAAACCCCTTTTAAAGCTAACCCCCCACGCAAATCAATCGAGAATACAATGCAATATTAAACAAGTAGTACACATTATATAGCAAGCGTCCCAACCCTAAAAGAAACCCCCACCCACCGCCTAGAGTAGTCCCACAGAAGAGGAATCGAAAGTCAGATAAACGGCAAAAATCAAAAATCGCCCGCTGCCGCCCCGGACCCACAAGGGCAATGAGGGACAACCTTCTTCGCAATGCCGCAGATCCCCCCTCAACCCCCCGGACGTAGAAGCGGACATGAGCCGAGGGCCAAACCAGGGGGTTTGCAAGTAAACGGCAGCGAAGTCAAGCACACTGATATAACCCCCTAGCCCGCCCCAAACATAGCGAACCCGCCCGAGGAAGGGAGAGAAACCGAACCGGGGCAACTCCACCAGGGACCCCTGAAACTCGGGCTAAAAAGGGTGAAAAAGGGGGGGCCCTTACCCCGCAACCCGCCCTCCCAAACAACAGGGGCCCACCCGGAAAGGCTCACCGCCTGGATCCGCCAACAGCCAATCCTCAGCTGCGTTGGAAGAACCGACCTCAATCGCCAGCCACATACCACTCACGAGGAAGGGTAGGAAGGACCGCCGCCGTCACCGTCGGAACCGAAAAACCCTCTGGAAGTCGGATCCCCAGCTCTCTCAGGAAACCCGCCGGATCACCATCTGCAAACAAAATTTTTGTGCGGCCATCCTTAAAGGCCGCTGCAGGAGTTCGGTAATAGGGCGCCACTCTCGCCGTTTTCGCAGAGTAGCCGGGGTTAAGTCTTGGTACAGGGCCAGGTCTACCCCTTTGTAAGTAATTGGTCCGTCCCTGCTCCGTTTGGAAAGACAGGAATTTTATAATGACATCCCTCGGCCTTCTATCATCCGCCCTCCTGGCTCGAAGTGCTCGATGTGCCCGCTCGATGTGCCACAAAGGCTCCGGCATGTCGGGAAGAAGCGGCCTAAATATGCCCAAGACCACGTCTACGAGGGACCCCTCCCCCTCCTGCTCCGGGAGGCCACGGAGGCGAACATTGTTCCGACGGGACCTGTTACCTAGGTCATCAAGCGCCGATTCAGCCATCAGCAATTGGGACGACAGAGTGTTGATCTGAGCAGCAGACTCGTTGTGGGCCACGACCGTGGACTCCATCCGCTGCTCGGGTGCCGCCGTCCTTGCGCCCAAGGCCTGAATTTCAGCCTTCACTTCAGCTGTGTTTCGAACCATTTCGGTGGCCAGGTAAGTACGCACCTCCGTCAGCTTGGCCAAGATTTGGCCGGTATCCGTGTCCGATGCTCCTGCGGCAACACTGCTTCCCGGGCTCGAGGGAGAGCGCGGCGTTCCCAGGCCGTCCCGTCCGCCATCTTGAGTGCTCAATCGCACAGCGCGGGTGGCCGCAAACCTTTCCGAGACCGTTGTAACCGCTTCCAACGGTTACTTAGCCTGCTTCCTCGGGGCCCATTTGTCCATCACGGTTCCCCCGCAAGGGTAAACAGAATTTACGTCGAATTTCAGCTTTTGTAGGCAGTTGGCACCGTGGTCGCAGCGGAGCACTACCCGGACACGTCCAGCTCGCTCGGCTGCAAACCACGCCCCCTTTTCTTATTTTTTATCTCTTGTTTTACTTCTCTACTAAGGTTTTAATTTGTTTCTTTTATATTTATTTCCAAATGGTACATACTGAGAAATGTTTTTGTTTATTTCAAAGGACACTATATTTTGATTACTATTTCCCAAGTGCTCACCTACTTGAATGTTGGTCAAAAGATCAATGTTGTTTGTTAAAACCAGGTCCAGACAAGCGTCCATTCTAGTTGGTGCTTGTACAAGTTGTGACATGAAGGTGTCATTTTACTAGTCCCTCTGTCCCAATTTATGTCTGGGTAATTAAAATCTCCAATAATTAAAGTGTTACCCATATTTGCAGCTTTCTCAATTTGCTCAAACAGCTGTTGTTCCTCGTCAATATTAACAGTAGGTGGTTTATAACCTATCCCAACCAATAGTTGTTTTCCCTTCTTTTCCGCCAAGCAGATATTTACCCATAAAGCTTCCACATTTTCCTCATCGCATTCCACTTGCTTAAGATTTGGCTTAAAATCATGGTTGACATACAACCTAAAAAACATGTACCCATTTAAGTTAACTGCCCAGTCATGTGTCTCATCCCACCATGTTTCAGTTATGCCTTGCATTAGTAAGAATACATTTAATATCAGGAGTCACTTGTACTTTTTGTAAATTATTAAAATTACATATCTTATCTGTTCTGAGCTTGCCCCTCCCCTTGTCTCCACCCCCTTATACAGTGCTGAATCCCATCTCCTTTCTGTCCTATCTCCATTTTGTAGATTACTATGACCCTCCCCCCCCTACTACTAGTTTAAAATCTCCTCCAACCTTCTAGCCAGTGGCGTACATACCAGGGTCGCAGGGCTCGCGGCTGCGACCGGGCCCGGCCCACCAGGGGGCCTGGCCGCCCCTGCATGTACCCACTGGGCCAGCCTCTTCTCCTGGGGGCCCCAGGAGCCGGCCACCTCAGGGCCCCCCGAGGCTGGCCCTGCTCTCACCCCACGGCCGGTCAGGCTGGCGCGCGAGGGAGCACTCTCCCCTGAGTGCTTCCTCTCCAGCTCCCTCGCGCACCGCACTGATACCGGAGCCGGAAGATGACAACATGGATGACATCATCTTCCGGCGCCGGCATCCCTACGCGGCACGCTCGCGCGCCAGCCAGCCTGCCTGCTTGCCCGCCCAGGAGCCCAGCAGCACCACTGGACCCCAGGGAATCCCCCCTCAGCACTCCAAAAGGTAAGGAGGATGGGGGGATTAAATTTAAAAAAAAAAAACATGTGTGAGTGAGTGTGTGTTAGTGTGTGTTAGTGTGTGTGTGTGTGTGAGTGTTAGTGTGAGTGTTGGTGTGTGTGTGTGTCTGCTAGTGAGTGTCAGTGAGTGTGTTACTGTGTGTGTCTGTTACTGAGTGTGTTTGTGTGTGTTAGTGAGTCTATTTGATGTCTGTTAGTGAGTGTGTGTTTGTCAGTGAGAGTGTATGTTTTGTAAGTGCGCTGGGGATCCCTCCGCCTCTCAGCTCTGAATGCGCATGCGCGGCAAGAGCCGCGCACGCATTCAAACCGCCCATAGGAAAGCATTACTCAATGCTTTCCTATGGACGTTCAGTGTCTTAGAATCGCGGAAGCGCCTCTAGCGGCTGTCAGTGAGACAGCCACTAAAGGCTGGATTAACCCTCAGTGAAACATAGCAGTTTTTCTGAAACTGCTATGCTTTCAGCTGCAGGGTTAAAACTAGAGGGACCTGACACCCAGACCACTTCATTGAGCTGATGTGATCTTGGTGTCTGTAGTGGTCCTTTAAGTGTGTGTGCATCTGCATGCACTGGCGTACATACAGGGGTCGCAGCCCTGCGACCAGGTGCCCGCCGCCATGTGTTGCTTCCCCGGCCCGCGCAGAGTAAGCGGGGGGGGCCCACGGATCAATTTTCACACCGGGGCCCCATGGGTCATGTGTACGCCACTGCTTCTAGCCATCCTATCCCCCAGCACTGCAGACCCTCTCCCATTTAGGTGCAATCCATCACTACTATAAAGGTTGTACCCAAGCGCAAAGTCGGACCAGTGCTCTATAAACCCAAAAGCTGGACGGGTACATCCAAGCATCCAAGATGTGCTTTGAGTCAAACCAGCTAACACTCATTTTCCCAGATACAGAACAATAAAACAATTACCTTATTAGTTAAAACCCCTTGTTAGTTTTATCTCCTGGTTTTCTAACTCCTACTTGAAAGAGTCTACTTAATAGAGTTTGCTTTCAAGTAATGTGAGCAAGCTCAGTGAGTTAGGGGTGTGCCTTTATGGGGATACAAATCCCACACAGGTGCAATTAAAGGAACACTATAGTCACCTAAAAATTACTTTAGCTAAATAAAGCAGTTTTAGTGTATAGATCATTCCCCTGCAATTTCACTGCTTAATTCACTGTTATTTAGGAGTTAAATCACTTTGTTTCTGTTTATGCAGCCCTAGCCACACCTCCCCTGGCTATGATTGACAGAGCCTGCATGAAAAAAAAAAACTGGTTTCACTTTCAAACAGATGTAATTTACCTTAAATAATTGTATCTCAATCTCTAAATTGAACTTTAATCACATACAGGAGGCTCTTGCAGGGTCTAGCAAGTTATTAACATAGCAGGGGATAAGAAAATCTTAATTACGGTAAACAGAACTTGCAATGAAGAAAGCCTAAATAGGGCTCTCTTTACAGGAAGTGTTTATGGAAGGCTGTGCAAGTCACATGCAGGGAGGTGTGACTAAGGTTTATAAACAAAGGGATTTAACTCCTAAATGGCAGAGGATTGAGCAGTGAGACTGCAGGGGCATGTTCTATACACCAAAACTGCTTCATTAAGCTAAAGTTGTTCAGGTGACTATAGTGTCCCTTTAATGAACACTCCCCCAATCAATCAAGCAGCAGCACAAAAGAGGGGTGAAAAAACAGAACACAGAATTAAAAAAAAAAAAAATGTTTTTTTTTTTTTTTAAACTTTACCAACTGAACCGATTAAACAAAAATAAAATACAAACCATTCTCCACAATATACAAACCACTCCAAGAAACTCCTGGTTTTCTAACTCCTACTTGAAAGAGTCTACTTAATAGTCTGCTTTCAAGTAATGTGAGCAAACTTGTGGGCGGTAAGGACATTTTTCCATCAAGATAGATGCATTAGTGGGCGGTAGGTAGAAAAAGGTTGACTACCACTGGTTTAGTTTATTACAAGTAGAGAGCTACCGGCGCGCAGCTCCCTCCTTGTAAAATGTAAAAATAGAAGCGGCAGGGAGCAGTGTTCCCCGCCACTTCCTAAGCCCCCCCCATGTCCTCCCTCACTCTATGGGGGGTCAATATGACCCCCATATTGGCATAATGGAGATTGAAATCTCCCGAATGCCCCGACTCGCTATGTCGTGAGTAGGGGCCTGTCTGCTAAACAGTTAGCCGGCAGGTGGGGGCCCTAAATTACAATGGGGGTACCTATCGATCTCCCCCCGGCCCCCACCCAGTGAGTGGGCTGTCCATAGCTTGTCCCCCTTGTTATTTCCCATGAGCGGCGGGTGGGAGCCCTGAATGAAAATGAGGGGGATCTTTAAATTACAATAGGGGGCTCCCTAAAAATAGTGAGGGGGAAGACAAAACTAAATACCTGGAAAAAAAATCTTACTTACCATAAGAAGTCTTCTTTTTTTTTTCTAAAACTTTCTTTTTTCAGCCCCAAAAAAGGCCAAAAAAATCAGTCGGGAAAAAAACCCAAAACCTGACGCTAAAAATTAATGCATCTTCACCCATGGAGGGCACGGCGCAGACTGATTAAGCCTTCCCACGCCCTGCAATTTGACTCGGAGCACTCTGGTTAACTTGGAAGCAGCACGGTCATGTCCCTTAAGAAAGCTTTGGGAGGATTTTGTGCATGTGCAGCAAATGTACTAATCCGCATCTCCTCGTAGAGAAGCATTAAATGAATCTCTATGAGGAACATTCAGCGCCTCCATGCAGAGCTTGGAGACCCTGAACGTGGGTGCTGCACGTGGTACAGCAGTGACCCAGGACTCTCTAGTGGCTGTCTGAGTGACTGTCATTGGAGGAGTTACTAAGCAGTAATGTAAACACTGCCTTTTTGCAGAAAAAGCAGTGTTTACACTGAAAAGCCTACAGAAACGGACTATAGACAGTGGTTCTGGTGACTATAGTGTCCCTTTCAGAATTGCATTTACTCGTTGAAAATGACTGGCTCCTAACTTTTTTAGCTGGCTCCTAGATTCCAAACAAATTTGGCAAGCCCTGATGTAAGTAATGCAGGGAGGTAGGAGGGAATGCACAGAGAGAGACACAAAGGAAAAAGCGATCTTCCCCTTGCAGATGTGATGTTGCCAGCATTCAGTGCTTGCTGATGATAGATGTGATTTTTGCACAGAATTCACATCTGGAAGTCCAAAACAGAGCTCTGAGATGCCAAATTCACATATGTTGGGGGTGGAACTAAGCCCTAGCACACAAGTGCAAATATTTCTTAATCTGCAGCGTTTCAAGCAGAAATGCAGCACATCTAGATTCCTACCACTTCAGACCGTGGTGGTTGGAGTTAAAGTTATTGTTACTTTACGTATAGAAACCAAAACCCAATGACTGGATAAGGAGGGCATTACTGAGAAACACAACCAACAGTATATCCCAATGAGCTAGAGCGATAAAAGAAGCCTTCTGTGTAAAAATGATAATCCTGTTAATGTCATTGCAGTGGGAAAAAAAAATCTGAATCCCATTTAAAGTTAAACAACCCTCATATAGGAGGCACAGTGAATTTTACCACATGACAGGAGGCTTCATATTTGCATATCTTTCTTTACTGAAAACTCCAGCAGCATAGAAACAATAACAACCAATCAGAGAAAAGATATGGTACCCATAAAAGGCCCTGTCTATGACATCACTTCCTCTTTCTTTGCTGCTCCCGCCATCAACAGGTCAGAGTAATCATTACCTCTCTAGCTATATACCTGTCTTATCAATTTTTCCATAATACTATTGTTCTTTATTCTCACCTTGACTACCTATAACCTGTCCCTTTCCTTTCCTATATCCAGTCCCCTGTTTTTCATCGAATTTGTCAGATTTATTGTTTAAGTGTATTTATATTTTGTCTCCGTTCGGCGGTCCGCGGGCGTCACGGCTGTCCGTGCCGCACTCGCCGCGCGGACCTGCTCTCTCTACATACAGGGGGCCGGGTGGGGGGTAGCCGGGGTTAATTTTGCTGTTTGCCGCGTTTTTTCTTCCAGCCCGCTCGCTTCTTACACACGCAGCCGGCGGCCATCTTGGATCTCGCACCTCGCGAGATCCGCGACGGCCGCCCTACCTCACACACGGCAGTTCGGAAATCACCCGACCGCCGCAACGCACATAAAGGATTGCTCTTAAGGCATTCTTTTCTGCCCTAATTTCTCACTCACTTGCAGTTGTATACCAATATCATATATATATATATATATATATATATATATATATATATATATATATATATATATATACCAATATATAAATATCCTTCCACAAGCCATCTAAGGACCCTTTTTTCTATTCAGAATCTATGTGAAGGATGTAAAGCATGCACTATTTATGTTTTATGAAGGCTGTGAAGTGTATTGTTGTACACATACTATTTAAAGGATCCCTGCAGGGACATTTAACACATTACACCTCCCCTCAGGGGATCTGGTATTACTATACTATTACTATGCGATTTTTTTCCTCAATGAGTTCAACTGCCCTGTACAGCAAGAGTTCAACACTGGCTAGAGGATCGTGTGCTGATATTCCTTAACGTTTCCCTGTTGCGATTTTTTGCCACAGTGCCTGCCAACAGTGTCTGCCAAACAAATATTTACATGCAGGCATTAAAGGAGACACAATGTTTTTCCTATACCCCAGGATCTTTATGTCTTTGTACATCACTCAGGGTCATTCTATATTACTACACCCTGCACAGGGTTATACTATATTACTATACCCTACAGGAATCACCCGATCACCGCGCCCTGCATCTGGATTAAGCCCTTCAGGGTTTCCCCTCTCTGGGCACTTTCATTTATGGATAAAGTTATAATTATTTATTCTCATGGATATATCTCTCATGGTGCCTTACAATGGATGATTATATGTTGAGCACGCAATCTATGTATTATTGTGAAGCCATACAATATCGCAGTTGTTATACAAAACCTATGTACCTATAACAATAATGGCAACTGATAATGTAGATTTAGTCGCTGTTACTGAGACATGGTATAATGAGAAAAATGACTGGGACATAGCAATACCAGGGTACTCTTTATATAGAAAAGACAGGGAAGGCAAGAAAGGGGGAGGGGTGGCCCTGTATGTAAAGGATAGCATAAAATCTAGCCTAATAAAGGTTAATGAGGCGAACATAGAGTCCGTTTGGGTTACGTTAGAATTTGGTAATCACACAGTAACTCGTGTAGGTGTGATTTATAGGCCCCCAGGACAAATTGAAGAGTTAGATAATCTACTAGTTGAAGAAATAGCTAAAATGACAATGAAGGGGGGAGTTATCATCATGGGTGACTTTAATCTTCCTGATGTGAATTGGAAAACAAAAATAGCTACTTGTGCCAGGAGAACACATATTCTAAATTCCCTACTGGGATTGTCTCTAAAACAAGTCGTTGAGGAGCCAACTCGTAAAGAGGCCATACTAGATTTAGTGTTAACAAATGGAGATTTGGTATCAGATATTACTGTAGGTGAAAGTTTAGGATCCAGTGATCATCAGTCAGTGTGGTTTAATATAAGAACAGTGACTGAGTCACACCACACAAAAACAAAAGTTTTAGACTTTAGAAAAACAGACTTTTCTAAAATTAGAATATGTGTAAAGGAGTCATTATCAGACTGGAGCAATTTATATGGAGTCCAAAAGAAATGGGATTATTTAAAAGTTGCACTACTGAAGGCAACAGAAAATTGCATTAGGCTTGTCAGTAAAAGCAAAAAATTCAAGAAACCACTGTGGTACTCCGCAGATGTGGCCAAAATAGTAAAAAACTAAAAGTTAGCATTTAGTAATTATAAAAAAACCCAGAGTGAGGAAGACAGAATGACCTACAAGATTAGGCAGAAAGAGGCTAAGCAAGTTATAAGAGCTTCCAAATCCCACACAGAAGAGAAAATAGCACAGTCAGTAAAAAAGGGGGACAAAACTTTTTTTAGATACATAAATGAGAAAAGAAAAGTAAAACAAGTATTAGTTAGATTAAAAACAAAAGAAGGAAGGTATGTAGATGAGGATAAAGGTCTAGCTGACTGCCTCAATGAATATTTTTGTTCGGTATTTACAGATGAAAATGAAGGAAAGGGACCTCAGTTAAGAAAAGGATAAATGAGTCATTTATTACACGTGAGTTTACAGAGGAAGAGGTTCTATTTCAACTATCAAAAGTAAAGACAAATAAGTCAATGGGACCTGATGGAATACACCCAAAGCTATTAAAAGAGCTTAGTGGTGTACTAGCAAAACCATTAACAGATTTATTTAACCAATCATTGATAACAGGAGTAGTCCCAGAAGATTGGAAGTTAGCGAATGTTGTGCCCATTCACAAGAAAGGTAATAGGGAGGAGTCGGGCAACTATAGGCCAGTAAGCCTTACTTCAGTAGTGGGGAAAGTGATGGAAACCATGTTAAAGGATAGGATTGTTGAACATCTAAAAACACATGGATTTCAAGACCAGAGACAACATGGGTTTACTTCAGGGAGATCATGCCAAACTAATCTTATTGATTTTTTTGATTGGGTAACTAAAATTATAGATCAGGGTGGTGCAGTAGACATTGCTTACCTAGATTTCAGTAAGGCTTTTGACACTGTTGCACATAGAAGGCTTATCAATAAACTACAATCTTTGAGTTTGGATTCCAATATTGTTGAATGGGTAAGGCAGTGGCTGAGTGACAGGCAACAGAGGGTTGTAGTCAATGGAGTATATTCGAAGCTTGGGCTTGTCACCAGTGGGGTACCTCAGGGATCTGTACTTGGACCCATTCTCTTTAATATTTTTATTAGTGATATTGCAGAAGGTCTTGATGGTAAGGTGTGTCTTTTTGCGGATGATACTAAGATATGTAACAGGGTTGATGTTCCAGGAGGGATAAGCCAAATGGAAAATGATTTAGGTAAACTAGAAAAATGGTCAGAGTTGTGGCAACTGACATTTAATGTGGATAAGTGCAAGATAATGCATCTTGGACGTAAAAGCCCAAGGGTAGAGTACAAAATATTTGATAGAGTCCTAACCTCAACATCTGAGGGAAGGGATTTAGGGGTGATTATTTCTGATGACTTAAAGGTAGGCAGACAATGTAATAGAGCAGCAGGAAATGCTAGCAGAATTCTTGGTTGTATAGGGACAGGTATTAGCAGTAGAAAGAGGGAAGTGCTCATGCCATTGTACAGAACACTGGTGAGACCTCACTTGGAGTACTGTACACAGTACTGGAGACCCTATCTTCAGAAGGATATTGATACCTTAGAGCAGTGATGGCGAACCTATGGCACGCGTGCCACAGGTGGCACGCCGGGCCCTTTCTGTGGGCACGCGGCCATAGGTTCGCCAATAATGCAGAGTAGGCGCCTGCCTGCCCGAAACGGCAGGTGCCTACTCTGCTTCCGGGTCGGGAGGCGGGGAGGGATCTTTGCAGTAACTCCCCTGTCCTCCCGCGAGCAAGCTGTGTGGAGCGTTGCCGCGCGTTACCATGGCAACGCTCCACACAGCATCGCGCGGGAGGACAGGGGAGCTGCTGCAAAGATCCCTCTCCCTGCCTCCTGACCCGGAAGACTGCTTGCCACCACCGGACCCCCCTTCCTTTATTAGAGGTAAGAAGGAGGAAGGGGGGACGGACTAATTTAATATACTTTTTTTTAATTTTATTACTTAAATACCCCCCCATACAGCACCCCTACCCCCCCACAGAGTACCCCTACCCCCCACACACACAGTACCCCTACCCCCCCATACAGCACCCCTACCCCCCAGAGTACCCCTACCCCCCCCACACAGTACCCCTACCCCCCCACACACAGTACCCCTACCCCCCACACAGCACCCCTACCCCCCCACACAGTACCCCTACCCCCCACACAGTACCCCTACCCCCCCACAGTACCCCTACCCCCCCACACAGTACCCCTACCCCCCACACAGTACCCCTACCCCCCCCACAGTACCCCTACCCCCCCACAGTACCCCTACCCCCCCACACAGTACCCCTACCCCCCCACACAGTACCCCTGCCCCCCACACAGCACCCCTGCCCCCCACACAGCACCCCTGCCCCCCACACAGCACCCCTGCCCCCCACAGCACCCCTGCCCCCCACACAGCACCCCTCAGCAGCACCCCTATCCCCCAGCATCCCTCCCCACACCCATCATCCCACCCCTCCCCCACACACAGCTTCCCTCCCCTCCCCTACACCCAGCATCGCTCCCCACCCCTACCTCCCATACACAGCACCCCTACCCCCCACACACAGCAGCCCTACCCCGCACATAGCACCCCCACAACACACACAGCACCCCTACTCCCCACAGCACAGCACCCCTACCCCTGCACAGCAGCTGTGCCCCCACACACACACCACCCCTCTCACACACACACACACACCACCCCTCATACACACCCCTCACACACACACACACATCACCCCTCATACATACACACACACACACAGCACCCCTCACACACACACACACACACAGCACCCCTCACACACACACACACAGCACCCCCCCCCCCCCACACACACACACACAGCACCCCTCACACACACACACACACACACAGCACCCCTCACACACACACACACACACACACAGCACCCCTCACACACACACACACACACACACACACACACAGCACCCCTCACACACACACACACAGCACCCCACACACACACACACACACACACAGCACCCCTCACACACACACACACACAGCACCCCTCACACACACACACACACAGCACCCCTCACACACACACACACACAGCACCCCACACACACACACACACACACACACACAGCACCCCACACACACACACACACACACACACACAGCACCCCTCTCTCACACACACACACACACAGCACCCCTCACACACACACACACACAGCACCCCTCACACACACACACAGCACCCCCCCCCCACACACACACAGCACCCCTCACACACACACACACACACACAGCACCCCTCACACACACACACACACACACACACACACAGCACCCCTCACACACACACACAGCACCCCCCCCCCCCCCACACACACACAGCACCCCTCACACACACACACACACACACACACACACAGCACCCCTCACACACACACACAGCACACACAGAAACCCTCAGACACACACAGCACCCCGCACACACACAGCACCCCTCAATGCCCCTTAAACTACACCCCTCAATGCAGTATGTGTGTGTATTCAGCAGTCTGTGTGTGTGCGTGTATGCGTGTATTCAGCAGTCTGTGTGTCTGTGTGTGTGCGTGTATTCAGCAGTCTGTGTGTCTGTGTGTGTGCGTGTATTCAGCAGTCTGTGTGTCTGTGTGTGTGTGCGTGTATTCAGCAGTCTGTGTGTGTGTGCGTGTATTTAGCAGTCTGTGTGTGTGTGCGTGTATTCAGCAGTCTGTGTGTGTGTGCGTGTATTCAGCAGTCTGTGTGTGTGTGCGTGTATTCAGCAGTCTGTGTGTGTGTGTGTGCGTGTATTCAGCAGTCTGTGTGTGTGTGCGTGTATTCAGCAGTCTGTGTGTGTATTCAGCAGTGTGTGTGTGTGTGTGTATTCAGCAGTCTGTGTGTGTATTCAGCAGTGTGTGTGTGTGTGTGTGTATTCAGCAGTCTGTGTGTGTGTGCGTGTATTCAGCAGTCTGTGTGTGTGTGCGTGTATTCAGCAGTCTGTGTGTGTGTGCGTGTATTCAGCAGTCTGTGTGTGTGTGCGTGTATTCAGCAGTCTGTGTGTGTGTGTGTGTATTCAGCAGTCTGTGTGTGTGTATTCAGCAGTGTGTGTGTGTATTCAGCAGTGTGTGTGTGTATTCAGCAGTGTGTGTGTGTGTGTGTATTCAGCAGTCTGTGTGTGTATTCAGCAGTCTGTGTGTGTGTATTCAGCAGTCTGTGTGTGTATTCAGCAGTCTGTGTGTGTATTCAGCAGTCTGTGTGTGTATTCAGCAGTCTGTGTGTGTGTGTATTCAGCAGTCTGTGTGTGTGTACTCAATAGTCTGTGTGTGTGTGTATTCAGGTGTGTGTGTGTATTCAGCAGTGTGTGTGTATTCAGCAGTGTGTGTGTATTCAGCAGTGTGTGTGTATTCAGCAGTGTGTGTGTGTGTGTATTCAGCAGTCTGTGTGTGTGTACTCAGCGGACTGTATGTGTGTGTATTCAGCGGACTGTATGTGTGTGTATTCAGCGGACTGTATGTGTGTGTATTCAGCGGACTGTATGTGTGTGTATTCAGCGGACTGTATGTGTGTGTATTCAGCGGACTGTATGTGTGTGTATTCAGCGGACTGTATGTGTGTGTATTCAGCGGACTGTATGTATTCAGCGGACTGTATGTATTCAGCAGTCTGTATGTATTCAGCAGTCTGTGTATGTATTCAGCAGTCTGTGTATGTATTCAGCAGTCTGTGTATGTATTCAGCAGTCTGTGTATGTATTCAGCAGTCTGTGTATGTATTCAGCAGTCTGTGTATGTATTCAGCAGTCTGCGTGTGTGTACTCAGCAGTCTGCGTGTGTGTACTCAGCAGTCTGTCTGTATGTGTATTCAGCAGACTGTCTGTATGTGTATTCAGCAGTCTCTGTATTCAGCAGTCTTGTGCGTGTATATTCAGCAGACTGTGTGTATGTATTGCATTTGTTGGAGATACTAATAAATATAAGCTTAATTTGATCTATTTATATCATTATTTAAAATTTGTATTATTGAACTCTCTGCTGTTGTGTTCTTTTAAAACAAAAGTTGTTAATTAGTTCGGACAACAGTACGAGTTGTTTTTTCTAAACGTAAACCTCAGTATTGAGGTTTAATTGCCGTGTTGGCACTTTAAGGAAAAAAAAGTTGGCCTGTACTGCGGTTTGGGCACTCGGGCTCAAAAAGGTTCGCCATCACTGCCTTAGAGAGAGTTCAAAGAAGGGCTACTAAACTGGTTCATGGATTGCAGGATAAAACTTACCAGGAAAGGTTAAAGGATCTTAACATGTATAGCTTGGAGGAAAGACGAGACAGGGGGAATATGATAGAAACATTTAAATACATAAAGGGAATCAACACAGTAAAGGAGGAGACTATATTTAAAGAAGAAAAACTACCACAACAAGAGGACATGGTCTTAAATTAGAGGGACAAAGGTTTAAAAATAATATCAGGAAGTATTACTTTACTGAGAGGGTAGTGGATGCATGGAATAGCCTTCCAGCTGAAGTGGTAGAGGTTAACACAGTAAAGGAATTTAAGCATGTGTGGGATAGGCATAAGGCTATCCTAACTATAAGATAAGGCCAGGGACTAATGAAAGTATTTAGAAAACTGGGCAGACTAGATGGGCCGAATGGTTCTTATCTGCCGTCACATTCTATGTTTCTATGTTTCTATGTAAGATCAACTATATCACTGTACCCCACAAAGGGCATTTTGTATTACTGTACCCTACAAAGGGCATATTATATTATATTATTGTACCCTACAAAGGGCATATTATATTATATTATTGTACCCTACAAAGGGTCATATTATATTACTGTACCTGATGGTGCAAATCTATGTGGGTGTCCTCTGGGTATTTTTTCATGGCACACCACCTGGGGTGACCCCCCAGATATGCATGCAAGGTCATTCATAGACCATTACGTTGATGTGGGTGTCCTCTGGGTATTTTTCATGGCACACCACCTGGGGTGACCCCCCAGATATGCATGCAAGGTCACTCATAGACCTTTACGTTGATGTGGGTGCCCTCTGGGTATTTTTCATGGCACACCACCTGGGGTGACCCCCCAGATATGCATGCAAGGTCACTCATAGACCTTTACGTTGATGTGGGTGTCCTCTGGATTACCACGGCACGCCACCCGGGGTGAACCCCGATAGAGTGCACAAAGTCCTACGCCTCAACTTTATCACTGATTACTGCATACATATATGGATGCTCAAACACTGCCTGGCAGTTTTACATTAAAGCAACGGTACCACCTTGCTGGATACGATTTGCAGGCAGGATCATGAGTGTACTGAGTGTATTGCGGGGTACCCTTCACAGGGATACATAGCTGTACATTTACTGTACCTGGCGTACATATTGAACGTGGGTATCCTCTGAGCAAATTTTCATGGCACACCACCTGGGGTGACTCCCAGACATGCATGCAATACTTGTAAGGTGCCAACAACAACTATAATGTGGGTGTCCTCTGGGTTACCATGGCACACCACCTGGGATGACCCCAGTCGTATACACGTGGGCCCTGCGACTGCAGACCTTATGGAGACAGGTCCCACGCGCTTCTATAATAAGCCTGTATAGTTACATCCGTGCTTACAGCTCTGGCGTGCATTTATGGTGCACCCGAAAGTGCAAAAAACAAAGTGGTAAACCGCGCCACAAGATAAAAAAATAGTTCAAACAAAATTGTACATACATACAAGTAGTCCCAGTATTGAGGTAGTAAATATAAACCTTAAAGGATAAAAATAGAAACAATAGTGCAATATGCCAATGTATAAAAATACAATAGTGCAATAATATAAAGAACCAGTAGAAGGACCAACTCACACTTTTCAGAGCTGCTAAGAGCTCTGCTGATTAGCGCCTGGACGGTATAATCCCCGTCTAAGGATATGGTGGTAGTATCTGGTATCCAAGGCTCCACAGACGTGTATAAAATAGAAACACAAAGAAAATCCAATAGTGTATTATGTATAAATATTGGGATAGAAAACAAGGGGTAAATACCCTACTTACAATTTCCAGAGCACTAAACTTGCTCTGGTGGTGAGTGCTTGTGGTGGTATAATCCCCACCAAGGGATATAAGCAGGATCCAAGGTGCACAGGAATGAGAGGTAGATCAAAAGCTGGAAACAAACTGCAACTTTATTGTAAAATAAAATAAAATAAAAAACCTTTGTATATAAAATCTCCAGTAAAAATACAAGGTCCAAAATTCAAAGTCCAGACTTCTTGATCCACTTTACGAGTTTCGCCCAAATAGGGGCTTCTTCAGAAGTGTAGATAATGGGGAATGACAGTTCCGTCCTTATATAGGGCATTTGTCTTCTAATCCCAGTGTGTGCACTCTTCCTGCTTCCGGCCGGTCGCGTGCGCCAACCGGAAGTGACGTCACGCAACCTGCAGGGGCTGATGGGACGTGTAGTCCTAATGTTGTTACTAATTCCGGTAGTCGCGTGCGTCGCCCGGAAATGACGTCACGCGACTAGCGGTGCAATGTGGGGGGAGTAGTTTTAACACTACCCTTTACAGCATCCTCAAACAAAGGAGAAATAAAGAATAATTATATATACATAATGACTGTGGAGAGCTGTCCAATCTTAGTGTATTTACATGACAGCCTATATAGTAAAGATTATAAGTTAAACATATAGTAATCAGGGTTTTATGAATGAACAAATTCTTAAAGGGCCAGTATATATGGCCATAGAGGTATACACTTAAACATATAGTAATCAGGGTTTTATAGATGTATAACAAATTCTTAAAGGGCCAGTATATATGGCCATAGAGGTATACACTTAAACATATAGTAATCAGGGTTTTATAAATGTATAACAAATTCTTAAAGGGCCAGTATATATGGCCTTAGAGGTATACGCTAAGAGCTATACAGAGTGAAAAAACACCAATCTCATTAGAAAATATATGTGCAAGAGGAATTTTATATAGTGGCAACATAAGAGGTGTTGTTTTTATCATTAAAAGTTGAGGAATAAAATATATATATATATATATATATAAAAAGATATATATATATATATATATATATATATATATATAAAAATATATATATATATATAAAGTATTAAAATATGTTTTAAAATTATAAAAAATTAAAAAGATCAAATTCAGCATTGAGTCCGTTAGGTTGTAGTGTATCTAAAAAGTACACCCACTCCATCTCTTTTTTACCCAATTTATTAACCATATCACCACCTCTCCAATGTTGGGATACTTTTGTGATGCCAATAAATTTAAGTAGGCGTGGGTCATTATTGTGGAGTGCAAAGTGAGAAGATACAAGATGATTTTTGAAGCCCTTTTCTATATTCCTACAATGCTCCCCAATTCTCGTTTTTAGAGGTCTTATAGTCCTTCCTACGTATTGTAGACCACATGGACACTCTAATAAATAGATGACATTCTTACTCATACATGTGATAGTGTCTTTGATCTCGTACTTTTTGTTAGTATTATTTGATTTAAAATCCATAGTATGTTTGTTAGTTTTTGGGGTTTTTTTACAGGCTACACAGCAATTGCATCTAAAAAATCCTTTCTTATTACTTAAAAAGCTATTCAGAGCATTGGAATTTTCTCTTTTGGTGTAATTCTTTGTGAGTTGCATTTTTAAATTAGGGGCCCCTCTGAATACTATTCTCGGTTGTTCTGGAATAATTTTCCCTAATATTCTATCTTCTTTTAGTAGATGCCAATTCTTTTTTATTATTTTCTTTAATTGTTTATTTTTATTATTGTAGTCTAAGACTATCGGTAACATGAATTCTTTTCCGTATTTTTTGCTTTGGTCATTCTTTTTGATTAAAGAATTCCTGTCCATACTTGATATTTCTTTTATGGTATCTTCGATTACTCCTTTATTATACCCTTTCTCAATAAATTTCTCTTTCATCTCATTAGCTTGAGTCTCAAAGATATTACATTCTGAGCAGTTCCTTTTGAGTCTAAGTAATTGGCTTTTAGGGACACTCTGGAGCCAGCTTTTATAATGACAACTATCTGTTTTAATAAAATTATTAACATGTACTTCTTTAAAATGAGTTTTTGTGTGGATACTATTGTCTTTAATATAGATATCAAGGTCTAAAAAGGTAACATTGGTTTGACTAAAATCTGCTTTTAAAATAATACCATCCTCATTTTCATTTAAAAATTCTAAAAATAAATGAGCGGTAGAAGGGGGGCCTTTCCATATGAAGAGGAGGTCATCAATATAGCGAAAATAGGCAACCAGGTTCCCCACCCACCCAGCCATGTCCATTCCATACCATTCTTTCTTCCCATTCTGTCATAAAGAGGTTGGCATAGCTGGGTGCGAACCTGGTCCCCATCGATGTACCGTTTTTCTGTTTATAGAAAGAGTCCTTAAACCAAAAATAGTTATTATTGAGAATTAGATTAATTCCCTCAATGATAAAATCTATTTGCTCTAATTTCATATTATCATATCTCTCTAAGATTTTTCTTACAGCTCTACATCCTTTATTATGTTGAATGATAGTGTAAAGTGATTGCACATCGCAGGTAATTAGCATATATTCCTCATTCCAATCTATATTTTCCAATTTTTCAAGAAGGTGTATAGTATCCTTTAAGTATGATTGACTCAATTTGACGTATGGCTGTAACATTATGTCAATGTATTCAGATACGGTAGAGAGAACAGAGTCTATACCGGAGACAATGGGTCTGCCAGGTGGTTTTTCAACACTTTTGTGGATTTTTGGCAAAAAATATATGACTGGAATCTTTGGAAATTTTTTATTCAAGTAATTATATTCATCAACACTTAGTATATTTTTCTCTTTTCCTCGATTGAGGAAATCTTCTAATAAAGTTTTAACTTCCGGGGTAGGGTTTTTTGATAGTTTTGTATATGTATTGTTGTCATTTAGTTGTCTGAATGCTTCCTCCTCATACATTTCTGCTGATAAAACCACTAGACCCCCCCTTTATCGGCCGGTTTAATAACTATTGTTTCATCCTTCTGTAGTTCTTTCAAGCCCTCTCTCTATTTTTTTTGTAAAGTTATACTTGTCACCTTTATTCTTATCATTTAGTTCTCTTATGCTTCTAGTTACCTTTTTTTCAAACATATCTATTGCACTAGATTTGCAATACGATGGGTAAAATTTAGACTTGTTTTTGAGAAAACTATTTACATAGGTGTGGTTTTCCTTACTCTCTAGAATTTTATTTTTTGTAGTATTACCTTTACCCATATAGAATCTCTTTAAAGTAGCATTACGTACGAATTTGTTGACGTCTATGTAGGCCAAGAAAGGGTTAAATGTTTTTGTTGGGGCATATTTAAGTCCTTTATTCAGTATTTTTAACTGGATGTTTGTTAGTGGTTTTCCTGATAGGTTAAAAATCCCCTTATTTTCATTTTCGCTTATTTCTTTCTCTAACATCGCTCTATTCTTCCTTTTTTGTTTTCTTCGTCCTGACCGCCTTCCTCTAAACTCCTTTTGTGGCCCCTTAGTGGACTGATGTGTTCGTATTTTCTTTCCCGATTCGACGGAATCTCTAAAAAAGATATCTCGTTGAGATGTTCGGAAAAGGAAAGTGTATGGTACCTGTTCTGTGTTAGAATATCTTCTGGAGGGCTGTTTCTAATATCACGAGTCCTCCTTCCCTCTCTTTCCCAAGAGTGTTGATTAGTTCTGGTTCTTATCTCCCTAGGGGATCTATGGCCTTGTGTGGTCCTATGAATTTTTGGCCTGACTATCAACGGTTCTTCTGTGTTTTTATGTGTATAGAATCTCTCTCTTTTATCTAAACTTTCTTTGTGATGAATTGTGTCCATTCTGTTATTCTGTGTGAACTTATTTGTTCTCTCTCTTAGTTGTGTATCATTTTGGATATGATCTTTTGTGGAAGTGTCAATCTTTTTCATTTCATAGTTGTATCTTTGTTTGTTTGTGTATCTTTCATTGTTTGAGTCAGTTCTATACCTGTTAGGTGAAAAGTGCCTGTGTGTTTTCTTTTGTGAGTAGTGTTTTGTCATGACTCTAGAAGTGCGATCTTTGTAGGGTGAGGATCTATTTAAAGAGTGATCTCTATTTGGTGATATATTTCTACGTCTCTGTTGGGTGTTCTCTTTGTGGGTAAAGTCTTGGTTGTACATTCGTTGTGATCTCTGGTTATATGTCCTATTCCTATTATGATTCGTTTCCATTGGAGTTTTCTGTGTATTCGAATTCCAACCCTTTCTTGAATTATACGTCCTTTTATTATACGTACGTATCTGATTATGTGAGTAATCATATTTGTCTCTATTGTATTTATTTATTTTTATTCTTTTGGTCTCTATTTCAGTTCTCTCTATGGTCCTTTTTATTTTCAATGTGGAATCGTAATATTCCTTATTGTAATCAGGGTTTTATGAATGAACAAATTCTTAAAGGGCCAGTATATATGGCCATAGAGGTATACACTTAAACATATAGTAATCAGCAATTCCTCTTGCACATATATTTTCTAATGAGATTGGTGTTTTTTTCACTCTGTATAGCTCTTGGCGTATACCTCTATGGCCATATATACTGGCCCTTTAAGAATTTGTTCATTCATAAAACCCTGATTACTATATGTTTAACTTATAATCTTTACTATATAGGCTGTCATGTAAATACACTAAGATTGGACAGCTCTCCACAGTCATTATGTATATATAATTATTCTTTATTTCTCCTTTGTTTTAGGATGCTGTAAAGGGTAGTGTTAAAACTACTCCCCCCACATTGCACCGCTAGTCGCGTGACGTCATTTCCGGGCGACGCACGCGACTACCGGAATTAGTAACAACATTAGGACTACACGTCCCATCAGCCCCTGCAGGTTGCGTGACGTCACTTCCGGTTGGCGCACGCGACCGGCCGGAAGCAGGAAGAGTGCACACACTGGGATTAGAAGACAAATGCCCTATATAAGGACGGAACTGTCATTCCCCATTATCTACACTTCTGAAGAAGCCCCTATTTGGGCGAAACTCGTAAAGTGGATCAAGAAGTCTGGACTTTGAATTTTGGACCTTGTATTTTTACTGGAGATTTTATATACAAAGGTTTTTTATTTTATTTTATTTTACAATAAAGTTGCAGTTTGTTTCCAGCTTTTGATCTACCTCTCATTCCTGTGCACCTTGGATCCTGCTTATATCCCTTGGTGGGGATTATACCACCACAAGCACTCACCACCAGAGCAAGTTTAGTGCTCTGGAAATTGTAAGTAGGGTATTTACCCCTTGTTTTCTATCCCAATATTTATACATAATACACTATTGGATTTTCTTTGTGTTTCTATTTTATACACGTCTGTGGAGCCTTGGATACCAGATACTACCACCATATCCTTAGACGGGGATTATACCGTCCAGGCGCTAATCAGCAGAGCTCTTAGCAGCTCTGAAAAGTGTGAGTTGGTCCTTCTACTGGTTCTTTATATTATTGCACTATTGTATTTTTATACATTGGCATATTGCACTATTGTTTCTATTTTTATCCTTTAAGGTTTATATTTACTACCTCAATACTGGGACTACTTGTATGTATGTATGTACAATTTTGTTTGAACTATTTTTTTATCTTGTGGCGCGGTTTACCACTTTGTTTTTTGCACTTTCTGGTTAATAGCAGGTATTGGGAAGTCCTGCTGGTTTACTGCTGCCGTTCATCCATACATTCTAGAGAGCGCCTACACCTGTGTTGTTTCTATTTATGGTGCACCCGGCTAACCAGACCAGCACTACCGGTCAATCGCGCCTACGCCACAGCTTCCAATAGCCGGATTAAACTAATGGAGGTGACTCCTCTACACTTGACACGAGTATTTCATACGTTCAGACAATCTGATGCAGGCAATTCAAGCCGCTTTACCTGGGTGACCCCCAGTGCTACCAGGAGTCTAGCACCCCTACGGGCTGACCCTCAAACACTACTCCCACTGACTACTATCTCCCAACAGGATGAGAACGGGTCATGGGGAACACTCTAGATCCCCTAGGACTTCTAGGCATTGATAAACGTCGCAGTAGCGGCCTCAATGGAGTAGGTTTTTCTTGTTAGGAGCTCTGCCCCAAACTGCTGGAGACCTCAGCAGCAATGTAGCGTGGCCTGGCGGCCTAAGGCGCTGGATTTAGACTCCAGTCTCTCTGGAGGCGTGGGTTCGAATCCCAGACCCACGAGCCTTCATGTCCAAGTAGACGGAACACCGGGAATCCGCGACCCTGTCCACCACAATCTTCCGACAAAGAAGACTACTATCCACCACGCACGTTGGACATAATAGATCACACACACGAAGACAACTCGCCATCTGAGGAAGTGGAACGTAAGATCGACTAGTATTCGGCCCAGAAGCACAAGACCTACTATTTGACGGTGGGAACTCACCCACCACACTAACTTGAGCCCACACCTCCCTGAAGCAAATCCCCCACACCCCTTTGGGGAAAGGTGTCTTTTTTGGGAGGACTGGTCGGTAGCGGAACCGATCCACCAACCGCTTCATCTACTAGTGAGTCAACCTATCATCAAGGGAACTCCTATGTGGTATGCAAACGCTTCAGGATAGAGAAAATAAACCTTCTACTAGACCTCCTGAACGATAGCGACTGGTTTACACATCGGGACCCCGAGGACACATACTTGTCAATATCCGCTACCCTAAACTATCTAGTTTTCCTCCGATCCCAGTGATGAGGACTAACACAGCAGTTTACGACGCTGTGGTACCCACAAAGCTACTGAAGCCGGTGAGGGCTCACATCCGCGAATTTGGACGTGCGATGTCTCGTGTACCTGGAAGACTTGCTGACCCCTTGCGAATCCAGACTACGTTTGCAGTCAAATTTGACGTTCACGTTCTGGACTCCACGGGTTTGTTTGGTAGTACGCAGACAAATCGCTCCCCCATCTGTGTCGGGTCAGTTCCTCGGTTTCGACATCGGCTTGGAGAACTACGTTCCGCGTCGGTCCCCGACAAGATCACCCCTATACGGTTGGATGTCGGACACGCTCTAAGGTTGGATACGATTCCTCTCAGAATATTCACCGGATTGTGGGATTCCTCTCCTCCTCTCCTCCTCCATACAATCGATATCCCCTGGCCCACTACACTTCGGGGCCATGCAACGACTGCTGGCTAGATACATACACGCCGGTCACTCATGCGACCACTGGATCCCACTGTCGGCAGAAGTGAGGACGGAATTTCGATGGTGACTACTTCACTTGCAAACTTGGATCGGCAAATCGATCATTAACTCTTCCTCCGGATGCGTAGTGGTGGATGAACCCATTCAAACGGACCCAACCGCTCTCCACAATGGCAAGGGTTCTTTCGATACACACGCGCACACACAGGATATCGCTCCTGACACTCCTCGGACAATGCCAACCGTGGTTCCCGGATCGACCTGGGGACGTCTCGCGAGGACCCTCTACCACTCCCTACCTTCCCTCTATTTTTGACGGGACCTCAAGGGGAAGCCCACTTCTTTGTCATGGAAGGACGACTGGCACTAGTGGACTGAACGATTTCAGGGCCTCCTGAAATGTCCACGACCTATTGCATCAACTAACGAACTCTGATGGGACTCAGGCCCCCGGCACCAGGAAATGCTATATTTCTGCCTGTCCGGCCTGGAGTGTTTGTTGGGTGGAAAGGGATTCCGATCCCTTTACCGCACCTGCCCCACCGATCCTTAACTATCTGTCACACCTGGTCTCGTTGGGGTGGTCATATCGATCCCTCAACTTGATCGGATCCGCCATATCGGTGGCGCACGTTCCGGTACAGGGCGGACCAGTAGGTCAAGACCCACTGGTTTGTCGACTGATACGGGGTGCCGAATTATCGAGACCCGGCACCCAAGTATTCACACCTCTGGCAGGTGGATGTGGTGTTGTTATTCCCTGGGGGAATAGCAGGACAATCCTTGTTTGTCACGGAAACAACTTTCAGCCAAACTAGCCCGCTTTTTATGCTTCGTCTTATTTAGACGGGTGACGGACGTTAGGGCTTTCGATATGGATGGTTTCCTCTATCACACCAGACGGGATTACCTTTACCATAGCGAGACGAACTAAGTCCGGTTCATCTTCGGTGTCATACCCATACTTTGTGTCAGACACCAAACTAGGTGTGGTCGGAACGCTAATGGGGTATACCGAAATCATTCCCCTTCGTATTCATGCGACGGGTCTACTCCTGACTTCTTACGTGGAACCTCATGGAGAGGTGCCTACCGCTGCACTGGCCAGATGGAGCCGCGGGCTATTGCATCTAGCGAGCATCGAACCTTGTTTCGGAGCCCACTCGGTCAAGGGAGCGGTGGCCCCACAAGTCCTTTTCGGCCGACGCTTCCCTAACCAACATTATACGATGCGCGATTTGAGCGCGAGAGGGTACGTTTAGAACGCTCTATTTCTGCAAACATCTCATACTTCCTTCACACTGGTCAATTCTAAGCTTTAAAAATGCAAATATGAAGCCTCCTGTCATGTGGTAAAATTAAAGATTATACTAACTTTAGTGTACTAATAATCTTAATTTTAGTAATGACAGGAGGCGAATATTTCCCACCCTATAGGATCCCTCCCATGTTTTCTCGTGTTGAACTGAATTTACCCTTTATGTTCAGGAAGGTAAGTACGTTATGGTTGTATGTTTGCTACTTAGATATGTGGCTTGAGAGACTTGTATAGGTTGAATAATTAGACATGTACTTTGAATTATGTTGTGTTTATAGATTCTTAAATGTCATTGCTTTAGAATTAATAATTGATATGTTACTCTTTCTAGTATCCATTGGTATATCAGATTCTTCATGTTTATTGTATGCGGATAAGTTACCACGCCAGAGTCCTTTCACCTTTTTCTTTTTCTTACAGCGTGAACGTCTTCTCATCAAGACAAAGACTCACCTTCCATAACTCTACATCACGGAACTACTGGAGTTGATTATTCTAATATGTTGTGGAACTGTTGACGTAATATGATTATGTTTATTATTGCTATTTATTGTTTCGCTTCAAAGAAAGAGGAAGTGATGTCATAGACAGGGCCTTTTATGGGCACCATATCTTTTCTCTGATTGGTTGTTACTGTTTCTATGCTGCTGGAGTTTTCAGTAAAGAAAGATATGCAAGATATGCCTCCTGTCATTACTAAAATTAAGATTATTGGTACACTAAAGCTAGTATAATCTTTAATTCTATAAGAATTAGTGTGGGGAAAAATGTGAGACTGGGTGAAAAATCTATTTTCAATTGGATGACTATAAAGTGAAATTACACTGAATTTAAAACCATACCTTGAATGTCTTAAAAATGGGCCAGACCTCAGTCTGATTGAAAATCTGTAGAAAGGCTTGAATATTGTTGTCTATCTACTGCCTTCATCAAATCTTACAGTCCATGAGTAGGTTTGTTTAGAAGAAAGGTATACTTAGTTGCATTTTACATCCAACAGTACAAAACATAGAACTTTCCAAGGGGGTAAATGCTTATGTAATGCACTGTATAAACTTTAGAGTATTATGGAGAGATTGTTTTAATTATAATAATTACAATGCCCTTTTGTTGCGATTTCAAAGTAAAGAGCTAGTTGTATGGAATATTTTGTATTGCGACCTGATCCTTTAATTAGTTACTATAATTGGTGTCCTGTAATACTGAACAGAAACTAATTGATCAAATTACCCTTTGTTCTAGATGACTGGTCTAGACATTGAGGTGGATCAAATCATTGAGATGGCATGTCTGATAACAGATTCTGATCTGAACATTCTCTGTGAAGTAAGTACTTTGTCTTTACAGTTTTAATTGCATATTTGGCACATTTTTAATTAACCAACTTAGTGTTTTTTTTTTTTTTTTTTGTAAGGGCCCAAATTTGATAATCCATCAGCCAGATGAATTACTGAATGGCATGTCTGACTGGTGTAAAGAACATCATGGAAAGGTAAGGATGTGATAAACCAGTAGTAAGTTGAATAAATACTCCACACAGTGCAACTACTATAACCTGCTATAGTAGTTATGGTACCAGGAGTGCCATGGCACGGTCCCACTGTAAGTAATCAAATTGTTTTAGTATAGTTTGAAAACTTACGTCACCCCTCCTGCTTTTGATTTCCTACTACAGGAAAATCCAGTTTGCTCTATAGATGTAAGCAGGGACATTCTCCTTGGCTGAGCGTGTCAACTTAGTGCTCTCAGCCATTGTGCACCGTAATGGATAGGATGCTTTATTCTATATGGGAAAAAAAACTGGTTTCTCCTACAGGATAAGCCCAGGTGAGGAGTACTTGGGGAACCCAGGTAAGCTGTCAACGTGTACTAACACAACGATGTATGGCTATGTACTTGGGATGGCTTCAGGGCACACATGGTACCTTAACCCCTTATGGACCAAACTTCTGGAATAAAAGGGAATCATGACATGTCACACATGTCATGTGTCCTTAAGGGGTTAACCACTACAGTGGCCTGTAGTGGTTATGGTGCTTGTAATGTGCCTTAATTTCCTTCCTTGTCCATACAGGACAGGAATGCAAAAAAATCAAAGTGAAATTGAAACCAAAAAAATGGTATCCATGCACCCGTATATAATGTGAAGAGTGGGAGTGGTAAGAGGCAGCAGGACAATGTCCATTTATGTTTGTGGAGATAATTTGAAGATGTAAAACAAAGAATTTGGAACACGTTATGAGCATTGATCACAAGGTTGTGGAAGCCCAGAAGTTAAAATCTGAACCCAATTTTTTACCAACTGGAGGTTTAACTGAAACTTAGTCAAGTTTCAGAATAAATTTAAACCACAATGGAGTAGTGTGCAAAAACATGCTACAATATTAAGACACAAAATAGCAGCACAAAACATTTCAGAATAACATCAAGAAACTTAAATATTCCCATTTTTGCACAATAATCAGGGCTACAAATTAGGTAGTCCTGAGATCTGTCTTTTGTGCCCATTCTCCTTTCATGTATTAAGTTCATATGGGTGAAGAATGTTCATCTAGGGGGGCGGAGCCTGACCACCGAGGCGAGCAGTCGCAAGGCCTAACAGCTCCGCTTGTAAAACGGGAAAAAAATGAGGAAAACCCAGGCTGGGTAACCCCAAATCATCATAAAGACGTAATATACCCCCTATAAGCGACATGGGGCGAAAAAACAAGAAAATGACGACCGAGAAACACTCCCCGAGACTCACGATTGGCGATATGTGGGGACAGGCCCGCGGGGCAAGCGGGACCGACATGGCGGATGCTCCGATTTTTCGTATGACCTCTCTGGAGAGGAGTATCTTCTGGCACCCAAGTCGGGGAGACCAACACAGCAGTCTACCCTGGACCCAGACACCGCTCCGGTGACGATAGCGGCCCTCACGCGGCTACTGGCGGACCACCACAAGGATCTGCACAACGACATCTCTGCATTGAGGGGAGACCTCAAGGGAATAACGACCCGCCTCAATACGCTGGAACATACAGCCCGAACCACTAACCAAGACATTGGGGAACTCAGACTAACTGTCCAAGACATCCAGCGACAACAGAGACTCCTCGAACACCGCATGGCAGAGCAGGAGGATGCTGGGCGGCGCGGTAACATGAAGATAAGAGGGATCTCGGACGGGATCCCCGAAGCAGACCTAGCCCAAGCTGTTGCACGCCTCCTGGCAAATATCTTACCGCCAGCGCGGGCCAGCAAGATTCCCCCTGCCAACGTATTCCGAATCCCCAAACCGCCAAGGGCGCCGACCGGGGCCACACGAGACGTCATACTTACCTTCCACACTCGACTAGACAAGACAACAGTCCAGAATGCCTTGAGGGGAAAGACACCGTTCCATTTCGAAGGGATGACTTTAACCTTCTTCCCCGATCTCTCAAGAGGCACCCTAGCCTGGAGACGTTCCCTCCAGCCGCTGACCACGCTACTCCAGCAGAGAGACCTCAAGTACCGATGGCAAATGACCCACATACTCACCGTACATCAGGGGACGGACACTCATCAGATCCGAGAGCTGAGCGACGCAACACCGCTTTTACAGGCACTGGGCCTACAACCAGACGCCCTCGCACAGACAGAACGAGGGAGTGACACGTCTCCTTCACACTCATGGGACCCGGCGAGATCCATCCCGTTTGTACCGACAGGCCACACACCCGAACCCTACGTGGCACTCACTACCTGAAAAGCACAAGGGACGGTAATGCGACGACCTCGGGGCTTGCCGCAGGGTATTCCAGCATACAAATACTAATAAACAAATGGACGATGGACAAATATATTTAATTTAACATGTACCACAATGTGCCTACATGTACGTAGGAGATCTCTTAACCCCTGATTGCTGGACATTTCTCCTGTCATACCGATCTAACGGAGGTAGCTCTTACTATTCACTGGCGCACAAAATAGCACTAGTCCTCATTGACACCACAAGGTATACTAGAGGTTAATTACTCCCAACCAAGAGTAGCTCTGCTTGTCGCCCCTAGATGCTAGTTACGCATCTCAGCCGGGACCTGCCCACTCTGGCATCTGAAGTCTATCGTACACTAGTGATTCAGATACTGGGCCCCCCGCCTAACCATGCTCCCATTACTAGACTTCACCTGGGGACGCTCACAGACATGACTTCTTCGGACAGTTGACAGCCCTACACATTATTATTGTTCTCCCGGTAACCCCATCCCCACCCATCACTGAGGCTTTGGCACACCTTGATAGGCCCCATGGTTTCATCCTTTGCCCCCCGCATATGACACAGGGGAAACCTTCTGCCTACTACATCACCACCCCGTGCTCCCCGACAGACAATTACTACTTAACGATAGAGAGGCACGACAGACCCCCAGGTAACCCCATGCACGCAATTCCGCCTTCACGGACCGCTACCGCCTAGATGGGCTTGGACGGGCAGAGATGCCACAGCAACCCCTGACTCGGACTGTCATAAGCCCCATCCCTCGCCACGACTCCGGGGCCAAACCCTGCTCGTTGAAGTAAACCGCCCCCAGATATACCGAACGACTACACGACCACTGACGACACAATGAGGTAGCAGTGCCGACAAATGACAGAGCTGACACTCCTATATGATACACTGTTTTGACACAGCTGCACCCAGATAAAAACACCAGACGGTGCATCACCCACCTGCTAAGTTTTGTTAATTAGCCCTTATTACAGACGAGGTTGTAACCAGCAGCCGGCAAACAACTAGTCACCACACTTACACTATCGAGAGGTACATACCCGTCTCACTCACTTCACCCCTACACAAGCAAACCTACGGGAACCACACAATCATTGTATAATGTATACTGTTAAGCCTCTGATAACAAAGGGATAACTGATTAAGCCTGTTGCTTAACATTCTTCGTTCATGTCCTACTTAATTCCCCCCTTAAGGTTAAAACTAGGCAAACCCAACACGCTATGACACTGATTAGTTTGGACCTGCCGCTGCCTGTCATGTCATAGGTCATAGCCCATGTCTCCCTAAGCATCATACCTTTATCGTGCTTACCACGCACCGTACGCGTTTGCATTACTTAAACCTGCTCTTATACACACGTTACACTTATAATTTACCTACAAATGCACAATCGGATTAACGCAACCAACGTATCTTGCTTAGTAACATGTTATTATGCCTTTTGTCCTACCGCTTATAACCATTATAATGTTTTTAATCGTGTATTTACTAATGCTGATGCTCGTATGCCATATAACACTAGATAATCTAACTACGTTTACATAGGTTAAAAAAATTGTTTAAAAATGTGCTTCCACCTCAATGCCACATACATCTGAACTTGTGATATTGCTGTGATTATGTCTGCTGTTGTGGCAGCGTATATCTCCTTGTTAAACCATGCACGTCAAAAATAAAGAATTCAAATAAGAATGTTCATCTATTCGGTGGAAAACGTGTCCTACCTAAATACTATTATCTTTATTTATCTTTATTAGAAGTTTTTTTTTTTCCATACAACAAAACTTATATAAAAAAACTGTAACTATGTAAGTATGCGGCATCTATTTTTTTTTTTTTTCATATGAAATGCTTTCCTTTATTTTATATTTAAGAAATGTTGATGCGCATGTGACAATTGTACATATTAGGTGACCGTATCTATTCACTTTCTGATCACTGCTATTGTGTTAATGAAAAATTCTGTGCCTGGGGTACAATAACAGTTGTTCACATGTAAAATCAGTGATGTAAGGCAAATTAAAAGAAAAACGCTAGCTACATAGGATACAGAATGTGCTGGCACAAATTTTATTTGAAGTTCCCAAAAAATCCATTTTGCTTACACAATATTAAGAGCCAAGAAAGTTTATTTTACTGAACCAGACTTTGGCAAAATATACTTTTAGAATTATTGGCCATCAAACTGTTATAGAAGTAGAAAGAGGGTACCTGGAGGCCGATCAAGTGACATAATTTGGCACCTAATTAAGGATTAACGATATATTAAAGTTTCAAATTCTGCTGTGTTTGCAACAACAGACAGTTCTCATAATTCTATATTGAAAATAGAATTGTTGGGGAACCCTTGTGCTAGAGAGAGACTTTTTTTTACAAATGTAACAGAACATGTAACATTTTCAAAATGCAGATTACTAACAAAAAACACAGATGCTACTCTGAAATACTTATCAAGGCAAATCAACCAAATTGATTGCTTCATATTTATCACAGTATTAATCATATGTTTTGAATCTGAAGACAAATTTAACTTGATGAGTAAGATCCATCTTTCACTTTTAACATTAGCAATGTGATATATACTATATGCTAAAAAGTTTACATAGCTAAGCCGCTAACATATAGTTGTAGACTATTAATGATTCGGCACTGTGTCCACCCAAATCATTTACACTGAAATAGTTAAATATTACAATGAAATTAGAGAAAGGCTTTTCACTACCACAGTTCATAGATATGATTTATATATAAAGTGGACCTGCAAACAGCAGATAGTTTTTCCAAATATTTATAGAAAAAACAATGTATTTTTTTTTTGGACATACACAGAAACAAATTGTGGGATACATTGGTGTCCTCCAAAATGAGCACAAATCTTTTAAGATGTAACAGACAACATAGGAAGCTTTATGGCATGACTGTAGGTCAAAGAACAATTTGAATTGCCATCACACAACTAAGCTTGGCAAGCCTTGAATTAAACTGTATTTAGACCTTTAATAGATGGGATGTTAAAATACCAGACCACCCAACTTGCAAGTGGCTGGAAAAGATTCACCCCATAAGAATCTTTGCCATCAACACCACAATAGCTTGTCTGGCATTTTATTTTGTCTTAAGCTACCAATAGACTATTTAACAAAACTTTTAATTTGAGATTGCCTAAAAAATATTAACACTGACCTGGTTAAATATAAAGCATATTTGCAAAGGGAAAAAAAAAAGCCAAAAGCCACCATACGTACAAAAAATAAAATAGAGTAAGGGTTTACTTTGTTGAGGTCATTACTTATGTAGGCTTCAAAGAATATTGGTCCTCCTTCATTGCTTCATTCAGGCTAATTGCTCCAGAGAGCTCAGATTTGCTTCCAGGTGCTAAGGAAGTTAAGGTATGTAGAGAGAATGGATAACAAACAGTTTGCTAGAATATAGGGTATACCCTCTTGCACATTAAATAAATTGTATAATTGACCATAGACAGAAACACATTTCCAAAAAAGCTCTTCAAAATTAGAAACATGCGTTTTACATCGGTGCTACTGTCACATTTTTTTATTTATGCACCTAATCTTCATCCAGATTTGTGTATACAACAATATTTTCCATGTACTGCCTTGTCTTCAGAACAATTCCTCAGTTTCACTGCAAAGTACAATAACCAGGTGTATCAACTAATTATATCAAAGCTGTAACCAAAGACAGAGGGATTCTTCTTACTGGGTTCGAAGTCGATAGTCTCCATTTTGGGTTATGTAGCGCACCCATGGCAAAGCTTGATAGCCACTCTTTTCAATTATTTTCAAGTAACGAACCTGGATCTCAGAGGTAGTAAAGTAGGGAATCTCAAATTTCACACTGATTGGAGGCTTGCCTTCTTTATCCTCTGCCTCTACACTTGGAAGCCCAAAATGAGCCCTCATTAGATATTCTTTTCCACCCGGGAATGACTTTATAGACCACACTATTTCACTATTCTCAGGAACCCATTTTACACTTCCCACAGTGGTTTTAAACTTTGGGGAGTCTGCATCATTTGGCACAGGAATGTGAATCTCGACATTGTTGGCTGTGGATCTGCGTTTGAAATTACTTTTAGCCTTGATAATATACTCTATGCAACTGTGGGAATGTTTTTCTATTACAGATTCAATCCAGATGAGAGGCTTTACATGTGTGTTCAAACAATAAGACATGAGCTCAAACTCTCAATCAGGATCCATCAAATCTAGAAAGGCGTACACATTGGTGGAACTTGACATCTTCCAGCTCCACTGACTTGCTTTTCCCACGTCCTTTGTTTCCAAAAAGAACTTTATCATTTAATCCAAGTCTGAGTTCAGGCATTCCTGAGAGAAACACTCTCATTTGATGGATCCAATTATCTCGCTTCGCAATACATTGCCATTAGCACTGACCAATAGGTTAACAGATTCTATCACATCCAAGAAGACTTCATTCTTCCTATATTTGATTCCCTCTGATCTCCAGGATACAGCATTGGTGACTGTAGCAGGTGGACGAGGGGCACCAGTTTCTAATTTGTGCCCTTCTTGAGTGATGTACTCTTGCAAGATTTTGCTGTCTGTTGTTTGAGGATAGCCAAAATCCATTAATTCATCTAACAATTCATATATGATGACAAAATTATCACGGATGCTTTCTTCTTCTAGCTCTTTAAAGTATTCAGAAAATACCTGGACCACTTTGTAAAGAAAAGAGAAGACCAAGAAGACCGAGAAGTTCCACATGAAACGGACTCCTCCATGGGCAAGGATGGGTGATAGTGCCCCTTCTTCCTCTTTCTCCATTAAGATTGGCATGAAGTGCTCTACCTCTGACATATCGACATCTCCTTGGTAGTTACGGCAAATAAGAACCTTCCCTTTCAGGTCCAAAACGTACACGGCGCTGGCCGACATCTTCCCGGTAGGCGCCCGGTTCAGCCTGCAGGTCTCCTCCACCAATCGCAAGACTCGTCCTCTCCCCTCAGCACCACGGCGCCACCATCCCCGCTACTCTGCGGCATCTCTGATTTATGCAATTAAACATCACATAATATATCTTCATTTGTGGTCGGAACTTAATTTGTATATGAAAATAGAGAAGAGGGGGAGGTTGGTAGTGGTGTGCCAAAACCATCATACGGGTAGGCCTGTAATAAAGAGGGCCCACCAGAGGTAATGTAGTGATAATAGTAAGTTATGAGAGGGAGTGGTGGGAGGGGTCGCTCTAACAGGATCCAGCATAGGTAAGCAGGGGGGTAGAGTTTATGTAGGGAAAATCCTCCCACAAATTCAGGCCTATGGCGTTTTACTTGTGGTTGGAACTCAATTCGTATATGAAAATAGAGAAGAGGGGGAAGGTTGGTAGTGGTGTGCCGAAACCAACATACGGGTAGGCCTGTAATAAAGAGGGCAAAATATATTGCAGAAAACACACTTTATTGCATAATTTACAATGCCAGACATTTAAAGGCTTTCCTGAGTTCTTTCTCAGGATGTGGACTATGGGTGCTGTAGACAGAGGATTTCCATCTGCCCAGTCTATTGATGATATGGACTGGTGTGTCTGTACAGGAGGCTGAGGTGGCTGCCCCAATTCTGAAGGAATGACCGGAAAATGAGGCAGGATTATGTCCCAATCTTAGCAGTAGTGTTCTAATGTGGAATATGAGTTTGGAAGTTGTAAGTGGGTGTCCGTGAAGAAGTAGTAGGGGCGAGTTAGGTGGGAGGCCGACGTGCGTGGATAGAAATAAGTAGAGTATTAACAGGACACCAGAGGTTCTCTGTAGGAAACAGAGGGATTGTAGTCTGGTAGTTTGCGTTATTGGTTTTAGATGAGTGTGAAGACATAACGTGTTTGGTTATGTCCGGTATTTTAAACAGCTGACATCCGTTTGACATACCACAGTGAACTCTCTGGGTATGAGGAAGCCATAGAAGGCGATGTACATGGCTATTTTAATGACAGCGTTAGTCTGGGTATTAAAGAGATTTGTGTCCAATAGGTCTGATATGTTCCTGAATATGGTTCCTTCTTTGGGTAAACTATTGGTAGTAGGAGGTCGATCTATTTTGTTGATGCCATTAAGAATATATTTTTTAAGGGGTAAGTGGAAAGAAAAAGGTGGGTAATTGGGAAAGGTCGTGATGACCTGGTGCTGTATACCTGTAAGATATAATTTAATGGTGTTATGTGCTAATTTAAGGTGTAGGTGGCAAAAAGAGGCAAAAGCCACCATGGTCTCGATAGAATAATTAATTATCTAAAAACGTGAGACTCCCCACCAATTTTGTGGAACAATTTTGTGGTGTTGTCAGAAAGAGCGTTTTGTGAGAGTGACCGAACGTGGGTCAATCTTGTTAATCCATTATTAACTCTGGAAATGTAGGAATTCTGGATGGCAGCTCGTTGGTGAAGGGATGTGTCTTGTAGAATGCCTGAAAGTTAGACCGGCACAAAGCATCAGCTGCCATATTATGAATTCCTGGAATGTTTTCGCACACTAGAAAAAATTGTAGTTTGGCGGCCAGCCACGTCAATCTTCGTATTAACCGCATGATGGTTGAGGAGGAAGATCATCCTTTATTAACGATCTCACAAGCCGCCAAATTGTCTGAGAAACCCTTAACTGCCTTACCGGCCCACAGATGACCCCAAGTATGCTCTGCTTCTACAATGGGATAGATCTCAAAAAGGGTTGAAGTTTCCCTGAAGGCCGGTAAGGCAAGTGTTTCTTGAGGCCACACATCCCTGAAACAGTGGTTACCAAAAATTGCAGCAAACCCAGAGTGGGATGCTGCATCAGTCCAAATAACAGGGGAGTGCTTGGTCAGTGGGGGAATGAACATGGAGATGTCGTTCCACTCTGCTAGGAAGTGCTTCCACATGAGTAAATCGGCAATGGATGGGGGGTTGAGAATTATGGTTCCCTCATCAGGCACGCCGGGTAGGAGGCAGAGTAACCTGAAGATGAAGCATCTCCCCTGTGGAATGATAGCATTGCAAAACTGAGGTGTCCCAGTAGAGACTGGAGATCCTCTGTGTACCAGTACCTTTTTGGAGGAACTGGTCCAGTTCTTGTCGGATGCATACCAATTTCACATCGGGAGGCGTGCCTGCATAGACATTGAGTTTAGTGAGATACCCAGGAATACCAACTGTGTTGGACAATGGGACACCTAGTGCAGAAAACAATGCATTGGTGCTAATGATATTCCGTGGCGTGAGGGAACCTGCCTCGACCAGTAGAAAATCGTCGAAATAGTGTATGACTGTAGGACATCTGACAGTGTTCAGGAGCGGCCAGCAAAGAGTTTCTGCAAATATGTTGAACAGCTTCGGGCTGCTCCTGGAGCCGAAAGTGAGTCTGGTTGCAAAGTAATAATTATCTCTCCATTTGATGCCGTGGATACACCAGAGAGTTGGATGGATCGGTAGTCATTTGAAGGCGTTCGTTATATCCGTCTTACTGAGCCAGGCTTGTTCACGGGCCAGTAGGATAGCTTGTATGGCATGATCCACGGACGCATAATGGAAAGAGAATTCTTCAGCCGGTATTCGTGAATTTAAACTAGGGTTTTTTGAAGAATGAGGTGTGGACAAATCAATAATCAAACGTTTATTAGATGTGCTGTTGGTAACCACTCCAGTAGGGTTCATGCGCCTTGTAGAAAAAGGAGGGTGCGGAAAAGGACCAATCTTAAAGCCTGATGTGATCTCTCTCCGTAGCAACTCGGCAACAGCAGATGGGTCGTTTGTAGCAGAGAGTAAATTGGGGCATTCCAGTGTGCCTGTTGGGAGTGCTACTAACCCTGTGTGGAAACACTCAGAAAAAAACAGAAATCAAATATTGCACCAGGTGAGGGGAGGGGTGGGTGTGTAAATGGTAAGCTAAGGTTTCGATGTTGACCTCCTTCAGGCATTTTCTAGGGAAAAGCTTAGAAGGATACAGGGCTTTTGTATGTGCCCTGAAGCAGATTGTAGTTACATGCTCCAGCATTAAAGTAGTTTCATATCTGCGCCTTGCCCAACTTATCTCTCTGTCCCCTTTCCTGACTGACGGAGGGGTTAGAGGATGGGTAGGAAGTGGAGGGGTGAGATGTAGAGTGTTCTTCTCTGCAGGGACACAATTTGGAGGAGTGTGAGGTAGAGGAGCAAACCGCACAAGATGGGGATCTCAAGCTGGCGAAATGCCTGCAGAACAGCTCTGTGACCAACTTCCTCCAATCGATGCGAGTGTTGGACTGGGCCAAAGTTTCTTGTACCTTAGATGAAACTGACCTGTGATACTCTTAGAAGGCGAAACCCCTGTACTTGTGCCCCAGGTTCACCACCTTGTGTAAATAGAGGTCGAATTCCTCGCCTCAGAGGGTATACAGAGCAGATGACATCTCTGTATAGTCCGAAGCCGAGAATGTCCCTTGTTTTGAGGATTACTGACATGTCTCCGAAACTAAAGGCTCTATTCTCTAAATTATCTAAAAGTTTACAACAGGTCCGGTTAGACACTGCCTTTCTGCCCAAGAGTTGGGCTAAGATGAGCAGTTGTCCCCCAAAAAAAACCTCAGTCAAGGGAAAAGAAAGTCACCGGGTTGTACTAGTGAACAGGGGGTAACCCTAATAGTAATTGAAAACATAGAAAACACTAATTCTCTAACACAGGCACCCTAATAGGTGTTGTGCCAAGAAAAATAAGTCAAACCCTATAGAAATGTACTAATAAATCAAAATATATATATAAATTATTAATTATTTAAATAATTAATAATTTATATATATTTTTTGATTTATTAGTACATTTCTATAGGGTTGTACTTCTTCTTTTTCTCGACACAACACCTATTGGGGTGCCTGTGTTGGAGAATTAGTGTTTTCTATGTTTTCTATTCTCTAAATTATCCTGTGAAGCTATAAGGATAGAGACTAGACTGACATCCTTGCCATCAAGAATGTCTTTCCTAACGGAAGCTGGAACAGCATTTACAGGGGCCCAAACACTTACCACCTACCGTGCCACGGGATGTAATAACCAGAGTCCACTACTTAACGGTGAGAGACCGCATAATGCAGGCCTCCATAGTCAATGGCCAGTTACCGGGGAGATTTGCACAGGTCAAACTCTTTATTGACTTCGCCTCCAAAATGCTTAAGCGGCGCACGTTCGCACCCATCATGGCGGCACTAAGGGTTGCTAACATCCAGTACAAGTATGGATTCCCTGCTAATTTTCCCCATTCCTTTGGGGAGATGATCATTGGAGGCGACACTAATTTCCTATTGGACAGTCAGTGACCTGGATTCTTCCCGGAACCTGGATCTGTCAACCCGAAAGCTGCAACGTAGATCTAAACAAGCTACACATATATTCCACACACTTTTAACCCACAACTATGTAGATCCCTGGCAGATAACCCATCCCACAGAAAAAGTCTATAAATGCCACATCGCAGCTCACAACAGCTACTCCAGAATCGATAGATTCCTGGTTCTTACTTCCTCCTTCCCAGTGATTGAGCACAGTAATATAGGCATGATCTCCTGGTCAGACTATGCCCCCATCACGATGTCCATTAGAGAACATTTCTCCAGCAGAGGTCAAGGCAGCTGGAGACTGAACGAACACCTGCTCACAGATCCAGCAGTAACCTCCCCGATAGAACTGGACTTACAGAACTATTTTCATGACAATACACCTCCAGACTCCCCTCTAGACCAAATTTGGTTGGCACATAAAGCTCATATGCAATGCTGTTTTTTTAATCATTCTAGTTAAACCAAAAGAATACGCCTTGAGAAATACACCTCTGTGATCTCTGAACTAACTACTTTAACACACACTAACAAACACTCCCCTATCCCATCAACCTACGCTAAACTGCTCTAATTACAA
The DNA here is from genome assembly GCF_036172605.1 of Pelobates fuscus. Classification (NCBI taxonomy): domain Eukaryota; kingdom Metazoa; phylum Chordata; class Amphibia; order Anura; family Pelobatidae; genus Pelobates; species Pelobates fuscus. Next base: position 71,503,853 of record NC_086327.1, read on the forward strand.
TCGCAGCTTGGAGACATGGAGCTTGCCAAAACAATGTTTCTATTAAGGAAACTCAGACACATTTTTTTGGCCACTGGCGATAGATCAGGTGTGAAATTGGCCTCCCAACTCAAAAAGAAAACTGTTGCCTCCAGGATTGCCTATTTTGAAAGTGTCAAGGGTAAAAAGGTAATAGACCCTCAGCCAGTGGTTTATTTAGGTTTTGTACTGCCCTAGGCATGACTAAACCTGGGCACCCCCTAATCTAATTTGCCTGATCCCTACCGGTCAAAGCCACACCTCTTCCTAATTAAGTACCCACCCCTTCCTCTTTAGACTGCACAGTTTCCTACTCCTTTTCCTGGCACTGTAGTTCCCTATAGTCCCCCATCTCCCTCGTGCTCTCCCCCACTACTCTGCACTGAATGGGTTAAAACTCCTTTAGTCACATACCTGAATCCAGCTCTGGGTCAGGCTCCTCCTTCGCGCATGCATTAGACTTCCCCATAGGAAAGCATTTCCTATGTCCCTGTTTCCAGTCCCTGGAGTGCAGTTTCTTTGCTGTGTGTGTGTGTGTATATATATATATATATATATATATATAATGTATGTGTGTGTGTGTGTGTATATATATGTGTGTATATATGTCCCGAGGAAAGTTCACAACGGTGGACTGAAACGTCGACCCTGTTTTTTTGACACTGGAATAAAAGGTTTTTACTTTTTACTTATTGAAGTCCCTGAGTGCTAGCTTTTTTCAATTGGTATATACTTGTGCAGCTGAGCACCGGGCAGAACACTGAGGGAAGGCTGGAGTGCAACTCCCATCATCTTTGTATATGTGTGTATATATATATAATATATATTATAATGTTTTTTTTTTAATTGGTCTAACAGAATTTTGCAAAATATATATACAGATTAACAGGGCGCCACAGTCACTAAATAGGTATATGTGGGGGGAAGAACCATATAGTGAATATACTGGTTAAAATAGTAATTTATTAATACAGAAGTAGATAAAAATAATAGCACAATAACAAGTGCTCAAATTATATTAGACAGGAACCCATAGGTATAGCAGCTCACTAATACATTGTCAGGGTACCTGTGGTCTCTACCTCCGAAAGAGGTAGAGACTTAGCTGTTCCTCCATCCAGACGGCCTGATGGCTCCCTTCCCCACGGTCTATCCGGTCATGCAAGGCCGGTCGCGAGGGAGTGACTGCCTTTTACAGCATCTAGGCAGGAAGTGTCATCAGGACACTCCTCCGGAACGACCTGTCACTCAATTGCTGCAGGACCAATCAGGACGCCTCGGAGGCGTGGTTACTGCTCTGAACAGGGTATTTAACAGAGCTTCTTTCATTAGCTCATTGCCCTGTCGTGGTTCTAGCTTGTTCTAGTCACTCAGTGCTTGTGTATTCTATTATCCCTTTTGGTTTTGACCCGGCTTGTTTACCTTACTCTGCTTATCTCTGTTACCCTTGATTCGGCTTGTCTCTCGCTTACCTGTCTTCTGTTACCCTCGACCTCGGCTTGTCTTTGACCATTCTATACTGTACTACTTACGTTAGTCTGGCCATTCTAAGGTCCGGTATACGTATCTGGCTACTGTTTGTACTCTGCGTGTTGGATCCCTGTCCCGATCCTGACATTACGACAGGGCCAATGGATCCTGCAAGTACAAACAGTCAGCTGGCTTCTCCTGATCCTAGGTTTGAAGCCATGGATCACAGAATGGATCAGATGGCGCTTGCGCTACAGGCTCTATTATCTCGTGCCAATAACCCACCAGAGGAGATACGTAATACCCCTGTTTCTCCTGTCGGTTCAGGTCTAGAGGTAGCCACAGTGGGTGCTTCTTCTCACATTACCCCCCCAGTACGCTATGGTGGGGCTCCTGAGAAGTGTCGTGGTTTTTTAAACCAAATTAGTATCCACTTTGAATTGCAACCTCGCTCTTATCCTACAGATAGGGCAAAGGTAGGATTTATTATCACCCTACTTATTGAGAAAGCTCTGAGATGGGCCAACCCATTATGGGAGAACGATAACCCATTAGTTTATAACTATAACGCCTTTGTAACTGCTTTTAGAAGAACATTTGACCCTCCTGGTAGAAAGGTTAATGCAGCCAGATTACTGTTGCGTCTGAAACAGGAGAACCAAACACTGGTGGATTATGCACTAGAGTTCAGGTCTCTGGCGTCAGAGGTCAAGTGGAATGAGCAGGCATATATGGATGTATTTTTGAATGGCTTATCTGAAGTAATCCTTGATGAGGTTGCTACCAGAGAACTCCCTGAGAATTTAGAGGATCTAATTTCGTTCATCTCTCGTATAGATGAATGTTTAAGAGAGAGACAGAACACTCGAGAGAGGAACCGGAGACCTTCTTTTAGGTTAGCCCCCGCTTTTCCAAGTCCTGACTCCACGGTATCTTTGCTTCCTGAACCTATGCAGATAGGGTATACTCGCCTCTCTGAGGAGGAAAGACAGTACAGGAGAAGAGAGGGTTTGTGTATGTATTGTGGAGCTAAGGGTCATTTACTCTCGAACTGTTCTAACCGCCCGGGAAACGCTCGCACCTAAGTCTCTCTAGAGGACAGGCCTTGGGTGTTTCTATTTTGTCCTCTACTCCTAATTATAAAGATCACAGGCTTCTGCTACCAGTTTCCTTAACTTGCGGGAGGGAAGTAGTAAGGGCTAAGGCTTTGATAGATTCCGGTGCTGCTGAGAATTTTATCGACCAAGCCTTTGCTAGTAAAAACAATTTCCCATCCCAGCTAAGGGAGACACCCTTGGCCGTTGAGGCCATAGATGGTAGACCACTACTAGACCCTGTTATCTTTCGTGAGACCATACCCATTGAGTTAAATGTTGGTATCCTACACGTGGAGAATTTATCTCTTCTGCTCATTTCGTCTCCTTCCGTTCCCATAGTTCTGGGGTACCCATGGTTGAAAGAACATAACCCTATTATCGATTGGGAGTTAGGGGAGATACTCTCGTGGGGCCAGGGCTGCCAGGATCGGTGTTTGTGCAAGGTTTCTCCATTAGCTAATATTAACATACAGGAGAATCCTACTCAGTCCACAGAGAGACAAATACCAGACCTTTACCTAGACTTAAGGGCAGTGTTTGACAAGAAGAATGCCGATTCTTTGCCGCCACACAGGTCATTTGACTGTAAAATTAAGCTTCTACCCGGGACTATGCCTCCGAGGGGCCATGTATATCCTTTGTCTGTTCAGGAAAACTCGGTTCTAGAGGAGTATATTCAGGAGAATTTAGAAAAGGGATTTATCAGGAGGTCTTCTTCTCCGGCCAGGGCGGGGTTCTTTTTCATTAAGAAGAAGGATGGCACGCTGAGACCTTGTATCGATTACCGAGGCTTGAATAAAATAACTGTCAGAAATGCCTATCCTATCCCACTGATTACCGAGTTATTCGATCGTCTTAAGGGCTCCAAAATCTTCACCAAGTTAGATCTCAGAGGGGCTTACAATTTGGTGAGAATCCAGCAGGGTCACGAGTGGATGACGGCATTCAATACCCGGTATGGCCATTACGAATACACTGTTATGCCATTTGGACTATGCAATGCTCCTGCAGTATTTCAAGATTTGATTAATGAGGTACTTAGGGAGTTTCAGCATGATTGTGTTATTGTTTACCTGGACGACATACTAATACACTCTAAGGAGATTGAGACTCACCATAGACAGGTCAGAAAGGTGTTACACAAACTTCTGCAACATGGTCTATACTGCAAATTGGAGAAGTGCAGTTTTGATCAGTCTCAGGTAGACTTTCTTGGGTACGTGATTTCTGGGGAAGGTTTTAAAATGGATCCTGGTAAACTCCAATCTATTTTAGACTGGCCTTTGCCCAAAGGACTCAAGGCTATCCAAAGGTTTATTGGTTTTTCCAACTACTATAGGCGCTTCATTAAGGGTTACTCCTCTATCATTGCGCCTATTACCAATATGACCAAACAAGGGGCTGATACTAAGTTCTGGTCTGAGGAAGCTCTTGGTGCTTTTAAGACTCTCAAGGAACTTTTTGCCTCAGCTCCCATTCTAGTTCATCCTGATACGACTCTGCCTTTCTTGCTCGAGGTCGATGCTTCTGAGACAGGAGTTGGGGCTGTTCTGTCTCAAAGGTTAGGGGTGGATAAACCGTTACACCCTTGTGGTTTCTTCTCTAAAAAAATTTCTGGGCCTGAGAGCAGATATGACATCGGGGAGAGGGAACTGTTAGCGGTCATTAAGGCTTTAAAGGAGTGGAGACATTTACTGGAAGGGACACTACACCCTGTTACTATTCTAACGGATCATAAGAACTTGTCTTATATTGGGGAGGCGAAGCGCTTGTCCGCCAGGCAGGCTCGCTGGGCCTTGTTCCTCACTCACTTTAATTATGTCCTTACGTATAGACCTGGTTCTAAGAACTCGAAAGCCGATGCATTGTCTCGTCAATATGAACCATCCACTATAACTGAACCACTTCTGTCCTCCATAGTTCCTAAGGGGAATATCATCGCGAACACGAATCTCAGGATTCACTCTCCATTGCTTTCTGAGATCATGAAGTTTCAGCATTTGGCACCCAAACAGACCCCTGGGGATCGACACTTCGTTCCTGCCGCTCTCCAACTGGAGGTGCTACGCTGTCTCCATAACAGCAAGGTGGCTGGGCATCCTGGCATCCGCAAGACTTATGCGCTGGTCTCTAAAGATTTTTGGTGGCCTGACTTACGCAAGGATATTAAAGAATTCATCGGGGCATGTGAAGTTTGTACCAAGACCAAGCTACCCCATTCGCTTCCATGCGGATTTCTGCACCCTTTAGAGGTTCCTGAAAAGCCTTGGTCCTGCCTGGCAATGGACTTCATTGTTGATTTGCCTATCTCTAAAGAGCAGACTGTCATCCTCACTGTGGTAGACAGATTTACTAAAATGGCTCACTTCATTCCCTTACCTAAACTCCCATCTTCGCCCGAATTAGCGGAGATATTCGCCAGGGAGATTTTCCGTTTGCATGGGATACCTTCCCAAATTGTCTCTGACAGAGGCTCCCAATTTGTTTCCCGTTTTTGGAGATCATTCTGCTCCCAACTAGGCATCAAATTGAATTTCTCCTCTGCCTATCATCCTCAGTCCAATGGAGCTGCTGAACGCACTAACCAAAAAGTTGAACAATATTTACGTTGTTTCGTTTCAGAACACCAGGACGATTGGGTCGGTTTGATTCCTTGGGCGGAGTTTGCGCATAACAATCTCATTTGTGATTCTACGCATTCTAGCCCTTTTTTCTTGAATTATGGCTTTCATCCTTCCATCCTTCCTTCGGAGTCTTCTTCTCAAGGGATACCGTCGGTGGATGTTCATGTTGCCAATTTAAGAGAGTTGTGGGATCAAACTCGACAAATCCTTCTGCACAATTCTACGCTGGTTAAAAAACACGCTGACAAACGTAGAAGGGCAGCACCGGTGTTTGTTCCAGGCGATAGAGTATGGTTAAGTACTAGAAACATTCGGTTAAAAGTGCCGTCCATGAAGTTTGCTCCTCGATATATTGGACCTTACAGGGTACTGTCTCAAATCAACCCAGTTGCGTATCGTTTAGCGTTGCCTAATGCCTTACGCATTCCTAATTCATTTCATGTTTCCTTGCTAAAACCATTAATATGTAACAGGTTCTCCTCCACGATCGCCCCTCCCCGCTCAGTTCAGGTGGAGGGTCAGGAGGAGTATGAGGTCAATTCCATCGTTGATTCTCGAATCTCCCGGGGGAAACTGCAATATCTGGTCGATTGGAAGGGTTATGGTCCTGAGGAGAGAAGTTGGGTACCTCAGGAGGAGGTGCATGCTCCCCGTCTCCGCAGGGCGTTTCACTCTCGATTTCCTTCTCGCCCTGGTGTATTCCGCCCGGTGGGCGTATCTGAGAGGGGGGGTACTGTCAGGGTACCTGTGGTCTCTACCTCCGAAAGAGGTAGAGACTTAGCTGTTCCTCCATCCAGACGGCCTGATGGCTCCCTTCCCCACGGTCTATCCGGTCATGCAAGGCCGGACGCGAGGGAGTGACTGCCTTTTACAGCATCTAGGCAGGAAGTTGTCATCAGGACACTCCTCCGGAACGACCTGTCACTCAATTGCTGCAGGACCAATCAGGACGCCTCGGAGGCGTGGTTACTGCTCTGAACAGGGTATTTAACAGAGCTTCTTTCATTAGCTCATTGCCCTGTCATGGTTCTAGCTTGTTCTAGTCACTCAGTGCTTGTGTATTCTATTATCCCTTTTGGTTTTGACCCGGCTTGTTTACCTTACTCTGCTTATCTCTGTTACCCTTGATTCGGCTTGTCTCTCGCTTACCTGTCTTCTGTTACCCTCGACCTCGGCTTGTCTTTGACCATTCTATACTGTACTACTTACGTTAGTCCGGCCATTCTAAGGTCCGGTATACGTATCTGGCTACTGTTTGTACTCTGCGTGTTGGATCCCTGTCCCTATCCTGACATACATAATGCTGAACTGGGCAAATAAGGTGCAGATTTTAAAAGTGCAAAGTGCAGTGCAAGTATAAGGTACAAGATACTAGTACCAAAAATGCACCGAGTCCATAACATTTAGCCCAAGAAAAAAAGGAAAATAATCAGCATATATAAACAATAAAACCGCTGATACCACGATGCAGGGTCCCAAAGGGGCGTCAATGTTTCAATGCTCAACGCGTTTCGTCGTCAGACTTCCTCAGGAGAAACAGAATTTTGTAATGACAAGCTTTTGGGAGAACCTCCCTTTCTCAAGTCTAAAGCATTTCTGAGCAAAGACGACACATTTTCAAAATTGAGTCGTGATACAGGGGTTAAAAACACATGAGTGATACATGGTGATAGAAAGTAGACACCATTCTCGCAGAGTGTCGTACATATCTTGTGTGAAGATCAGAGTGAGGGTGGAGAGAAAAAAAACGGTGCAGAAGATGGTGCTTGAAGGGGAGAGTAAAAAAATACTTATGTTAAGTATGCATGAATTCACATCCAAGAGTTCTAGAATATGCATAAGTCCTAAATCCAGTATACACAGACACGCACATATACACAATTATACACAAGTACATAAAAATACAACCAAACGCACACTTATACATACATCCAGCACCAATACATGTACCTACACATGTACAAATGTGCCTACACATATAGACCCATATATATATACCTTGTAGTGGAATAGATATTTGCAAGCTACTTTTTATCCCCTACATTGGCTGTCCATATCCCCCCAGTGTTATTTCGTGTGTTTTACCCGTTTTTTTCATGTGGTTCTTCTTTGGCCGTTTGGCAGACTTCAAACGCAAATAATCCATTCGTCTCCCGAACAAAGACCAACCCTGTACCCCATTAGAACGTTAACACCAACCACTCAAGTGTGAAATGGCAAGGGAAACAGTTGCGCGAACACCGGTAAACTGTCGACAGCTAGCCGTTCCTGTTCCCGACCACCTACACGAACAGCGTTCGGGAGATATAAAGTACCGAACAGGGGGAGCATTCACATCATGAAAGCAAGAGATTCCCTTGTATGATTTTCGCACAGGAACCTCATTAACAGAGACCGGCCAGGGCACCTATACTCCTGGAACTATTTTTGGCTACCTTCTCGTGTCTGGCCGGTCAAATATTCCACTGGATGCCGTTCTACTGAACTGATCTGAGTGAATTTTAGATATGTTGGTTACTCGGATCGGGGCTATCAGGGAATGACTTTTGGGGTACGGGATGTCGACCGCAGGTATACTTACGTTCGTTCAGTCATTCGTGCGGTTAAACCACCGACCGCTGAAACTATGGATGCATACAGTCTTACCATTTGTGTCGTTTTCGGCGTACACCAGCATGTCTCACTATTATAAAAACTCCTTTTTCATGCACTAAGTTAACCTATTATACCGTTCGTTCATACAAACGAACCCATCACTATATCTAATATACTTACGTTATTTCATTTTTTTCCAGTGCGGTCATACAGCCAAAGGCAGTCACTATGTATTTATGCAGTTTCTACATGTCATGTAAATTTAGCTGAACGCCAGCCTGTTTAACTTATTATAAATCCCTTATCTTGTATTACTTTGTTCCTGTTATACCATTCGTTCATACGAAACAAAACATTCCTCTTCTTCTGCTTATTTTAACCCCTTAAGGACTGAGCCAAATGTACAAGTTGTGAACAAAACAAAACGTAAACAAAACCTGGCATTTGTGCTATATGTCTGTCCAACCGTAATTCACCTCTTTCATATTAAATGCACCCCCCCTTATTATATATCATTTTATTCAGGGGAAACAGGGCTTTCATTTAATACCAGCTATGAAGATGTTTTACACTTTGTTGTAAACTTTTTTCACAATAAATACACTATAGAGAAGTCCTTTTGAGTGCTCCAGTTTATCGCTTGATGTAAATTTGGGACGTTGGATGCACCAAAGGCAAGATTTATCAGAACTTTTCAGGGGTGAGTGCCTAAATTATAATTTTTGTATAATATATATATATATATATATATATATATTGTATTTATATATATATATATATAGTGATATATACGTATATATTTATGTATATAGATATATATTAATTCGTTCTACGTGTATTTTGATATAAATATATATATATATTAATATCACAATACAGTTAGAACGAAATAACACACATCTATATATTTGTTAATTATTTTTTTTTTTTTTTTTTTTTTTACGTATTTACATATTTTTTTATATTATATATATAATAATATATATACCGTATATACTCGAGTATAAGCCGACCCGAATATAAGCCGAGGCCCCTAATTTTACCCAAAAAAACTGGGAAAACTTATTGACTTGAGTATAAGACTAGGGTGGGAAATGCAGCAGCTACTGGTAAATTTCTAAATAAAATTAGATCCTAAAAAAATTATATTAATTGAATATTTATTTAGTGTGTGTATATAATGAATGCAGTGTGTATGTGTGAGTGCAGTGTGTGTGAGTGCACTGTGTGTGTGTGTGAGTGCACTGTGTGTGTGTGTGAGTGCAGTGTGTGTGTGTGTGAGTGCATTGTGTGTGTATATATTAATTGAATATTTATTTACAGTGAGTGTATATAATGAATGCAGTGTGTGCGTATGAATGCAGTGTGTGCGTATGAGTGCAGTGTGTATGAGTGCAGTGTGTATGAGTGCAGTGCGTGTATGTATGAGTGCAGTGCGTGTGTGTATGAGTGCAGTGTGTGTGTGTATGAGTGCAGTGTGTGTATATGAGTGCAGTGTGAGGCAGTGTGTGTGTTTGTGTATGTGTTGGTGGGGGTGGGCATTTTGATTGTTATAGTATTAATTATTTTATTAATTATTATTTTTTTTTAATATTATTATTATTATTTTTTGTCCCCCCCTCCCTGCTTGCTAGCTGGCCAGGGAGGGGGGCTCTTACTCCCTGGTGGTCCAGTGGCATTGGCAGTTCAGTGGGGGGGAGAGGGGGGCTGGCAGAGCTGTAACTTACCTGTCCTGCAGCTCCTGTCAGCTCCCTCCTCCTCCGCGCCGTCCGTTCAGCACCTCGGTCAGCTCCCAGTGTAAATCTCGCGAGAGCCGCGGCTCTCGCGAGACTTACAGTGGGAGCTGACAGAAGAGCTGACCGGACGGCGCGGAGGAGGAGGGAGCTGACAGGAGCTGCAGGACAGGTAAGTTACAACTCTGCCAGCCCCCACAGCCCCTGTCTGTATTATGGCAATGCAAATTGCCATAATACAGACTATTGACTCGAGTATAAGCCGAGTTGGGGTTTTTCAGCACAAAAAATGTGCTGAAAAACTCGGCTTATACTCGAGTATATACGGTATATATATTTAATCAGTATCAGTCTACGTGTAATTTGATATTAATATATATATATATATAAAAGTAATAAAGGGAGCACACTAGGTCTTAAAAATAGTGCAAAATTATTTACTGCATTCCAAAGAATACATCGCTGTGGTATACAAACAAATCAACGTTTCGACCCTGCTGGGTCTTTATCAAGATCACTGAAAGGAGGAGTGCCTGGCTTTTGGAATTTTTTCTATATATATAATAGTAAAATACACCTAGACAGTGTGTGTATGTATATGTGTATATGTGTATATAATTTATTTTATTTTATTTCCAGCCAACAGGGGGACTGTCATTACAGTTAGTCCCCCTGCTTGCAATGCCTGAGCCAGCTATCCCGGCCATGTGATTGTGAGGTCCTCGCATGGCCCGGGGGGGCTGAAGAGGGTGGACGTGCCTCCCTGGGAGTCCCCCCAACCACGATCGCCGGCGTGGGATCGCCGGTGACCGGGTAAGTAAAAAAAACAAAAAAACGGAGGGCGTACAATTACGCCCGGCGGAGTTTAGAGCCACCTTAAAAAAGGATGTAATTGTACGCCCTCCGGTCTTAAGGGGTTAAAGTCATACAGGTTTGTGGTCCTCATTTTTCATTTCACTCGTTAAGTTAATTTTGCGGTAAGCAGGTTAAGATTAATCTAGTCTTTCTTTCTTTTTGACTGCATGATTAGCCTTTCATCTAAATGGGGGTCTGACTACTACAAGGTCACACGTTTGTCACTTTGGTAATATGCCCATGCAACTTCACGTCTATATCCCAATTTCAACCACCACGGTTCTCTTTTAAATCCGACACAATTCTTACCAAAGGCACGATCACTCAATCACTATTTCTTTCAGCCTTATACTTATTAAAGTACTTGGTTCTATGTTATGTTTCTAGGCTCCTCTACTTCTTCTTCAATAAAAACTAAAGGAAATGTCAACCCGGTATCCTCTCCTATCAGGTATAATGATTTACTTGTTACAGCTATCTTGCCCCAATGCCTCATGCAGCCTCCACAGAACAAAAAAACAATCCCCCCCGCCAAGGTGGGACTTCAAACTACGACATGGGTCACATTGAAACCAATCACTACGATCGCACCCATAATAACCTCCCAACCAATATCACTTTGGAATAAATAACTGTACATCATTTGTTTTGTTATTTCTACACTTATTACCTAGACCTGCGTTAATACCACAGTCCCTGCAAGCTTCCTGCGCCTTTCAACCACCGACTGCCAACCTGGTTTCCTGTATTTCAATACCAGGTATTGTTAATCTTACTCATTATGATTTCTCCCCCAGGCCTCACTCAGCCTTCCTCCACTACATTCCCAATATTATGGTAATTAGGGGCTTATCTCTGCGTATGGACCAACGTTCAGGTCCCTCATCTTACACGGGTTCTTGCGTTGCATAGATACACACCTCTCCATACGTTTAACATTTTTACATACATCATGTATATCAGTGGCACGCCTTGGGACCACCAGCATCTATCTTACCCCTAGGATACCCTTTGGCCAGACCAGTGATTCTTCTAAGACAATTCGTATCCAAGGACTACTGTATCACGCACTTAGTAATAAAAGTAATACTCAAGGTTAGTATCCACATGTGGTCGGTACACCATTTAAGAGGTAGCAACACATCTGACCCAATATAATATCAGAATCGACTGGTGCTAGATGGACACGGAACTATTCTGCCGACACTTTTCCGGATTGAGGCCCCCGTCCTGTGCCGCGTGTAGCTCAACATCCCACTCCACCGACTTGTGCCCTTGTGAAGCAGACCCTTCCACTTCTCACCATTCCTTTACCCCACACACTAGACAAGAAAGCGGGCCGAGGGACAAGCTGGGCAGACCCATTGGGTTTCTGGGCAAGGTGCAGGTGTGCAATAACTTTAACGCTGGTGCATGTAGCTTCATATCATGACGGTTGTTGCACGTCTGCTCCATTTGCTTCAGAGCGGATACTAAGACTACGTGCCCGGCCCGACTGTCACCTAAAAAATGACTGACAGAGGTCAACATAGATATTGTTGCTTTCTACCTATGCTCCCACCCAGCAAGGCATTTGGTTGATTTGGCATCAGGTTTCTTACAGGGTTTTCATACCATCCCCACAGGCACGCTCGAATGCCCACACCTGCTCTCAGCTACTAATGACCCTCTTACGGTGGATTTCCTACTGTCCACAGAAACAAAAGCAGGTTTCATGATTGGCCCTTTCTCATCCTGGCGAGCCAACCCCATTGGCATAGCCGTCCATAAGTACTCAAATTAAAAAAGATTAATTATTGACCTCTCTGCACCTCATTCTTCTTCTGTCCAAAGCATAAACTCTCATATACCCGCTGAGGAGTTTTCACTACACTTCGCCAAAATGGATGACGCTATGCAAGCCATCATCACTTCTGGCAGCAAGGCATGGTTGAGTAAGACCGACATCCACAACGCTTTTAAAGGACCACTATAGTGCCAGGAAAACAAACTCGTTTTCCTGGCACTATAGTGCCCTGAGGGTGCCCCCACCCTCAGGGTCCCACTCCCACCGGGCTCTAGGGGGAGGAAGGGGGGTTAAACATTCACCTTTCTCCAGCGCTGGGCTCCCTCGGCACTGGGGACTCTCCTCCTCCTTCTGACGTCTTCAGCTGAATGCGCATGCGCGGCAAGAGCCGCGTGCGCATTCAGCCAGTCCATAGGAAAGCATTCTCAATGCTTTCCTATGGACGCTGGCGTCTTCTCACTGTGAAAATCACAGTGAGAAGCGCCTCTAGCGTCTGTTAATGAGACAGCCACTAGAGGCTGGATTAACCCATATGTAAACATAACAGTTTCTCGGAAACTGCTATGTTTACAGCAGGCGGGGTTAATCCTAGATGGACCTGGCACCCAGACCACTTCATTGAGCTGAAGTGGTCTGGGTGCCTATAGTGGTCCTTTAAGCTTCTAGCCATTCACCCCTCACTTTGGAACTTACACGGTGTAAAATGGCAGGACAGGTACTATTTTTCTAACCGGCTTACTTTTAGGTCAAGGAGCAGCCCTAAGCTGTTTGACATTTTCGCTGAAATGTTCTGTTGGCTGCTCCTAAACATAGTTAGGTGTCCATCCATTATCCACTATTTGGACGATTTTTTTGTTGGTAGAACCGGGGTCACACACCAAGTAGCCTTCACAACACCACAGCCCTCTTCACCAAGTAAAATGCTTGGACCCTCTACCAAGCTGGTTATCTTGGGCATCGTTTTGGACACAGTATCCTTCCAAGCCAGCCTACCCCTCGAGAAACTGACCCGCGTTATGGACGAAATCGGTCTGTTCCTGGAGAGTGATACATGCACCAGGAGGGGACTCCAGTCCTTATTGGGGTCCTTTAACTTCGTGATGCAGATCATTCGTCTCTAGGCCGCTGTGTTTACTCCATAGGGTGCCAGACTCCTGCCCAATTTCTTTAGACGGTCTAGCCAGAGTTGATCTGCACATGTGAGTCTCTCTGTTCATACCTCCACTATCTGAGCTTTCACCTATTATTTACACAGACGCAGCAGCATGCACCGGGTTTGGTGCCATTTTCGGAAACCCATGGTTTAGGGAAAACTGGCCCACTGAGATGGATGCCTTGGCGGCTTTTAGAGAAACATCCTCATTATTCAAGATTTACCTCGTAGGGGCGGCCGCCCGTACATGGGGTCATCTCTGGACCGGCAAGGCCGTGAAATGCTATTCAGACAACTCCGCAGCCTGCGAAATTATCAACAAAGGGCGGTCCTCCCCACTTACCATTATGAGGCTGGTATGCAAACTGACTTGGTTGGCAGCAAATGCTGAGTTTCACCTTGTCTGCATCCACATTCCTGGTATCCGTAACACAGCTGCTGGCGCTCTTTTCCGCTCTATAGTTGTCTTTTAAAAACATCCTTTAAGGTATTCACAAGGTTACAGTTCCCTCTGTCACTACCAGATTGCCAATAGATGGTCCTATTATCAGACTACTTAGTGACCTACTGGACAAATCCCCATTCAACTATAACACTAAACTGGTTATAAAGGCAGCTATCTTTATTGCTTTCTACGGCTTCCTTAGACCTAGGGAGTTCAGTCATACGACAGGTAGATACTACAGCAAGCCTTAAACTATCTCATCTAAAAAAGGTTGCTGACCACTATGTACTTTCTTTACCTTCCACAAAGACTAACCACACCAATCATCCCACTATCATTCCTCTCTTTCCTACCGAGAATGCCTGGTGTCCAGTCAAAGTGCTTGACTTATTTCTTGTATCTCACCACACATACTTACTGGACACCCGACTATTGCTACTCCAAGGGCACCCGCTCACTACTAAATTCACATCTCTCGTTAAGACTCTGTCAAGGTTGGGCTACAACCCGGCTACCTTCTCCGGTCACTCCTTCTGTATAGGCGCAGCTTCTTCCGCATCAAGCTCAAACACACCAGTCCACATCATTAAGAGACTGGGCCGCTGGAAATCCTCCATTTACAATACTTACATACCACGACCGGAAAGAGAGCTTCGTCAAGCTTTCAGAAGTCTAGCTTTATAAACTTGCAATAAAGTATTTTTTATACCGGGATATGTGTTGCTTACATGATGCCCTCTTTTTATTACAGACCTACTCATACGTTGGTTTCGGCACACCTCAACCAACTTTGCATCTTCTGATACATTCCATAACCTATTAGAAATTCCGAGCATAAGTTAAAAGGTCATTAGGCCTGAATTTGTGGGAGGAGTTAAGGCCCCTACTTAAACTCCTAGCCCCTACTCACCTCTGCCGTTCAAGCTGATTGACCCCACCCACCTACACCCATCTATATATTACATTTCACCTTGGTGGGCCCTCTTTTTCTTACAGGCCTACTCGTACGTTGGTTTCGGCACACCTCAACCAACTTTGCATCTTCTGATACATTCCATAACCTATTAGAAATTCCAAGCACAAAAAAAAAAAAAAATATATATATATATATAAACAAAGTCAAGAGGGCTGCACTCACCTAAACATGCATATATTACAGGGTGCTACTGGGACCAAAATACAAAAAATACACAAACCAGTGCACTCGCTTATTAACTAAATAGTGATTTCAAATCCTAAATAGTACTATGTAAAAACACCTCACCCAGGTAAAAAATAATGTGGGTTTGGTTACATTATATGATCATACATTGCATAAGCCTGCCAACTGCATCAAAGTACCCCATTAATTGTGGGGGTCTAGGCCAGCCCCTGGGTTTTGCACCCCTCCCTGTCACAGGTGTCTCATTCCAGGATCCTATTTAGCCTTGACTTGCAGAGAGTCCAAGTAAGGAAGCATTTCCCAAGTAAGTGGATTAATCTCATAAGAGCAAGCATTAGGCTGCTAGAGTAGGACCTGCCAAGAATGGGGTACTTTGATGCAGTTGGCAGGCTTATGCAATGTATGATCATATAATGTAACCAAACCCACATTATTTTTTACCTAGGTGAGGTGTTTTTACATAGTACTATTTAGGATTTGAAATCCCTATTTAGTTAATAAGCGAGTGCACTGGTTTGTGTATTTTTTAAATATATATATATATATAAAATATAATGAAAAAAGGCTTGCACTCACGGTCTGGTATTATAGTAAAATATTTCTTCTTTATTCCAACATTCTTAAAACATATTTGCAGTCATCAACGTTTCAGCCACCGTTCGTGGCTTTTATCAGGATCAGTTCAGCACAACTGGTGCCTTTTTTCATTATATTTTGTTATCTTTTGGCTATAGCTGTAATGCACCCGCCAATTTTTGATTTTTGAAAGTGTGTGTACGGGGTACCATTGGAAAATATATATATATATATATATATATATATATTTTTTTTTGTGGTCAGGGAAGAAGGCCGTATTATGAACCTATACCTCTAATCATTAGTATAATATACAAAGTCGGTTGTGGTGTGCCGAAACCGACGTACGGGTCGGCCTGTAAATAAAGAGGGCCAACCAGTTTATAGATTTCCTTTTGTGGAGTGGTGGGTGGGGCAACCGGAAGTGACCAAGCACTGTCAGCAAGGTATGGAGGTAAGTAGTGGGTTTATATAGGCCGGTTGCAACCCCTCCCACAACTCCAGGCTCCGCCTTCCCATTTGTGGTCAGGGAAGAAGGCCGTATTATGAACCTATACCTCTAATCATTAGTATAATATACGAAGTCGGTTGTGGTGTGCCGAAACCGACGTACGGGTCGGCCTGTAAATAAAGAGGGCATATGAGAATAATCAGTTCCACACTTAAATACGTATACATATACATTATTACCAAAGGTTTCCTATTTTGCCAATTGTTTAAAAGCTTGTCTCAACTCTTTCTCGGGTTGAGGTATGTAACAATGGTATGCCGAAGATTTCCAACGGCCTAGTTTCATAATAATATGAACTGGTACGTTTTGGCTGGAGGCTGATGTAGCTGCTCCGATACGAAAGGAGTGGCCTGTATATGCTGCGGGATCGTACCCGATTCTTGTGAATAGTAATCTCACGTATTTGATGAACTTTGATGTAGTCAAGGGTTGACTGTGTATTGTGAGGAGAGGAGCTTGTTTGGGTTGATCAGCCATACCTGCCATGTAGATATTGAATAATTGCACGGGGCACCAATGATTGCCGGTTGAGTAAAACTGAATGTTGATGGGCGGTCCCATTTGATTAGTTTTTGAATGTCCTAATGATAAAGTGTAGTGATCACCTATTTTGTTTGTGTGACACACACAGCATATTTCCCTTATTATTGATGTTACTTAAGGTGAGTTCGTTGGGACGCATAAACCCATAAAATGCAAGGTATATGGCTGTTTTGAGTGTGTTATTGGTGTGATTATCAAAGGGTTTGGTATCTAACATGTCAGACAATGCCCTGAATTTTTCTGCGTCAATTGGTAGCCGTGTAGTAGGTTTTGGGTTTTCTAGGCGTTGGATGCCTTTTAGCATGTTTTTTATGGGGTGTGCTGACAGGAAGTTTTTTATACCGGGATATGTGTTGCTTACATGATGCTGTATTCCGGTTAAATAGAGTTTGATAGTGTTGTGTGCCATTTTCAAGTTGAGATGGCGGAAAGAGGTGAATGCCACCATGGTATCTAAACTATAAGGATTCGTGATGAGGTATTCTGAAACAAATTTGTTGAATAACATTAAGGCTCGGTTGTACGTGCGTCTGGTGTTTGGGGAAAGTGAGGCCTGTACTAGTGTTTTCCCGTTTTCCCATGCTCCATTAGTGATTTTAGTCCAGGATGAGGTCTCTGAACTGCGGCGCCTTGCTTGGCCATTCCTCTCCTTTTGGGTGTAGCTGTCTGAAAAACCTGCAATTTTGAACGGGATAGTGCGTCAGCTGCTGTATTATGATGACCTGGCACGTGTATGCAAGTCAGGAAGAAATTTTGTGTGGCTGCCAACCATGTGAGTTTCCTGACCAGGCTCATGAGGGTTAGTGAAGAAGACCTGCCTTTGTTCAGAATCTCGCAAGCATCCATATTGTCGGTGTAGCACTTGACAGCTTTCCCTCCCCATAAGTGGCCCCAGACTTTAGCTGCTGCCACTATGGGGTAGATTTCAAACAGTGCCGAAGTTTTTGTGAAAGCGGGTAACCCTAGTGCTTCGCTAGGCCAAGCGTCCCTCAACCATCTGTCTTCGAAGATGGCTGCAAAACCTGCGTGACCTGCAGCATCCGTCCATAACACAGTGGAGTTTAATGTTAACGGTGGTATGAACAAGTTTCTCCCATTCTAGTCTGACCGGAAATGGTACCACATGGTCAGATCTGCCCTAGCCTGAATGTCCAGTGTAACCCTGCTGTCATCGTTGGGTAAGTCGGGTAACAAACTGATTAGACGTGAGATGAAAGCTCGTCCCTGTGGTATTACTCTGAAGGTTCTTCCTTGAAGTCATACCGTTGTCGAGGAATGACCCAACCTCTACCCGGATTCTCTGAACTTTGTCTGCTGGCAGGCTAGCTTGCATGGCTGTTGAATCTAAATCGATACCTAGGAAGGTTAGTTTGGTAGTGGGGCCCACTGTCTTGTTCTCGGCCACGGGTACCCCTAATGTTTTGAATAAAGTCTTGTTGATGCTGTGTGGTACCGCGTCTGGTTTCTCTACTGTTATGAAGTCATCCAGATAGTGTATAACTACTGGACAGCAGCAGATATTTAACAGTAGCCAATACAGTGTCTCAGCAAAAATATCAAACAATATGGGGCTACTTTTGGCCCCAAACGTCAGCCAGTTCGCAAAGTAGTATAGCCCTTTCCACCTTACTCCATGCAAATGCCATAGAGAGGGGTGCAAAGGGAGCAGCTTGAAGGCATTTGAAATATCGGTTTTCCCAAACCAAGCTGCCACCCCTGCTTCCAGTATGGCCTGTATGGCATTATCTACTGAGGCGTACTGTAAAGAAAACTCGGCCGATGGTATAAGCGAGTTTAGGCTTGGTGAGGTGCTGGAATGAGGGGCTGACAAATCGATAATTAACCGTGCTTTATTGTTGTATTTCCCACGTGCCACTCCTATTGGGCTGGTTCTCCAACAAGTGAATGGTGGCTTTGTGAATGGCCCTAACATGAAACCATTCCCTACTTCGGCTTGCAACAGAATGTCTACTGTTGCTGGATCAGTAGTGGCAGATTGTAGGTTCCTGCATTCAATAGTTCCTGATGGTAGGGCTACCAACCCAGTGTGAAACCCGTGATCAGAAATTGTACTAAGTCCCTAGATGGATGCGAACTAAGGTAAAAGGCTAGTGTATCGACATTGACTTCCGTCAGTCATTTCTTGGGGAACAATCGGTTAGGACACATCGTTTTAGCATGGGCTCTGTGGCAGATAGTGCAGACATGTAACAATCTGCAAGCGCTGAAGCTGCAACCGCCTGCGTTAAAATTATTACATATCTGCGCCTTCCCCAAGAAAACTATTGGCCTACCTAGTTTGTCTTTAAATGTCCTTTGGTCAGTGCTACTGGTGCCAGGAGCTGCGTAGCTGGTAGTTGGAAGACTTGGTTCGTTTGGGCACAAATTGGTGGCCTGGGAATTGGATGAACAGATTGCGCAAGACGGTGGTATGAGGCCGGCAAAATGGCGGCAGAAAAGTTTGGTATCTAAATGCCTCCAATCTGTTCTTATATTGAATTGTACCAAAGCTGCTGCTGCTTTAGCCGAAAAAGACTTGTGATAATCAAAAAACGTATGGCCACCGTATTTGTGTCCCAGATCCACCAATTTGTGCAAATACAAATCCAGTTCTTCTCTACGTCTCTATATATGCCAAAAGCTAGGACGAACTCCGGTATGGTTAATTTTTTACTTAGTCTGGGGTCTCTAGCTTTCATCACCACTGACAAATCCCCATAGTTATAGGTCTTATTTTCTACCACGTCTTGAGACGCTATGAATAGGGAAATAAGGTTGACATCTTTTCCCTCTAAAATATCTTTCCTAATGTTAGGAGGTACCAAGTGTGATGATGTGAGTGGTAGGATTGTGTGCACTTTGTGCCCCTGTCACATTACCCTGTGCTGCTATGTGTTCAATATCTGGTGTAAGATTGATGTCAGGTGCCACGATAATTTGTTCAGGTGCTTCCAGTCTGTCCATTCTCTGGCTGATATATCTAATGGACGCCAGGATAGATGTCATGGTGACTTGCAGCCCAGCTAAGGTTTCGTTCATATTGTCCTGTGAGCTGGTTCCTGGTTGAGGGGTCTCTGAGGTTGTCATCATAATCCTATATCAGCTTTCCCGGCCGTGGCCGGAGTTCCGCAGCAATTTTAGGAATTGTCCATGACCTCAATGAACAAGGGCTATCTAGGTTTTCGGCTGTTGTTGGAGCCATCATAGGGGTGGGTGGTCTAGCTGGCGTGCTGGGAGGGGAGACGTCTTCTCCTATGTCGGAGGCGTGAGACATCCTATATGAATGACAAAGTGTTTGATGCGACTTATTAGTAAGTTGTAGTAGCTAACGAGGCGGGTGAGGCCCTGCTACTCGCAGCTGGACAGATAGGGGCTATATTTATGCTTTGACGTATGTATGGGCCACCAAAGCGTTGTGGCAAGAAGGTGGGCCTCGTTTAATGTATAAAAGTAAGCTGGGCGTGCCTGGTGAGGCCCTCTCTGTACTTTGGGTTGAGTACTGTGGAATCTATCTATGAGTTGGACCGAAGGTGAATACCTCTGTAATGAGGAAAACCTTGGAAGTATTATTGTCGTAATTAGTGCGTTTTTTTATGCCCAACTATTGTGCTAGTGCCTATATCGTGTCGTAGGTATGATTCTTTGACTAATATGTACCTGACGAGTCGGTCTTTAGGCTACGGCTGTACTTGTATATACTTAGATTGCTTGGCCTAAGATGAAAATAATCAAAGTAAAACACCCGAAATAGGCGTACCCCTTCCCCTATATATATATATATATATATATATATATATATATATATATATATATATATATATATATATATTATTACCTGTACCGCAACTAAGCGTTTGATTCTATTTTTAATTCCTATTATTGACAAGATGTAAGGTGCGGTCTATGTCTCTGTCGACTTGTTATAACCAGCGTTGGTCTTGATGAATCTAACCTACGAGGGTAAGATGTAACGATATGCCATTTACCAGTTTGGACTATGTACGATGATAATATGGTGTTTCTACCTCAGAGCAGCTTTGAGTATAAGTGCCACCTAAGTTATCCATAATGAACGTACCGTATTTACAAGCACTCCCTTGTGCTGGGATGCTCGTGTGTTGTAATTGAGAACAGCCCCACCTGCAAGGACATGACAATACAATTTTTAACTTACCTCGTTTACCTTTATGCCTACTTTTACCCGTATGCTGATATTACGATACCCTTAACCTGCCGCTTCCCCGAGACTATACATGATTATATCTATTTAATTACCTACAGTTGTAACCAGACTGTAATGAATGTATCCGCACACCTAATTAATTAAACTTTATATGCGCTGCATTTTATATGAATCTCTTACCGATATGCATAAAGAAATATATATATTGTGGATAGCCCCCTGAAGTAATTTATAACCTGTGACGTAACCTTTTAATATGTAACAGTGGCAGAGTTACCCGATCTCTCTATCTATTATATTATTCCCCTAATACATGTTACAGATAATTACCACTCTAAAATATAACCGTTCCATACATAGCGTGTCATATGTCAAACGCGTCCGTAGGTGGCAGAATTGCATTTTTTTTTTATTTTTTTTTATTATGAATGGTTTAACCGTACTGCGATTTGTGTTTTTTAACCCCTTCAGGACGGGTGACGGACGAGGTCCGTCATCCAGGGGATACCCTTAATGACGGATGACGGACCTCGTCCGTCACACGGTAAAATTAACCCCAGATCGCCGCAATCGCGGCGATCGTGGGGTTAATGGTGCTCCGGTCTGCCTCTGCATTAGAGGCAGACCGGGAGCACCGGATCGGGCTATCCCAGCACATGTGCCCGCTCTGACAGCATGTCAGAGCGGGCACATGTGCTCTGTATACTCACCTCCGCCTCCCTGCACTTCCGGGTTCAGTGTGAAATGCAGGGAGACGGATCTTCAGTGATCCTGCC
This sequence comes from Pelobates fuscus, assembly GCF_036172605.1. Taxonomy (NCBI): domain Eukaryota; kingdom Metazoa; phylum Chordata; class Amphibia; order Anura; family Pelobatidae; genus Pelobates; species Pelobates fuscus. The sequence continues at coordinate 71,525,380 of NC_086327.1, forward strand.
CCCTGGTGTGTAAAAAAAAAAAAGTTAAACTAAAATCCCACCCCCCTTTACCCATATTAATAAAAAATTAACCCCTTCCCTGCCAATTGATCATTGACTACAGTGATCAATTGGCAGGGATTACATTTTAATATGATCTGATTTTTTTTTTTTTTAACCCCTGAGGGTTAATTCTTTTTTTTTTTTTTTTAACCCTCAGGGGTTAAATTTATTTTATTAATTAATTTAAATATTTTAAAATTATAAATTTAGCTAGCTGGGGAGAGTGGAAGTTAGTGGGGAATTGGGGGAATTAGTGTTAGGCTAACTAGGGGTTAACGTTAAAAAAAGTTTTAAAATAAGCTTTAAAAAGTTAAAAAATTAAGTTAAAAAAAGTTTTAATAACGTTTAAGTAAAAAATTAAAAAAAATAAACCCTTTACCCAGTCCAAATAAAAATTAACCCCTTCCCTACCAGTCTATCACTGCCTACAGTGATCAAAATACAGATCACAGTATTATACTGTGATCTAATTTTTTTTTTTAACCCCTGACGATTAACTTTTATTTATTTGTTAACCCTCAGGGGTTAAATTTATTTAATTAACTAATTTAAATATTGTATAATTAAATATTTTGCCAGCTGGGGTGGGTGGGAGTTATGGGGAATTTACTGTTAGTGCTGCTTACTGCTAGTTAGGGGTTAACGGTAAAAGAAAAAGCTTAGAAAAATTGTAAATCTGTCAAAAAAAGTTTTACGAAAGTTTAGGAAACTTTAAAAAAATTAATAAGCAAAACAAAAGTTTAAAAAATAGTTTTAAAAAGTAAAAAAAGTTTTAAAAAGTTAAAAAATTAATTTAATAACGCTCATTACCACTACACCTGGTACAAGCTAGCGGAAAAATGATCCCACGCTAAGGTTCAAAATATGCCTTTTGAAATACCCTGGGATGTCTTATTTAAGAAATGGTATGGCTTTATGGGGTATTTGGATTATATAGCCTGGTAAAATACTCTAAAATGGGACATGGGCACAGCGTAAAAATTTAAAGTTTGAAAAAAAAATGGAATGGCTGTGTCCCAAATGTGCCCCTCCGATGTCCACATATACCTGGCAAAGGTACATACGGGGGTATTTTTGTACTCGGCTGACATAGCTGAGCAACATATGAAGTATTATACAGTCGTAGCACACATGAGGTTTGCAAAATATACTGTGCAAACTCACTTTGTGTGTCAAAAAGGCAGAAAAAACGCTTATGACCACTACACCTGGTACAAGCTAGCGGAAAAATGATCCCACGCTAAGGTTCAAAATATGCCTTTTGAAATACCATGGGGTGTCTACTTTAAGAAATGGTATGCCTTTGTGGGGTAGTTTGAATTTAAAACCTACGAAGATGCTTGGAAATTGCACATAGGCCCAGCGTCAAAATTCAAAGTTCTGTAAAAACTGATATGGCTTGGTCTCCAATATGCCACTGTAGCTTCACAAAATAGTGCCAAAGACATTCATTGGGGATGTCTTTTTACTCAGAAGACTTAGCTGAGCATAATTTGGAGGTTTTGAACTTAGTGGCACATATGAAATATACAAAATGCCCAGCAAAAATGCAATCCGTATGTCAAAAAATGCACAAAATTATTTTTTACCACATACTTTGGCATATATTGGTGAAAAAATGGGGGCATTCTAAGGCACAATATGCACCTTATGATATACCCTGGAGTGTCTACTTTTACAAATGGTAGGCCTTTGTGGGGGTTTTTGAACAGTCAAACTGTTATAATACCCCAAATGGAAGCATAGGCTCATTAAATCCGTCTCTCAAAATTCTACTGTGAATACTGAAAAGGACAGGTCTCCTATATGGCACTGTAGCTTCACGAAATAGTGCCATAGACATACAATGGGGGTGTCCTTTTACTCAGAAGACTTAGCTGAGCATAATTTGGGGGGTTTGAACTTAGTGGCACATATGAAATATACAAAATGCCCAGCAAAAATGCAATCCGTATGTAAAAAATGCACAACATTATTTTTTACCACATACTTTGGCATGTAATGGTAAAAAAATGGGGGCATGTTAAGGCACAATATGCACCTTATGAGATACCCTGGAGTGTCTACTTTTACAAATGGTAGGCCTTTGTGGGGGTTTTTGAACAGTCAAACTGTTATAATACCCCAAATGGAAGCATAGGCTCATTAAATCCGTCTCTCAAAATTCTACTGTGAATACTGAAAAGGACAGGTCTCCTATATGGCACTGTAGCTTCACAAAATAGTGCCAAAGACATACAATGGGGGTACCGTTGTACTCAGCAGAAGTAACTGAACACATAATAAAACTTTGTACAGGAATAGCACACACCAACTTTACAAAATACACATGAGAAGTTCTTTGTTATACGTTTGTGTGCGAAAACCCCCCCAAAACACAATTTTACTTCAATATTTAGCAGAGGTTGGCGGTAAAATGGCTACGTAGAAAGTGTCAAAACAACCTTAGGTAAATAGCCTGTGATGTCTACTTTATATAAATATATACTTTTGTGTGGCAATTTTGTTTTATTTTATGGCTATTAGGCTTACAAGACAAACATACCAAATTCTAAAATCGCTCCACATTAAAATGTTATTTTACTCCTTGTGCTTTGTGACCTGTAACTACCAAAAAAAACTTAAAATCCCAGACACATTATATATTCTGTAAATCAGAACAAATAAATGAATTTATTTTTAATTACTTTCCTTAACCTGCATTTTTAATTTTTTTTGCATTTTTCTGTATTTTTTGTATAATAAGTATATATATATATATATATATATATATATATATATATATATATATATATATATAAAACAATATTGCTCCTGCACTCACGCTTGAAATTCCCTTGAGAGCCGGGTGCCAACCAAAAAGAACAGCTTCAATATCCAGAAAATTCAAAGGAATGGTTGCACTCACGTAATTAAAAGTCCAAAGTTTTTTTTTTTGTTGTTTTTTTTTAAATTCTTTATTTTTCATCATGCAGGGGTTAACAAACTTTTGACAGTGCCACAACAGCATATTCAAGCAGATATTAAACACATTATTGGTACATTTATGGCATGGAAATAACTGCACATTTTATAGATTATTTAACAAGCTTTGACATGCGCTTTTATCTGTAGCGCTCTGTAGCATAAAATTGTGTATATCACACAATGCAGTTTGGTGTATTCATCTTTGGTGCACAGTGATAAGGCAAGTATGAAAAGGGATGTCATAGGTTATATATATATAGATTTTTCAGTGCATTTATGTGGTCTGGCTGTGTGAGTGGTCTTAATGGGAGAGAACAGGTAGTCAGACTGTGGTTATATATACGTGAGAATGGCAGGGAAGTTGAGAGGTGGTAACAGGCTAATCCTATTAGGAAACGCTAGTCTCTCCAGAGCCTGCAATGCTTATGTCTGGCTTATATCTTGTGCCATCGCTTGGCAGTTAGTGCTGCCTGTATATGGGAGCCCATCATTCTTCATGCTTCATGCTTGGCACGGCTTTGCTTCTCACCCGGCGTGTTGCTGATAGCTATGCATATGCTTCTGTGCAAGCCTTCGTTGGCAGCGCCGCCATCTTGGGTGCTCCTTGAGTGCCAGTGTCTCGGCGTTGTGTTCAGGACGTGGAGCCTGTATGTGGCAGGGTTCTTCCTCCTCCCCCTCCTGACCTGCTGTTGTGAGGTGCTCTGCTGGGGTCGTTTGTGCAGGGTCGGTTGGTGAAGTGCTCTCGTCGGCGCCATTTGACACGGTAGGCCTTGTGTGTTCCGGGTGTCTTAAGCTCTTCCCGGCCCGAACTCTCCCCCGTGGGGACCGGGATGACCCCCCCGGCCCAGAGGGGGGGAAGCGGGACCGGCAGGCGACTCTTCCAGTCGGCTCATGGCAGTTGGAGAGGGATGCATGGTGGCGGTCGTCCACCCCGCTCCTCCTCCGAGTAGGCCGCAGCCCCAAAGTCTCGTACTGCCTCCAGGGGGTCTGAAACTCCCGATCTCGGGTTCTGCCGCCTCTGCCGCGACCGTGTGGGTATCTTGTGGGTTAAGTTTGAGACGTTGGCTTCTGAGAGTAGCCTAAGAGGCCAGATTGCTCCGGAGCCTCTCCAGCATGCGACCGGTCAGCATGGCGGTCCGGCCCCGCCCCAAAAGTCCAAAGTTTAATGGAAAGATTTAAAAAAATCCAAGATCAACGTTTCAGTCACTACTGACTTTCATCAGGATGAAAGTCAGTAGTGACTGAAACGTTGATCTTGGATTTTTTTAAATCTTTCCATTAAACTTTGGACTTTTAATTACGTGAGTGCAACCATTCCTTTGAATTTTCTATATATATATATATATATATATATATATATATATATATATATATATATATATATATGTTATATAAAATTAAAGCCCTTTCTGGCCTTTAAAAAACAGTATATAATATGTGTCGGTGCAATAAATGAGAGAGATGCAAATTGCAGTTGAACGCAAACAGCAAGAAAATGCAAAAATTGCTTGTGTCATTAAGCGTAAGTCAAGCTTCTGAAGCTGTGTCCTTAAGGGGTTAATGCCGTGTTCGTGAGTTTGACTAGTTAGATCTGTGTGGGTTAGTACCGGAAATACGGCGTTCGTGGCTTGAGACTGTCTATATGTGCTCCCACCGTCCGCGTCATTCGGTTATGTGTTTCGTGCGTAATTCCCGTTTGCCTAGTTGTCCATACGTCTGAATGTACGAACCTTGTAATTGGTATTCCCCCCCTATTCGTGTTGTGTTTGCCGTCGATTTGTGTGTTTAGTTCGTTCGTATGCCTGTTCGTTCGTATGCCCGTATAACTTGGTGTACGAATCCAATTGGAATCGTTACAGGAAAAAAAACTCACTTTAGTGGCCGTTTGAGTAACAACCACTAGAGGTGTTACTAGGCACCAATGTAAACATCGCCTTTTCTCTGAAAAGCCTACAGGCACAGGCTATTGGCAAAATAACAACTACATTAAGCTGTTCTGGTGACTATAGTGTTCCTTTAGGAGCCCAAAAAAAACTGGCTTTTAACTTTTAAACCTGGTATAACGAATCCCAGTACGCCAGCTGAGTATATGCGCTGTAGTTCTCCCAAATCCACAGTGAGGCCGTGATTATAGCTCCCAAGTCCCCAAACATCAGCCTAGACTTGATGAAGGGGTAAAACGTATCTGTTTAATCCAGGCTCAATGGCCCACTTATATTCAATACAGAGACACAGTAAACACGCCCATGACACTGCCATGAACACACCTACAAAATGTCCCCAAAATGCAATGTCACTGTGACTCAGCAATAAATTACAAAATATGAAAAACACATTTCCCATCTAGGAACCTCCATAGTTTATAGATCCCCAGATAGCCTGGATCTGAGCGCCCAACATATCCGAAAAGCACTCAGATCCACAAACACAGCCGAAATGCCACCGGGGTAAAGTTCTGACCGGCCGCACACATGGTCATATGCCCAAAACAGTTCCAGGGGTTTTGTGCTTTTGGCGGTCAACTTCGGGAGTTCCATGCGGAAGAAATACCGAACGCACACTCTGGCTATTTAGTAGCGTTTGTTCATATGGTTTTCACCCCACTTCCCACCCACCCTCCTCCCGCCCACCCAAGCTTCCCCTAAATATATAGCTTGCTCCTTCAGCTGTTTGAGATTCTCACCCAATTACCTCTTCATTCCCCTAACATCTTACCAATAGCTGCTTCTCTGTTAACTTTTTCAGCCATCACCTCCAAACTTCCCCTGCTAACTCTTGTCTCAAATCCCCATGGTATCCTTTAGATTGTAAGCTCACGGGCCATCTAGACAAGCACTTTGTATAAAAGAGCTCCAATGGCTAGATATCAGCTTACAGGCAGGGCTCTCTCTACCTCTTGTATTTGTCTGTGTATATTGTAAGTTTCTCCACTAATTATACAGCGCTGAATCTGTTGGCGCTTTATAAATAGCAGTAATAATAAATAATATGGTTCATACGAACAAACCTACAGAACGGCGCTTTCCTGATGTGTGGCAAGGAAGCAGGCGCTCGTCAAAGTTCAGCAGTGTTCAGGAGTTTCCGTGTCTGATTTTAGTTCCATGCGATCGACGCCCAAGCACCGCTGCCTGCATTCCCACGAACAAGATGGAAATTAGAATACACTATAATTTACGTGTCAGGAGAGGTTACCAGGGGTTAAGAAGCCCAGAGGTGGTCCGCAGTTCGTGAGTTTGTTTGGTTCCTGAACAGTACAAATAAATCCCACGAACCAAGTCTTTTTACCAGCCGTTTCTATAGCCCATAGTCAGTGGGCAGGAGGCTAGCCTCCACACTTCTTCAGGAACCCGTGGCGAACATACAGGCAAGGGGGTGTTCATCACACCTGACTCCTACATTCAAAGCAAATTTGTCAAGCCCTGGTCTAGATCCAATATCTAATAAATGATGTGTTAAGGGACAGGAATATGCTATAGTATATCTTGATGACATCTTATTATACCCTAAAGACAGAGAGACAAATCCTAAACCTATAAAAAAAAGGTATTGATCAGATTGTTACAGAATGAACAATACTGTAAGCTTCAAAAATGTCTTTATGACCAATCACAAATTGGTTTCCTAGGATATATTATATCGATTAAAGATTTTTCTAGGGATTGTACAAAATGGCCTTTGCCGAAAGGACTTAAAACTATGCAAAGATTTATAGGGTTTTTAAATTATTATAAACGGTTTATAAAAGATGTTTCCACTATTGGAGCACATACAGTTGCAAGAAAAAGTATGTGAACCCTTTGGAATGATATGGATTTCTGCAAAAATTGGTCATAAAATGTGATCTGATCATCATCTAAGTCATAACAATAGACAATCACAGTCTGCTTAAACTAATAACACACAAAGAATGAAATGTTGCCATGTTTTTATTGAACACACCATGTAAACATTCACAGTGCAGGTGGAAAAAGTATGTGAACCCGTGCATTTAATAACTGGTTGAACCTCCTTTGGCAGCAATAACTTCAACCAAACGTTTCCTGTAGTTGCAGATCAGACGTGCACAACGGTCAGGAGTAATTCTTGACCATTCCTCTTTACAGAACTGTTTCAGTTCAGCAATATTCTTGGGATGTCTGGTGTGAATCGCTTTCTTGAGGTCATGCCACAGCATCTCAATCGGGTTGAGGTCAGGACTCTGACTGGGCCACTTCAGAAGGCGTATTTTCTTCTGTTGATTTACTTCTATGCTTTGGGTCATCGTCCTGTTGCAACACCCATCTTCTGTTGAGCTTCAACTGGTAGACAGATGGCCTTAAGTTCTCCTGCAAAATGTCTTGATAAACTTGGGAATTCATTTTTCTTTCGATGATAGCAATCCGTCCAGGCCCTGACGCAGCAAAGCAGCCCCAAACCACGATGCCGCCACCACCATACTTCACAGTTGGGATGAGGTTTTGATGTTGGTGGGCTGTGCCTCTTTTTCGCCACTCATAATGTTGTGTGTTTCTTCCAAACAACTCAACTTTTGTTTCATCTGTCCACAGTATATTTTGCCAGTACTGCTGTGGAACATCCAGGTGCTCTTGTGCAAACTGTAAACGTGCAGCAATGTTTTGTTTGGACAGCAGTAGCTTCCTCTGTGGTATCCTCCCATGAAATCCATTCTTGTTTAGTGTTTTACGTATTGTAGATTCGCTAACAGGGATGTTATCATTTGCCAGTGACTTTTGTAAGTCTTTAGCTGACACTCTAGGATTTTTCTTCACCTCATTGAGCAGTCTGCACTGTGCTCTTGCAGTCATCTTTACAGGACGGCCACTCCTAGGGAGAGTAGCAGCAGTGCTGAACTTTCTCCATTTATAGACAATTTGTCTTACCGTGGACTGATGAACAGCAAGACTTTTGGAGATACTTTTGTAACCCTTTCCAGCTATATGCAAGTCAACAATTCTTAATCGTAGGTCTTCTGAGAGCTCTTTTGTTCGAGGCATCATTCACATCAGACAATGCTTCTTGTGAAAAGCAAACCCAGAACTGGTGTGTGTTTTTTATAGGGCAGGGCAGCTGTAACCAACCCCTCCAATCTCATCTCATTGATTGGACTCCAGTTGGCTGACATCTCACTCCAATTAACTCTTGGAGATGTCATTAGTCTAGGGGTTCACATACTTTTTCCACCTGCACTGTGAATGTTTACATGGTGTGTTCAATAAAAGCATGGCGACATTTCATTCTTTGTGTGTTATTAGTTTAAGCAGACTGTGATTGTCTTTTGTTGTGACTTAGATGATGATCAGATCACACTTTATGACCAATTTGTGCAGCAATCCATATAATTCCAAAGGGTTCACATACTTTTTCTTGCAACTGTATAATCAACATGACTTAAAAGGTTGTTAATACAAAGTAATGGACAGCTGATGTTCTAAAAGCTTTTGAAACCCTAAAAGCACTTTTACTTCAGCCTCACTCTTAGTACACACTGACCCGAATCTACTTTTTTTGTTGAAATTGTATTAGATGTCGATGCATTTGAGACATGAGTAGGAGCATTCTTGTTTCAAAGAAAAAGTCCAGAACAACCCTTACATCTATGCAGTTTGCTTTAAAAAAAAAAAAAAAAAACACAACAAAAAAAAACGATCGGACACAGAGCAAAGATACGAAACGGGAAATAGGTAAATACTTGTGATCATTTCCAATTCCATAACAATCTTAACTAATCATACAGACTTGTTTTGTATTGGAGAAGCCAAATGTTTACCAGCAAGACAAGCACATTTGTCTCTTTAATTGTCTAAATTTAATTATGTGTTAATATATAGACCTGGGTCAAAAAACATTAAGGCAGATGCTTTATCCCGTCAGTATGAATCTCATGTATGTCTTTAAACAGAAGTGCCTGTTGTTCCTAAACAGCATATAATAGCCTATACCAGTATTAAGATACAGTCAGCTCTTATTACTGATATCCTGGCAAAACAAGGTCATCACCAGAACAACCTTCTGATGGTAAAAACTATGTACCTCCTGAACATCAAAAATACATACTTGTTCCTACAAAAGTAACATCGCTGGTTATCTAGGCATTGTTAAAACTGTGGCCCTATATAGAAGATAGGTTACTACCGCCTAGGTTATTCCTTCCCAGTGTGTATAGCTCCAGAGTGATTATACTCTTCTTTTTTTTTAAAGATTCTTTATTTTTCATTTTTCATTCTTCATAAACAAAGGTTGATGAACGTTTTACAGAAAAAAGAGGTTGGTTAGTCAGGGGGTAACAATGATACGACACATTTTTATTTACACATAACTCTGGCATTGTGTTTGGTATCTCATACATAATATTCCCTTGGGGACTTGAGAGGTGGGAGGTTCGTGTGTATGACCTTACAGGTCATGTTCACTTTGGTCAGCCGTTGTTGCGGGGGTTTAGGTCAGTTATGATGTTTCTGACCAGGTAACGGTCCCAAAGTTTGCCAGTTAATAGAGACAAGTTAGGTTGTAGGCTTGTTGGGTCAGGTATTTTGATGACGGTCGTTCTATTGTTGGGGGAAGGGGGAACATTTGTCTTGGGAATTACGGCCTTTGAGTCGTTTAGTGACTGTGGCGATGGCGGCATGGCCTAGTAGGTGGGTTGGGTGCTGTGGGGAGGGGGAGTGTTGGGTAGGTGGGTTGTTAAGGGTGGGGAGAGGGTTATGAAGAGGGGGGTTAGAGGCTGCTGCCCTCCCGGGTACACCCCCCGAGCCCAGGGTGGGTGGGATTGGTGTGGGGTTGGCTGGTTAGGTGTGTGTCTTCGCATTCGTTCTGTGTTGGTGGTGTTGGTTGCGTGATCTGGTAGATCACCATGGAGGGTTACTGTGGCCTTCTAGCCATGGGTCCCAAACTTTGTGGAATGATTTAGGGGTGTCGTGTATCTGTGCTGTCATTCTGTCCATATCTGTACTATCTGTGATTTTTGCGTATATTTGATGGTGGGTGGGTATACGTGACGTGGACCAGTGTTCTGCAATTGCTCTGCGTGTGGCAAGGGTCACTCTTGCTATGAGTTTATTTTCATTGCGGGTGAAGCTGTCCAGCGGTTTGGAGAGTAGAAGAGCCCATGGGTCGAGGGGTACTGGCTTGTCCAGTAGTCTGGATAGGAGGGTCGTTATCGTTAGCCATAAGGGGGTAAGTTTAGGGCACGTCCACCAGCAGTGGAGGAAAGTGCCTGTTTCGCCACATAATTTCCAGCAGAGGTTGGTGGGGCACTGTTTCATGGCTTTTAGGCGGTAGGGAGTGAGGTACCATCTGAAGAGCATTTTGTATGCCTGCTCTTGATGGGTGACGCATATCGAAATGGATTTGGTAGATGCCCAGATGTCAGCCCAATCTGAGGGGTCTTCGGGGGGTCCCAGGTCTTTCTCCCAGGCCGTGATGTATGGGAGGGATACCTGTGTATGGTGTGTGGTTAGTGTCTGGTATATGGTTGATATTTGGCTCTTTCTGAATGGTGAGTGGAGGGTGTCCCTTTCAAAACTGGTCAGGGATGAGGTTGCTGCTAAGCGGACTGTGTCTGTTGCTGCGAAGCTTCGAAGTTGGAGGTAGCGGAAGTAGTCGTACGTGGTTAGGGTTTCGGGGTTGGGGATGTCGGTGTATTGTAGGGGCTTTCCATTGGGGTAAAGGTGTCCTAGTCGAACTATGTCTCGGTCTTCGAAGTGGGCGTAGTCTTGTGGAGTGAGGCCTGGTGGAAACATTCTGTTGCGGAGGATTGGGGTGAGAGGTGATAGGCCCGTGGACAGCTCGAATTTGTCGCTTAGGTGGTCCCAGAGGTCTAGGGAGTGGGTGATTGTTGGGGAGGTGGGGGGTGGCAGCGATCTGTATTTTTTTTGGAGCCACATGTATTGGGAGGGGTGTTCTTTACCGAAGATGAGATGTTCTAAGTCTACCCAACGTTTGTGTGAGGGGGGAAGGTGCCAGTGTTGAATTTGGGTGAGGTGAGCCGCATGGAGGTAGAGTGTAAGGTTGGGGAGGCCTAGCCCTCCGGAGGGTTTGGGTACGTATAGTGTGGATCTACGGACTCGGGGTTTTTTCCCGTTCCAGATGAAACGGTCTATGGCAGTTTGCAGTTGTTTGAGGTCTGTTTTTTTACAGGGGATGGGTAGTGCTTGGAAGGCATAGAGGAATTTGGGTAGGAGGTTCATTTTAACCGCTGCTATTCTCCCTAGCCAAGATATGGTCATCGGTTTCCAGCGTTCCAGATTTAGGAATGCTTTTTGGAATAGTGGGGGGTAGTTGGCTGTGTATAGGGTAGAGGTGTCGTTGGTGATTTGGACCCCTAGATAGGTGATCGCTGATGGGCATAGTCTGAAGGGGAAGTCCCGTTTCAGGGTGTGGATAGTTGATTCCGAGAGGTTAAGCGGCATAAGGTCTGATTTAGTGGCGTTGAGTTGATATCCGGAGATTTTTGAGTAGCTTTGTAGGGTTGTTAGGAGGGTGGTTAGGGTCGGGACGGGGTTAGTCAGGGTAAGGAGGATGTCGTCTGCGTATGCTGCGATTGTGAATGTTTCGTCCCTGATCCGGAGCCCTTCTATGTGTGGGTCATTACGTATGGTCTCCAGCAGAGGTTCAAGGGAGATGGCGAATAGTAAAGGGGACAGGGGGCAACCTTGACGGGTTCCATTCAGTATGGGGAAGGAAGGTGGGGTGGTGTTGGGGATTAGGAGGTTTGCGGTCGGTGTGTGGTACATTGCTTTTAGAAAAAGGGTAAATTCTTGTGGGAATCCGAATTTGTGGAGTACTGTAAAGAGGTATGGCCATAGAAGGCGATCGAAGGCCTTCTCGGCGTCTAGGGAGAGTATCGCGGTGGGGAGGCGTTTATGATTGGCATACCAGATGAGGTCTATAACTCGTCTGGTATTGTCTTGTGCTTGTCTTTGAGGGATAAAACCTACTTGGTCTGGGTTGATAAGTTTTGGTAGAAGGGGGTTGATTCTTGTCGTCATCACTTTGGTCAGGAGTTTTAAGTCTATGTTCAGTAGGGAGATGGGGCGGAAGTGGCCTGGGTCTTCGTGGGTCTTACCGGGTTTGGGTAGGAGAGTAATGTTCGCTCGCGTCATGTCGGGGGGTAGTGGGGTGCCTTTGAGCATTTCATTAAATACTTTGCATAGTCGTGGGGTGAGTATGTCTCCAAATGTTTTATAGTAGATAGCTGTCAGGCCGTCAGGGCCAGGGCTTTTATTGGGTTTTAAGGTTTTTATAGCTGCTTGCAGTTCTTCTGGGGTGATGTCTGCGGAGATTATCGTTCTAGCTGTGTCTGTGAGGGAGGGGAGGGAGAGTGTTTTGAGGAAGTTGTCTGTTAAGGTTTGGGTGAGGTCGGTTTGGGGGTTCGGGGTGTGGTTGTAGAGGGACGTAAAGTAGTCTTGGAATGTCTTCCCGATTGTGTGGGGATCTCTACTCAGTGTGCCGTCTGATGTACGAATCTTGGAGATTCGTTTCGAGTCCGTTAGGTGCTTAAGGCGTTTTGCTAGCATCGAGTCTGCTTTGTTACCCTTCTCGTAGTATTTTTGTTTGGTCCATGTGAGTGCTTTAGCTGTGGCTGAGAGTGAGAGGCGTTTGAGCAGGGTTCTGGCTGCTGAGAGCTGGTCAAAGAGAGAGGGAGTTGGGGTTTGTTTGTGTAGAGTTTCTAGACGGCCTATTTCAGAGATAGTGTCCATGAGTTGTCTGTTGTGTTGTTTTTTGCGTGTCGTTGCAATGGCTATTAATTTGCCTCTTATGACCGGTTTGTGGGCCGCCCAAAGGGTGATTGGGGAGGACACAGAAGGGTCATTCAAGGTGAAGTATTCTTTTATGTTTTCTGCCAGGGACATGGTTACGAGCTTGTCTTGTAGGAGCTGTGAGTTGAGCTTCCATGTCCACGGACGTGTCATGTTGGGAATTGAGAGGGTGAGGGAGATGTCGGCATGGTCCGACCATGTTATATGGCCTATGGAGGTGTGTGTGATTCTGGATGTGATGTTTGGGGAAATGAGGAAGTAGTCGATACGGGAGTAGGTGTTGTGGGGATGGGAGTAGAACGTATAATCTCGAGTGGAGGGGTGCTGGGCTCTCCATATATCCAGGAGGTTATGTGTGTGAAGGAATTGAGAGAAAGGGGCGTCGTTGTGCGAGGGTCGTGGGTCCCCTTGAGATTTGGATGTGCGGTCCAGGGTTGGGTGGTGTGTGGCGTTACAGTCGCCCCCTACAATGGTGAAGGTTGCCTTGAGCGTTGTTAGGTGGGCCGAGAATGTTTGCCAGAAAGCTGGGTCTGGGGTTGTGGGGGCGTATAAGGAGGTGATAGAGTAGGTTGAGGGTCCTATTTTGCCCGTGAGCGTGAGGTATCTACCTTGCTTGTCCGGGAAGGCTTGGACGTCGGTCAGAGGGCAGGTTGTTTTAAGTATGATGGCTACTCCTTTAGTTTTGGCTTCTGGTGAGTTGGCATGGAAGCTGCGGTTGTAGTGTTTGTTTCGGAGTGGGAAGTGTTTGTGAGGGGTGAAGTGGGTTTCCTGAACTAAGAGAATGTCTGCTTTTTGGCTGTGGGCCCATCGTAGTAGAGCGTGACGTTTTTTGGGGTTGTTGAGGCCCTTTGCGTTGATGGAAACACAGTGTAGCTTGAGTGTCATGACCGGGGTTGAGTTGGTCAGGTGTTGGGATGTGTCTGTGTGGTGTGGGAAGATCTAGAGATTGGGTATCGGGGTCTGGGTATTCCCAGGAGGGCAGCAGGGGGAGGAGGGTGTGGCGGGACGGGTGGGGTGTATGGAGGGGGTATAAGTGCTGGTCTTATCTCAGTTGCCAGCAAGGGTGGTCTGTGGTGTCTGGGGTCTCCCTGGTTGGAGTGGTCAGAGACCGTCGACACAAATCAGGTCGTGTGGGGGGGAAGAGGTCGTCTGTCTAGGAGTGGGCGGCAAACAATTTGCGATTGTAAGTGGGCGGTCTGGTAATAGTGCAAAACCTGGTGTAATGGAACCTGTAGAGTAACTTTTGGAACTATATACAGCGGTGTGTACTTCTTGCCGCGCCTCGATGCGACATTGGGTTGTTTGGTGTGTTACGGCTTAGGTCTTTTCTGTGTGGGTAATACGTCGTGGTTTAGGGGTCACGTCCCCCCGAGCCCATGTCTAGGGTGGAGGGCCAGTGGAGCCTTGAGGTCGCCCATGGTCCCCATTGCTGCCTGGGTATCTCATATCCGTGAGGCTCAGGGCCGTCGCGGCCCCCCGCCTCCCCCGTCCCGAAGGCGGGGGGAGGGGGAAGGCCGCCAAGACCCAGGCCGTGTCCCCTCCCGTCCCCGTCCCTGACAAAGTGGCACCGTGGTGTGGCACCCGATCTCCGGACCGTCGCGGCCCGCCGTCCCCCCGCCCCCCGGGGGGGATGGGGGGAGGGGAGGGCCGCCAGAGCCCAGAGGTATCCATCTCCAGCCGTCCGCCGGCTGTCCCGACCGCTGAGGCCGAATCGGGTGTAACCTGTGTGATGCAGTGCCCGCCCCAGCCGGGACCGTCGTAGTCCGCCGCCCCCCCGTCCCATGGGGGGGGGGGGGGGGGAAGACCACCAGGGAACCGGGACCTCCCTCCACCCATCTCAAGTATAAAACAGAGGCTTTCTCCAGAGACCGTGTACCCCACCCCAGCATCATACATAAAACATAAAACAGAGATTGTCCCCATAGAGCCCCTACGGTATTCTCAGGGTCCCCAGAGTTTTGTTGGTCGCGCCGGAGGCGCCGCGTCCACCCCGTACCCGGGCCGTCGCAGTCCGCCGCCCCCCCCGCCCCCAAAAAAGGGGGGGGGGGGGGAAAGACCACCAGGGCCCCGGGGCCTCCACCCCCAGCCCCAAGTGTAGGACAGCGGCTGTCCCCATGAAACCATATCCCCACCCCAGCCCCGGGCATAAAACAGAGAGTGTCCCCATAGTGTTCTTACGGTATTCCCAGAGTTCGTAAAGTTCTTGGAGATCGTGTTGGTCTTATAGGTCGCTGTTCAGCCGCTGGGTGTTGGGGTGTACTTTAGGTCGATCAATAGCTGAGTGGGGCCGTAGGCATATGCGTCCTGGGGTGCTTTGCTGTATTCCTCGAGGTGTTGTGTGGCCCCGCTGGGGTTTCCTAGGGCCGCGGGCAGAGGCGTACCAATCCGGGGAGGCCCAGCGCCGCCAATGCGGGGACCGGTGCTGGAGAGCAGAGTTCCCAGGGGGGGGTCTCAAGAGCGCTGAAGTGTTCGTGCGGTGGCGGGGCGAGCGCGACAACCAGAGTCTCGCGCCGGGCCCCGGGGTTTGCGGTCAGGTCTCTAGATTGGTTTCAATGCGGGTATCAATCAGGGTTCTTCTGTACATGCAGCTGGGTCTAGTGTGGCGGGAAGGGTCCATGTGAAGTAGCTGTAATTAGGGTCGTTGTGGATTCGGTCGAGGCGCGGCAGCCGTGCCGGTGTGTGGGTTTAGGCTGGGGGCTGCCTGGGGCGCTGTCTTCTGTCGCGCTCCCTTTGCGGCTGTTGGTCCCATGTTCGGTGTTGGGCTGCAGGTTGTTGCGAGTTTGCGGTTATGTCTCGGGCAAGGTCCTGGAGGCCTAGTTGTTTGGCAATTTCCTGGGCTTCTGAAGGCCTATACAGCGTGTATGTGCGGTTGTCGTGTCGCACCATGAGTTTAAATGGATGGCCGTATTCTTCTTGCTTGTAGTGCTTGGGTTAGGGGTTTCAGCTCTCTGCGTTTGCGGAGGGTTGTAGGCGCTAAGTCCTGGTATAGTTGTACCGCGTGACCCTCTATTTGAAGTGGGGTCTCTCTAGTTGCGCGCATTATTGCTTCCTTAATGTGGAAGTAGTGGCAGCGGACTATGATGTCCCGTGGTTGTGAGGCATTTGCGGAGGGTGGGCGGAGGGCCCTGTGCGCTCTGTCGAGGAGAAGATCTGACGGTGG